>NC_134107.1:7724536-8324536 GCF_040939455.1 Microcebus murinus | reverse complement strand
TGGGGGTGGGGGTAGGGGGACAACACAACGTCTGTGGTCTGGTGAGCTCCATTTCTGTGGGACAGGCAGCGGGGCTGTTCGTTTCATCCTCCTCAGTCTACACTAGGGTGATTTCTACTTACAGGCAGGAGGTCTGGTAATGCAAAGACACTATTAGGTAAAGAAAGAGGGGGACATTTGGATTTTTAAAGCAGATTTGGAGTCGTGGTTGAATGATACCAGAAGACAAAGTACACTCATAACAAGGGGTATTACCAGAGGTAAAGAAGGATGGTTTATAATAATAGAGGACATAAGCAACCTCAGTGTGTATACATTTGTCTTGCTTCAAAACAAATGAAACAAAAACTGACAACTGAAAGGAGAGAGAGGCAAATTTACAATTAAAGTCGGAGATTGTACCACTCCTCTTGATGGATAAACAAGTAGACACACAAGCAGTAAGGAGGACAGATGGCTCGAAGGACACTCCCAGCCAACCTGGCCTGATGCACATTTATTGAACCCCCACAGCTGCAGCATATGCATTCTTTCCACATGAACATGGAACAGTCATCAAGGTAGACCACATACTCGGCCATAAGAAAGATCTTGATGAGTATTAAAATAATACAGGATATGTTCTCTGTGGAATTTAATTGGAAATCAACAACAAAAAGATATCTAGAAAATCCCTGATTATTTGGAAATTAAGTAATGAATGTACTTCTAAATAAACTCATTCGGCCAGGCAGGTGATGCCTGTAATCCCAGTACTTTGGGAGGCCAAGGCAGGGGGATCACTTGAGGCTAGGAGTTGGAGACCAGCCTGGGCAATATAGTGAGACCCTGTCTCTACAAAAATCACTGGCGCCCAGGATTTTGAGGTTACAGTGAGTTATGATTGGGCCACTATACTCCAGCCTAGGAAGCAGAGAGACCCTGTCTAAAATAACTAAATAATAATAAACCAGCCAACTAACCTTGGGTCAAAGAAGAAATTGAAAATTAGAAAATATTTTGGACTGAATTATAATGAAAACACAACATATCAGATTTTCAGAACATAGGTAAAGCAGTATTTAGAAACTTACAGCTTTATAGCTTAAATGTTTATGATGCATAAGAAGAAAGCTTTCAAACCAGTGATCTAAGCTTCTGCCCTAAAAAGCTAGGAAAAAGGCAGAGTGTGGTGTGGCTCACACCTGTAATTTTAGCACTTCGGGAGGCCAAGGCAGAAGGATTACTTCAGACCGCGAGTTTGAGACCAGCCTAGGTAACAGCAAGACCCTGTCTCTATAAAAAATTTAAAAATTACCTGAGCATGGTAGTGCACGTCTGTATTCCCACCTTCTCGGGAGGCTGAGGCAGGAGGATCACTTGAGCCAAGGAGTTTGAGGTTGCTGTGAACTGTCATCACACCACTGCACTCTAGCCCAGGTGATAGAGACTCTGTCTCAATTAAAAAAAACAAAAAAGCTAGAAAAATAACAAATTAAGCCTAAATAGAATGATTGAAATAAAAATTGTAAGAGAAGAAATCATTAAAATAGAAAGTGGATCCCCAAAAATAGAGAAAATCAATGAAGCCAAAAGATCAATAAAATTTATAAATTTCTGGCCACTCTGAGCAATAAGAAATCAGAAGACACATGTTACCAAAGCAGGTGTCTAAGAGGACATCACTACAGATCCTGTAGATGGATGTTAAAAGGACAAAAGAATATTATGAACAACTTTATGCCAATAGATTTGACAGCTTACATGAGATGTGTGAATTCCTTGGAAAATACAAATTACCAAAACTAATATATGAAATGGTCATATATTTATTAAATAAATTGAATTCATAATTTTAAGAAATCCTTCTTACAGAGTAAACTGCAGGTCCAGATAGCTTTCCTGGTGAAAATCATCAAACACTTAAGAAAGAAATGTTAGGCGCAGTGGCTCACGCCTATAGCCCCAGCACTCTGGGAGGCTGAGACAGGAGGTTTGCTTGAGGTCGGGAGTTTAAGACCAGCCTAGGCAACAGCAAGACCCCATCTCTACAGAAAATTTAAAGATTAGCTGGGCATGGTGGCTGAGCTCTGATGACACCACTGTACTCTAGCCAAGGAAACAGAGCAAGACCTTGTATCAAAAAAAAATTTTTTTTAATAAAAGGAAAAATATTACTAGTCCTACACAAACCTATAGAAAATAAAGGAGATGAGACCATTTCCCGGCTCTCTTGAAATACTACAAAAAGACATTTCAAGAAAATTACGGATCAATGCCCTTCATGAACATTACACAAAAACCCTTATCAAAACATTGGCAAAAGCCAGGCATGGTGGCTCACGTCTGTAATCCTAGCACCCTGGGAGGCTGAGGCAGGAAGATCATTTGAGCTCAGGAGTTTGAGACCAGCCTGAACAAGAGCAAGACCCCGTCTCTACTAAAAATAGAAAGAAATTGGCTGAACAACTAAAAATATATAGAAAAAATTAGCCTGGCATGGTGGCGCATGCCTGTAGTTCCAGCTACTCAGGAGGCTGGGGCAGGAGGATTGCTGGAGGCCAGCAGTTTGAGGTTGCTGTGAGCTAGGCTGACACCACAGCATTCTATCCTGGGCAACAGAGTGAGACTCTGTCTCAAAAAAATAAAATTAAAATAAAAAAAAATAAACAAAGGTATGATCTAAACCTAGCAAGGCCTGTCTCTTGAGATTCTTCTTGGCCTCTCTGTGTAGCATTCCTTCCTCCAGGATGTGGGGCAGGACCCTCTCTGGAATGAGGGTCTTGTGACCCACAATCAGATTAGACTCCTGCCTTGGGCAGGTGAAAGGAGCGCAGGGAGGGTCAGATCCTGTTTACTGTAGCAAGGGCTGTGGGAGTTGGGCGCCCAGGAACGTAGACCAGACAATGTGTAAACACATATCTTAATAATATCAATAGACTTCAGCAAAGTGAAAAACTCTTTGAATGACAGCATTAAGAAGATAAAAAGCCACAGACTGGAAGTAAATACTGCAAGTTTATATTTGACAGAAGATTTGCATATAGAGTATATAAAGAACTCATAACTTGGCAAGAAACCAAACAACCCACTTTATAAGTGGTCAGGAGATAAAAACATGGCCAGTAAGCATCTTTTTGTGTGTTTCATATGGTAAGTCATAAAAGAAATGCAGGGACCAGGTGTGGTGTGTTCCTGTAGTCCCAGCTACTTGGGACGCTGAGATCACTTGAGCCCAAGAATGAGATTATAGTAAGCCATGATGACACCACTGCACTCCAGCCTGGGTGACAGAGCAAGACCTTTTCTCAAAAAAAAAAGAAGAAGAAGAAGAAGAAAGAAGGAAAGAAAGGCAAATTAAAACCTTAGTGAGATACTCTATACAATCACAGTGATGGCTAAAACTTGAATAAATGGACAGCATCAAATGTTGGCAATCATACGGAGCGACGGGAGTGTGTGTACTTTGCCCGGGGAACGTAAAATGGTATAACCACTCGGAAAAACAGTGTGACAGTCTCATAAAATTGAACATACACTTACTGTCAACCCAGCAACCCCTCTCCTGGGTAACACTCCAAGAGGAATGAAGGTATATTTCCACACCAAGGCTTGTGCTCAAATGCTCACAGCAGCTGTATTTTTACTGGCCCCATCCTAGAAACCCCCGGGATCCCCATCAGCAGGCGAATGGATAACATTCGCGATGGGTCCGTGTGACAGAAACTACTCTGCAGTAAACAGGAATGAGCTGCTGGTACCAAAGCGTGGATGACTCTCAGAAACATCATGCTGAGTGACAGAAGCCTGACACAAAGGGGGCATGTTGTATGATTCCATTTATGTGACATGTGGGAATGAGAAGTCCACTTCTAGTGGCAGAAATTGGGTCAGTAGCTGCCTGTGGTGCCAGGAGTGAGCGTGGGGCTGACTGCAGGAGGCCTGTGGGACTTTCAGCCCTGCTGGAAAGCTTCCTCCTCGTGCTTGTGGCGGTGCCGCAGACCGGGATGGCACACCCGTGAAAACTCCCACACTGGCCGGGTGCGGTGGCTCACGCCTGTAATCCTAGCACTCTGGGAGGCTGAGGCAGGTGGATTGCTCAAAGTCAGGAGTTCGAAGCCAGCCTGAGCAAGAGCGAGACCCCATCTCTAAATAGAAAGAAATTAATTGGCCAACTAATATATGTAGAAAAAGTAAGCCAGGCATGGTGGCGCCTGTAGTCCCAGCTACTCGGGAGGCTGAGGCAGGAGGATCACTTGAGCCCAGGAGTTTGAGGTTGCTGTGAGCTAGGCTGATGCCACGGCACCCACTCTAGCCTGGGCAACAAAGTGAGACTATCTCAAAAAAAACATACAAAACAAACAAACAAAAAACTCCCACACTGTCCATTTAAAATGGGCTCGTGTTTGTGGGGTAGAAATTACAGCTCAAGTGAATTTTTTGATGATATTGTAATCTTCCTGGCATTTAGAGTTGCACTTTTAGATTGGGAGTGGGTCTTTAAGAAATTGTGTCATCCACATGGATGGCCAGACGTGGGCACGACCTAGACAGTTCACTGGCATGACAGGAACAGAAGCAGGACTCAAACCAGGTTTTCTCCTTTGCCTCCGGGTTCTTTTTAACAGTCATGCTGTGGGATCCCAGAAAATAGGCGGCACCCTCTTCACCTTTCAATCTGTACTTGCTCACGTCCCAGGGACATTGTGCTCTGAAAGCAGAACCTTTATTGTGTGGGGCAGCCAGTGCCTGCAGAATTCAAGTTCAACAGATGATGAGCCGTAGCACAGACACACAGACAAGCAGTCCCTCCTGGTTGGCAGGGCTGGGCTGGCCAAGGGACCTTGAGCCAGGTCTGTTGGAAAGAAAGGTGTGCAGGGCCAGTGCTGAGAGCTCGGAAACACTGTCTTCACAGCAGCCCTGTTGCACGCCCCGTGCTGGGCTATGGTCCTCCTGCGTCCGTGTCCTCGGCCCTTGCCTAAGCGGGACATGAGAGCAGGGCCCAGGAACACAGGAGCCCTTGGTGAGGTCTTCTCTTTACTTACTGTCTCCTAGGACTACGCCCAAGCGAGGTTTGATGCCTATTTCGACCAGAAGAGGAAGCTGGGGGTGTGACTGTGGGGAGGCCTCCATCCACCTGGCACTGGACAGCACGCAGAGGTGGCCAAGCAGGGCCCCTCTGTGCTTCGACTGCGCACCTGCGGCAGGACGGCTCTGGATGTCTCACTACTGAACACAGATGTGTATGATACTAAAGACTGTATTAAAATGGAGTAACATTTATTCATATCTTGTTTACGATTTCACTAGGACTCTGAAACGAGATTGGGAAGCAGAAATATAGTCCAATAGTGCAATAGTGCAATATCTCTGAATGCTTTTAATCTAGAGAAGGCATTTTGTATTTGGGGGTCAGGGTTTCCAGTCAGATACGGCAGACAGCAAAAGTAAACAGTGTTACTGCAGGTACCCTGGTCAATGTTGATTTTACAAATTTTTCATTAATGTGCTGGTGAACATTGTGACCAGGCTCTTTGTAGATGACGATGTGTTGTAGACACTACTCACTCCCAGAGACATACTGTGAAGTCACTAGTCACTGCTGCAGGGCGGGCTTCCTGGTGCCTCAGGAAGTTGCTCTTTCCCCCTCGCGGTCCAGACGGTGGAGGCTGGGGAAGCGGCTCGCGCAGGGGCCGCTGAGCGCCTGCAAGGGGCACGGCTCCTCTGTGCCTGTCATGCATATTTTGTTAGACTGACAAGTTTCTCTGTAACTGGATAGAACCTCTGTCGGGCCCCTCCTAACTGTGTTGGGCCCCTAGTAGCTCCAGTGAGGCTGTGGCCTCTGGACCACGTGGGGACCTCCCCATCTTCCTTCCCTCCCATCTCCCCTCCGGGAGGAGCAGGCTACTCTCCCAGCTGTCTGGGCCCTTCCCTCCTCCCGCTAGGCCTGGAGCCTGGGAGCCTGCCATGGGGGGCTGGCCTCCCAGGTGGGTTCTGCCCGGGGCCCCGGGCAGGGAGAGGGAAAGCCTGGCCTGGGCTCTCCAGTGGCCAGCTTTCCTGGCCCTCTCTTTTCCTGGTGTCCCTTATGTCACTCAGCAGCCAGTGTGTGGAATGTGGGGCCGTGGATAGAGAATAGCTGTGAAATCTGTATATATTAAATGTCCTATGGGATAAATTCATAGCAGACCTTTTTTTTACTCTTATTTGAATTGTTTTTTGTGCATATATTTCTGCTACCACAGAGATTGTACTATATTATGTACTATATAAATAAATAAAAAAATTAAAAACCCAATCTCAAGTTGTCACCTTGGATGTGTCCTGAATCTCACGGAAGGCTCCCGGCACCGGCACCTCAGGTGCCCATGGAAGGCTCCTGGGCTGGGCAGTGCCCTGCTGCTCTCCACTGGGCCCCACGTGGCCCTCTTCCTCCCCCTTGTCCCTCCTCGGCCTCCAACAACTTATTCTCAGCACACTGGGGTTTACCTCCTAAACCCTCTGGCCTCCATCTGGGCCCCAGAGATCAGAGTGCCACTGGGTCTGCCCTTGACCTCTCCCTCTGAGTCTTAAGGGGACCCTCAGCCAGCAGCCCCCAGATGTGAGACCGGACTCCTTGTCCCTGCTTCCTGCTCAGTGTGAGGACCTCTGGGAGATGCAGGAGAGACTGGGAGTAGGCTTGTGTCTGGGGGGACACCAAACGGCTGGCCGGGCAGGAGAGGGGCTTTTCACTGTTCACCCTGCTAGACATTTAAACTTTTAAGCAGGTGAATGGGTTTTGACGTCCAGACAATAAAACAGCAAGGTGACGTCACACTCCTGTGTAAGATCCCAGTGGCTTCTCCTCCACTCAGAACGAAAATGCCAGGGCCTTTGTGTGTCCGTTGGCCCCTCTGCCAGCCCTGCTCCAGCCCTGCTCTTCCTGGGACACACCCGGTCAGATCCTCAGATGGGCTCCTTCACACTGTCCTCCTGTCCACTCAGTGGAGAAGGTGGCCTTATTTGGAGAAAGGGTCTGAAGAGGCAATGGGGTTCGTATGAGGCCATTTGGGTGGGCCCCAATCAAAAGTGACTGGTGTCCTCATAGAAAGTGCTTTCTCAACTGCCCTGCTAAGACGGTGGTGTTCCCAAACCACCCTCGCCCCACGTCCCGCCCTCGCCCATCACTTCCCACAGTCAGCTCCCCTGGGACTCTCAGCTCTCTCCTGGACGGCCACGAGCTCGCGGGGCCGGGATGGGACCTGTGCTGCTCACTGCAGAGCCCTCAGTGCAGGTGGCCCACGCCACCTGTGTCTCCTGATGACCTCCACTCCCCAAAGGTGCCCTCCCAAGTGCCTTTGCAAATGCCATTCCCATGGCAACCAGACTTCTCAACCTGTGGTGCCCGCTGGGATCCCACAGCTGTCTCCCCAAATCACACTGAGCGTCTGTTCATAATCATCCCCTGCCTCGCTGCCCTCCCCTCCAGTCTGCCCAGCGCTGCTCCCCAGGAAGGCGCGAGGCTTTGAGCTCCGGGTTTAGTCCAGAGCCGGCAGCTGCCACCGTAACACTGCTCTGAGGCGAGTCTCTGCCAGGCATGTGGAATCGCTGCAGAGCCCCTCCTGCCTGCTGCTGGCGTCCAGGACCCAAGGGACAGGCCTCTTCCAGCAGCTGGCCAGAGCCACAGCCATGGGGCAGGCTACTTTGGCTCTCTGTGCCCAGTGCAGCTCTGGCCTCAAAGTGGCCTTTGTTCTCGGGTCCTCCAGCTGGAAGAACCACTTTGCTGCTTGTCAGAAGGAAAATTCAAGGCCTGTAAGAAGAGCTGGCTTTGCCTCCCAGCTGGTGGTAGGACCCAGGTCAGGAGCAGCAGGAGGCCGTCCCCCAACCCAGCAGCCCTGAGGGAAGGACCGCCGGGGAGGGGAGGGGAGCAGGGGGAGGTAGGCAGCCCTTCTTCCGACCCTCAGGGCCCTGGGCAATTCTTTGGCTGCTCAGGACAGCCCCTGCCCTGCCCTGCAGGCGTGCGGCCTTGGGCTGCGACACCACAGTCCTTCCGCATGGAGAGCACAGTACTGTGTCAGACTTGGGTGTCCCGGGTTGCTCTTCTCCAGAGCTCTTCTCTTGAGCCCGAGGCCCAGCACCAGTCACCCCCCTTCCCTCCAGAGCGTCCCAGACACGCTTGCAGCCAGTTTGTACCCCTCCAAGGATGGGGAGCACACTCCTCCAACCTGGCCCTGGAAGACACTTGCCTCTGAATTAGAATGTGCTGGAAACATCCTCCTTGGCCCTAGTTCTGCCCTCTTTTACACCCAAAGTCTGGGGTTATTGCAGATGTGCTTATGCGTGGAGGCCCCAGATCCTAGACCAGTGCCCCCACCTCGGCCAGAAAGGAGGGTGTGAGCACAGGCAGGAGTCGAGGCAGGGGCCCTGCCCTGCAGCCCCCTGGGGCTTCCGCGAGAACAGACACACGGCTCCCAGCCTGCCTCCTCTTTATTCCTCTCTGAGCGGCCAGGACGGGGCTGGCGTGACCCACAGGTGGGCGCTATTCATCCTCCAAGGCGAAAGTGAAGGGGCTCAGCTTGTAGCCCGTGCCCGAGTAGAACTTGTTCTGGAACTCCACCCTGGGGGCGAGAGGGGGAGAAGCCGGTGAGGGGAACCTCCTCTGCCCTGTGCTGCCCAGGCCGGCGCGGCGGGCTCTTACCAGTGCAGCCGCAGGGCGTGCAGGAAGGCCGAGAGCCCCTCCATCACCAGCAGGATGGCCACGGTCATCACGGCGAAGGCGGCAAAGATGGGGACCAGCACCACGGCCGCCACGCCCACGTCCCGGCCCATGCCGAGGCCCAGGCGCATCACCATGGCCCACAGGACCTCCGACAGTTCTGCGGGCAGAGGAGGGGCCCTGAGCAAGCAGGTCCCTGCTGGCCCCCTCAGTGGTGAGGGACCTCCTCGAACAACCCCATTTTACAGCAGGGGAGACTGAGGCCCAGAGCTGTGTGTGTGAGAGGTGGAGCCAGGGCCCAGGGCGGCCTGCCCCACCCAGCCAGGACACTCACGGGCGTGCGCCAGGCTCAGGGCCCAGAGGCGCAGGTAGGAGGCCGTGTTGGAGATGCAGCCCAGGCAGAACTCGATGGTGTGGATGGCCTGGTGCATGAAGACCTCCGAGGGGACAAACTGCAGGGCGTGCAGCAGTGAGTGGCCTGCAGAGGCCAGCGGCAAGCCACCCGCCAATCAGGGAGGCGCCCCGCCCACCTTGGCCTCCTCTTCGTCCTCCGAGCACCCTGCCTTCTCCTCATCAGAGCCCCAGCCGTTCTCGGACACCCCGGGCGAGTCCAGCAGCCCGGCCTTGTCTTCCTCCTGGGGCAAGGGGCGGGCAGGGTGGGCAGCCCCCAGCCTGGAAGGGGCCCACGCCGCCCCCACAGCCTGCTCACAGCCACCTGCAGCCCCACCTCCCAGCCGTGCCCCCACCTGGCGCCCGGCCCTACCTGCCCGCCAGCGGGGGCCCTCTGTGAGTGGCGGAGGCAGCGGCGGCGGCGGTGCCTGCGCAGCAGGTACAAGGGTGTGCCAAGCAGCAGCACGGGCACCGTGGCCAAGGCCAGGACCACCAGTGTGGACTGTACCACTTCCTGCCGGCGAGAGGGTGCGAGTCAGGGTGTCCCCCACCGTGCACAGGCGAGTCCCCCAGGAACCTGGGTCACACCAATCGCACGGGCCCAGAGAGCCTGCAGTCCCTCCTCCCCAGTGCCCGGAGGGGCGATGGCTCCTAGGAGACTCCTGGGAGAAGGGACCTCAGGCTTCCAGCACCTACAGCGAGCTGCCCTGCTCAGAGCCGTGCACCGTCGCCTCCGACCGCCCTTTCTGTGCAGCCTCAGCCTGCACCCCATCTCCCGGCCTGCACCCCATCTCCCAGCCTGCACCCCATCTCCCGGATGAGCACCCCGCAGCCCTGAGCGGCCCGGTGACCACAAGGACGCGTGAGCTGCGTGAGCCCTGCTCCCCGCCCCCGCCCACCTGCCGGGGGAAGAGTGGCAGGTTGGTGGGGCTGCGGGAGAAGAGGAACATGTTGATGAAGTGGATGAGGATGCTGGGGGCCGAGGCGGCGCTGGCGGCCGACACGCTCAGCCACTTGTAGACGACCAGGAAGACGAGGTAGCCAAAGAGCCCCAGCAGGAAGGTGAGCTCTGGCAGGGTCTCCAGCAGCAGCCGGTGCTTCTGGCCAAAGTGCCTGGCGGGGGAGGGGAGGAGGGCGGTGGGGTCACCGGGGCCCAACCCCCACGCGGCCTCCATGCCCCGCCAGCAGCCCCGGCCCTCACAGGTGGTTGAAGACTCCAAGGACCACCCCGAAGGCCATGTGCGTGACCCCCAGGATGACGGACATCTTCATCTTGAAGGAGTTGAGGAAGCTCAGGTGGTTGGCAGCCAAGCTCCAGACCTGGGGCAGGAGGGCAGGCCGAGCTCAGAGGCTCCCCGGCCACTGCGGCCAGGAAGCCCCACCCCGTGAGGACACAGCCCTATCTGTCACCTGGCCACCTGTCCAGGGCAGGCACCTGGCCTGTCCCCCGTGCCCAGGACAGGGCCTGCCCATCGAGGGGCAACGGAGCACAGATGGAGCCAGATGGCTCTGGCCCCAGCTCCTCACAGCTGGGCGACTTGGGCGCGGCATCTGTGCCTCAGTCTCCCCACCCACAGAATGCGGTAATGCTGTGTGCACCCCTCGGGTTGTTCTGAGGATCAAATATAAAATCTTCACAGCAAGGGCTCAGAGGGCAAGGCTCAGACATCCGCCCTTGTTCCTCTGCGTGCTCAGGAGACCCTGACGCAGCCCAGAGGGCTGGCGCCTGGTGTCCCCGTGCCTCGGCAGGCCTGGCACGCCGGAGGTGCCCAGCGACAGCAGCTGGGCGTCGGGAGTCCCTGCGCTGCCCACCCCCTGCCGCCATCCCCCACGGGCACTCGAGTGGCCGCGGCTCACCGGGTCGATGCCGAAGGGGTAGGGTCCCAGGAAGACGCCGTTGACGCTGGGGTCCAGGGTGAGCACTGCGTGCTGGGCCAGGAACGTGTCGCTGCGGCAACAGTGGGCAGGGCGGTTAGGGTCCCGGGGGGCCGAGAGCAGGCAGAGGCCAGGGAGGGGTGCCGGGGCCTCACCTCCAGCCAGACTGGTTGGCCATGGCGGCCACGTTCCAGCCCGAGGGGAAGATGGCGGTTGCTCGGCTGAAGCACTCGTTGTAGATGAAGCCGGTGTAGACGGAGAACAGGCCCATAAGCAGGAGCAGATAGCGGCCCCCAAAGAAGGTCCGCCAGATCTGGGGGCGGCAGCAGCGCCGTGAGGGGCTGCCCGCCCCGCCCCCACCCTGCTAGGACCCCCGCCCGGCCCCCACCCTGCCAGGACCCCCGCCCGGCCCCCACCTCGTTCTGCGCGGCCTTCACGGCCGGCCGGTCCTCAGCGAGCACCATGGCCAGGGCGAAGAGGAACATGAGCAGCCCGTGGCCCACGTCCCCGAACATCACGGCGAAGAGGAAGGGGAAGGTGATGATGGTGTAGGGCGCTGCGGGCAGAGGGCTCCAGGTCAGCCAGGACCCCACGGAGAAACCAGCATCTGCTTCCCGTCCGAGACGCCACAGAGGCAACAAACCCAGGCTCCTGGGACTCCAGAAACTGCCAAAGTGATGCCCTTGAGGCAGGGACACCAGACTGCCTGCCTGCATTCAAGAACCTGCCTCTTAGGAGCTGTGTGACCTTGGGCTAGCTACTAAACCTCTCTGAGCCTCCATTTCCTATCTGTAAAATGGAGGTAACACCAGTGCCACTGTAGGGCTGACTGCGGGTATGCCACATAAGGGCAGCACTCCAGCCACTGCTGTTCACAAGATGAGCATTTCGTAGAAGCCCTGAAAGGACAGACTGTGGCAAGTTCCAGAAGACTGAGCTGGTCACTTACTCTCTGAAGTCCCAGTTTCCCTTCAGTAAAATGGAACAATTCCTCGAGGGAGTCAAGAGGATTCCCACACACGTGCCAGCTAGGGGCTGAACCCTGACCCCCCCCCAAATATATATCGGGGTCCCAGCCCCCAGTGCCTCAGAACATGGCCTTATTTGGAGAAAGAGTCCGTAGAGCTAACAGGTTACGAGGCCATTTGGGTGGGCCCCGATCCAGTGTGACTGGTGTCCTCACAGAAAGGGAGAATTTGGACGCAGAGACAGAGCAGGACACCAGGTGAGGATGAGGACGGCCACCTCCAGGCCAAGGGGAAGGCCGGCAGCGGATTCCCCTGGCAGCCCCCAAGAGGAGCCGACCCTGCTATGCCCAGATCTCGGGCGTCCAGCCTCAGAGCGGGACGGCTCCCAGGCCGTGGCCCGTGGCCCAGCAGCCCTGGCAAACTAACATTCCCAGCAGCACGCCCCCCGCTGCGGGTATCTGGGTGACAGGCGTGTTCCACTTCGACTGGCCCCTGGGCGCACAAGAGCTAGGCCAGGAGAGACCAGGTGGAGCCCAGATCGTGCCCGGGATGCTGGCCCTGGAGGATCAGCGGGCCCCAAGGGGCACATGGGCCGTCCTCACATCCTGCCTGCACCCCGGGCCTGAGCACCCCGGCTCTTGCTCGCTGGGTGCGGCGGGGCCCCTCCCTGGCCTGTGGCCAAGTCCCCTCTGGAGGGGCTCCAGCACGGTCACACCCATGCGGTGGCCGGGCCTCGCCTCCCACCCATGGCATCGGCCACGCTGCAGTCAGCCACTGTCCGGAGGGAGAGGAACCAGGCAGGGGACAGACCAGCTGTCACAGATACCGGGGATCCCCCACTGCCATCTCCTGCTGGTTCCTCCCGGGGGACCGCCCTCAGCAGCCCACTCACACCAGCACGCCGTCCCGGGGAGGGCCTGACCCTAGACAGCGTCCATTCACACTGCACAGAACACCGTCCGGCCACACCGGCCACGCTGGCAGCGACTCGTCTGCACCCTGCAGTGACCGTGACCCTTCCCCGCGTTCCTCTGGGGTCTGCACCATCATTTCCGCTTTGCAGTTGAAGCGACGGGCTCAGAGGAGCTGAGAAACTCACCAAGGCAAGTGAGCCGGCTTCGAACCCGGCCCGTCCCTTGCAAAGCCTCCGCCCTTGGCACAAGCCCACCCATTGCCCTCACTAACCCAGCCGGGGCGTGCCAGGGACAACAGAGCCTGCCCGGCGGCCCCTCGAGAGCGTGGCAGGGCGCACACCTCTCATCTCACCTCCAGGGCCCGGGCAGGCCCAGCGCGGAGACGCCCCCACGCCCCGGCTCACACCCCACAGGGCGCCGGGCTCGCAGGGCTGGGGACTGCCTGCAGGGAGCACGCTGGGGCGCTCACCGGGGTTGACCTCCTGGTAGCGGCCCACGCCGTAGGCGTCCACGATGCCCTGGAAGCTGGCCGTGAAGCGGTTGGTGCGGATGAGCGTCGGGGGCATGTCGCGGCAGGGGATGCGGTGGGCCACCGCGCTCACGCCCGCCTCGCTCTGCGGCACGGCACCGGGCAGAGACAGACCAGACCGTGGCGAGCGCCTTCGGAGACCCAGGGACCCCCGCCACGGCAGGCCCCGCTGGAGATGCAGAGCGTGGCAGGGGCTCCCTGGGCGGGCACCGGGGAACCTGGGGCAGCCCCTTCCCCTCTGCAAAACGGGACGATCGGCCTGCCCTGCCCCGAGTCGGGGCCCAGAGACCTCACTTGGACTGGGAGGTGCTCGGGAAAGGAAAGGGTGGCCCAGGAGAGGAGCCCCAGCCTCACCTGAGCACCTGCTACGCAGGGGCAGGTCCCACACCCACAGAGGAGGAGCCTGAGGCTCCCAGACAGGCCCGCCACCTGGCCAGAGCCTGGGGCAGCCTGGATTTGAAGGAACTTCCTGGCTTTATAGCTGCCCTGAGTGGCCTCCAGGGCTCTGGGAAGTCAGGGGCGGGGGCTGGCCGGGCCCTCGGGAGGGGGAGAGGGACCCCCTGAAAAGGCCAGGCGGGAACTCGAGGCCTGGCGCGAGGCCAAAACAGGCACCTGCTGGCCGGAGGCTCCTTGGGGCGCCCAACCCAGGGACGGAGCACAGCCCCGGCGACCCTGCCGAGCTCACCGAGCTGTCCCGCAGCGCCTCCTGCAGCGCCGGCAGGTCGCGAGTGGCGCACCAGACCTCGGCGATGAGGCACTTGTGCGTGGTGCTCACGCTGCACTGGTTGAGCGCCAGGTACACGGCCTTCATCTTGCGCACCTGCACCTGCCGCGGCGGCAGCAGCTGCTGCACCCGGCCCAGCACCTGGCTCAGGAAGCGCTCGGTCTCCCCCAGCACCTGCGGCCAGAGGGGCGGTCAGGGGGGCCAGCGGGGCAGGCGGGGGTCGGGGCAGGCGGGGGTCCGGCCACGCGCGGGGCGCCCACCTCCTGCAGCTCCTGGCCCTGCTGCTGCAGCTGCTGCAGGGCCGCGCGGCGGGCCTCCTCCTGCTCCAGGAACGGGAACACGTGGCAGTGGAAGCTGGCGGGAGGAAGGGCTGCGTGAGGCTGACGGGAGCCTGTGGGGGCGGCCACAGGACAGGCTCCCTGGCGGGACAGCGGGCGCGGGGAGCGCTCTGCGAGGCCCAGCGGCCCGTTTGCTCACCAGTCGGTGATCTTGCGGATCTTCAGTCCGATCTGCTCGCCCCAGTAGGAGATGAGGAAGGTCATCCATGTCGCAGGCTCCCCCTGCAGAGCCAGACTCAGGTTGCCTGTCGTCCCGCCCTGCCCAGGCCGCCCCTCTGCCCGGCCGCCGCCCACTCACCGTCACGGGGTCCTCCAGCGGCTGCTCCGTCTCCCGGAAGCTGGCGATGAGGAAGCCGCGGCAGGCCCGCCAGAGCAGGCGCTCCAGGGCGGCGGCCTTGTGCAGCTCCACGGCACCTGCCACAAAGCTGCAGCCGGCCGGCTGGGTGAGGCCGCTCCGCACGCCCTGCCCACCTCGCCCCTGCCGGGCCACCCCAGCCAGGCCAGCCCACAGGCACCTTGGCCCTGTCCCCAGGGAGAAAGGCAGAAGGCCGCCCAGGCAGGGCGGACGAGGACCCGCCAGGGCAAGGGCAAGGCTGGGGGAGGAGGCAGAGGGCAGCCGGGGCAAGCACATGGGCAGGGAAGGGCAACGGGAAGGAGTCCGAGCGCAGCCTGGCTGGCCCAGCCACGCAGCCGTCCCTCACTCACTTGACCCTCAGGTCCTCGTGCGGTCCCCCGGGGGCCAGGAGCAGGGGCGTCCTTTCCGAGGGCCCATCCATCTGGGCGGCTGCCAGCTAGGAGTCGAGGGGCACCATGAGCCCTGGCCCGGGGCTGGCGTCCCCTCTTCCCGCCCGGCCCCTGCCCAGGCTGGAGCTGACCGGGGGCCCGTGGCCGTGGCCCTGGCCCAGGACAGCCGAGTGCAGCCGCAGCTGGTGCAGCTGGATCTGCAGGGCCTGCTGGTTGCCCCGCACATCCCGCAGCTCCTGCGCCAGGCGGTCCGTCTCCTCCTGGATGCGCAGCAGGTCCCGCGGCGGGGGCGCCGGCAGCCTCCCCTCGGGCGCAGGCAGTGCCAGCCCAGCTCGCCGCACCTCCTCCTGCAGGAAGGCTAGGTGCAGAGGGACGGAGTCACACCAGCCAAGGGTCTAGTGGACCCCACACATTGCCCCAGACTCCCTTGGCCACCAGCTAACTAAGCCACCAGGCCGGGGGCCCCAGGACAATGCCAGGCCAAACCTGCACCCCGAAGGTGTGCTCCCCACTCTGACGCCCAGTCCCTTGGCCACTGCCCAGCGCAGGGCGGAGCCCCACACAAGTCCCCCACAGCCCTATTCACTGCAGGGCCTGGAGGGAGAGCTCAGTGGAGTTGTGCACCTGCCTGATTATCTAAAAGCTGCGAATCAAACTAACAAGCCACAAAATAAAAGCTGCTCTATCCTCCTACCTGAGGGAGCCTGGGGGGCTGATCTCTTGGTGCCCTAGAGGCTCCTCCTGGGAGAGGTTGCCAGAGGGGCGTGGAGCCCAGATCCTGGCCTCCGCCCAGCCCAGCCGCAGAGGAGAAAGCTCTGTCCCTGCCTGTCCCCTGTTTAAGAACCCCTATGGCTCCCCAGTGCCCACCGGATGATGTCCCGGCTGTATTCAAGGCCTCCTGCAAGCCAACCCTGCCCTGGGCCCTCTGCTCAGCACAAGGCTGCCACCTTCCCAAGAATGTCCCAGCAGCTCCTCTTCGCTCTGCAGGGCCCTGACTGCACCTCCCTTCTCTACCTTCCACCTGGGGAACCCAGACTCCTCCTCTCAGGCCAGGCTTGGCTAGTGCCTCCTCCAGGAAGCCCGCCTGGGTTGTGGGCCTGGGGCTAACTCACTGAAGGTCTTCTCCAGCTCCTCGCAGCGCCGGACATCTGCCACAAAGCGTCTCTGGAAGGCGCTCACTGAGGCGTTGAGCTGCAGTTGCCGCAGGGAGGGGTCAGTGTCCCAGGGAGGGCGCCAGGGAGGTGTTCACCCTGGGGCTCGGGCCTTAGCCGCCTGGTCCAACACGGTGCTGAGCACACTGCGAGCCCCCAGACACCCGAGCGGAGCAGACCGGAGCCTAGAGTGCCCTGGGAGGGTGTGAGGAGAGCCAAGGAGACCTGGCCGGACCCAGGTCGGGGCAGGGGGCCTCAGCCGTGGAGGCCGCACAGAGCAGAAAGTCTGCGGCAGGGACTGCTGGGTTCACGTGGCCGGGCACTGCGGTGGGAGGCCGCCCCCCACCCGGACTATATTCCAGGCGCCCACCGGGGAAGCCCCCCGCCGCCCCCGCCCCCACTCACGTCTCTGAACTCCACGAGGCCCAGCTCGCCGAGCTGGCTCACGCAGCTGTAGGCGGCTGCTGTGGGCAGGAACAGCTGGACCAGCGCCACCTCCTCGCCACGGAACATGGAGCCCATGGTCCTGCGGGGCGGGCCACAGACAATTCCCAACCAAGTTGGTGTCCCGCACACCTCAGCTCATGGAATCCTGGAAGGTAAAGCTACCAGCCCTGTCTGACAGATGGGGAAACTGAGGCCCAGGAAGGCGCGATGGACGGGGTGCTGTGGTCACACAGGGCGCAGGTAAGCAGGGCGGCTGGGAGTGGAGCCCAGACTGGCTGACCCCCTCAGCCCAGCTAGGTCCACCCTCCAGCTCTCTCCCCGCTCGCTCGGCCCCCACCCTGGTGGCCATGGCGGGTGACACTGGCACTGCCCCCACCTTTGCTCCCCCTGCCCCTGTCTCTGGCCTGCCCTCACCCTCACCCCGCTCGCCCCAGGTCCAGGGCTGCCTCCAGCGAGAGTGGGGATCGTCCTCAGAGGCCGCTGGGGCCCTCCCACCCCGCTGTGGGGGCGCCGCAGAGGGGAGACCTTCCCTGGGGGCCACCTGGCTGCAGGGGCCTGCCGTGGGGGCCGCTCAGCCTTCCAGGTGTCGAAACCACGAAAGTGAAACTGTAAAGGGCGGGAAGGCCCGGCTTGTTGCTCAACTGGTGGGGGAAGGCCGGGGTGGCCTCCAGTGGCCACAGACGTCCCTGCCTGCCAGGGCCCCTTTGTGCAACCCTTAGCTCTTAAATTAGGGGGGAGGGGACAGCCAGGGCGAGGGCCCCGCTGAGAGGGGAGCATTTGGCACCAGAGTGCCCCGCCTGCTGTCTGGGCTGGCCAGGGCCTGCCTGGCTGGCCACTTCCTCCCCTGGCCACTTCCTCCCCTGGGCCCGGTTTACCTAACTCTAAAGAGGGAACCGCAGCCTGTCCCCAGCCTGGGAAAGGGGAGAAGGCTGAGGCAGCCCGAGGCTGCAGGAGGGCAGGCCCTGGACAGGGAAGGTGGGCAGCGGGTGCTGGGTTCTATCACCCAGGGACAGGGTCCCACCCAGGGCAGAGGGCCAGGGATCAAGGCTTGGGCCCCTGCCCAGGCTGTGACTGGCTGTGTGAGCTCAGACAAGTCTCTTGCCCTCTCTGGGCCTCTACTTCCTCTTTGGGTGAATGAGACTTGGCCACCCATGCCACAGACAGAATCTGGGTGGGGAGGTGACAAAAATAGCCAGAGCCCCCAGATACTCCGTTCCTCCACTGCCTCACACAGGGGTCCCCAGAAGCAAGGCCAGCAGGAGGGGTACTGGAGCCCTGTTGTACAGGTGGCTCAGTGGATACTTGCAGAGGTGAAGCGCAAGGTCACGTGGCCAGGGCTGCAGGTGTGGAAGTCCCAGCACACAGTAGGTGCTCGGAGGAGGGCTGTTCTGACCTGGGCAGCCTGCGCCGCTGCGCAGCCAAAGTAGGAGCCGTGGGGAGGGGGCTCCGGGGACTCAGGGGGGAGCAGCCCTGCGCAACTCCAGCTTGGTACCCTCACGGAGCCATCCGGGTCCTGCCTCGCGGTTGGCTCCCTCTGGCCTGGGCACTTTCCCTGGCTGTGACAACCTGGGGTGGGCCTGGCTGTGTGCGGGGCTGCTCAGACTCCTTTCCTGGCATTCCAGGGCCCCACTGGCTCACCCCCACCCTGGGCCTACATCCTGCAGCCTTCAGGGTCCAGACTCGTCCACCCCTCACCCTGTGCCCCCTCTGGGTCCCTCAGGGGCTGGAGGCTCCTGCTCTAGGAACCCCCCAGATCTCTCCTCTGCGCCCCTCTTCCCACCCCGGTGATGAGGGGCCTGGGAGTGGGTCTGCAGCCCTTATTACAGACGAGTGGGCTCTAGTGTCTGGATGACCCGGCTCCTCTCTGGCTCTGCCACTTCCTAGTTAGGCCTTAGTTTCCTCATCTGTAGAACGGGTCCGTCCCTCCCAGAAAGATACGGCAGGGAAAACTCTGAGCGCCCCAGGCCGGGCAGAGTTGGGTACAGTAGTTGCCGGCGGCTAACGCCTCACCCTCCTCCTCCTCCTCCTCCTCCTCCTCCGCCCCACAAGCCTCGGCCCTGGGCGTCCTCTGTGGCCCCCAGCAAGGCCTGGCGCCCGGGGGTGACGAACCGCGCTGCATCCACTAATCCCCGCGGTGGGGCGCCAGGGCGCCCTCCTCGGGGCAGGGGGCGGCGGGGGCGGCAGGCAGAGCTGGGACCCCGCGGACCGCGGCGGGGCACTCACCCTGGGCTGCGCGCCGCCGCTCGGCTCTTCACTGCCCCGCTCGCCGCGGGCCGGGCGGGACTCGGCACTGCGCTCCCGCCTCTGCCGGCGGGCGGGGCCGGAGGGGCGGGGCCAGCGACGCCCCGCCCCCTGTCGACGCCCCGCCCTGAGGTCCCGGGAGCCCGCGTGGAGGCCCGGCAGGCTGTGACCTCGCGGAGTCGTCCTCCACGGGCGGCTGGGACACCCTTCCCGGCCGTGGGGGCGTAATCTTGGCGACCGGCGCCAACCGGGCGCGTCTACGCGACCGGGATTCGGGAGAGGCGCCGAGCTCAGGCCTAGCTGCGGGCTAGGGGATGGGACCCGCGTCCCCTCTCACCTAGAGGGCTGGCTGGGTCTGCGTCTGAGGGGACCCCGATACACTCAGGCTAATGGCCGTGGGCCAGGGCCCCCCAAGACCCGCGTCTGCCCAGCACGCTTCCCCACCCCCAGAGTCCCCTCCGCCTGGGTGAGGCGCGCAGTGACTCCACCGCGTCCTGCTCCGACCCCAGGATGGTGCTGTAGGCTCTTGGGTGGGTGGCGGCCCTTCCTCCGTGGCAGCTGGGCATTAGGGCCAGGCCATGTTGTATGGTCCTGCTGCGGCTGGGAAGCGCCCTGGGAGCACAGAGCCCAGCTATTGGCCAGGGCTCCACCGCAGCTGGGCCACCACCTTGCTCCCCCTGCTGCACCAGGTCCCAGTGCCTGGAAGCCGGGGCTGACGACTGCCCAGCTGCCTGCATTTTGGACAGACCTGGACCTTACCTGCTGGGGACGAGAAGGACAGGGGGCCCCTGAGCTCTGGTGATCCTTAAACCCCACTTAGTGAGCAAAGGCCTGTGAGGGGTGGGCAAATGAAGTCCCAGAGCTGGGCCTGGAAACTGAGTCATAGCCAAGGTCAGCTTCCTCAGAAAGTTGGGGGACTCATTTTGGGTGCCACAGTCTGCTGTGATGGGGGTGGTGGGGGGGCCGTGGGACTTGATCCGACCACACAGCGCCAGAGGGGCCTCAGCAGAACAATGCCTGGGACACCTCCGTATGGGCAAGAGCCAAGTCGCACGTGGACACTTTCTGACCGTGCTGAACAGGTGTTCTCTTGTGTGGGTACAGACTGGCCCCGTGCCAGCTATCTGCGGCAATTATGTCCAGGAAAAGCTAAACTCAAGGCAACAGGATTTCTGAGCCCGCTTCTTGGGCCTGCTTTTGTTTTTAGAAACACTCTTCTCTGCCCAGCTCTAGTCTGTGGGGGCCCCCAAGCCTTGGCCAGAGGAGGGGGAGGAGCCCACACAAAGGCCTGGGCCACTTCCACATCAGACTGCAAGGCCTGGCCTAGGAAGCAGGCCCAGGTGTCAGCAGGTGATCCGAGGAAAGGGACTCCCTGGGATTGGGCTGGGGAAAGGCTGGGTTTCTTTGCTGCAGGCCTTCTCAGAGCCTTGAACGTCTAACATGGAGTGTCTGCCCAAGAGAAGTCACAGGGGCGCTTCCTGCACTCACTGTTGTGCACAACACCCTCCCCTTCTTTCCAAGAAGCATCTCGGGAAGAGTGGTGTCCTGCAAAGAGCACTTTTGGAAATGAAGGGGGAGGAGGACTCAAGGTCTCTGACTCACGCTGGCTTGTCCTCTGGACAGTGATCCCGAGCAAGTCACCTCGCCTGGCTAGGACATTTCCTCACGCCGAGAGTGACGCGCTCGCGATCTTTTCAGTGGCTCCCGCCAAGTTCCAGGGGGCTGTTTTTGACTATTACAGGACTTGTGTCCCCAGAATCACACCACTTTGCGGGGACAGCAAAGCAGGAAGTCTCGAGCCGCAGGAGCCGGGTCGGCAGCCTGGGCAGGGGAAGTTGTGGCTGGAGGCAAGGCCAGCTCAGGGCCAGCAGGGCCTGTGTCACCCCCTCATGACGGTCATCCCCACAGCAAGCTTCCTCCTACCCCGACAAGGACGCTTTGGCCTTCTGAGTTTCTGCCACCTGATGCTCTTCAGCCTGAGGCCTGGGGAGGCTCCAAGTCCTAAGGGTCTTAGTTGTGGGGGCCCTCAGGACAGAGCAGGCCCAGGCCCCCCACAAGACACCAGGATCATGGGAACAGCCGGCCTTCGGTGACCCTGCACTGCGTGCCTTGGGGAAGATGCGTGGGAGACAGGGGTGCTGGGGCCGTGGCCCAGCCTTGGGGAAGCCCGATGGGTCCCCTGGAGCCACAGAGGCAGCCTGAGGATGGCCCCACCCCCTCCCTGGTGGCTGGATTCAAGACAGGAGGCCACGGTGGGGTTGGAGCGGTTTTACTGGGCAGCAGGGGCTGCGGGCAGAGCCAGGCAGGCGGGGGCGTCACCGGTACAGGTAGTCGGCCTGGATGTTGGCGGCGATCTCAGCCTCCCACTTGTCCCCGTTGTTGAGCAGCTTCTCCTTGTTGTACAGCAGCTCCTCATGTGTCTCGGTGGAGAACTCAAAGTTGGGGCCCTGCAGGTGGGGTAGAGGGATGGTGGTGTCAGGCCCCTCCCAGGAGCGCCAGCACTCTGAGTCCCCCATCCTGGGGCCCGCTCACCTCCACGATGGCGTCCACAGGGCAGGCCTCCTGGCAGAAGCCACAGTAGATGCACTTGGTCATGTCGATGTCGTAGCGTGTGGTACGGCGGCTGCCATCAGCCCTCGGCTCGGCCTCGATGGTGATGGCCTGGGAGAAGGGGACACCGGGCACTGCCACACTGACCAGCATGTCCGAGCCCCTGGGTCTACCCCTACCCCTACTTCCGTGTCTGCACGGAACCCCTCACCTCTCAGATGCCTTCCTGACACGCCCAGAAGCCACCCCTCACTTCTCCACCCAGGAACAGATTCCCCTCGAGGGCCGGCCTGTCACCTGCCTTGCTCAGTGCAGCACCCGCAGCCCTAGGGGCCTCGCTCTGCAGTAAGCGCTAGATTACAGGCACACTTTGTCTTACTGCGCTTTGCAAATAATGTTTTTCCCCCATAAATTGAAGTTTCATGGCAACCCTGCTTCAAGTATGAGCTCACTTCATTTCTCTGGGTCAGTACTTTTTAGCAATAAAGTGGTTTTTTTTGTTGTTTTTGAGACAGAGTCTCACTCCGTTGCCCGGGCTAGAGTACCGTGGCGTCAGCCTAGCTCACGGCAACCTCCAACTCCTGGGCTCAAGCGATCCTTCTGCCTCAGCCTCTCGAGTAGCTGGGACTACAGGAATGCCCACCATGCCCAGCTCATTTTTTCTATATATTTTTAGTTGGCCAATTAGTTTCTTTCTATTTATAGTAGAGACAGGGTCTCTCTCTTGCTCAGGCTGGTTTTGAACTCCTGACCTCAAGCAATCAGCCCACTTCGGCCTCCCAGAGCACTAGGATTACAGGCGTGAGCCACCTCGCCCGGCCTGTTTTGTTTTCTAAGAGAGAGGGTCTTGCTCTGTTGCCCCGGCTGGAGTGCAGTGGCATCATCATAGCTCACTGCAGCCTTGAACTCCTGAGCTCAAGCGATGCTCCTGCCTCAGCCTAAGTAGCGGGGACTACAGGCATGAGTCACCATGCCTGGCTAATAAAGTATTTAAGTATTTTTTAATTAAGGTGTGTACGTTATTTTCTCAGACATAATGCTACTGCATACTTAATAGGCTGCAGTATAGCATAAACCTAACTTTTATATGCACTGGGAAAATGTGTGATTCTTTATTGATGGTCTGGAACTGGACCCACATTTCCAGAATGTCTGTACTGTTTGTTGTATGTTGAACAACTCTCTGACTTAAGTCTACTTATCCTCACTTGACGGATGAGAAACCTGAGGTTCAGAGAGGTTAAGGGGCTTCCCAAAGCAAAGTGAGGGACAGAGCCCAAACTCAAAGGCATGTCCTTAACTCAGTTCCTGAGTGCAGCCTCGTGCCACCTGGAGGAAGGGCTGAGCTGGGCCTCCCACAGCTGAGAGGACCTTCGAAGGTGCTTGGCAATGACCCTCATACTCCCCTGCCCCACGAGCATAATGCCCACTAAGCACAGTGATCTTTGGCTGGTAGCCTCATCTTTTTGTGCCCATAAAAGAGGGGATAACAATCTCTACGTCCTAGGGTTGTTGTAAAGATTACATGAGATAATATGAGTAATGAGCTTGACACGGTGCCTAGTCCGTCTGCAGACAGCACTATCTGGAAGCCACGACTATCATCGTTGCTGCTGTCTGGGGACTCTTTTATGTGTTTGTGGTGTGTGGTTGGAGTGGAGACATCAAGGCCATAGCTCATGGCCCGGAGAACCCAGGAATGGTCCAGGAGACAAGCTAGGTCTTAGACAGGAGCCACCCAAGTCACAGAACACTGGGGGGTGGGACAGTGAGTAACGGCCGTGCCTGCTGAGGGTCGTGCTAGGCACACCCAGGGGTCTGGGCCACAGCCCTAATCACATCTCTCTGTTTCTGCACTAACAGGCCCAACTCCAGTGGGACAAGATCCACCAATAGAACCAAAACCTCCAAGGAGCAGCAACCAGGGGTAGGGAGGTCTCAATTGTGGCATTGTGTCATTGGGTTCAGCCTGCAATAGGCACACAGACAGGGCTCCTGAAACCAGTGCTGTGTCCGGGGAAAATGGACAGCTTCACGTGCCACCCCGTGGCTCACAGGCCCCGGTCTCACACCCCTGACCAAACACCAAGGGGGATCCCACGTGGGTCCCACACCTGCTCAGGCTAGAAACTTCACTCGGCAGACTCGCTCATTCAGCATGCTCTGGGATAAGGCCTCGCTGCTCCCACTTATGGGGGGATGTGGCCAAGAGAGGGAAAGGGACTTTCTTGGCAACACACATCAAGCAGGGGCAGGATTCGGGCCCAGGGCACCTAGCCTCCCTCCTGCAGGGGCAGGCGCAGGGGCCGGGCAGCAGCCAGGGGCTCACCTGGGCAGGGCAGATGGCCTCACAGAGCTTGCAGGCGATGCAGCGCTCCTCTCCAGATGGGTAACGGCGCAGCGCGTGCTCCCCGCGGAAGCGCGGGCTCAGCGGGCCCTTCTCAAAGGGGTAGTTGATGGTGGCCGGCTCCCGGAACAGGTAGCTCAGGGTCATGCCCAGGCCTGTGGGCAGCATAGGCATGGTGGGCGGGGGGTACCTCCCCCTACACCTCTGTGATTACCCTGCCTGCCCTGTCCCCTCCCCCCAGGACCCACCTCGGAAGAGCTCAGTCCACAGCAGGGTCCGGGCTGCCCGGTCGGTCACTGACCTCATGTCCATCTCAGACTCTTGCATGTTCACGAACTCTGCAAGGTGGGCAGAGAGGGATGGCAGGAGGCCTCACACACACCTTTCCTCCCTCAGGAGTTCAGCTCAGGGAGATGTGGCCTGGCCCTCACTTCCGGGTGAGAGAGTTGGGTTCCCCAGGGGACTCTTCATTCACCAAACCTTTCCCAGCCTTAGCAAGGGCCTGTGAGGCTGCCTCCAGCCCTGGCCAGTCCGTGCCCACTTCTCCCTGTGCTTGGGCGGCCATTTGAGCAGGGCTTGAAAGGGGAGTCAAGGAGTGGGTAAGGGGCCTGGTATGGGGCTACAACCCCCTCCCCATCATGGGGGAGGCAGTGAGATCACACCTGCCAACCCCTGCAATGATGGGTTCTGCACCCAGGAGCCATAGTCAATCTCTCTTTTTTTTGAGACAGAGTCTTACTCTGTTGCCCCAAGTAGAGTGCAGTGACATCATCATAGCTCACTCAACCTCAAACTCCTAGACTCAAGCAATCCTCCTGCCTCAGTCTCCCGAGTAGCTGGGACCACGGTGTGCACAATGCCTGGTTAATTTTTCTATTTTTAGTAGAAACATGGTCTCGCTCTTGCTCAGAGCTGGTCTCAAACTCCTGAGCTCCAGCAATTCTCCTTCCTTGGCCTCCCAGAGTGCTAGGATTACAGGCGTGAGCCACCACGCCCGGCCTATCAATCTCGTCATCATCCTCATTTTAAGAGTGGAAACTTGGCCAGGCGCGGTGGCTCACGCCTGTAATCCTAGCACTCTGGGAGGCTGAGGCGGGTGGATTGCTTGAGGTCAGGAGTTCGAAACCAGCCTGAGCAAGAGCGAGATGCCATCTCTATATATATAACAAAAAAAAGAGTGGAAACTGAGGCTAAGAGAAGGGAGTCCTGACAAAGCCAGGACTAGAACCCAGGTCTCCTCCCCCACCTCTGGCAGGACCACAATCAGAAATGCCTGTACTCACTATAGGTGGCTGCCACTGCACTACTGTGGAGGCTCCGGCCACTGGGATGTCCTGCAAGGAGAGAATGACACTCTGTGGCCATGACCTCATGCCAGGAGACTGAGCTCCCCCACCCCCAGGAAAAGCTCCCTTGGTCCTACCTGCATTTGCGGCTTGGGCCAGGGCCCGCAGTAGCATGGGCGTGGTCAGGCAGCGCATCTGGGGGCATAAAAAGGGAGGGAGGAACATAATGCTGAAAACCTGCAGACATTAGTAATACCAAAAAACCCCACAATGTGACACCTAAAACCTTATTTGTTTTCCTTCTTAGTAAGAGTATCCAGGACTTGAGCAGGGCTTGAAAGGGGAGTCAAGAGGCGGGTAAGGGGCTTGGCATGGGAGCTGGTGAAGAGAGCTGGTGTGTTCAGAAAAAGAGCTGTGGCAGTTCTCAGTCTTTTAAAGACATCCACGGTTACAATTTATTTTTATGATACTGCTTTATTAATTGAATAAACATTTGGTTGTATTCTGTGGTACAGCCTGAGCTGTCCAGTTTAAGCCTGGTCTCTAAACCCTGTCTTCGATGAAAGCTATAACTAATAAAGACTTATTTTAACCAACCCCCTGCCCCAGAAAAAGAAAAGGGAAGGAGGCTGGTGTGCATCTAAGACCTGCCCCATCCAGGAACTCTGGCACTGCAGGAGCCTTGAGCCTAGACTCCAGGCCATTGCGTCCCCTGCTAACACAACACTCCTGTCAGAGGCACAGACAGTCTATGCTACCTGTTCCCATGCTCGGCACCTCCTGGCCCAGCTCAGCTGGGCTAAGGTTTAGAGAGCTTCTGTGGACCCCAAGTTCTATCTAACCTCCTAAGAAGCCTTTAAAATCCTTCCTTCCTCCCTCTCCTCTCAGAGCTCCTGCTGCCCATCTCTCCCTTCATCCTCCCCAATCTGACCAAAACTAACACTACCAGCCACCACCACCATGCACTGAGAGTTAACTTTCTGCCAGGCAGTGCGGTGGGCGTGGGGGTCACATGCACTGTCATCTCGTCTTACAGATGAGGAGCTGCTGCTAGCCCCAGTCACACGATAGGGGGATGGGCCAGGACTGAAACCCAGCCCTCCCCTGCTAGAAACCCTTAAAGGCTTAAATAATCCTCAGGATCAAATTCTTTTCCCAGCTTTAAGGCTCTGCTGGAACTGGCCCCCAGCCCGCCGAGTGACCTTGGGAAGAGGACGTCACCTGGCCTCAAGTCTCCACACCTATGAAATGGGGGGAGGGTGTCATGAGAACTAAAGGAGTTCGTACATGCCGACGGATTGGCCCAGAGCTTGGCACTAGCCGGACCTCAAAGTGCCCCTCCAGTGACCTGTAACCTCTGGCAGACCCCCTGGATTCCAGGCACCCAACCCAGCACCTTCTCCGACCTTTCCCATGACCTTTGACCCCACGGACGCCTGCCCAGCCAGGAGGCGCATGCGCCCTGAGGCTGCCGGCTCCTCGGTCAGCCCGCTACACGATTGAAGGACAGTGGCCGCGGGTCCTAAGCAGGCTGAGATGAAGCCCGACGCAAAGCCGGCGGCGCCAATGGGGACACTACACTCGGCCCTAACGCCGCGCTGCCCAGGCCCAGCCTTCACGACCGAGCTCGGGATACCCACCTTGAGCGCCGCCGCTTCTTCCCTGGCTGAGACGGTAGGTCAACCGAGAGGCGGAGCCTACACTCTGAGACGCTGCCATTGGGCCAGCTGGCTTCGCTTTTCCGAGCTGACCCTCTATGATATGCTCTGATTGGTCAGTGGAGCTACCGACTGATACGGACTCCAGACATATCTTTCTTTTGATTGGATAGAAGAGAGGGGGTACTTAAAGTTATGTAGGACGCCGCCATGTTGGTTTGAGGAGGCCAATAAGCGACGACTTCGAAGCCGCTGGAGGCGGGACTTCCGGGGCGTGATTTAGAAAGCGGCTCCGGGTCGCTCTGGGCGCCGTGGGCAAGGGCGTGTGGTAACAGAGGTACTGACGGCGACCACGATTAGAATCGCGGCCAGCAGCCACTCACTGCTCGGTCGTGAAGGCTGGGCCTGGGCAGCGCGGCGTTAGGGCCGAGTGTAGTGTCCCCATTGGCGCCGCCGGCTTTGCGTCGGGCTTCATCTCAGCCTGCTTAGGACCCGCGGCCACTGTCCTTCAACGCTTTACCCATATACGGCTTCATTTAATCCTCACGGCAGCCCTTTGTGGGGGTGCTACAAGACTTTATCAGTTGGGGAAAGTGAGGCATGGGCGTATTTAGTAACTGTCCCCGGGCCGTAGAGCTGCGGAGTGCGGCCGCCTGATCTGCACCTGGATCTGTATGACTCAGGAGCCCCGCTCTCAACCTGTGAATTCTGTGTTGCAGGCTGCGGCGCCGAGGCGGCCCCTGACGCAGTCTGCGTGTGTCGACGGCGGTGGTGGTCTGGGAAGGCTTCCTGGAGGAGGTCATGTTTAAACTGACAGTGAGTAGGAGTTGGGCAGGCCAGGAAGGGCAGAGAGGCGTGCCCTGCGTATGTGCAGAGGTCCTTGGACAAGGAGGACACGCACACTAGATGAGGACAAGGACAGGACAGGCCTAGTTCGGGCAGAAGGAGCAGGGGCTTGGTGACCGGTGTCCCCGGAGCGATGAGCAGAGCCTCCTAAGGATTTAGGACTTGTGGGCCACAGGAAGGCCCTGGAGGATTTCATGCCGTGGAGTGGCATGGTCCCAGCAGGTTTTGGGAAGATCAGCAGGTGCCCTTAGGAGAGGGTTGGGCCTGGGAGAAGGGAGGTCTGGGACGGTGTTCTGCACCAGGCCCTGGCTGTGGGCATGGCGATTTGGGTGTGGATCTGGGAAATCCCTTGGCGGTACAGGATCATCAGGATTTGCTCAAATACAGGACTTGGGAGGTAAGAAGCGGTGTCAAGCAGGAGGCCCGGGATTTTGGCTTTGGTGGCTGAATGGATGGGCCCCAGTAGGATAAGCAGGATGGGGAAGAAGATGAGTCCAGGGTGGGTCGTGGTGAGGGTAAGAGGTCCGGAGCTCTGAGAAGCTCACCTGGACATGCTGCTGCAGGAATCTCAGCTGACCTGTGGGAGAGAAGATGGAGGCAGCTCTCCCAACCCGAGCGAGAAAAGAGGACACCTGGACCTTGGGTCAGCAGCTCCCTAATTTAATCCTCATAACAATTTCAGGAGATGTCAAGTGTCAGTCATCCACACTCCAACAGTTGGGGAAACTGAGGCCCAGAAAGGGCAGGGCCAGCTTGGGTCACAGCAGTTCTGCAGTATGACCTGGACCAGAAGCCAGGGCCCCTCTGCTGCGCCCTCCACAGGAAGGCAGTGGCTCAGAGTGTCGGGTCTACCTCCTTCTCCCAGGACACAGGTGCAGGGAGGGGGTGGGTCACTGCACTTTTTCCCATGTCCCTCCCCTTGGCCCATCCTACTTGAGGGGTGGCTGAGAGAGGAGGGCAAGCACTGGTCTGTGGCCTTGGCGGTTCTTCCTCCACATGCTCTCAAGCCCAGGCCCCGTCTCTACCAAGTGCAGCGGTGGTGGAGGTCGCAGACAGGAGCCTGGGGAGCGCTGGGCAGGCTCAGAGCAGCGTGCAGCTGCAGCAGTGGGCCTCCATGGCCACCAGCAGCACCCTCAGGTTGCGCTGCGAGTGGGGTGGGTAGCGGAGGTCATTGACCTTCTCCATCCTGGGGCTGCGTAGCAGGCAGGCGCGGTGGTGGGAGAAGGTGTCGAAGGAGAACTTGCCATGGTACCTGCCCATCCCGCTGGCACCTGCACATAGCACAAATACAGGGAGTGAGGCCCTCAGGCCAGCCCTGGGGATGTCAGACCTGGACTGCCAGTCACACACAGCGGGACCTAGGTGGGCTGCTTCACCTCCCTGGGCCTCAGTTTCCCCATCTGTCCAGTGGCTAATCATGAGGCACTGTGGGTAAAGGGCTTGGCCCCAAGCCTGGCACCAGCTCAATAAGCATGAGGACATCAGGAGTTGGGACAAGATAGGCAGACAGTGGTCGAGGGCATGAGTTCCAGAGCCAGGCTGCACAGGCTTGAATCCTGGCTCTGCCACGAACTAGCTTTGTCACCTTGGGCAAGTGACTGTGCCTCTGTGTGCTTCAGTCTCCTTCCCCGTGCCATGGGGTGTCAATGGCACCTACCTCTTGGGTGTAGCGGGGATTAAGGGAGCGTTGAGGCCTGTGGGCACAGTGAGCACTGTGTTGTTAGGAGTCCTCCTCAGCATCTAGGTAGTGAGGCCAGTGGGGACCCAGTGGGGACACAACCTAGGTGGAGTTAGGGGTAATCGGGGAGGGCCTCCTGCAGCGAGAGGCCCGTGGGACGTGGAGTTAGCCACATGAAGAGGGTGAGTGAGGGCTTAGACGTGGGTGATGCTGCCTGGCACGTTAGGGACCTGGGCAGAGCTCAGGCAGGGAGGTGGGGGGAGGCCGGAGCAGGAGCCCACAGCCAGACCAGGAAGGGCTGGCTTCAAGAGCTAAGCCGGCCTGGCTTGCTGCCCGGGGCCCTGGGAGCTGGGGGAGGTTGTCCTCAGGGAGCGGCAGGGTCAGATTGCCTGCAGATAGCCCTGCCCTCTCCCGGTGGAGGAGGTGGGATGAGCAGGGCTGGGGACTAGAGCGGGATCTAGGCAGGATCTGGCACAGAGACCCAGGTGAGAGCCAAGGCTGGAGGCCAGAGGGACAAGGTTCCACAGCCAGGGACAGCAGCCCACTGGGTGCTCCTGTGGCACTGGCCACTCTCCAGGGGGGGTATAGGCCCTTTTGGGGCAGCTTACCAGGCCCTACGGTCATTTACTCTGGTGCCAAGTGTGGACAGGTGGAGGGACCTCGAGTCACATGCTCTGGCCCTACCTGTTCACTGAGGAGGAAACAGGCTCAGAGAGGAAAGGTCACCCCAGGTGGCACAGCCTGTCAGAGCATTGCTGGACCGAGCCCTGAGGTGTCCTGACTCAGAGGCCAGGACTTTGCAGCTGTATCGGGGCTGCTCTGGGGGTCAGGGGTGGCATTGGCACTCACCCAGGCCTCCCCAGGGCAGGAGAGCGGGCAGCAGCCACCAACGGGGTGGGAAGGGATGAGACACCAAGGGTTGGACTGAGGGGATGGGGGAGGGGTTAGAGAAGTGTCAGCCATGGAGCAAAGAGGACATAGCAGGTGGCTCTGCTGACCAAGTCATCCTGCCGTTGGGGAGAAACTCGAGTAGCAACATGGTGGGAAGGGTAATCACAGTTACGTTCTTTAAAAGGCCCCCCAAAATTTGTATCAATGCAGAGATGGGTCTGGAAGGTTCCACAGACTGGGGAGAGGGGCAGGATGGAGGCGCTGGGGTGGGACTTGGACAATGAGGAGGGGCACCCTTGCTTGTTCCTCTACACTGAGGCTGGGCTGGGACGTTTTTTAGTGAGGACGTGTGAGTGACACCGCCAAGAGTCATTCAGGAATGACGAAGCAGGGTCGGCGGCACCTACCCACTCCTCCGAAAGGCAGGCTGGCGAGCGTCAGGTGCATGAAGCCGTCATTCCCGCAGAAGCCCCCGCTGCTGGTCCGGGCCAGCACCCGCTTGACCACCTGGGAGAGAGCAGGACACGTGCGAGCCTGGCCCCAGTGCTGGGATCTGTCTGGGCTGAGCTCAGTGACACTGATCTGGTTTCAGAAAGGGTCTGAGGCCACTGCATCAGCTGAAGGGAGGCGGGCTGGGTGGTTGTGTTCCAGCCCCTCATCAAGCCCCCGACTTGGGACGTGTTTCCCAAGCGTCTGCTTGTGTGTGGCCCGTGCAGAGGGCTGGAGACTGTCAGGCCCAACGGGGAGGGCAGGAGACCCAGTGTCACCTGGGGATGTGGAGGGTGCAGTGGCAGCCGTGCGGTGCCAGGTAGTCAGGGAGGTGTCCCAGGGGAGGGACATGATGTGCCGCTGAGTCCTGGCGTGGGGGGAGGAGTTATTTTGACAAAGGGGGCACCTGAGGCAGAGCAGAGGTCGGGGGCTTTGTGTGGTGTGGCACTGGGGACGTGAGACATGCACGATGGTGTGTTTGGATCTGCACTTTAGAACATGAGCTTGGCCCTTGCTTGACTTCATAAAGGACTTCCTTCTTCACTCTGTGGGTGCTAAATAGTCACCGCACAGATAACTTCACTATATTTAGTTCCACTCGTTGTGACCCTCAGATGACAGCTGGGTCAGGGCTTGTCTGACAGTGGGCAGACTGGACCCCCCACCACAGGTTCAGACATCACTTCAGCGCAGTGAGAGCCGCATTACCCATGACGACAGTCGCAGGAGACCGAGCACAGAGTGTCGGGGTCCTTCCTGGGGAGTGCGGGCAAGTCGCCTGTGCATTGTGTGTTGGGTGTGGCTCTGGTCCTAGGGCCAGGCTGGGTGGTCGGGAAATTATGAAGCCAGATTACCGCAAGAAACCTCTAGCATTTTCTAAAGGTTAAAGTATCTAGATAAACCAAGGCTCCTTAGAAGAATGGCTGGTTCTAGAATCGGGGAGGGAAATACAAAATGAGCCTGGTGCTTCTTGCAGCACCAGAAAGGAAGTGGTCAAAACCCGAAAGGCAAAAAAAAAATTGGACAGTGATGCTAGCACAAAATAAAAAAAAACAAAAAAACAAAAAAACCCGAAAGGCCAGCACATGTCACAGGAACACAGCCGCTCCCGCTGCCAGGCCTGGAACAGAGCTCACAGCCTTGGATTATAACCCAGAGAACCCAGCATGCATGAGGCCGTGCTGGTCTAAATAAAGAATTCAACACACAAACCTTTCCTACAGGATCCCGAAAAATGTACATAGGTATTCCCCATTCTGCAGATGGAGCTGCGACTCACCCTGCCTGTTGGGAGTGGCTAGACTTAGAACTGGCTTCCAAAGCATAGATAGGGAACGATAGCGATAGTGGAGACCCCTGGGATGCAGCCTAAGCCAAGCAGGGAAACCCCAGAACACTTATCTAATGGGGAGAAACCCCGGACACGGGGGCGCTGTCCGGGAGACTTGGCCAGCACTTCTCAAGCTGCGAGGCTTGCTTAGTGCATCGTGGGATCCTGCAGCAGGAGGAGGACATTCGAGGCAGACTGGCAAAATCTAAATGAAGTCTGGGGTGTAGGTAACAGTGACACATGAGTGCCGAGTTCTTTTTTTTTTGAGACAGAGTCTTGCTTAATTGCCCAGGCTAGAGTGAGTGCCCTGGCGTCAGCCTCGCTCACAGCAACCTTAAACTCCTGGGCTCAAGCAATCCTCCTGCCTCAGCCTCCCCAGTAGCTGGGACTACAGGCATGCGCCACCATGCCTGGCTAATTTTTTCTATATATGTCAGATGGGCAATTAATTTCTTTCTATTTATAGTAGAGACGGGGTCTCACTCTTGCTCAGGGTGGTTTCGAACTCCTGACCTTGAGCGATCCGCCCGCTTTGGCCTCCCAGAGTGCTAGGATTATAGGCGTGAGCCACCGCGCCTGGCTGAGCGCTGCTTTCTTAACTGAGACCTACGTAAGCGCCCTCGAACAGGAGCCCGGGCGTGGGGTATGTGGGGATTCTGCACTATCTGCAACTTTCTGTAAATCTAAGATTATTCCCCAATAAAAGGTTTATTAAAAAAACATTGTTCAAACAGGGTAGAGATCTCTTGAGAGCTGGGTGAGAGGGCCGGGGAGGGTGGGCGGGGACGGCGGGACCTCTTGGTGTGTCTTCATCTGGGGGCTCCCAGGCCCCCCACAGCTCGAGCAGGGGGGCAGGGCTCATTCTCAGAGCTGTGTGTCCGGGTCTGTCCCCACCCTGGGTCACTCCCTGGGATGTTGTGAGTGCCTCCAGAGCCAGGCATGAGGAGGGGTGACCTTGGCCACCAGGCTTGGGTGTGTGAGGAGGGACGAAGGAGGGGACTGAGCTAGGGCACACAGGGCCCTGGAGAAGACCCCCCGCAGGAGCTGCCCACTGAAGGCCCAGGAGAGTGTGGCCCAGGCTGGGGTATGGCGGGAGGGCGAGGCCCGGCTGCTCCCTGGACGGAGGGCAGCGGCAGGGCCACGAGGACCACCAGCCCTGGAGTCCCGAGACTGCCTGCAGGGGCACGGCCCCTCTGCTGCCACCACACCCACTCCCACAGCCCGTCCTGTGCCCAGCGCGGGCCCCACCTGGCTGCTGTTGGAGAAGGCGTAGAGCGCCAGGGGCTTCTCCCGCCGGTTGATGAAGTCGATGGCCTCGTCCAGGCTGCGCACGTTCACGATGGGCAGGATGGGCCCGAAGATCTCCTCCTGCATCACCGGCTCCGTCTCCCGCACGTCCACCAGCACCGTGGGCGCTGCGGGCACGGGGACGGCTCAGCCCCGGGGCCACAGCCAGGACACGGCCTCCCCTGGGCCTGACTTCCCAGGACTCCCAGCTTTGGGGTGTTCTCGGGAAGAAAGTCCCCAGAGCCCCTGGGAAGGGACCGTAGGGGCTTCCCCGGCCTACAGGACCCAGAGAATCCCCCAGCCTGGGTCTCACAGTCAGGGGTGACAGCGCCCAGAATGCTGGATCGGCACCGTCACCCTGAGCTGCTGGGCCACATGGCCCGGGAGACTGTGGGGCTCAGGTGGGGCCGTCGGGGTTTAGAGCCTAGGGTCGTGGGCCCACTGACTCTGGGGTCGAGGCCTCGTGGGACAGAGATGGTGGGACGGGGGGTTAGGATCTTAGCACCCTGGAGCCCTGGAGCCCTGGGTGTGAGCTTCGAGACTCCAGAGCTGTGGGGACTGAGTCTGGGGTCGCGGCGTCCCAGGCTGAGCACCGCAGCCACGGGAGCACAGTGTGTCGGGCTCAGGGCTGGGCTCTGGCTGTGGGGCCGAGGTTTCGGGCGCCGGCCCAGGCTCGAGGCCCAGCGGTGGCCCCTCCAGCGCAGACGGGTCTCGGCCCGGGTGGCCGTGGCGGGGCGAGCGGGACCCACCGATGTAGCGCTGGCTCTCGTCGCTCTGGCCGCCGATGGCCACACGGCCACAGCCCAGCAGTGCCCGCAGCCGCTGGAACTGCTTCTGGTTGATGATGCGGCCCAGGTTTGGGGAGCTCTGGGGGTCGTCGCCGTAGAAACGGGTGATGGCGCTCTGCAGGGCGGGCAGCAGGCGCTCCTGGGTCTCGGGGCTGCACAGGATGTAGTCGGGGGCCACGCAGGTCTGGCCGGCGTTGAAGTAGCGGAACCAGGCCACGCGGTTGGCCACGGTCTGGGGGTCGCAGTTGTCGTCCACGTAGCAGGGGTTCTTGCCGCCGAGCTCCAGAGTGACAGGTGTCAGGTGCTTGGCGGCGGCGGTCATGACGATCCTGCCCACACGAGGGCTCCCTGGGCGTGGAGGGGAACCAGAGTGGCCTTTGGGTCACCTGGACCAGGTGGGATGGCCTGGGCCTGGGGGACCCACGACTCCCTGGAGAGGTGGTGGGGTGGGGTCGGTGCTGGCCCTGGCCTGGCCTTTCCTTGCCACCGGCTGCCACTTTGTAGTCCAGGACTCTGCTCAACCCTTCCCCACCCCGCTCGGGGCGCAGAGCCTGCGGGACGAAAGACGCGGCTGCCCCTGGCTCCCCCTCCCGAGCTGGGCCCCTCGGCTCCTACCTGCCTCCGCGCCGCACCCTGCTCACCTTGCAGGGGGCTCTGCAACATGCCACGTGGAACCCTACCCACGTCTCCATTCCCTTCTATCACCTTTGGGGACCCCCTGTCACCCAAGGCTGGAGTCCAGCTCTTCGTCTTGTGACGTCTAGGTCTCTCCTCTCTCTGACCTAAACCTGGCAGCTCTGCCACCCTCACCGTCCGCCTGTCCCTCCCTACTGACCCTCTGAGTGGACTGGCCAGGGCCATGCAGTCATCCCAATGTCCCTCCCGGCTCAGCCTCCCCCGTCCTCTGTGCTGACCTCGTGGTCCTGACAGTCTCCCTCGTCCCCCCATGTCCTCTGCCTCAGACCCGTGGGGCCTCAGGACCTGCTCCCCAGGCCTGGCCCGGGGCCCGAGCCACCTCATCTCCTGGGACGGCCAAGGCTCAGGGCCACATGGCCCACCTGTCACTTCTTTGCTCTCGCCTCTGCCCCTCCCGCTGTGGCTCTCCCTTGGCTCCTCCTGTCTCTGCACAGAGGTGGCCTGGCCAGTCCTGCCAGGCCCTCCCCACCACGGCCCCTCCTCCAGCCCCACGTTCTCATCCTCGCCCTGCCTGCTCTCCGCCCCTCGCTGACTCAAGACCTCGAGGTTTTGTCCGTCCAGTCCCTGCTGTGCCGTGAAGGACAGCCCGAGGAGCTTCCCAGTGGCTCCGTGTGCCACATAGGATGTCATTGTCACTGCTTTCACCCTCAGCCTGCAGCCCTGTCTTGGGGATGGCCCCAATTTTACAGGGAGGGAAACTGAGGCCCGGAGCAGTTGGGGTCCCAGCTGGGTCTGTCAGCCTCCGTGCAGGCAGCTGGGGTGCCTGGTCTGGAAGCTGCCTCCTGGGGCCTCCTTTCGAGCCAGTTGAGGGCCTCATCCCTGTGCCCCCTCTGTCCCCTCTCTGTTAGCAGCTGGGGGCAGGCGGGGCTTTTCCTGGGCTGGAGGCACAGTCTGGAGAGGGGAGGCCAAGCTATAGCCCCTGCTCTGACCCTGTGCGCAGCGTGGGAGGCCAGCCAGGAGCCACTCGGACCTGGCCTCCTCGGCTCTTTCGTCTCTTCTAGAAACTTGTCCTGGTCACTTGAAGCCAGACAGTGTCTGTGCCGTGCGGGCATGTGCCAGGATGATAGCCGGTGAGCACCCCTCTCACCGACGACTTGGGTGCAAATCCCAGCCTGCCCTTGTCCCTACCAGCGTGGTGACCCCAGGTAGGGCACTGTGTCCCTTCATCACCCTGAGCCTCCTATCTCTCATCTGCCTGCCTGCAGGGCTGGCTGTGGGACTAGTAAGGTTGCCTGCAGGGCCTGGCACAGCGGGAGCTCAGCACGGCCAGGTGCTGTGAGTCATGAGACTGTGGCTGGCGGACAGGCTGTGGCCCTGGACGTGGGGCTCCGTCCCTTCCTGAGGGGTCCTGGGGTCCAGGGCTGCTCCCAGCCTGGTCAAGAGAGAGGAACGAGGGGGTCGTGGAGCCCCAGCGCTGGCCCGGTCTGGGCCCTCCTGGCTGGCTGCTGCCTCAGTCCCTTGTGGACTCCCTCAGAGTTAGGGACAAGAGGCCTGAGGGTGGGCTGTCCTCCCCTCCCCCGGCCTCACCTGTGAAGAAGATGTAGTCGAACCTGTGCTCCAGCAGCTGCCCCATCTCCTGGGGCCCGCCCAGCACCACGGCAAAGCAGCTCTGCAAGGCGGGACAGGCGGAAGCTCCTCTGGGATCCCAGCCCCGAGAGCCCAGAGGCTGGCGTGCCTGCCCTCCTGGCCCCTGGCCCCGTGCCTGGCCTGACCCCGAGTCGCCAGGCCTCCAGGTGGGCAGCAGGGGAGTGGGAGTGGGTTGCTCCCCAAGGCCCAGCCCAACAGGGGCGAGGTTGGGTCTGGCCGGGCTGCAGGGAGGGCTGAGGCCAGGCCAGGGCGAGCAGGGCAGAGCAGAGGCAGACATGGGACCCCAGGGGACAGGCTCCTCAGAGGGAAACTGAGGCTGTGGGGTGGTTGGGACGCAGGTCTGACCGACAGGCCCTTCCATGCTGGGGCCGCCCAGCCTGCCGGCCCTGCTCACCTGGTCCAGGTATCGGGGCAGCACCTCGGCCAGGACCTTCTCCACGCTGGTGCTAATCTCTGACGGCTTCAGCACCACGCAGTTCCCTGCAGGGCAGGCGGGGAGAGAGCTGGGGAAGGCGTCGCCCACCCCTGGTCTCCTCAGACCCCCAGGGTGGGCGCCAGCCTCACACGTGTTCAGAGGAAGAACCTGGTTCAGAGAGGTGACATCACCAGCCTGAGGCCACACAGCCCGGGGATGCTGGACCAGACCTCGTGCCAGCTCACCCCTGTCCTCCCTGGCTCGGCAGGTGGCCTGGAGGCCTGGAGGTGGGGACAGCGGCAAGAAGGCAGGGACTTAGCTCTCACCTGCGGCCAGGGCCCCCACCAGGGGCACCAGCGTCAGGTTCAGCGGGTAGTTCCAGGGCGCGACGATGAGCACCAGGCCGAAGGGCTCCTTCCGGATGAAGGCCGAGTCCAGCTGGGTGGCCTGGGCCGGGAGCCAGAGGTGGACGTGAGGCGCCCAGAGCCCTCAGCCCCTCGTAGCCACCCGCGCCCAGAGAGGCCACCCGGTGGAGCCAACAGTCCCTGAAGCCCCGGCCGCCCTGCCGCCCGGCGCGCTCACCAGGTTCTTGTGCGCTCTCTGGTCCTTCATCCAGGCCCGCAGGTTCCTGAGGGCCAGGGTGACCTCGCTCTGGCTAATGGCGATCTCGGACAACTCCGACTCAAAGGCTGACTGCGGGGAGGCGGTGGGGTCAGGGCTGGGCCAGGGGACCCCGGGGTCAGCAGGTGGCCAGAGCCCAGGGGAGGGCACAGCCTCCTCGAGCAAGGCCCGCTGTTATTCACTCATTCATTCACTCCTTTGTTCCCTCACTCCGCGTTTGGCGCCTGTCCCTGTGTGAGGCACTGTCCCTGTGCCCAAGTGGAGCAAGCTGCCCGTGGGGCCGACCTTGTAGCAGGCAGTCGCGTGACGGTGAGGACACTGATGGCGCCATTAGGTTGTGGCGGTGCTACGGGCAGAACAGAGCCGGGCTGGGGGTCGAGACAGCAGAGCGTGTGGGTGTGGGCGTGCACGGCGGTGCAAGTGTGCACACGAGCACGCGTGCTTGCGTGTGTTCACTCTGCTTTATACAAGATGGTCAGGCCTGGCCTCCAGGATGAGGTGACATTTGAGCAGTGATCTGAATAGGGAGGGAGACAGCCCGTGGATACCTGGCGGCGGAGTATTCTGGGCAGAGGTGCTGGCACGTGCCAAGGCCCTGAGGTGGGTAGGAGTTTGCTCTGTCCCTGCTTGGCAATGAGAGAGCAGTGGGCAAGGTGACAGGGGCAGGCAGCCAGGGCGAAGACTCCCGAGCAGAACAGGGACAGGACCTGACCCAGGTTTTAACAGGACTGCCTGAGTGGCCTGCTGCATGGGGACCCGTCTGCCCGGGACACAGGGCAGAGCCATCCCTGGGTAAATGCTGGCATTTCATAGGCCGGGGCCAAGGGCACCACCAGGTTTCCAGGCAGGAGTGAGAAGGAGACGAAATCAGTAAGGACATTGTCCCGATCTCTGCCAGCCAGTGTGTCCTGCCCTGCCGCGGGCAGCAGAGACCCCCCAGTGGTCTGCAGGCAGCTGAGGCTCTGCCAGGGGGGTGGAGCCAGGCTGACCGCACCTGAGGCACTGCAGGCTCCCATGTGTCAGAGCAGAAGGGGACAGAACCAGAGGCCGGCAAAGCCCAGAGGGGGTGCCCTGCCCAGGCCACTCAGCCAGCCAGGGGCAAGGCCAGGGCCAGAGCTGAGCCCTGGGGGGAGGGGAGTGTGGCTTTGGAGGGCGACATTGCAGCCACCAGCACTTCCTAATCGTGAGTCTGGTTCCAACACGCTTCCAGCACAGAGCCCTCGCTCCCTCCCTGTGAGCCTGGTAAGTTGCCTGGGACCCGAGCCAGTTTCCCAGAGCGTCTGCACCAGGGGTCCTCAAACTTTTTAAACAGGGGGCCAGTCCACCGTCCCTCAGACCGTTGGAGAGTGCGGCGCACATTCCACACATGCGCACTGTGGGCCCGGGACAGGCAGGACAGGCAGTGAGGGCAAAAACACCCGGACACCCAGGACAGGCTGGATAAACGTCCTCGGCGGGCTGCATGTGGCCCGCGGGCTGTAGTTTGAGGACCCCTGGTCTGGACCCAGCCAAGCACCTCCACTTTGGAAAAGCAGGCTGTCGTGAGCCGGTTCAAGCCGGTGGGTAACCGGCCGCCTAGGAGGCTGTTGGGGTTCACTGAGAGAATGCAGCCGGGGCAGATGCTGCCCGGGGGTGGGGACGGGTAGGGGGTGGCTGGATTTTCTGGGCTGCTGCCCCTTTGTGGAGCTCCTGTACTTGGGACAGGAAGGCAGCAGGGGGCATCTGAGCCGAAGGGAGAAAAGGGACCAGGTGGTCTGCTCAAGTCTCATGGAGGCTCAGAGGCTGGGGGTCGGTCCCGGGAGGCAACAGGCTGGGGTAGGATCTGGACACTGTGGCCACCGAGGCACAGGCAAATGACATTTTGTCCACAGAACAGGGGCCCGGGGCAGCCCCTTGGACGCTGGCCAGGGCAGGGCAGTCACGCAGGTGGGCCCTGCTGGCAGACAGGTGGCGGATGGGCCGCAGGGCAGTGTGCTGCTTGGGGTCCCGCCTTGGCTGCCGCTGGAATTGGGAGGGGCTGAGCCCCCAGGGCTCGCACAGTGGCCGCGATGCCCCCTGCACCCAGAGTGCAGCCAAAGTCCTCCTCAGCCTATCTGGGGAGACCCCCTCCCCAGACCTTATCTTTTGTGTCTCTGCCTCTGCCTCCCGCCCGCCACAGCCGTGCCGGCCTCCCTGCTGCTGCTCAAGCACAGACACGCCGAGCACCTGCCTCAGGGCCTTGGCACGTGCCGTGCCTGCTGCCACTTCCCCCCCGAGTCCATGTGGGCTTTCCCGCTCCTCCTTCATCCCTCTGCTCTAATGCCCCTTCCCAGAGAAACCTCCCCTGGGCCTCCCCGACCCCACAGGTAAAGGAGCAGCCTGGCCCTGCCCTTCACCTTCATACTGTCTCCATGGCAGTGTTTCAACCCAACATGCTATGTCATTGTTTATTTACTGTCATATTATCTCCATGGGCACGGGGGCTTTGTTTCATGTCTGCTGTACCCCCAGAGCCTGGAACAGTAATGGCATATAGTAGGTGCTCAATAAATGGCTGTTGCAGGAAGCCAGAGATGGACGACTGGATGAATGCAGGGGAGCAGGCTGTGGCCCAGGGACAGAGCAGGGCTGTGACGGGCTTTTCCTTCCCCTTCCCGAGGATGCAGCTGTCCCCACCCCCCTGTCCCAGCCGCCCCCCGCCCCTGCCCCGCTGCCCACCTTGTGCAGGTCCTGGGCCAGCGCATCCTGCAGAAGCTGCTTGTTGTCCTGTAGGAAGCGGCCCAGGCCCCTGAGCTGCTCAGCCCGGAACTCGGCCGGCCGCGTGAGCCCCGCGCTGAAGGCCTCCCGCAGCCGCCGCAGCGTGTCCTCAAAGGGGTCCATCCTGCAGGGGGGAGGGGCGGCGTGGGCTGGGGGCGGGGCTGCCCTCCTTCACGGGTGCCCAGGGCCCGCGGCACCCCTGCCCCTACCTGCACCTGCGGGGCCCACGGACGCTCCCGCCTCAGACACCCACTGGGGGACCTCACGGGGGCCAGGGGCTGCCTGCGACCCCCGCCCCCCCCCCACAGGACACACATACACCCACAGACCCGCAGGCCACTCCTGGAGGCGGCTGCAGGCCTGGGCGTGGGCTTGGGGACAGCCTCTCCATGCCCCCACGGGTGGGCAGGCAGGCAGAGGGTCACGCTTCTTCCTGCCACGTAGAAATTAGCCCCAACCCCTGGCCTCAACCTGCCCTGGTGCCCCCGCGCCCCGGAGGTGGAGTGGCTTCCCCCTGCCTGGCCTGAGTGGGGTAAACCGGAGTTTGCCTAGTGGAGGGACATTCTCCAACCACGGCCACCACCTCGGAACACTCCAGACAGAATTCTCTGTCCTCCCCTGTCCCCAGCCCAGGCCGGCCGGTGGTGGCTCAGAGGCCTGGCTGACCTGGGGCAGTGGCCTCCTCTCCCCGAGCCTCAGCTGCCAGGGAAGAGGGAAGGATACCTCGGGACCCCAGAGCCCCAGCTGCCCACCCAGCCCGGGCTGCTGTGTTTGGAGGAGGAGGTGACGGTGCAGGCGAGGGGTGAGAGGGCAGTCGTGCCTCCATGCTGTCACCAGCTGGGGCTGGCAGACAGGGTAGGGGCCCTGAGATTCCCCCGGGCCCTGCCTGTTTACCTGAGGCTCATCAGAGGAGCCCTCTGACGCACTCACTGCTCGGCCTGGTGCCAAGGACCCGTGGGGACCCTTTCCTCCTTCTCTAACTCCCTTCCCTTCAGGGCTCAGTTTGGCTGATGCCGCCTCCAGGCCGCCCACCCTGATTACTCCCTCATCCTCTCCCACAGTGGCCCCTTGGCTCTGCTGCCCACCGACGGGTTCTGGGTGTGACAGCTGCCTAGTCACACTCTGTCCCTGTGCCTTGCCCGTTTGCCCCTCCCAGTGGACTGGGAGGCAGGCCCCTCTTTGCCTACTTAACTCATCATTTGGGACTTGGCACCCCAAATGCCTCATCTGTTAGGGGCACGACTACAGCCCCTGCCAGCTGGCCGTTGTTCCCGAAGGCTGAGACCATGCTGTCCGCCCTGCGCCAGGGCTGGCATCGTGCCCCCGAAGCTGTGCTGTCTCCCCCGAGGGCCGGGCCCGCCCCAGCCCAGGATGACCTGGCCCCACAGGCGTGCCGAGAGCCAGTCTGCAGCCCTGGGCCGTCCCTGGCTGGTGTGACTGGGGGTGCCAAGCTGTCCCCACAGGCCTCTCGCTCTGATTGGGAGAAACTGGGCAGCTGCCTCTGCGCAGGACAGGCACGGTGGCCCCCAGAGGGGTGGGCAGGTCACAGAGGGAGACTGAGACCCAGGAGCCAAGAGCCCTGCCGCCCCTGGAGCTGCTGTTGGCCTTGTCTCCTGGCTGTGCCCCTCACTGGCTGCGTGACCTTGGACAAGTCACTCACCCTCTCTGCCTCAGTTTCCTCATCTGTAACATGGGGATAAGCATAGCACCTGGTGTCGTCGTGACAATTAAATGACACAATGCTGTATAAAGCGTTTGCCGTTGTGCACGCAGAAAGTGCCCAGCAGAGGCCAACGTGGGTATTTGCACCACGCAGTCTGCAAATGTTTACTCCCCACCCCATCCACCCCGGGGATGTTTACCTGCCCAGGCCCCCTGCGGCTGCCCTGCTCTCACCCTCAGGCTTCACCGGAGGGTGCCAAAGGCAGACCACACCTGCACCTCCCGCCCTTCACAAGAGTCCCCGCAGAAGCCACAAAAATGTGAGGCATGGGAGGTGAATGGGGGACCTGTGGGCAGGGCAGTGGGCAGGGGCTCTGCGGGTGGGGGTGGGGGCCTGGATGGAACATTCCGGCAGCCTCTCCTAGCAACACTGAGGCCAACTCACCCAGGGCAGCAGGACACACATCTCCCCTGCAGGGCCGCCAGACCTGGCACTGTCCCCTGTGGTTGGTCGCTGAGGACGGACAGCCCAGCAGGGACAGGGAGCTGGGCAGGACCTGGGCAGGCAGGGGAACCAAGGCTGCCTCCTGCCCGTGGGGGACCCTGGGCCTGTGGCCTCACAGAGGAGCTGAGCAGCCACTGCCGACCCTCAGAGCAGGGGACTCCTGCACCTGGCGCTGGGCCAGGCCCCGAGCCCTGTCGCCTGCCCTGTCTGGAAGGATGTGGCGCTCCATGTGCCTGCCTGACGCATTTAGCCACCACAGCAGCCCAGCCGGGGCCGCTGTTCGCCCACTGGGGATGGAGGCCAGGGCCCGCACAGGGCAAGGAGCTTGCCCAGTGCACCCCGCTCCCCGCACTGGAACCCCGAGTCCAGAGGGGCGCAAGGCTATGCGCCCCTGACCCCCACCTCCTGGCTGGACACCCCCGCTGTCCCCTGGGGGAAGGGCAGCCAGAGTCCTCGGGGAAGGGGAGGCTCCTGGGCTGGACCTGAGAGCTGCAGACCAGGGCCAGGCGGACACTGGCATGTCAGCGGGGACAGGGGTGCCTGGCCAGGGTGAGAAGTCGCACCGTGTGGTTCCGTTCCCTCGGCCTCCGCCTCTCGCCACTGCGGCCAAGCCCGCCGTGCTAGGCTGGGTCCGAGGCCTCTTTCTGCCTCCTTGGGCTGAGAGGCCCAGGGTCTCGGGGGCGTGGGCCCCCCACAGCTGGCTGAGGGGCCCCAGCTTCCACCTGCTGCTCTGGTGTCTGTCCCAGACCTGCAGCTTCTGGGCGAGCAGGGCGGGGTGGGAGTTGCTACATCATTTGATGGCGAAAGACACTTGATGGGGCCAGGGCAGGACCAGGCACTTCCCCTCAAGGCCACGGGCCTCCAACAGTGACGACCTCGCTAACTGTGCCAGGCACCGTGCCAAGGCGGTGCTCCCCATGGGTGCCCATGGCTTCTGGCACAGTGCTCCCGAGAGGTCTCTTGGAAGAGGGTGGAGGGGGGAATGGGGCCCGGCACTCGGGGCTGCTGGCTCCAAAGCATCATGGGAGTGAACTGCCACCCTGTCCCATCCCTGTGGCAGGGTCCTGCTGAGGGGCCGCCCACAGGGCAGACCCCGGCTCATTCTATACCACTCATCTATACCACTGGCCTTCTAAGAATACCTCCCAGTGCGGCGTGGTCTGGGGGCCCAGTGACCTGGGTTCAAACCACAGCGGCTGCGTGTATAGCTAGGAGGCGGCAGCAGGTCACTTGGCCTGTCTGTGGCTCACTCCCCACCTGTGACAAAGGGCAGTACCTGCTGCCACCCTGCCGCTGGGAGAATTCAGGCAGAAAGCTCTGCACGTGCACAGGGTGAGCCTGGAAGCACCCAGTGACCATGGCTCCAATCGATCGCTATGCAGAGGGCTGTGAGGGACACATGGACCAGAGGGGGCCTGGGGAAGGAGACCCCTGGGTGGGGGCCCTAGGGGATCTTGAGCCAGCGTGGGTGCCAGGGAGGCAAGAACATCATCCTGAGATCCAGGTGGGGACACAGATGTGACGGAGGGACCGTGGCAGTTTGAGGGCAGGGCGACCCTCATCAGGGCAGGCAGAAGGCAGGGGTCCTGGGCTGGCCTCAAAGGCCCCACAGGCCCTGACACCCCAGGGTCTCTGATTCTAGTCTCCGGCCATCTAGCCTTGTTCAGAGTTGCCGGAGGCTGTTATTTTAGATGGAACCTCTGTACCAGGCCCCAGCAGGTCAGACCAACCGAAACAGAGCCACTTGTGCCAAGTGCCACGTGATCAAACTGAAATTGTAAGAGGGTAGATAGATCTCAAAACAACTGCCCAGTTTTTCCTGAAAGCAGGAGATGGCCATCCACCTGAGTCAGCAAGATCGGGGCATCTGCTCCACCCGACCCTTAAAAAAGCAGCCGGGGTAACCCGGTGCTCGCCTGCCAGTGTGTGCTTCCCATTCCTCTGCTTCCTTGTCACCGCCGCTCCGAGCCCACCGTCCCGCCACCGCCTGGCCGGAGCCCCCCTCTGCTTTGCAGAGGCCGCCTCGGTCCGGGAATTGTCAATAAAAGCCGATTAGATCTATAACTAAGTTTCTTGTCATCTTGGCTCTTGACAGCCCTCGCCTGGATTTTCACAAGGTCTCCCAAAGCTCCGGGCAGCACCCCTCCGGTCCATGAGGTCCTTGGGGAGCTGGGGGCCGCGCCAGCCCCCGGCCACACCCCACGGAGAGGCCGCGGGCCCTGGCGCAGCTCCCTGACCCCGGCCACTTCCCTCTGATAAGCGCCTCCTGGGTGGGGCAGGTCTGGCGAGCTCCTCCTTCCCTGGACCCTGACTAAGTCCCTCGCCACCGAGGAGGACTGTCTCCCGGGGTCGTTTGCCGCCAGGCCCCTGCACCTGCGCCGGGCACGCACGGTGGTGCCCAGGAAATAGCTGTTGCCTGAAGGGACGCTTTGCCCCTCCAGGATGGGACACACATTCCTTCCTGGGGCAGCTGGGGCCCTGAGCTCCCTTAGAGAGCACCCCGGAACCCCAGCGAGAGGAGGCCCCGGATCCCCAGCGAGAGGAGGCCCCCCAGCCAGGCTCGTCAAAGTGTGGGTGCTGCTGGCCGCGGGCCCCACCCCCCTCTCCTGGTTTCTCCCTGCCCTTCCTCCCCGGCAGGCGATGAGCCCAGCGGGGACAAGGCCGCCTGTGTGTGCAGCTGCGTGTGGCCAGCCCTGCCCGGGGGCCGGCAGGGTGCCGAGTGGGATCCCGCCCTGACTGCTGGCCCGCCGCAGCCCAGCCTCCCCGGGGTTCTGTACCTGAGGCCCGGACAAGCCGCCCTCCTCCTGGCCGTCCCGCTCTGCCCGCAGCTCGGCCGTTGCGAAATGTCCAGCGCAGGGCCGGCCCTGGGGCGGGGCTCCCTGGCCTGGTTCCTGACTTGGCCCTGGGCCGGCTGGAGGCTGCGCTGCCTCCCTCGGGCGCCGCTAGAGCCTCTCCCGGGCAGCAGAGAAGGAACTGGGCGGAGAGGGCCGCACCCGGCCGGAGCACACAGCGGGTTTGAGCTCTGAGCCCAGGGGCCAGCCCAGGGACACGGAGAGCCGGGGCAGTGGCCGCAGGAATAACGGTGTGTGTGTGTGGGGGGGGCAGCTGCCTGGAATAGCAAGGAAGGATCTGTCCCCCCTCCCTTAGGGCCACCCCCGAGGCTCAATTTCCCCGTCTGCAAAATGAAAAGTTCACACCCGAAGATGGCTAGAGTCCAGAAATGCCACCTCAGGGGCCACACCTGCCGCCTGCTCTGTTTCCCAGCCCCTGCGTATCTGTCCCTCAGCATCCATCACCCATGGACCACCCCATTCACGGAGCCCGTCACCCCCAAAACCTGAGGGGGTTTTCACAAATGAGGAGATGGGGGTCCAGAGAGGGGCTGGCCTCATGGGGCGTGAGTGGCGGAATTCTCTCTCCCGGGCTGGGGCTGCACCCACCCCAGATGTCCCCTCTGCCTCCTGGGGACGAGCGTCGCCCTCCAGGACATCGGTCACAACGCCAAGCATCGCCACGGTGGCTCCTGTGGTCCCGCTCCGCCTCGGGTGCCAGAGCTGTGCCAGGGGTCTGTCCCTGCCTTGGCCCCGGCCCACCCTGGGCACACCTGCCGGAGCCAGCACAAACGGGGATGGTGCCCAAGCAGCTGCTGGTGTCAGACAGGCAGGCGATTGGGTTACAGGTGTGGGGGAAGGAACATCCTTTGTGCCGCTTCCTGGGCCCACTGCCACCGCAGTCTCCCTGCGCGCTGCTGCACGGGGCCCGCCTGGGCTCCTGGCCCCGGGGCCTCTGGGCCGACCTGGCACCTGGGAGGTGCCCATCACTGCCACCTCCTTCCCGGCTCCCCCGCCTACCTGGGAGGGCAGAGAGGTCTCCTGGTCCACGCCCACTCTGGTGGCCTCTGGATTTCGCTAGTTAGGGTGGGGGTGAGGGGCTGCTGAGGCCCCCCTGTCCTCTGTGTGGGATGGAGCCCCCGGCCGCCGTCAGTCACGTGGCTCAGCATGTGACAGCCCTGCCCTGCTGCTCTCTGGAGCTGAGCCAGGCAGGAGCGACAGCAGAGCGGGTGCCAGGCAGGGCTGCGCCAGGGCTGAGCCTGCAGCTCTTAGCCAGGAAGGAAGCCCAGAGAGGGGCAGCCACTGGTCTAAGGCCACACAGCAAATCAGGGACCCAGGTGAGGAGGTTCTGGTGGGTGGAAGGGCGTCACAGGATCCTGAGTTGGGGGGCTGTCGGGAGACCTCCTCCTACAGGGTCTGAACTTGTCATGGATTCAGGGAGGAGGCCCCCAAAGAGGCCTGCCCTCCTGGGATGGGGTCCAGGAGGCCACGCACCTCAGAGGCGACAGGGGCTGGACTCTCCCTTCTCTGGGTTGGGTTCAGTGGGGCCTTGGAGTTATGTCCTTGTTGAGGAGCGTCCAGGATAAACGGGGGGGCCCTCTGGGTGGGGCACCGCCAGGAGTCACTCTTAGAGCCGGTTCTGGTGGGGAGGGGCTCTGCTGAAGCCCAGGCCAGCCAGGTGGGGCGGGGGAGGGGAGCACAGAGGTGCTGAGGCTCCTGACGTGGCCACGTTCGCGGCTCTGGGTCAGCCTGGGCAAGCGCCTCGCCGCTTTGGGCCTAGGTGTCCTCATGTGAGAATGGGGCGACGGTCTGGGGTTGCCGATGGGTAAATGGGGTAACACAGTGAGCACTTAGCTCGGCAGCTGGCACAGAGGTGGTGAGGTGAGAGGCCTGGGTTCATACCCTGGTCTTGTCACTAATCTGTGTGACCTCAGGTTAGTGTCATAGCCTCTCTGTGCCTCTCTGTATTCCCATCTATAAAATGGGATGTGCAATAGTAAAACACGCCCAGGCGACTGTGAGGGTGAACTATGTCAGTCCGTGTCCGTGGGCCTGTACTTGTTACTGCTCTAAGTGCCCCTTGTCCCCCTCTGAAGGAGTCTGACGAGAGCCACTGTCCAGGCTGCAGGACAGGAGGGTGGCCCAGGCCCCTGCTGGTGCCAACACCTGCCCTCCAGACCCCCTCAGCCCTGACAGCCTCTGCCAGGGCCCCTGGCTTTGGGCTTCCCACCGCTCCCGCCCTCTGCTCCCGCCCTCTGCTCCCGCCCTCTGCTCTTGTCCCCAGGCTACAGAGGGGCACTGAGGCCCGGAGAGCTCTGGGACGGCCCGGGGCTTCTCACTGCCTCCACCGGGGCCTGCGGGCCCCTCTCCCTGGGCTGGGCCCCTTCCGTGAGGGCCCGTGGGAGGAGGGGCCAGGCCCTGCTGCCATGACACCTGTGGGGCTTGGGTTGGGGACTGACATTGTTTCCACCTGTGGCCTCCAGGGCAGCACGTGCACCAGGCGCCCTCTCAGGCGCCTTCTGGAGGTGCTCCTGCCTGACCTTCGCAGCAGCCCTGTCAGGCAGGTAGAGTCAACACCATTTACAGGTGAGGAAACTGAGGCCCAGCCAGTGGGCGTGACTCGCTCCAGGTCACGTAGCAGGTGAGCAGAGGAACCTGTCGGCAGGTGAGGCAGCGAGATGCTCTTAGGCGGGTCTGAGGCCCTGAGAGCCAGGCTCAGCAGGTGTCTGAGACGGGAGGGAATGAATGAATGAATGAATGAATGAATGCATCCACCCACTGCCCCTCTGCCCTGGGGATGGAGGTCAAACAGGAGCGCATCTAGACGGCACCTGAGAGGGCGCCCGGTGCACGCACGTGAACGCTCAACATATGTGGGTGCTCACCATACACGAACGCCTCCTGCACCTGTCCCCGCTCCCGGTGGAGCGGTTGCCCCAGGCCTCATCCCTGAGGCCCTGGCCCTGCCTTCACTCCCCTCCTTGCTAGCCTTGAAGGCTACACCCACCCTGGCGCCAAGGAGCAGGGCCCCCCAGAGGCCAGCGTGACCCCTGCCAGGGTGCAAAGGTGGAGGCCGCAGGGGCACAGTGCCCAGGACACAGCGAGCCGTAGAGGTTGCCAGCACTCACTTGCTCCCTCAGCAAACCTTTACTAAGCACCGACTGTGCGCCAGACACAGTTCGCATGGACTGCGCGGACATAAATTGTCTGTGCTTTACAGCTGAGACGACAGAGTATGGTGACCTGGCCAGGGGCACCCAGAGAGGACACACCGGGGATTCAAACCCGGGCAGGCCCCAGTCCCCGGCCCGTGATGTTTCCAGGGTGCACTCACACAGGAGTCGGGGTCCTCCGCACGGGGTGAGCCCTTCATCTGACACCTGGGAGCCTCATGTCTCAGCTGAAAACGGCAGCCACCGTCCCCTGGACATTTGCTGGCCGGGCACTGGGCAGGGTCCTTGGCACTCCTCAGCTTGGGGACTCCCCAACAGCCTGTGAACCAGACTCAACTCCGAGCGGGAGGAACAGAGGGGAGAGGGGAACTGGATATTTTCTACCTTTTGGGGGGTTTTGTTTTGTTTTAGCTAGCCAGCTTTTGCAAGTCAGTTGTCTGGATATTTAAAAAAGCGTCCCAAGTGGTTCCGGCCAGGGAGACAGCCAGCGCTATGGAGTGTCAGCTCGCAGGGTGGGAGCCCCGTGGGCACCGGCAGCCCTGAACCAGTGCCCGCTGGGTGGGTCGGGAGGCTCTGACCTGGCTGCAGGGTGTTGCTGGGGTCACCCTCTGTAGTCCCGCAGCCGCCACAATCCCGGCCTCCCAGTGGCCCTACCCGAGCTCCCGTTTGCAGATGCCAGAGCTGAAGCTAAGGGGGCTCAGGCGTGGGTCCAGGGGGTGCCACTAGTGTCCTGCAGGGCTCCTTGATGACCTGCAAGAGCAAGGCCTGGAGGTGGGGCTGGGGCTGACCAAGGCAACGCTTAGGGGAGCTTAGAACGGGCCTGGCACTTTTTAAGGCTTTGCATTAACTCAATAGTTAGTTCTGCCACATCCCCCGGAATCAGTGCTGAGTGTCCTTGTTTTACAGGTTAGGAAACTGAGGCACAGAGAGGTGGAGCTGATTCCTACAGTCCAGAGCCGGGGAGTGGCTGAGCAGCGATTTGAACTCCTGTCGCTGGTAGAGGGCACGCGGGCACTCCCTGCACTAGCGACGCGGAGGAGGCGGCCCGCGGGGCGGGGCGGGCGGCCGGCGAGGGAGGAAGTGCGGGGCAGTCGCTGGGGCTCCCGGCCGCCGCCGCGATCCGTGGGGTCGGGCATGGAGCCGCCGCTCTACCCGGTGGCGGGGGCCGCAGCGCCGCAGGGCGACGAGGACCGGCTGGGGGTCCCCGACGGGCCCGAGGCCCCGGTGAGGAGCGGGCCGGGGGCGCGGAGGGGCGCGGGGGCGCGCGGGGCCGGGGGCCAGGGTCTGCGTGCGGGGCGGCGCGGGGCGGTGCGGGGCGGCCGGGCGGTGCGAGCGCGTGCGTGCGTGCCCGCAGCTGGACGAGCTGGTGGGCGCCTACCCCAACTACAACGAGGAGGAGGAGGAGCGCCGCTACTACCGCCGCAAGCGCCTCGGCGTGCTCAAGAACGTGCTGGCGGCCAGCGCGGGCGGCATGCTCACCTACGGCGTCTACCTGGGTACGCGGGCGCCCCCGCCCCCGCCCCCGCCCCCGCCCCCGCCGGCCGGGAAATGGAAACCGTCGCCGGCCGCCCGGCCCCTTTCGCTTCCCCATCAGCCCTCCCCGCGGGCAGCTGCGGCCGCCCATGGGGGGGGCAGTGTCAAGCAGGGCAGTGTCCCCGGTCCCAGCCAGAGCCTCTGTGTGGCTGCGGGGCGGCTGGGCTCCCGGGGCCCTGAGGGCCGGCGGAGCAATGCAGGTGGCGGGCCGCTGAAGCTGCCACCGGCTGGCAGAATGCTTGGCACACCTGTCTGCGACCTCTGTCCTGAGGGGCGCGGGAATCGGGGATCCCTTTGGTGCCCGGAGCTCCCCGCGAGGCGTGCCTTCCTGCCTCTGCTTGGTTGCCCCCAGAGCCAGGCTGCTCCCTCCATGCCCGCCCCCTGCCCCCAGGCCTCCTGCAGATGCAGCTGATCCTGCACTACGATGAGACCTACCGCGAGGTGAAGTATGGAGACATGGGGCTGCCCGACATCGACAACAAGATGCTCATGGGCATCAACGTGACGCCCATCGGGGCCCTGCTCTACACGCCTGTGCTCATCAGGTGGGGCGCAGCTGTCCCGGGGGTGGCGAGCAGTCACTCCCATCTCGGAGGGATGCAGAGGCTGCTCTGGTGTTGTGGGGGGCAGGGAGCGCTCCCTGGCCTTGGTGACCCGGGAGGGTGAGAGCGAAGGGGTGAAACCTGGGTTTGGGGAAGGAAACAAGACTGTTGCCCGGGACACATTTGGTGTTTTTTTGTTTGTTTGTTTGTTTTTTGAGACAGAGTCTCACTTTGTCGCCCAGGCTAGAGTGAGTGCCGGGGTGTCAGCCTAGCTCACAGCAACCTCAAACTCCTGGGCTCAAGCGATCCTCCTGCCTCAGCCTCCATAGTAGCTGGGACTACAGGCATGCGCCACCATGCCCGGCTAATTTTTCTATATATGTTAGTTGGCCAATTAATTTCTTTCTATTTATAGTAGAGACGGGGTCTCGCTCTTGCTCAGGCTGGTTTCGAACTCCTGACCTTGAGCAATCCGCCTGCCTCTGCCTCCCAGAGAGCTAGGATTACAGGCGTGAGCCACCTCGCCCGGCCCACATTTGGTTTTGAGCAACAGATTCCCACAGGCTCCTTGCCTGGGCTTGCCTGTGCCCCATGTGGCCTCCTGCCCTGGAGCCCACGGCCACTGCGACCCTCTGGGTTGGGGCCTGGAGTCTCTGCAGCCTCTCTGATCTGCAAAGCCCAGGCACACACCCTGGCTGGATCCTCTGTGACTGGTGTTGAGAGGGTGTTTCTCACAGAAAGGGGCGTGGCGGGCAGGTGCCCCAGGGGGTCTACTCTACACCTCAGCCCTGCAGGCCAGTGGCACAGCCTGCCGCTAGAGCGAAAATCCCTTCCACAGCACCCTCCCGGAGGGGACCCAGTGGACAGATTGGGTGGGCGTTAGTTACCCCATTTATTGACTTGTTAATCTTCTTCTTCATAATCTTACAAATACCGTTAGAATCATCATAACTGAAACCAGACAAAGGGTAAAGTCTCCAGTAAATCGGCCACCTCTGCTGTCACCTGTAAATGGATAGCATTTACATCCTTGTCACCAGAGTGCCTGTGAGCGAGTGTGAGCAATGTTCACTTTCGCTTTTTTTTTTTTTTTTTTTTTGAGACAGAGTCTCACTCTGCTGCCAGGACTAGAGAGCTGTGGCGTCAGCCTAGCTCACAGCAACCTCAAACTCCTGGGCTCAAGCAATCCTCCTGCCTCAGCCTCCCGGGTAGCTGGGACTACAGGCATGCGCCACCATGCCTGGCTAATTTTTTCTACATATGTTTTTAGTTGGCCAATTAATTTCTATTTTTAGTAGAGACAGGGTGTGGGGGGGTGTCTCACTCTTGCTCAGGCTGGTTTCGAACTCCTGACCTTGAGCAATCCTCCCTCCTTGGCCTCCCAGAGTGCTGGGATTACAGGCATGGGCCTCACTTTCGTTTTTTTTTTTTTTTTTTTTTTTTTTTTTTTTTTATTTTGGCATATTATGGGGGTACAGATTTTAAGGTTTCTCACTTTCGTTTTTTCTTCTCTTCGCCTATCTTAGCCTGCGCAGCCCTTGCGGTCAGGGCTTCTGCAGACACGGAAGCGCTGAGCTATGGCTGAGAGTTGGAAGTTGCAGTTCCCTCTGTGCTTGCAGCTGTTTCCTTCTTTTGAAAATAAATTTTTAAAAATTCCTGGGATAAATTCTCCACAGTGCCCTTACTAGGTCAAAGGCATAGGAAAGGATTTATGGCTCCTGAAACCTATCACTTTTAATAATAACAGCTAACCCTTATCTTGCTTCCTATGTGCCGGGTACTTTATATATGCAATTTCATTCGCAACAACCCGAGGCAGATGCTCTAATTTTGTACATGAAGAAACCATGAGGTTAAACACCTGTCCAAGTCCCACAGGCAGTAGCTGGGGAACTGAAGGTTTGAACCCCAGCCAAGTGACTCACATCCACCTGTTCACCCCCTGCCAAAACTAGCGGGCTGATTTGCCAAAGGGTTATGCCAATCTGCATGACTACTGGCTATATGTGTCATTTTTTAAATCAGTCCTCACCAGCATTCAATGAGCATTTTTACCGGCATTTTTACTTTTTGCTGTTTTGCTCCATGCAAATGTACAGTGCATTTTATGACCTAGATCAGAGGAGGCTGCCTAGCTAGCTACGCAGCATATGGCAAAATCAGGATCATGAAAAGAACCAGGGCCGTGGAATAGAAGAGGAAGTATCAGAAAACCAGAGTCATTTACATTTGAGCTTCCTGGAGGTTGAGATGAAGAAAGCAACTAATGAGCACAACTTGAGACCTGAAGATGCCAGTAGAGTTTTTTTTCACCTTGACCAGTCCCCATGCTCTGACTGGGCTCCTATCCTGTCAGTCACCAAGGCCCTTCCACTGTCACTGTGTGACCTTTTCCTAGACCCAGAGAGGAGGAAACTTCCCAACTGACCACAGGAGCAATGGACAGGGAGGCAGGCGTGTAGGGGCTCCTGCTCGCTGCTCCCAGCAGGGAGGCCTCTTTCTCTCTCCCAGCCTGAGTCAAGCCCTGGGATGTGTCCCTGGACACAAAGGTCACAGCACGTGAGCTTGGAGAATGGGAGAGTCAGAGAGCCCACAAGTACCTGGGACTAGAGAGGCATGAGGGCTAGATGTGCCCATAGGCCACTGTGCCCATATTACAGCTGTGAAAACTGAGGCGTATGGACGGAGTGCCTCATCGGAGGCCACTCAGCAAGTTTGTATCTCTGAGACTCCACCTTGGAGCCCTTGATTCCAGGGCAGGGGTCTCTCCCCACCTCACACGGCCTTGTGGGCTGGGTCCTGGGGTTGTCACCCCATTGGGTTCCAGGCCATGGCAGTCTGGTAGAACCACGGTGCCAGCATCTCTCCCATCCTCCACAGGTTTTTTGGCACCAAGTGGATGATGTTCCTGGCTGTGGGCATCTACGCCCTCTTCGTCTCCACCAACTACTGGGAGCGCTACTACACGCTTGTGCCCTCAGCTGTGGCCCTGGGCATGGCCATCGTGCCGCTTTGGGCCTCCATGGGCAACTACATCACGAGGTGAGCTTGGCGGGCAGCGGAGCAGAAGGCTGGAGACCTGGTCCAGCCTCTGCTGTATTGCCAACATTGGCAGGGGGACCTTGGGTGAGCCCCTTCTGCCCCCTGGGCCTCAGTTTCCCCATCTGGGAGACACTGGGGCTGGCCAGCCTGTGGCTCGGGTGCAGAAAGTGGCGGCATGGCAGTGGCTGGAGCTGGGGCGAGCCTTCTCTCCTCTGCGGTCCAGGATGGCTCAGAAGTACTACGAGTACTCCCACTACAAGGAGCAGGACGAGCAGGGGCCTCAGCAGCGCCCGCCACGGGGCTCCCATGCGCCCTATCTCCTGGTCTTCCAAGCCATCTTCTATAGCTTCTTCCATGTGAGTGCATGTGGGCCCTTTGTGGGGGGCACACTGGAGCCCATTTCACAGTCTCAGCCCGCTAGTCCTTCCTTCCTTCCTTCCTTCCTTCCTTCCTTCCTTCCTTCCTTCCTTCCTTCCTTCCTCCCTCCCTCCCTCCCTCCCTCCCTCCCTCTCACCATGTTGCCTAGGCTGGCCTTGAACTCCTGGGTTCAGGCGACCCTGCCTCAGCCTCCCAAGTCGCTGGGACTAGAGGCATGTGCCACCACGCCCAGCCCCACCTTTCTGCAGCTAGCCCCAGCCTGCTCGCCCATAGCCACTGAGACCTCATCTGGCACCCCCTCACCAGGCCCCCCAGGAAGTAGGAGGGCTCCCTTCCCCCCAAGGCTGTACCCAGACCATGCCAGTGTCCCCTGCCTGGCGCTGTGCCTGAGTCTGGCCCCGACTGCCTCCCTGTCCACAGCTGAGCTTCGCCTGCGCCCAGCTGCCCATGATTTATTTCCTGAACCACTACCTGTACGACCTGAACCACACGCTGTTCAACGTGCAGAGCTGCGGTTAGTTTTCATGGGGGGGAGCCCCCAAAGCCTCCCCTATTCAGTCATTCAGCAACACTGGGCCTTCACGGGCTTTAGGGCTGAGAGCCCAGTCCCACAGCTCTGGTGGGCAAGGCACAGGGCCCTGTAGGAGTATGGAGTTAAGACATCTAACCCAGCCTGGGGTGGGAGGGTGAGAGGGCAGGGAAGGCTGCCTGGAGGAGGTGCCATCTGGGCTGAGGCTGCTAGTGGGATCTCTCTTGGGGCCAGGCCTACCGTGCAGAGAGCTCAGTCAGTGCGGGGTGGGTGTATGGAGCTGTGAGGTGGACTGGTGTACCCCCAGCCGCAGGGCAATACCGTGGGAAGGGAGGGAGAGCTGCTCCCCTCCTGGGGCACTCCCAGCACCTGCCGCCCTCACCTGCAAACGGCTCCTCAGAGGAAGCACACATGACGCCGCGCTGCGTTTCCCTGAGGCTGGGTTGACAGTGTCCCTCCCTCCTGCCCGCTCCCAGGCACTAACAGCCACGGCATCCTCGCCGGCTTCAACAAGACGGTTCTGCGGACACTGCCGCGGAGCCGAAACCTCATCATGGTGGAGAGCGTGCTCATGGCGGTGGCCTTCCTGGCCATGCTGCTGGTGCGGCCGGGGATGGGATGGGGGAAGGGGTCTGGGCCGGGCAGTTCGGCCTCCGGGCGGGCCCTAGGCCTGGAGGCGCGGTCTGGCAGGGGCCTGAGGCTGGGGCTAGGCCGATGCCTGCAGACCGGAGGCCATGGGGAGGGTGCTAGACCTGGTTCCAGGGTTGTGCTGGAGACGCGGTCCTACGGGACGGATGGAGACCCGAGTCGGGGTTGCTGGGGACGGGACCCAGGGTCCAGGGCTGGAAGGCGTGGCTCCAACCAGGGCGGAGCTGGGAGGCAGAACTGAGGCGTGGGGGGCGTGGCTGCGGCTATTGGTGCGTCTGATGGGCGGGGCCTTGGGCTGGAAGGCGGGGCTAAGGCGAGGCCCAGCCAGACTTCTGGGTGGCCGGAGGGGCGGGGCCTCAGGGTGGGGGCGGGGCTTAGAAGTGTGCCTGCGGGGCGGGGCTGACGCCCGGGGGCGGGGCCAGGGGCCTCGCTGGCCGCCCCTTCACCGCGTGGGTCCGCAGGTGCTGGGCCTGTGCGGCGCCGCCTACCGGCCCACGGAGGAGATCGACCTGCGCAGCGTGGGCTGGGGCAACATCTTCCAGCTGCCCTTCAAGCACGTGCGTGACTTCCGCCTGCGCCACCTCGTGCCCTTCTTTATTTACAGCGGCTTCGAGGTGCTTTTTGCCTGCACTGGCATCGCCCTGGTAAGTACAGCCTGCAGCGGGTGGCCAGGTGAAAGACAGGGTGTCCAATTAAACCTGAATTTCAGATTAACAACGAACAAGTTCTAATTCTATGTATAAGCAGTACAAGTATGTCCCAAACATTCCTTTCCCTCTTCCTCTCTCTCTCTTGCCCCCGTTCCTCCTTTACCTTGGGCAAGGTATTTTAACTTCTCTGAAGGTGACATGGGATAACAGCCGTAAAGCATTTGGTTGACGGGGAGTGCAGACCTTGGTGTTGAGGGACACAGTCCAAGAATCTTCACTTTGTGCCCTCAGAGCCTTGATGGGTGTTAGCACCTGGTGGTCCAGAGAGGGCAGGGTGTGGCCTAAGTGACACCTCGTGTGGGGAGGGCCAGAGCCTCAGCTGTCTGACCTCCAGTGCTCATCCCTGTCCCCTCAGAGCTACGGCGTGTGCTCCGTGGGGCTGGAACGGCTGGCCTACCTCCTCGTGGCTTACAGCCTGGGTGCCTCGGCTGCCTCAGTCCTGGGCCTGCTGGGGCTGTGGCTGCCACGGCCTGTGCCCCTCGTGGCTGGGGCGGGGCTGCACCTGCTGCTCACCCTCAGCCTCTTCTTCTGGGCCCCTGTGCCTCGGGTCCTGAAGCACAGCTGGATCCTATACATGGCAGCCGCCCTCTGGGGTGTGGGCAGTGCCCTCAACAAGACTGGACTCAGCAGTGAGTATAGCTGTGGGCACTGGGGGGGCTGGGCCAGGGCCTTATGGCCACCTCTGGGCGGCTGGTGGGGCATAGACATCCCACGGACAGACACGGGGTCCCATGGACACTCAAGGGGTCTGCTGTGGGGTCCTGTGGACATGGCAAAGGTGGGTGGGGATTTCTGTGGAGACTCCAGGGGTGGAAGAAAGTCCTGTGGACATTGTGGGGACAGATGGGCAGGGCTGTGGACACCCTGGAGGCAGGTGTGGGAGTTCCATGCCATGGATGTTCTGTTGACACTCCAGGATGGCCATGGAGCCCTGTGGACACTGGGGGGGGGGTCAGTGTGAGATCTTGTGATACACAGGGTGAGTGTGGGGCTCTGTGGACACTCCTTAGGGACAGTGTGACAAAACACATCATGGATCTCTCCTTTTCATACTAGAGGACAGGGCCTACCTTGGTGTAGTTTTCATGGTACTGGGAGCAGATGTCGGGGTCTCTGCTCCAGGGAGCATGGGTAGCAGCAGGTGGCCCTGTCCATACCCCAAGGCATAGGCACAGATATGGGCCTTTTTATAGAGAGAAACCAGGAGCCGGCAGGAAGCCCCAGCCCAGTCTTCCCAGTACCAGGGTCCAGGCCCCAAGTATGGGCTGCTGGGGAACCGGCCTGTTTGTAGAAGGCGGAGGTGGGCCCCAGTTCAGTTGTGTGATGCTCTCGGCTTGCAGGTGGGCATGTGCCAATGACGTGAAGTTGGTGCACCCAGGTGCAGCCATGTGGGACATCCACATGTGCATCTGTTCTGATGGACCAGTGCTGTTAATATTTTGAATGTCACCCCTGTGGTGTGGAGTGGTGGAGGTGGTGCCTGCTGCAGAGGCGGGCTCAGGCGACCCCTGCACCCACCATCTGAGAGACAGTCAGGCGTCTCTGTCTCTGTCTGCTGTAAGGGGTGGAGCCCCACACTCTGGACCATGCTCTCTTGCCCCTTTGGCTCTAGGGCAGCCAACACTGGGGAGAGTCCAGCCTGGGTATCCTGGGCCCACGTTGCATGTGGACTTGGGCCTAGTCCTGACATCCCCTCTGCCCAGCTTCATGTCCCATCTCCTCCTTGTGGACCCCAGGAGCTCTGTGTCCCTTTATAGCAGCACTGTGGGGTACAGTCACATTGCAGGGCCCCAGGACAGAGGTGTTAATGTCCTGAGTGCCTGGCAAAGGGGTTAATGCCGGCTTGCACAATTCACCAGGTGCTGTGCGGGCTTTCTCACTTTAGAATTTCATAACACAACATATAACACACATATAATACATGTAAGCTCATTGCACAGTCGGGAAAGGTGGCTCTGGGAGTTAAGTAACTTACCCCGAGTCACCTGCAGAGCCAGTATTTGAATTCACATCTCTGTACCTCTCAACTCTCAACTCTCTCCACTGTGCAGTCCTGAGAACGAGTCTATCTCTCCTGGCTCCCTGTCCAGTGCTCGTTCTGCCCACTCCGGGGAGGATTCTTGGGGAAACAAGTCCCCCACCTTCCCACACTTAGCTAGCTTCAGGTGTGATTGGCAGGAAGTTTGTTGCTGCAAAGAGTTTGGCCTCCCTAACCCTGGCGGAGGAGACACAGCCCCTGCATACTTGGCACTGCGAGCCTGGGGTCAGGGACAGGACATGACTGAGCACAGAGCTTTCTTCTTTTGGGGCCACACATGTGTCCCAGAGTGTGAGACCCACCTGCACCCACACAGCCCGGCTTCCCTGCTCTTACCTGTGCTTCGCATCAGGGCAGCGTGGTAACCAGGGGCTCCACTAGGGGGCGGGCCAGGACCGGCTTACTGAGCTCCCTGGGCACTCTCCTGTCCTGAGCTGGGACCAGCGCAGGGCCTAGGGGAGTGGCAGGTGGGGCATCAGCACCCCCAGGCCCCAGGTGACACCTCTCCCCTGCCTGCCCTGTCTCACTTGCCTGCAGCCCTTTTGGGAATCCTGTATGAGGACAAAGAGAGGCAGGACTTCATCTTCACCATCTACCACTGGTGGCAGGCCGTGGCCATCTTCATCGTGTACCTGGGCTCCAGCCTGCCCATGAAGGTGAGACTGGGTGGGGTTAGGGGGTCCCAGGCCCCACCCCCAGGAAACAGATACTTTCTGAGCACCCGCCCTGGCTTCACAGCCTCCTTAAGAGCACCACGTCCCAAAGGCCAGGCCCTTGGCCAAAAACCTATTCCCCCAGCCCACTGGGTGGCCCCCAACCCAGCACCCCACTTACTGCCTCACTTCCTGCCAGCCTCAGTTTACTCATCTCTGAAGGGGTTCACAGTCTGCCCTTTCCTTGTGGGTGCATTCCACTTGCCCTGTCACCAGACATTGGGCTGGCACTGGATGCTCAGGGTCCGTCTCCCTCCGTGGCCTGCAGGGGAGTGGGCTCCTCGTGCCCTGCTCCCCAGCAGTGGTGGGCCAGTGTGGCCGGTCCTGACCAGCATGTTTCAAAGATGAAATACTATAGGAAATAGGGCGTATGCACGAAGATATGTGTGCATTCAGTTATGATGTACAATTTCTGACTGTGGGTTACAGTCAAAAATGTCTGGGCCGGGCGAGGTGGCTCACGCCTGTAATCCCAGCACTTTGGGAGGCCAAGGCGGGCGGATTGCTTAAGGTCAGGAGTTCAAAACCAGCCTGAGCAAGAGAGAGGCCCTGTCACTACTATAAATAGAAAGAAATTAATTGGCCAACTAATATATATAGAAAAAATTATCTGGGCATGGTGGCGCATGCCTGTAGTCCCAGCTACTCGGGAGGCTGAGGCAGAAGGATCGCTTGAGCCCAGGAGTTTGAGGTTGCTGTGAGCTAGGCTGACGCCATGGCACTCACTCTAGCCTGGGCAACAGAGCGAGACTCTGTCTCAAAAAGAAAAACAAATGTCTGGAAAGCGTTGCTATGGTCCACTGGCGTTTGAGGGACACAGTCATCTAAAGGGTGCCCAGGAGGGCCAGGCCTGGACCGCACTTCATTGACATCTGCACATCTTCCCTATGAAGCGAGGGGATATCGCTCTCCCCTCTTACAGAGAGCGAAACTGGGGTCCCCACTGGTGACTGCCAGGGGCGGCGCTGGGATTCGAGCCTTGCCTGCAGGAGGGGCCCAGGGGCGTGGGTGGAGGGAGTTGGGGAGTCAGGCGGTGGTGGGGCTCCCAGGGTGGGAATGGTGGGGGGGGGGCTGGGGTGCGAGGCGGGGATGGGAGTGGGCCTGTCCCGGCGCAGGAGGCGAGGCCTGCGGGTCCCCTGCATCCCTTCCCTTGTGCCCAGGCTAAGCTGGTGGTGCTGCTGGTGACGCTGGTGGCGGCCGCGGCCTCGTACCTGCGGATGGAGCAGAAGCTGTGGCGGGGCGTGGTCCCGCGCCAGCCCCGCATCCCGCGGCCCCAGCACAAGGTGCGCGGCTACCGCTACCTGGAGGAGGACAACTCTGACGAGAGCGACGCGGAGGACGAGCGCACCGGCGGCGGCGGCGGGGGAGACGGCGCGGAGGAGGAGGTGCTGCCCGCGGGGCCCCGGCCCGGCCCCGAGCCCGCCGGCCTGCACCGCCGGTCCTGCCCCTACGAGCAGGCGCTGGGCGGCGACGGGCCCGAGGAGCAGTGAGGGGCGGCCCGCCCGGCCTCTGCGTCCTGCGCTGTCTGGGAAGGACCCTCTGTCCTGCCCAGGGAACGCCCCTCTGAGCGCCCCTGGTCACCTGGAACTTCCGCAGCCCCCTGTGGGGAGGGACGGGGCCTGGAGACCCCACCCCCACCCTGGCACCGAAACCCCGGGCCGCCCCAGCGCGTGCCCAGCCCTGGAGGGGCCGGGGTCTCCCTGCAGCGCGCGCCCCAGTCCCGCCGGAGCACTGGCCTGGACGCGGGTGACACGCGCTTTGCACCTCCTGTGCCCAAGGTCTGCCAAGAGCCTCGACTTTTTATAGAAAATGAGCAATAAAGAGATTTTGTATTGTCCTGACTGCGGAGTCTCAGGCCGTGGGGGACAGAGAGCACCTGGCGTGTGCGCCTGGCAGACCAGGCCGCTGGGGCACTGTCATAGAGGCCTTGACCCCTCAGAACGACCAGAGGTGGGGGGTTCGGGCCTCCTGCGGGGCGGAGTGTCCCCGAGGCCCCCCCCTCCCCACTCCGCCTGCTTTGCCGGCCCCAGCCCATCCACCCTGGAAAAAGAAGCCGCTCTAGTGGCTTGCGGGGACCTCAGCAGAGGAGAGCGGGATGGAGCTGCTAGTCCCTTGTGGGTCTAGAGGAAGGGACAGACTCCAGAAGCCCAGGCACCGGCCCCCCATCATCTCTACAAGTGTCCCCAGCCCTCCCATCCCCCATCCTTTTTGTCTATTTGGGCGTTTATGCCACAGCTCTCCAAGTGCCACCTTTTGAGGCAGGTCCCACTTCTGAGCCACGCTGGAGTCAGCCCGTGCCCAGTATGGGCCTGGGAAATGGTCCCTGGAACCCAGGTAAACTTGGTTTCTGCCCTTTGCAGCCTCAGCCACCATGCCCGTGAGAAACACAGAGGCTGGAAATGGGGACAGACCCCTTCTAAGGGCCAAAGGGGCCGGTCCCCCAGCCCCTTTCTGTCCAGAGGAGACCAAGACCCTACGGAGAAGAGCTCTGAACAGTTGAGTGAGGACAGGCAAGGGGGCCATACAAGGGTAATGGAGCCCCCCACTGCACCCCACAGGGTCCTCTGCTGGGGTACACCACTCTTCATTCCCCCTTGATCCCAGGTGAGGGCCAGACCCTTGTCCCTACCTGGAGGCTCCACACTCATTCATCGAATCCCACATTCTCAACCATGGCCCTCTGTCCTCTGCCCTCACGAGAGCTCGGTTCTAGCAGCCTCTGGTGGGCCCTGGAACCAGGCTGTGACCTTGGGCAAGGCGTCGACCGTCCGAGCCCCAAGTTCCTTCCCTGTAAAGTGTATCTTTGTAAAAGAGAAGACGTGTGTTGGACCCCTTAGCGTGGTGACTCCAAGGTCCCAGACCCTGCAGGAAACTCACAAGGGTGCAGCAGAAGATTTTGAATCTTCTATTTAATAAATTTTGGAAGGAGAGCCGCCTGCCTCATACACAGACTTCAGGGACAGAAATGGTCACGTGGTGAAGCGACAGCTCTCTCCTTTCAGTTCCCCATCAGCATCTGTAGGCAAGTCCCCCGGAGGCTGATGTGGCAGCTCCTGTGGCAGGCGTCCAGCCCAACTCCAGTTGGGCAACCAGGCACCCAGAGGCGAAGCCTCTGAACACGGGGCAAGGTGCTATTGGAAAGCTGTGGGCACCTTCGTGTGCTGGGCGAATGTGGGGCAGGGGGTGCCTGGACTATGGGTCTACAATTTGTCACAGTTCCGAGCCATTTCTAACATCTGTCATGCTGATGGCCAAAGACTCTGGTGTTGGAAAGGCCTGAAGGCAGTGCAGGCAGGGGGAATGGCCAGGCGTGTCCCACGAGAAGGCTTCACATGCCACCTGGCTGCTCCTGGCATGAGGGTGATGCCCACACTCTGGCATGTGCCAGGCAACACATGACAGGCCACATGTGACAGGCACCACATGACACAGTAGGCAACACATGCGCGCACCAGGCAGGCAGCGCAGCAGGGCGGGGCAGCAAGCCCCCGCCGGCTGGCTCCTCGGGCAGAGGTAACTGAGTGACCAGGTGAGAATGCCAGTCTCTTAGCCTCATTGTTAAGTGATAACATTGACATTGGTGTCATCTCCCCTGTCTCCATCACCCCCAGATAAGGGGACCAGGTGGAGGTTCTGGATTCCCGAGTGGAAGATCACACTGTGTCCCGGGCTCTGCCTGTCATAGCCACCATTGCTCCCAAAGCAACCCCATGATTTTGTCAGCCTGCACTATGGAGATTTGAAAATGTTACGATTCCAGCAACCTCCAGTCCAAGATGTTAACCATCTTTAAAATCTCAGTAGCACATTAAATAACTTGAAAATTTTCCTTCTTCAAAACACCTAGAAAAGCCGAAAAAGAAACAGACTTCCTTTTAAATATATAGCTGAGCTCTCAAGAAAATAAGCAGAAGTCCCCCAGGACTAAAAATAAAGAGGGAACCGAGAACCAGGGTGGGGACAGAGAAGCTGATGGTGCAGCTGCCCAAGGGGCGGGGCCGGGCTGGGCTGTCAAGGCCATGCCAGGCCCTGCGGAGGCCTGGGAGCCCCTACCAGGCAGGGAGCTGGTTTGAAGGCCATGCACGAAAAAACTTGCACCCAGAGGAACAGAAAGATGTAATGAAACTGGAGCTTTGGGTGGGGAACAATTTTCCCAGGAGAGTTTTGTATTTTCACACTGTACAGCCTAGGAACCCCAAAGTTGAGAAATTAACATTGAAAACTAGGCTTGTCTTAGTGATACCCCTGGGGCTCCTGGCCAACCACACAGAAGACCTCTCTGGATGGATTCCTTAAGCCTTGTCACCCACAACGGCCTAGATAATGCCCCTGTGAAGCTGAACTCGTAGTCCCAAATGACAGAACACACAAGGAAGCAAATCAACTGTGAGTAAAGGACAGCAGACACAGAAAGGTGCAAGATTAGACACCCTCTCCCATGCCTCCCCCAACTGTCAGAGAGAGGCTGCCAAGTAAGTGTGTGCAGTAGGAAGCTTCTAGAAGGGCTCCCGGTAATCTCCAACCTTTAGCCCTTCATGCCTTTGTGTAATCTCCACCTCTTGATTGTGGCTGGACCGAGTGAGTTTCTTTTGACAAACTGATTCTAAGCTGGCCTGCAAGACTCGCTCGCTGGCGTGCACCCCACGCGTGAGTTCGATGGCATGTCATTCTAGTGCCTTTGAGCTAATCAAAAGGGACATGACCTGGGTGGACCTGATCCAATTAGGTGAGTCTTTTAAAAGAAGGGGACATGCCAGAGAGGCCTCGCCTGCCTGCTTGTGGCAAGACAAGCCACAGTGGTGTGCCTGCCAGGAGGCCTCTGGGAGCTGAGAGTGGCGTGGTCCCCAGCGGACAGCCCACAGGGAAACGAGGACCTCGGTGCTACGACTTAGGAAACTAAAACTTCTGCCAACAACCAGAATGAAGAGGACCTGGCCCCCCAGATGAGAACACAGCCCAGCCCACACCTCGACTGCGGTCTTGTGAGGCCTTGAGCAGACACCCCGGGTATGCCATGCCAGGGTCCTGCCCCACATCAACTGCAAGACAACAGACTGGTGTCATTGCAAGCTTCTGAACTGCTGGCAATTTGTTGCACAGCAATGGAAAGCTAACACAATGGCAAAAGCAATGGGGTGTCCCTCCTGAGGGTGGGTTACAAGTGTGAGTTGTCAGGAGTCTGAGCTGTCTTGCTCACACTCTTTCTGGTGTGCTTGTTTGCTCCGATGACACCAGCCGCCACTTGTGACCTGCCTGATGGAGAGGCCCACATGGCAAGTAGCTGACAGTGGCGTGTGGGCAACAGCCTGTGAAGAATGAGGTCCTTATTCCAACAAGCCACCAGCAACCCGGGGCATGAACCTGGAAGCAGACTCCCCACCGCTGAGCTTGGGCCGGCACCTTCACTGCAGTCTTTGAGAACCCAGGCACGGAGTATTTCTTGCCTGGCCTCCCCGACCTCTCCAGGAATTTATGAATGTTGGGATGAATGACACATCGTTTTTAAGAGACAAGGAATAAAATGTATTAATCACATAGTGTAAAGTTTTTCGGTGGCGAAAGAAGCAGACAAGGGGGGGGGGCAAACAACGTCGCTTTATTGAGTGTTCCCAGGCAAGGTTCGTGGGTCCCAAAAGAGGGGGGCCCAAGAAATCACACCTTGAAAGGGGAGAAGGTTTTATACCGTTTTAAGTGGGCTGAGGACTTTGGGCAGGAAAACCTGGGGTTTTTCCACTGCGACCTTTGGTGGTCATTGAGAAATAAGAGGGGCTGGCGGTATTTGCGGAATCCAGGAGCCAAAACTTTCTTATCCAGGTGGACGTCTAGGTGTGGTTGTTCTCAGTGGGGCCTGGCGGGCCTGGTCTCGTGAGCCTTTTCTTTTTTGATCTAGGGAGGGGAGGGGGGCCGCCCCCAGCCTCACACATACATAGTAAACAGCAAAAGAATTGGTCAAGGAGAAGGGCCGGGTCGGGTCTGGGAGGAAACAAGAGTGGGTAGGAAGGGTGGCTCTGGGTTTTCATTTGGTTGACCGTGGGCCAAGGTGAGGCCTGGGGCTGGCAGGATTTGAAATTCCTGCCGATGCCAAAGGACTGACCCACCGTACAATGTAGCTGAGCCCTGAAACCACGCTCAGTGAAAGAGGCCAGTCACGCAGGCCACGAGCTGTGAGAACACAGTATGTAATGAGTATATAGCATTCACAAATGTGTCACTCAGCTGTTTATACTACCCAGAGGGCTTCGGGGCAATGACAGCGTATTGGTAGTTACATTTCGGGGGAGTCAAAAGTTGTGTGTGGATTTTCGACTGCATGGGGGGGGTTGGTACCCCTCCCCCCCGCACTGTTTAGGTGTCAGCTGTGCCGATGAAGGTTGTTTGGAGGAATTTTGGGCACAAAAGAGAAAAGGGGAGAAATATGTGGGGCTTAAGGCCGATTTTTGAAGAGATTTGAGGAGTGGTGTGATCTTTAGGGGGGTGCAGGGTGGGAGGGGAAGTGAGAGGCTCTCCCTGTGGGGAGCGGTTAATGGGGCAGGTGACCTGGGAGTCCCCCTTGGAATGGAGCCCGTGGCGGCGGGATCGCAGTCCTCCGTAGGAATGAATCCGGCACCTAAGCAGACATTAGCAGGGACGCAAGGGTAATTGCTCTGGAATTTGGAATATAATAATTCTGAGCCAAACTTACAATCTTGGAGCCTGTAGCCTTATTGATCAGGGAGGTACAAAGACCTACAGATGCCCTGGAGAAATGGGCGGGCCACTCAATCATTCTGTCCCCCACGGGCATGTCTTATTGTGGATTTGAGAAACCCAAGATGCTCCGTGGTCTATTTTGGAAGCCATTTCCAGTATTTTAGAGTGATTCTGTCTGCTAATAATATTAATGTATAGAGTAAAGAAAGTTAGACACCTCATGTGGGGGGTAATTTGTCATTTGGGGGCCTTTTATTATAAAGTATGACTCCCTATTAATTTAAAAGTGCTGGCCAGGCGTGATGGCTCACACCTGTAATCCTAGCACTCTGGGAGGCCGAAGCAGGTGGATTGCTCAAGGTCAGGAGTTAAAACCAGCCAGAGGAAGAGCGCGAGATCCTGTCTCTACTAAAAATAGAAAGAAATTAATTGGCCAACTAAAAATATATAGAAAAAATTAGCCGGACATGGTGGCATGTGCCTGTAGTCCCAGCTACTCAGGAGGCTGGGGCAGGAGAATCGCCTGAGCCCAGGAGTTTGAGGTTGCTGTGAGCTAGGCTGATGCCACGGCACTCACTCTAGCCTGGGCAATAGAGTGAGACTCTGTCTCAAAAAAAAATTAAAAAAATTAAAATTAAAAAGTATCAACTGAAGAACTTCAACAGATTATATATCATTGGAGATTATTTATTATTTTAGATTCTAGGAGCCTGCGGCCACTGCAGAATATTGAATAAATCAAATGATTCTGATGGCAACGGGGCCAAAATATGGCCCATTTATTTCAGATCTGAGTGGACTCCCCCAAGGGGTGGCAAGTGTCCTAGATTCAAGCTACACTCAAAGGAGACAAGACCAAGCAAAGAATGGCTCGGAAGCCAGGCAGGACACTTTGTGCAATGGCATGGGTTTGCAGACCTATTCAGCTTAGCACGGGCATTGTTGGGGACCTCATTTACCATCTGCACACACACGGGGATTTGGGAGCATTTTCTATTGGAAGACACTTTATGATGTGCCAATTTTAATTCTTAACTGTCCTTGAGACATTATCATTAGCATTGTTGATTATGCAGTTTATATTTTTGGTAAAATTTGCAGCTTAGATAGGTACACATCAAAGGTAGAGGTTGACCCCTCTTAGAATTTACGATTAGAGGGTCACATTCAATGCTATTCACCCTTGGCCTTGTTCCAGTCTGTTGGAACAGGACTGCAAATGTAGAGATTTTCCTGTCTTGTTCGAGAGGTGAGCATTTGGTATTTTGTGAGTAGGTAAGGTCTTATGCTGGTTGTTGAATTTGGAGACTTTGGCACAGGTCAAACTATGAATCATTTTGTATTGTGTATCAGGATGCCGTGAGCAATACATTCTGTAGTTTTCTTTTTATAGGCGACAAACCCATTAGCTCTCTGGTGCTAACAGCAGCTAATTGAGCTGACCCTTGGGTCCCATCTCTTGATCAGGGAGGTCCTCCAAAGGGAATGGAAAACACCAGTTGTTTCATTCGGTGGCTAGCATCTTCTGCGGGCAGGGGGCAGCCCAGCCCAGGGATCTGCAGATATTGGGACGAATGGCACATAGCACCAATGAGCACAAAGTAAGATTTGTTACTCACATAATAGGCATAATAGGCAGGGGCTGGTGTGGTTCGAAATTCCCACTGGTGCCAGGGACAGGGGGGTCCACTTGGAGTTTCTTATTGGTGTACTGAGGTACAGAATATTAAGGCCTGCTTGGGGTCATAGAAATGTATAAGGCTTGAGGTATGCACCCATTTCCTGGAGGAAATGGGAATTGACAGCTCTGAGCTATGTGCCTGGGATCGTTTATCCTGGGCTGTCCAGGGACGTTTACCCTAGGCTCATGCCCGGAACTGACATGGAGACCAGTCACTACAGGCCCCGGTTCCTGGCCAGATCCGGGACCTGAGTGACCAAAGCATACGCCTTTTTGGTGCCAAAAGCCTTCCTTTGTTCAAACCACTGTATAAACAGTATAAGAAAGTCCGCGAGCCGCTTCTCAGCCACTTCTTGGCTGCTGCCTCTCTGTGTGACATCTCCGAGCCGCCGCCCCCCAGCTTGCTGTCCCAGCGTGCTACCTGAGAGGCTGCCCGTGAGGATTAGCCCCGTGTTGAGATTTCCCGTGAGGACAAGCCTCCGGTGCTGATAATGGGGTCCTAGTGGTATGATTACTCTTTTGTGGTCTTCCCCTGTGGTACTTTTCTCTTACTTTCTCTCTTTTTCTCTTCTCCCTTAATACATGTAAGCAAAACTGGTGTGGCTTGCGGTACGTGTGTCCTGCGGATCGAGCTTAAATTAGAAAAACGTCTGTGCACAGCAACCGATAAAATTAATTATCAATACAATTGGGCTGCCCAGATGTGGGGGCGTAGAAGCTGTCAGTGGTCAAACAACCACAGTGGAGTCTTTCTGCCTATTGCACATCGATGACTGCCGCAGACTTTTCTGTTCAAGGTGGGGGACGGTGGAGGGTGGCACTAGGGAGTCCCCGGTCCATAGCAACCCAGAGATCAAGGCTGATACCTGGACTGCAGCCTGCGAGCCATGCACTAAGCAGTAGCTGGATTCCTGACCCAGAGAAACTGTGAGATCAGAAATGATAGTCATTTTGGCCAGGTGCGGCGGCTCACGCCTGTAATCCTAGCACTCTGGGAGGCCGAGGCAGGAGGATCATTTGAGCTCAGGAGTTCGAGACTAACCTAAGCAAGAGTGAGACCCTGTCTCTACTAAAAATAGAAAGAAATTAATTGGCCAACTAATATATATAGAAAAAATTAGCCGGGCATGGTGGCACATGCCTGTATTCCAACTACTCGGGAGGCTGAGGCAGGAGGATGGCTTGAGCCCAGGAGTTTGAGGTTGCTGTGAGCTAGGCTGACGCCACGGCACTCACTCTAGCCTGGGCAACAAAGTGGGACCCTGTCTCAAAATAAATAAATAAATAAAAGGCTGTAAGGTAGGAACAGTGTAGGGGCCTGAACTCCCCAAAGCTATAGGCATAGTTCCTATATAGATACACACACACAAACACACACGCACACACTAGCTTGCTTTCCTATAATTGCTTACTACTCAGGAGTCACATATTATTAGCTGATGGTCATGAAAATTGTCAGCTTTCTTCATTGCTCCAGTGGATAACATCACCCTTGTGAAAGCTAAGGCTGGTCTTTGAGATACCTTCTAGACTCTGCCTTCCAGTGGACCAGCTAACCCAACAGACTAGTGGCCCATGCCCAGGGACTGACTCAACTGGTCTTGCAACATGTGCCCCCCGCCCCAGTCAGGAACTGACTCAGCACCAGAAGAGGATTCCTGCTTCCCAACCCCGTGAGTTCACCTCCAGCCAGTCAGCAGACCCAAGTCCCCAGCCCGTTGCCCTCCAAGCTATCTTCCAAAATCCTGGCTCCAAATTCTCAGGGAGACAGATTTGAGAAATTCCCCCTGTCTCCTCACCTGGCACCTGCGATACTAAACTTTTGTGTGCAAACACTTGTTCGGGCTCCTATTTTCTCTGCTGCAACCCCTCCTGTCTCAGTGTGTGGGCTTCCTCTCGAGCAATGAGCCTGGCTGGGCGGTAACGTCCTCAAGGCTCGGATGGGAAAGGACCCACTTCCGAGCTCACTCGTGTGGCTGTTGGCAGGATTCAGCTCTTTGCAGGTGACTGGGATGAGGCCTCAGCTGCTCTCGGGCTGTCGGCCGGAGGCTGCCTTCGGTTCCTTGCCACGTGGGCCTCTCACTACTGGCAGCTTCATCAGAGCAAACAAGCAAGAAAGACCAGAAGGAGTGCGAGCGAGCTGGATTTCACTGGGGTGAGATTCAAAGAATATGCAATTAACCATTTTCAAGTTCCAATTCAGTATATCCGGTGCGTTCCCAATGTTGAGTCACCACCTCTGTCTAGTTTCAAAACCTTTGCATCACCCCAGAAGAACAGTCCGCACCGTGGGCGGTCACTCCCCACCCGCTCCCACGGTCCCCTGGCAGCCACCAGCCTGCTTCTGTCGCTGTGGATCTGTCTGTGCTGCGTTGTTCACATAAAAGAAACCACACGAGGCGTGTCCTTCCCTGTCTGGCTTCTTCCACTTACCGGGATGTTTCGAGGTTCACTCGTGTCATAGCACTTCGTTCCCTTTTTTTTTTTTTTAACAAAATAAACTTTGTTTTTTAGAGCAATTTTCAGTTCACAGAAAAACTTCATTCATTTTCACGGCTGAATAACTTTCCATTGTCTGGATATATCACATTTTGTATATCCATTCACCTGTTGAACACTTGGGTTGTTTGTACATTTTTAGCTGTTGTGAACAGCGCTGCTACTAAGCTTTGTGTACAAATATTTGTTTGAGCGCCTGTTTTCCATTCTTTTAGGTAGATTCCTTTAGGAATGGAATTGCTGGGTCATATGGTGCTTCTGTGTTTAACTTGGTGAGGAGCCACCAAACTGGTTTCCAGAGAGGGTGCGCCATTTTCCTTTTCTCCCAGCAGCCCATGGGGATTCCAATTTCACCACATTCTCGCCAACACTATTAAAAAAAGAACCAGAGCCCTCACCAATACTGTACTAGTCAGCTCAGGCTGCTATCATAACAAAATACCATAGAGTAGGTGGCTCAAACAGGAATTTATTTTTCACAGTTCCGAAGGCTGGGAAGTCCAAGACCAAGGTGCTGGCTGATTCAGTTTCTGGTGGGGCCCCGTCCTGGCTTGCCGTTGGCGGCCTTTTTGCTGGGTCCTTACACAGTAGAGAAAGGGAGCTCCGTGTCTCTTCCTTTTCTTTGAGGGCACTAATCTCATCATGGGGCCCCACCCTCACGACCTCATCTAAACCTAATTACCTCCCAAAGGCACCACCTCCTAATACCATCACACTGGGGGTCAGGATGAAGGGGCCGTCCCTGGGTCAGATTGGCCGAGATCCAGAGTCAGCAAAACGGGACGTGACTTGTTGACCAGCAGAGAGAACTGTTCCTCAGGGCAAATGGCCAAGGACCTGTGGTTTTGCACCCAAGCCAAAGCGTCTTGTTGTCCTGCACACGGGACCAGACGTTGAAGGACGGGATGCACGCATCCCCCTCCCTTGAGCTACGGCTAGAGGAACAGGTCGTGCTGACTCTTGGGCAGTCACGTACCAAAAAATAGCTGCAAGCCAAATTAAACAGTGTAAAAATAAAATGACTGGTGCTCGAGGTGCTGCAGACTTGCACCATCTTTTGTGTGTGTTTGTGCATTTCTTTCTGTGTTTATCCCCCATTCTGCAAACAGGCCACAACATGAGGACTACAACATATGAACTTTGAGGGGATACATTCAATCCATAAAAATATCTAAAGTACAGCCTCAAAATACAAAAATAAAAAAATGGACAGAATTATGAGGAGCCTAGTTGACACTTCTTTCAGAAATGAATACATCGAACTGACAACATAGTAAGGTGATAAAAGATTTGAACAACAGAATTAACAAACTTGAGCTAATGAATTATATATATATATATACATTTTGGATGCATGATTTATATGCACATAATCACACACACATACATATAAAATTAGAGATGCATATTGTTTCTGAGCAAACATGAGAGAGCTATAAAACAGATCACATTCCATGCACCAAACAAGTCTCAACAAATTTCAAAGAATCTTGCTATACATACCATATTCTTTGACTACAATGTAATTAAGTTAAAAATTGGTTGGCTGGGTGTGGTGGCTCACGCCTGTAATCCTAGCACTCTGGGAGGCTGAGGCGGGCGGATTGCTCAAGGTCAGGATTTCGAAACCAGCCTGAGCAAGAGCGAGACCACCTCTACTAAAAACAGAAAGAAATTAATTGGACAACTAAAAAAATATATAGAAAAAATTAGCTGGGTATGGTGGCATGTGCCTGTAGTCCCAGCTACTCAGGAGGCTGAGGCAGGAGGATTGCTTGAGCCCAGGAGTTTGAGGTTGCTGTGAGCTAGGCTGACACCATGGCACTCACTCTAGCCTGGGCAACAGAGCCAGACTCTGTCTCAAAAAAAAAAAAAATTAAAAAATTGATAATAAAACCATATCAACCATCATCCATTTGCAATGTAAAAAACACACTTCTAAATAATGCATTGGTTGGCCGGGCGTGGTGGCTCACGCCTGTAATCCTAGCACTCTGGGAGGCCGAGGCGGGCGGATTGCTCCAGGTCAGGAGTTCGAAACCAGCTCTCGCAAGAGCGAGACCCCGTCTCTACTAAAAATAGAAAGAAATTAATTGGCCAACTAAGATATATATACAAAAAAATTAGCCGGGCATGGTGGCGCATGCCTGTAGTCCCAGCCACTTGGGAGGCTGAGGCAGGAGGATTGCTTGAGCCCAGGAGTTTGAGGTTGCTGTGAGCTAGGCTGACGCCAGGGCACTCACTCTAGCCTGGGCGACAAAGCGAGACTCTGTCTCAAAAAAAAAAAAAAATAATAATGCATTGGTTAACTAAAAATTATAATGGAGATTGGAAAATGTTAATACTAAACAATAATGAAAATATCAAATTCCACAGACACTTAGAAGAAAATATAGAGCTCTAAACGTTTATGTAAGAAAAGAACAAAGAAACACAATTAATCATAAACAATAAGAAGCTGGAAAAGAAGTTACAAAGTAAATCAGCCGCCATGGCAGCCTCAGTAGAACCTCACCAGGTCTGTGTATTAGCTCAGGCTGCCACACGAAATGCCACAGACGGGGTGGCATAAACAACAGAAATTTGTTTCTCACAGTTCTGGAGGCTGGGAAGTCCAGCGTCAAGGTCCAGCAGGGCTGGCTCCTGGTGGGGCCTCTCTTCCCAGCTTGCAGACAGCCGCCTTCTTGCCATCTCTTCACGTGGCAGGTGGGGTTGGGGGGCCAGCAAGCTCTCTGCTGATTCTTTTCATAAGGGCACTAATCCCATTATGGGGGCCCCACTCTTTTGACCTCATCTAACCCTAATTATCTTCCAAAGGCCCCACCTCCAGATACCATCCCACGGAGGTTAGGGTGCCGACATCTGAATTCGGTGGGGGACACGATTCAGTCCATATTCGCCTGTCAGTTCTCACTGGAGGGTCATGGCCACATCTCAGAGGCTCTGATTCAGCCCACAGCTCCCTCCTTGGACCTGCCACACCAACCCGCTCCCTCCTCCACTCTCTGCTGGTGGCTACTTCACCCAGAACACAGAAACCCCAGAGGCGAAGCATCCCTCCCCTCCCTCCCCCTGCTGTGTGAGGCCCCGCCCTCGCCCGTGCTCTGCCTCCCCTCGCCCGGCCTTCCCGCCTGGGTTCATCCCCGTAAATGCCACACGTAGCCCTGGGGGGCCTTTCTACTCAAGCCCACCCCATCCACAGCCGCCACCCCATTCTCTGCGTCTCTTCAGCAGCAAAGCTCCTTGGAAGAACCATCTAGGCCAGTGATTCTCAGCCCTCTCCCCAGGGGACATCCGGCAATGTCTAGAGACATTTTTGTTTGATACAACTGGGGAGATGAGCCTTGCGAGCTGCTAAACATCCTGCAGTGCCCACGACAAAGAGTGACAAAGAGTGACAAAGAGCGACCCAGCCCCAGGCCAGCAGTGGCGAGGTGCAGTGACCCTGGCCCCAGCGCTGCTCCTGCGGGTGCGGTTCCCAGGCCAGTGGCCGCACCGAGGACATGGGGAGGATGCACCATGCCCTGCCCCACCTGTGCCCGCTGGATGGGGCAGCCGTTCCCTCAAGCTCGCAGGTGAGCCCCGTGTCCATCTGGCTTGATAGGTCCTGGCCCGGCGGCAGCCTCCCTGCCCCTGCGGCCACTCGCCCTCCACTCACGCTGGTGCGGCTGCTCCCCACCTGTCCCTGTCAACGACACCTGCCGAGGTCCTCTGTCCCTTCTCGCTGTGTCCCTGGCTGCCCCTGTGCTGCCTGCACCACCCCCTCCCTGCAGGCTGCCGCTGTTCACGACTGCTTCCGGGCAGCCGGCGACCTCCGACCCCGGGTTTAAGGGTGACCTGTGAGATCACAGCTCCCACATTCATGTCCAGAGCCCTTGCCTGAGCCCCCCACTCGTGTTCCCGGCACCTGCACCGTGGCTGCCCGGGCACCCACCGCGGACACCTCTGTCCAGACAGGCCTCGGCCCCGCCTCTCGCGGTGGGAGCTCCTGTCTGGGATGCGACGGTGACGGTGACGGCCCTCCGCCCACCCTTCACCTCCCCTGAACACGAACACACAGCCTGCCTGGCACCGGCCCAGCTCCTCCAGGTGCTGCCGGGAAAGCTGGGGGAGGGCGCTCCCACCCCCACGGCCTCGGCCTCGGTCCTCCCACCCAGGAGGCTCCAGCTGTCTCCTGGCCCTGCCTCTCCCAGACAGCCCCTCAAAGGTCACACAAACGCGGAAATGTGATGGCGCCGCTGTGTGGGGCCCCGTGATTTCCACCTGCTCTTGGGATCAAACCCTAAATCCTGACCGGGGCTCCTGGTCTGTCCCCTGCCTTTCCCGCTGGCTGGCTCTCTGTGGCGCCCTCACATCCCGTCTTCCCTCCCAGTTGCAAAAGCCTGACTCATTGTCCCCTGAGGGGACGGCTCCCATGCAGCCTCCCCGGCCTCTCCTGAGCCTCTCCCTGCCTGTCAGGGGGCGGCTACGGCACAGCCAGACCGCCGCCGAGTGTCCTGCTGCTCCGCAGGTGCTTAGCAAGTGTTTGCTGACAATTTGCATGCATTTTTCAGGGGGTTAGGGTCCAGCATTCCCCAGGGCTGACAGAGTGCATGGCTTTTTATCCTTGCCGCAGGCTGCTAATGCCACCGATGATCTGCCCACTGCCTAACCCCTAGAACCTGCGAAGGTGCCTCATTCACAGAGTCTTTGGGGTGTGGCCAAGTGCAGGGTCTGGAGGCGAGGAGATTGCCCTGGATTATCTGGGACGGCCTTGGACTCACTGGGAGTGTCGCAGAGGGAGGCAGGAGGTTGGACACACAGTGGGAGGGAGGCCTTCGGGGACAGAGGCTGAGCCTGGAGTGACGCGGCTGCGGACATGGAGAACCAGCAACAGGGACCCTGGAGAGGCGGGATCCTCCCCCGGTGCCTAGCACGGCCCTGCCCGCACCTCCACTTTGAACTTCGCCTTCAGAGCCACGAGGGGACGGATCTCTGCTGTTTGCAGCCACCACGCCGTGGCCGTTTGTTACGGCAGCCACAGGACAGACACGCAAAGGGTACGACAAGGTGCCTCGCAGTGGTTCCCTTTCACATTTTACCCATTGCTGTTGAGGCTGATTTATTTATAGGCTATTTAGGTTTCTTGTCAATCCAGTTTTTTTTCTTTAAAAAAAGCAGCTCATTGAGACAGAATTCCCGTGCTCTCAGATAAGTCTCCCCAGCCCTGCCTGACCCTGCCCCAGCCCTGATGTCCCTGGATGATGTCACATCGGCATTTACATCCTTGGCTCCCAAGGACCGGGCGGCCAGGGTTGTGTGGTTGGCTGCGGCCCAGTCACGGCCAGGGGCTATGGCAGACGTCCGCCTGCCCACGGGGACCTGCACAGGCCACCTCGGAACCTCACAGCCCTCAGCAGGCGGTTCTTAGTCTCGGGGAACGGGGCGAGGAGTGAGGACCGCGGCAGGCCTGAGCTCACTTGCGGGAACGTGAGCAGCCAACACTGAGAGCACCGATTTCGTGCCAGGAGCTGTGATCGGCCCTGTCTATTCTTGCATCTCTCTGTGTAATCTTCTCAAGAACCATGACAGGCCGGGCGCGGTGGCTCACGCCTGTAATCCTAGCACTCTGGGAGGCCGAGGCGGGAGGATTGCTCAAGGTCAGGAGTTTGAGACCAGCCTGAGCAAGAGCGAGACCCCGTCTCTACTAAAAACAGAAAGAAATTAGCTGGACAACTAAAAATATATAGAAAAAATTAGCCAGGTGCAGTGACGCATGCCTGTAGTCCCAGTTACTCCGGAGGCTGAGGCAGGAGGATCGCTCGAGCCCAGGAGTTGGAGGTTCCCGTGAGCTAGGCTGATGCTACGGCACTCTAGCCCGGGCAACAGAGTGAGATACTGTCTCAAGAAAAAAATAATAACCATGACAATTAGGTGCTATTGTTACGTCAGGGAGGCTCAGAGAGGTTAAGTAACTTGCTCAGGGTCACACAGTAAACAGGAGAATAAACAAATAAATGAGCGACATGCCATCCTGGAGCCACAGGTGCAGTTTCCCACGGAGGCCTCCCCGCAGCTGTCGCCACCCCTTGCTCTGCCCCGAGTGTGCCAGTCTATGGGCACACGAGGAGGGTGGAAATGAAGGAGCTGTAGTTGCTGATCTTGACCCAGGCGCCCTGGGGCGAGGGAGAGGAGGATTTGGCTCAGGGGCCCTGGGGGGCCTGTGAGCGCTTCCTGGAGAGGGTCCTGCTGCTATGTCATAGCTCTCTGCCAGCCCATCCCAGCAGCCACACAGAACAGCCCCAGACAACCTGGAGCTGTCAGACCTGTTTCCAGGTGCAGCCCGGGGGAGGGGGCGGGGGCGGGGCAGGACGGAGCGGTGGGAAAGGGGTAGGTGTGAGGTTGGGCAGGCGCTGCCCAGACAACTCTGCCCGGCCAGGCCCAGGCGTGGCCACGGAGCGGGACTGGGTGCGGGGCGCCCTGCAGCATCAGCAGCCGGCAGACAGACAGACAGACGCAGGGCCGAGGCCTGGGGTAGGAGCGGAGTCGCGGGCAGGCGCATTCCGAGGCAGGATGTCGGGGAAAGGGAGCAAAGGCGCGGCGGAGGATCCCGGCTCGGAGCCCACGCTGGGGTACGTGGGGCTGACGGGGGCCTTAGGGTAAAAGGCACTGGGAGGGGCCAGCAGCAGGGGGTGGGATGAGGGAGAGGGGTCAAAGGGCGAGACCACCAAGGGGCGTGGACAGGGGCCCTGCTCAGGGCGGGAGGCCGGTCCTGCCCTGGCTCAGCTGTCCTGTGCGAGACTCGCTCTCCCCTCTCCCCATGGCGGGCTCCCAGAAGCACCCAATCCCGGGGGTGGGGACAGACCTCGTCCTCCTTTGAGGAGCTCCCTGGCTGGGGGAGGAGACAGCCTCATGGACAGAGAAGGGCTTGGTGGGGGTCACCAGGGTGCGACTGGGATGTGCTGGGGAGTGTCGGGGTTGGGAAGCGGGGAGCTTCTTGGCTGGTGAGGCCAGAGCTGAGTCTTTGGTCTCAGGTTTTAAAAGCAACATTCATTGCTCATTTCTGACTCAGGAAATACTACGTCTCATTGCACAAAATCTCAAAGCTACAAAAAGATGTTGAGAAGACAATAAAAATCGAGGGGCAGCCGAGCGTGGTGGCTCACACCTGTCATCCCAGCACTCTGGGAGGCCAAGGTGGGAGGACTGCATGAGGCCAGGAGTTTGAGACCAGCCTGGGCAATGTAGCAAGATCCCATCTCTACAAAAGTTTTAAAATTAGCTGGGCGTGGTGGCATGCCTGTAGTCCCAGGTACTCGGGAGGCCAAGGCAGGAGGATCGATGGAGCCCAGGAGTTCCAGGCTGCAGTGAGCTGTGATTGCATCATGCCACTGCACTCCAGCCTGGGTGACCGAGTCAGACCCTGTCTCTTAAAAACGCACACACACACACAAAGCACAGGGCACACACTGGTTGGCATGCACATGGGAGAATGCTGGGGGGAGGGGGTGGCGGGCCTGCGTGGACCGAGTTGAACCCATCCTTTAGCAGCTGTGAGGAGGCACATCAGGTTGCCTCCCACGGCCTCAGTTTCCTCATCCTTCCAATGGGGTGGTCATAACCCCCCGGGCTTAGATGAGACATTGCAGGCAAAGCTCTCGCTCCACACTCCAGCTCCGCCTTCCTCCGGCCTCTGCGCAGGGGCGGGGTGGGTGGGCCGTGCCCGCTGCCCCTGCCCAAGGGCCGAATCCCAACCCTCCCTGCAGCGGGGCCGTCAGGCTTCCACCTGCCTGCTTTGCCCTGTTTCTCAGACTCTGCCCCACAGCCCTCTGCACGCTCTGGTCCGTCTGTCCAGACGCCCGCCCTCCAGGGGCCCTCCCTGCCACTCGCCCACGGCAGCCAGAGCGGCAGGGGCTCTCAGCCAGCCTCTGGAAGGAGCCTACGCGTGCTGATCGTGTTTGTGATTATATTGTTTTCCGTGTCATGTGCCATGTCTGGACAGGACCACCAAGAGGGCTGGCCAAGTCGGGCATGGTCACCTGGGTGGCCCGGGTCCCGTTAAGGGCCTGCCTGGTGGGCAGCCAGGAGTCCTGGGGAGCCCCACCCCAGCAAGCGCTGGGGCCCCTCCCCCGCCGTGGGCAGGCGAGGCAAGAACGCCCCTGGCATGAGAGGCAGGGCCGGGGTCCAGCCCCAGCCCCTGAGGACACTGCGGGACCTCAGCCCATCTGTCTCCTCATCTGCCAAGCAGAAGCTGCTGGCTCCTCGATCATGCTATTGAGCACCAGGTGAGCACGAGGTGTGCACCCGAGAGGACACAGGTGATGGCTGCTGAGAAAGAGAGAGGTTCCTCACCTCCCCACCTGGGAAAGGTGCAACTGAGCTGGGGGGGGTCCTGGGATGGACATCAGGACACCTGTGTGCCATAGCTCACCCCGGACTCGTCTGCCCTGGGCCCTGAATACCAGGCCTTGAATCAGGCCAGAGAAAGCCCTGCAAAGGCACTAGGGAGCCATGGAAGAAGTGAGAGCTGGGCTGATGTGACCAAGAGCTGCTTAAACCGCAGGCAGGGAAAGCTGGGCTTAGGCCAGAGGTGTTGGTAACGCCGGCAGAGCTGTGGGGCAGGGCCCTGGAACCCGAAGGCCCAGGAGAGCTCCAGGCCAACTGTGCCACCGCCGGAGGTGGGCCCCAGGCAGCCCCAGCCAGACCTGCTCCTCCAGGAAGCGCCTGCCAGGGGGCCTGGGCTGGGCCTGGGCTGATCCCACTCCCACCCTCCACCCACTCTCGGGGGCAGGATCTGGGTGGCACTCCCTGGGTCTGGCTGTGGGGAGGGCACAACCGGGTCCCCTTCCGGCCCAAGACAGGGGCTGAGCACAGCCAGTGGACAGGCCTTTACTGAGCGCCTGCTGTATGCTGCACCCTCCTGCAGGCCGTCGTGAGAGGGGCGGCAGTGAGCGTGGAGGCCCGTGCTGCCAAGGGGAGGGAGGTGTCCGCAGGTGTGGCCAGGAAGGTGCCTGGCATTGGTTCCTGCCTCCCCAGTTTCCACGGCTGGGACTACCGCCGAGCCGGGCACCGCCACTCTCGTTGTCTTATTGTTCACAGGGACGGGGCCACGCAGTGGGGTCAGCGGGCTCCGTCCACAGGGCAGCACTGGCCCCACCTCACAGATGCGCAGAGTGGCCGGCGGGGCAGGTGCTGATGGGGCCGCCGGCCTCCAGGGCACCCGGGGGGACGCTGAGGCCCTGCTCACCGCTCACGCCCACTGCCGATGCCCATGCAGCTCTGAGCAGAGGTCCTGGGCGTGGCCTGGTGGCATCTGCCAAAGGCTGAGGACTGCTCACGTCCCCACGCGACACACACACAGACACACACAGACACCCAGACACACAGGGACATAGACACTGAGGCACACACAGAGACACACTGACACAAACGCGTGCGTACGCAGAGACACACGCAGGATTTGTACGAGGTCCGCAGCCTCTGGGCTGGGCGCTCAGAGGCCCCCTTGCTGGTCCTGGCAGTCCTCCTCTGAGCGTCCTCCCTGGCCTCTCCCCACCCCTCTCCCCCCACCCTCCCTCCTCCACTCTCAGCCCCACTGGGGCTCCCTTGGGCCGTCAGGAAAAGCCCAGAAAGATCAAGGCCCCAGGGCAGCCTCAGCTCTGCAGCACCTGCCCGCACCTCCCACCTGCGCCCACGGGTGCCCAGCCCCAGAACATTCTCTGCTTCTCCTTTGAGACCCTCCTTCCAGGACCAGCCGAGGGCCATCACCTCCCCAGAGCAAGCACCAACCCTCCTCAGCGCTCAGGCACCAAATGTGTGCTCCCCTGTGGCCAACCCCAGGCCTCAGTTTCCCCACTTGACACCTCAAAAGCTCTGTGGCCTCTGAGGCAAAGAGCCCTCAGAGTCCCTGGGAGAGTCTGGGAGAGCCCTGCTTGGCCATCATGCAGGTGGCCAGGGCTGACGCAGGTGAGTGTGTGCGTCCGTGTGTGAGGAGCCGGTGCTGGGTGGCGTGCCAGGGTCACGTGCGGCGTGGCGTGCCGAGGGCTGCAGCCCACGCCGGAGCCGGGAGCCCAGGGCCCTCCCACACAAGCGCGCCTGGGCGGCAGGTGAATGGAGGGTCGCAGGCAGCCCCTGGCCCCTGTGAGGCCCCCGAGTGGGTCCCACATGTGTCCCCACCACCCAGCCCACACCGCCCCCCCAGCAGGATGGACCCCTTCGAGGACACGCTGCGGCGGCTGCGGGAGGCCTTCAGCTCGGGGCGCACGCGACCGGCCGAGTTCCGGGCTGAACAGCTCAGGGGCCTGGGCCGCTTCCTACAGGACAACAAGCAGCTTCTGCAGGACGCGCTGGCCCAGGACCTGCACAAGGTGGGCTGGGGCATGGTGACCCAGGCAGGGGCTGCTGGTGTCCTTCCCAGGGGGGGCTGCACCCTCTGTGGCGTCCCTGTCCTCCCCGAGGGGGACTGTGCCCCCCGACGTGACTGGCTGCGTGCCCAGTTTTATTCCTGTGTATTTAATGCACCCTTCTCTGGCGTGTGGTGTGTGACAGGCACCTTACGTTAATCTACCGACACCCACAGCCTTCCTGTGAGGCAGGTTCGATTATCAGCCCTGTGTTGCAAATGGGGAAACCGAGGCACTCAGAGGTTCAGTCCCTTGCCTGAGGTCACACAGCCAGGAAGTGGCAGATCAGAATTGCAGCCTGGCTCTAGGGCCCGGCTCCTGTCCCGTGTGCGGCTCCCATAGGACCACTGTGCCACCATAGGGACTGTCTCTATATGCCCCGGGGTCGGGGGGAGACCCTACCTGCCCAGCCCTGGCCTGACCTCCCCACGCCCCTCTGCTGCAGTCGGCCTTTGAGTCGGACATATCTGAGCTCATCCTCTGCCAGAACGAGGTGGACCTGGCCCTCGGGAACCTGCAGGCGTGGATGAAGGACGAGCCAGTCGCCAAGAACACGGTGAGCCCTGCTGGGGCAGAGGCCCGGCCCAGGCCCCTTCCTGCCCCGAGCCCCAGCGAGTGGCCACTTTCTCAAGACCTCATCTTCTCCTTCGGGACTGCGTCGCGCAGGGGGCTGGGGGCCCCATGAGCGGGGGTGGGTTCTGGGGCGGCCGGCAGCGCGGCCTCACTGTGTGCCCTGCGCCCCAGCTCACGAAGCTGGCCTCGGCCTTCATCCGGAAGGAGCCCTTCGGCCTGGTGCTCATCATCGCGCCCTGGAACTACCCGCTGAACCTGACGCTGGTGCCCCTGGTGGGCGCCCTGGCCGCAGGTGAGCAGGGGCCCCTGGGTCCACTCCGTCCTGGCCCAACGCCCTTCCCAAACAGCACCTGCTGCGTCCTGCACGTGGTGCCTCCAAGTTCAGCCCCAGGCCGGTGAGGGGCCCGGCCTCCCCCCACGACTTCCCCACCTGCCCTTGCAGGGAACTGCGTGGTGCTGAAGCCATCAGAAATCAGCAAGGCCGCAGAGAAGGTCCTGGCTGAGGTGCTGCCCCAGTACCTGGACCAGGTGAGAGTGGCCCTGCCCTAGCAGCACCCGGCGTCCCCACACCCCTGCCCTGCCAGCCGAGGTCCCCCTGTCCCGGGTCTGTCCCTGAGCCACCCGTCCCGCCTTGCAGAGCTGCTTTGCCGTGGTGCTGGGCGGGCCCCAGGAGACCGGGCAGCTGCTGGAGCACAAGTTCGACTACATCCTCTTCACGGGTGAGGGCAGCCCCGCCAGGTCCCGGGGGTGGTGGGGGACAGCACGGAACACAGTGGGGGCACTGTGGAGGGAGGAGGCCGTGGCCAGTGGGGGGAGTGCGTATGGAGAGCTCGAGGTATTACAGATGGCAACTGTCCTGGGCAGGCTTGGAGAGACGGGACCCTGGGGTGGCCAGGCCAGAGGCAGAGCCCAGTGGTGAGGCAGGGTCGGCAGGGGAGGTGAGTGGGGCGGAACCTGGCCCGTGAGGGTCTCTGTGGAAAGGAAGGGGGCAGGAGTCAGTTGCCTGGACTGTCTGATTGAGGCTCACCGTGTCCCGGGGAAGCCCTGGGGTAGGCAGATGGTCACGGCCACTGCGGGTGCCCCAGGCCCAGGCCATCCCACCTGGTCCAGGTGACCCAAAGGCCACTCTGGTTCCCCTCCACGCCCAGGGAGCCCTCGTGTGGGCAGGATCGTCATGACCGCCGCCGCCAAGCACCTGACGCCCGTCACTCTGGAGCTCGGCGGCAAGAACCCCTGCTACGTGGACGACAACTGCGACCCCCAGACCGTGGCCAACCGCGTGGCCTGGTTCCGCTACTTCAACGCCGGCCAGACCTGCGTGGCCCCCGACTACATCCTGTGCAGCCCCGAGACCCAGGAGCGCCTGCTGCCCGCCCTGCAGAGTGCCATCGCCCGTTTCTACGGCGACGACCCCCAGAGCTCCCCAAACCTGGGCCGCATCATCAACCAGAAGCAGTTCCAGCGGCTGCGGGCACTGCTGGGCTGTGGCCGTGTGGCCATCGGCGGCCAGAGCGACGAGAGCCAGCGCTACATCGGTGGGTCCCGCTCGCCCCGCCACGGCCACCCGGGCCGAGACCCGTCCGCGCTGGAGGGGCCACCGCTGGGCCTCGAGCCTGGGCCGGCGCCCAAAACCTCGGCCCCATGGCCAGAGCGCAGCCCTGAGCCCGACACGCTGTGCTCCTGTGGCTGCGGTGCTCAGCCTGGGACGCCGCGACCCGACTCAGTCCCCACAGCTTGGACTCTCGAAGCTCACACCCAGGGCTCCAGGGCGCTAAGATCCTAACCCCCTGTCCCACCATCTCTGTCCCACGAGGCCTCGACCCCAGAGTCAGTGGGCCCACGACCCTAGGCTCTAAACCCTGACGGCCCCGCCTGAGCCCCACAGTCTCCCGGGCCGTGCGGCCCAGCAGCTCAGGGTGACGGTGCCGATCCAGCATTCTGGGCGCTGTCACCCCTGACTGTGAGACCCAGGCTGGGGGATTCTCTGGGTCCTGTAGGCCGGGGAAGCCCCTACGGTCCCTTCCCAGGGGCTCTGGGGACTTTCTTCCCGAGAACACCCCAAAGCCGGGAGTCCTGGGAAGTCAGGCCCAGGGGAGGCCGTGTCCTGGCCGTGTCCCCGGGGCTGAGCCGTCCCCGTGCCCGCAGCGCCCACGGTGCTGGTGGACGTGCGGGAGACGGAGCCGGTGATGCAGGAGGAGATCTTCGGGCCCATCCTGCCCATCGTGAACGTGCGCAGCCTGGACGAGGCCATCGACTTCATCAACCGGCGGGAGAAGCCCCTGGCGCTCTACGCCTTCTCCAACAGCAGCCAGGTGCGGCCGCGCTGGGCGCAACAGGGGCCAAAGGGGGCACACTGGCCACCCCCCTTTCACAGCCCTTCTTGAAGGGCTTTAGGCCAGCAGATGCCTCAAGTGCGACTATAATCCAGGTCACGTGGTGCCACTGCATCCTGCACAGGGTGCCTGCAGAGGGGACTCAGGCAGGGTCGAACCCTGCCAGGTGCGTGGCCGGCCAGCCCTCCTGGGCACCCGGAGGAAGGGATGCCCTTTTCCATCTGGCCTGTCCAGAGAGCTCCTTTTCCCTGGCTGTGCACAGGCTGCATGGGCAAGCAGAGCCCTGTCCGGGCTTGGGGGACAGGCCAGAGCCGGGCTGGTCGTGGTAGGGCCTGAGCGCTGTAGCACAGTGTCCTAACCTTACTGCCACGTCTCAAGGCCAGGGGCTTCCTCCATCTCTGTGTCACGGAGGTCATGACCACCTCGGCACCCTAGACATCACGGAGAAGGCGCCGTTCCCCAGGAAGCGCTTTCCGGGGGACGACAGCTCAGAAGAGGGTGGAGAAGGGGCAGCCATGGAAGATGCTGGGGCCCCTCTGCCTTCCCGGTGCCGGGGTCGGGCTCAAACCCTCCCCCCGGGTGACTGGAGCCCACTACCCACCTCCTCCCCAGGTAGTGAACCAGATGCTGGATCGGACCAGCAGCGGCAGCTTTGGTGGCAACGAGGGCTTCATCTACATGACACTGCCGTCCCTGCCGCTGGGGGGAGTGGGTGAGTCCCTGCCTTCCTCCACCAGGTCCAGCCCCGACCCCCAGGGGAGCCTGGGTTTAGTACCCCAGACCCAGGAAGTCCCTTTACTCACTGCTCAACCTCCATCCAGCTCCTGGGCCTCTCTCAAGGCCTCAGCTGCGGGCTCCTGGCCTGGGCAGCGGGCTGCTGCTGAGGCCGGCACGTCGGGCTGGGTGGGCTGCCCGGCCTCAGGCCCTCACGCTCTGTGCCCACGCAGGCAACAGCGGCATGGGCAGGTACCAGGGCAAGTTCTCCTTCGACACCTTCTCCCACCACCGATCCTGCCTGCTCTCCCACGCGGGCCTGGAGAAGCTCAATGAGATCCGCTACCCGCCCTACACTGCCTGGAGCCAGCAGCTGCTCAGCTGGGCCCTGGCGTCCCGGAGCTGCACCCTGCTGTGAGCATCCCTCCCGCCTGCTCACAGCCCCTCCCGGCCCAGACCCTCAGGGCCTCGGACTGGTGGCGCAGAGTCACAGGAAGGGGGCTGGGGGGCCGCAAAGTGCAACCGGTGTCCCCATCACCCCAGCCTCCCCAATTCCAGCCCTTCACTCTCTTGGTCGCGGCTGACGGGCCCAGTCCTGGAGGCAGCGTCACCCAGACACTGAGCAAAGACGGTGCCGGCCACACCGAGCTGTGCAGGGCCTTGAGCCCCTCCGGCCTTGCGCTGCTCCGTCCTCCAGCTCCCCTCCCCCTCCGCTCCCCCCAGCTCCCTGCCACGGCCCTCCCAGGGACTCCCCCACACCCGTTGGGGCTCTGCAGCCCCCTCAGGCTCCCACGGCGGCCCCATCCCCCTGGAAAGCTTCGGTTTGCACCACTCCACTGCTGCAGCCTTACTGGGTGCCCATGGGCAAGTCCCTTAACTTCTCCAAGCCTCAGTTTCCCTATGTGAAAGTTGCCGGAACCAAAATGGAGTCACTTAGGTCACACGCTCACAAAACGGAGTCCGGGGAGGCTGTGAGGAACCCTTCACGTGTACGTGCCTGTGACAGGACTTATCCCAAGACACTAGTGCACGTAGACCGCTGAGAGGACGTGTGACAAGAGCTTCCTCAAGAGAGTGGTGTCCCCGAGAGCACGCTCGCACAAGGACAGGGACCCAACAGCGTCTCCACTGATGAACACACAGCTCCTGCAATGAGCTGTGGTCAGTGAACCTTGTTTCAAAGCAGCTTATGTTTACGTGGACTTCTCTTTGTCTTCAAATCTTGCCCTTTAATGTAACACCCCCCCCCCCCGCCCCCGCCCCGTCATAGCGTACGCAGGATTGTGGTCCTTTGCAATCTTCCCAAATAAACTCGTCTGTTCCGGAGAGCCCGAGTGCCGTGGTGTCATCATGGCTCACTGCGACCTCACGCTCCTGGGCTCAAGTGACCCTCTTGCCTCAGACTCCTGAGTAGCTGGGACTACAGGTGTGAGCCAGCCACCACGTCCGGCTAATTTTTCTATTTTTAGTAGAGAAGGGGGCTTGCCCTTGCTCAGGCCGGTCTTGAACTTCTGAGTTTAAGCTCCTGAGCTCAAACGGTTCGCCTGGTTTGGCCTCCCAGAGTGCTGGGATGACAGGCGTGAGCCACCGCACCTGGCCCTGAGTTTCCTTTTAGGTGGACATTTATCTTGTAGGGTGGGGTTCCCATCTGTCACTTAGAGTTGGTGTGAGCAGTCAGTGGGTTCTAGGGCCCTGGCGTCCCCACTCTGGGGTGCAACTGAGTCATCCTTGGGTACCGATGCCCTGGCTGCAGAGATGGCCTCAGCCACACACATCCTAGAGCATCCCAGGACCACGTTACAGTCTTAAGGTTGTGACGGCAGCCCCTCCTTGTCCATCAGTCACAGCGTCCTGCTTCCAGGAGGCTTGGGGGTGGTCCCAGTGGGGGTCAGGGGTCAGATTCACCCATAGATGCTGGTTCCACGTTTATGTGGTAATTGGCCCCAGTTTAGAGTGGCTGATAAGAAAAATGACAATATGGGGTGAGTCCTCCTGCCCCGACCCCAGGACACCAGGCTGGTGGGAAAGGGTAGGCCAGGGCCCCAGGAACAGGCTGCGGAGAGGCCTGGCAAAGCAGACGGTGCAGGTGGACCTGTGCCCGGTGTGTGGCTGGCTGGGGCACGAGGGTCGGGGGATCTGTGTGGTGCCCAGGGCAACGGCCCCCTGGCAGCACCACCAGCCATGGAGCTGACCAGCTACGATGAAGATGGAAGCCACTGGGGACCAGCACCCAGCCCCGCCTCCTGATTTGGGGCACAAGAGAAATCCCAGGTTCTTTCCTGACACCATGTAGCAGATGGATGACGCATGACCAAGGTGCCACCTCCCGTCACCACTGCAAATGGGCTCAGGAGTTTTCAATGTGCTCTGGAGGAATATAGGAAGAAATGACACGTTCATTACCCCCAAGTGCTGGGGACTGAAATCCATGCTGTCTACGCCCAGTTACCTGGGCGGGTTGCTGGACAGTGAGATCCGTGAAGGCAGAAATATGGGTTAGTTCGCAATGTGTCCACAATACTCAGCCAGAGCTGGCGCACGAGCAGCCCCCAGAATGCCTGTGGGTGAACTATTGAAGGACGAGCATGCGGGTGTGTATCCGAGAGGGCGCGGGAGGGAGGGGGAGACGGCGCTGCCCCACCGTCCTGTCCGGCTTGCTCTCTCCGCCCCTCCATCCCCCTAGCCGACCACGTGAGCCCTCTGAGGACAGGGCTGAGCCGTGCGTGTGTACTGCTGTCCAGGTGAGAGTGGCATCTGGGGTGTGAACCGGAGTCATCAGCAGACAGATGGTGTTTGCGGCCATTGGAAAGGGGTGGCAGAGGAGGGAGCCAGCACCGGGCTCTGGGGCCCCCCACAGCCACAGGCTCTCTGGAGGCCGAGCAGCAGACAGCAGCAAGGGTTTCCAGAAGGGTGGAACGCCAGGGAGTTGGGGAGAGATTGTCGGGCCCTTGGCAACATGGGGTACAAGGCTGCAGCGGGGGCAAGCAGAGAGGGGAGTTAGAGCCCAGGCAGGAGGCCCCACACGCCCTCCTGGGCCAAGCTGTAGACTCCTGGGCTGACTTAGGTTCTGACCCCTTTCTGGGCCTCAGTTTCCCCAACTGCAGTGAAGAAGTTGGACCCATTGATGCCCCCCGTGCTACTGTCCTCTGCCCTCACCCACGCCACGGGCTGCCCCGTCTCCAGGCTCGAGCCCGCCCTGTGCCCCTCATTTCTCGCAGCTGCCCTGGGCCAGGAGAGAGCTCGGCCCCACGTCCCGGGCAGAAGCCGAGGCCCAGCGAGTCCCGACTCTCTCCAGTGCACAGCCCGTCAGGGATGGGGCCAGGGCCGGGGTGGCCCCTCTACCCGCTGGGGCTGAGGTGGGGCTCGGCCCCTCCAGACTGTTCACGCCGCTGCACGCCTGCCGGTACGTGCAGACTCAGGCACGCATCCCCAGACATGGGCGCACACGCATGCACACACACGCACACACACATGTGCACACACTCTGTCGGGATCGGGGGCTGCTGTTTCTGAAGGTTCCTGCTCCGGCTCCAGGCCCCCCTTCCCGTCTATAGACACCCACCAAAACGGGGAAGCTGGGCCGCAGCCAAGGGAAGTGGAACTTTCCAGAACCCCTACTGCTGTCCTCCCCAGGACCTCCTGACAGGAAGCTCCCTGGCCCCCAGCAGCCCCCAAAATAGCCGGGTGTGCTGAGCAGGCCCTTCCCTCCTGAGAGGCCACCCGGGTCAGCAGCGCCCGCAGCCTGGGTGGTGTCTAGAACAAAGACCCAGGCTTGGGGCTGATAAAGCAGGGGTGGCCTGAGACCCTGCCCTGAGCAGAGCGGGACTGGCGGGCTCACAGGCTCCTCTGCCAACTGCCTCCGCCTCCTGCCACACCTGCGAAACTGAGCCGAGGACAGCTCCCTCGGGCCATGAAGGACTCGGAGGCCGTCAGCACGGCCCATGGTCGTCTCTGCCCTCCTTTGGCTGCGGTTCCAGAGCCGGGGGGTGGGGGGATGGCCCCCCAGGGAGCTCCGAGGGAGCCCTGGCCCTCTTGGTGCCCCAGCCTCACCTTCCCCCACCCCTCCAGCAACCTGTCCCGGTCCCACTGTCCCGAGGGGTGCAAGGATGAACCACTGTCCCCATGAGCTCCTGCGGGGTGGGGGGCGGGAGAGCCCCGCCACACAAAGAGCTGCGTGAGACCCGGGAGGCTTCAGACAGGCTCAGCCTAGAGGGACCCGGCCAGCCGGAGGCCCCAGGGCTGGTGGCCTGGCCAGATGGAGCAGGCTGGGCCAGCCTGGGAAGACCCACGTTTGGTGGTGAAGAAGGGCTGGGAGCAGAGCCAGCAGGAGGCCCAAGCTCAGGGCCCCCTGGCCCAGCCTTGCCTCTCTCCTCAGTGACCTCTGGACTGTCCTCAGCTCCTCCCAGCAGACAGCTGAGCCTGGTGGGAGGGCCGGGCCCCAGGGCTGGGTAGGGGGACCTTGCCTTGGTCCTTCCCGGCTTGCCCCTTGAGAGGCAGCAGGGTGGGGGGTAGGGTAGAGGGGACACCCTGGGTTCCAGCCCCAGTTCTGCCTCCAGAGCTCTGTGTGCCTTTAGTCATTCCATCAGAGCCTCAGTTTCCACATCTACAAAATGGGTCTGAGGGTCACTTCCAGAACAGCACACTGAGTCATTTGAGTTATACTGTCCCTAAAAACAACCCAAAATACTTCATAAAACATTTTGAAATTTTGTTTAAAGTACCAAAAAGCTGTAAAACTGGACCCCATAGGGCACACCCTTAGGTAAGGGTGACCCAGGAGTGACCATGCCCCTCCGGGAGCTGCAAGCACAGAAGGACATTGCTGAGGCAGAGGAGGAAGGGGACTTGTCATCTGGGAGGTCATGCCTCAGTAGTAACCAGTGGCCTGGTCTGGTGGTGGCCAAAACCAAGTCACCACCCCACTGCTGGCCTACCTAGTGACGTGAAGGAATGTGCCCCCTCTGGGCAGACTCAGCCCGGGGCTCCGCCAGGGGCTCCAGGCTGGACTCCAGGCCCGGCCACCATGGGCTGGACACCTACACTGTAATCCCCCTCCCCCGCCCCCGTACCCAGCGGTCCAGAAAATCCTCTCTGGGGGAGGCTGTCTTCATGCCAGGCCTTAAAGAATCCCTGCAAATAATTTTCCAAGGCCATGTGCAGCTCTGCAGCGGGAGCCCTACCTGGCCCCTGGAGGTGGGGCTGTCCCCATTCCCAGAGGAGGGACCAAGGGCAGGGACAGCAACCTGCCTGCTGGACCTGGACTCCACGGGTGCGACCTGGAGAATAAGGCGCCGCCAGGCGGGGGCGGGGACCTCAGCCAGCCCCGCCCGCCCTGCCGTCCTGTCGCCAACTGGACACAAACGCTTCCTGCCCAGGATCTCCAGGCCCATAAATACCCGCCGTCCGGGAGCTGGGCACTGCAGCCCTGGCTGCCCGGGAGGCCCAGGCCCCAATCAGCAGGTAAGCGCCACTCCGCTCCGTAAGGCCCCTGCGCCAGCTCAGCAGGGCAGGCGGGAGAGGCAGGGGGACGCAGGGGTCACCTGGAACCAGACACTCCACAGCTAACTCCGTGACACTCTCCACTGCTATGTGGGGCCTCAGTGTCCCTGTCCATGCAGCAGGAGCATGTTCCTCTTCCTGTAAGAGTGCGGCCGGGGCATCCCTCTCCCCCGTGATTGGGCCCCTCTTCTCAATTTAGGAGAAAGAAAATTCTCTCCGGGCCGGGTGCGGTGGCTCACGCCTGTAATCCTAGCGCTCTGGGAGGCCGAGGTGGGAGGACCGTTTGAGCTCAGGAGTTCGAAACCAGCCTGAGACCCCGTCTCTACTGAAAAAAAAAAAAAATAGAAAGAAATTAGCTGGACGACCAAAAATATATGTAAAAACATTTAAAAAGAAAAGAAACTTCTCTCCAAAGGAGCAGGAACCCTGGCTCCGGAGAGAAAGGCCGGGAGGGCAGTGCTCACCCCCAGAGGAAGGTGCTCATGGAGGGACTTTGGCGCTAGGTGGGAGAACCCTCCGAGGGCGCCCTGGAGCTGTGCCGCTGGGGGTGCGGGTGGGACACAGCTGACAGCACCGTCTGGCTGCACCTCGTGACAGGCAGCTGCCCTGCCCGGCTCGGACTCCTCAGGCCCCAGGGAGCTCACCACCACCATCCCAGCTCTGAGCACTGGTCCCTGTGTCCATGCCTCGGTCTCCTAAGTGTGCCCACCCACCAGGAGCTCCAGCCTGCACCAGGATGTGCTCGCTGCCTGTGCCCCGGCAGCCCCTGCGCCGCGTGGCTGTGACTGGGGGCACGCACGGCAACGAGATGTCCGGCGTCTACCTGGCCAGGCACTGGCTGCAGGCCCCGGGGGACCTGCAGAGACCCAGCTTCTCTGCCACGCCGGTGCTGGCCAACCCGGCAGCCACAGCCGCCTGCCGCCGCTACGTGGACCGCGACCTCAACCGCACCTTCACCACTACCTTCCTCACGTGAGAGCCCTCGCCACCCCTGGCCCGGGCAGTTGAGCAGAGTCCCCACCAGAAACTGCCCCTCCAGCCACTCGCAGGGCATCCCCCGCCTTCCCTTCTGCTGCCCCTCTGCCTGTGATGCCCAGGAATGGAAAGTTCAGAGAAACCCAGATCAATGTCACCTCCTCCAGGAAGCCCCTCCTTCCCATAGGCCGGGCCATGCCCTCCTCTGGGTTCCCCAGACCCAGAGCTTCCCTCAGATCAGGCCCGGAGGCTGCTGGCCTGCCCTGTGCCCCAGCTGTTGTTCATGCCTTCCTCCAAGGGATATTCTCTGAGCCCCACCTCCAGGCCAGGCTCTGGCCAGTTCAGACAGAATGGGGAACAGGACCAAGGTGTTGGCCTCAGCTTAATGGGGAGACGGAGGATGAGCCCAGCAACCACAGCCCAGGAGGCTCAATGCAGGGGTGGGAGCTACACAAAGCCTGGAACCTGGCCAAGAGCAGTCAGGGAAGGCTTCCTAGAGGAGGCAGTATCTCAGCCAAGCCCCAGAGGGTGAGTAAAAGCTAGCCAGGTGAAGAGAGGTGAGGAGTTTCCAGTGGAGGGCCCAAGAAGAGCAAAGGCCTGGGGGTGAGACCAGCATGGTGCTTGGCACTGTGGCTGGAGTGACAGCAGGTGAGGCTTGGACTTCATGGGGAAGTTGGGAGCCAGTGAGGGCCATGAACAGCAGTGAGCACAGCCAGGCTCTCCTTTGCTCTGCCCTGAGTGTTTCCTGCAGGGCCTCCTGCCGTTAAGCCACTGACGGCTGACTGGGACTGTGGGGGACCTGTATCCCCCATTCCTGTGCCCTGCAGAGCCAGGGCCAGCCCGGATGACCCATACGAGGTGACAAGAGCCCGAGAGCTAAACCAGCTGCTGGGGCCCAAAGCTTCGGGCCAGGCCTTCGACTTCATCCTTGATCTGCACAATACCACCGCCAACATGGGCACCTGCCTCATCGCCGATAACGCCCACAACGTCTTTGCCATGCACCTGTGCCACCACCTGCAGGTGGCCCCAGCCCCCCCCAGCCCCCAGAGAGCAGAGAGAGGGAGGGGGGAGGGGGCAGAGGGGATGGTGGCCCTCTGCTTGGCCCCTCTTCCCTGGCCCTCATTTCCCCTGGGCTCCAGTTCCTGAGGCCTGGCTCCTGCAAGTCCTCCAGGCCCTCTAGAACCCCAGTCCCAGCCAGAGGACAGACAGGGCCAGGTGGGAGGGTGGTGCCCTGTGCTTCCTGCATGCTCCCCTACTCCGCCTCAGTTTCCCCTCCCGAGTAGGGCTGGGGCCCTAACGCCCCTCCCACCCTCAGCTGCAGAAGCCAGAGCTGTCCTGCCGGGTCTTCCTGTACCAGCAGCCAGGGGAGGAGAGCTACGCCATTGCCTCGGTGGCCAAGAATGGAATAGGTGGGCCTCTGATGAGTGGGCGGGGCCAGGGGAATGGAAAGGGTGGGGCCTGGGGATGAAGGGGGTGGGACCAAGGGTCTGGGGCGGAGCCAGGGCCAGAGGGCGGGGCCTCTGTGAGTAGGACCCTAATGTCTGAGGCCTGGCAACTGTCCTGGGCGCCTGCCTCACCCCTACCCTCCGGGTCCCCAGGCCTGGAGCTGGGCCCCCAGCCTCAGGGCGTGCTGCGGGCCGACCTTTTCTCCCGGATGAGGGCCCTGGTGGCCGCATGTCTGGACTTCATCGAGCTCTTCAATCAGGGTGAGAGCCGGGGGGTTTGCGGGAAACTGAGGTCCAGAGAAGAGCCCACCGGGCTCGGGGGCCAGGCAGCCAGGCTCGCAGTGGCCCCACAGCCCACTCTGCCCGCTAGCCTGGAAGGAGGGACGGGCTCACACACCCAGCCTCCCGCACAGGCACGGCCTTTCCTGCCTTTGAGGCGGAAGCCTACAGCGTCTCGGGCACCGTGGACTTCCCACGCACCAAGGACGGGGACCTGGCAGGCACCGTGCACCCTCAGCTGCAGGTGCGTGTGTGTGGCGGGGGCAGACTTCCGGAGCCACAGCCCTGGGGGATGTCAGGGAAAACTGAGTCCCAGAGGAGCCAAGCCTCCCACAGGGTCACCAGCAGCTCAGGTTCAGGAGCGGGGACACGACACTGGGCTCCGTCCCCGACCCTTGCCCTGCCCCCACTGCTTTCCCCGAAGCCCCTACACGCAGCCCCTGGCACCTCCCGTGGAGGGCGGCCTCCCCCTGGCTGCAGAAGGCAGAGGGAGGGAGGGATGTGGAGCAGTCATGACTCAATTTACCCGCTTGGAGGTGCAAATACAGGGCTCTCTCCCTGTTTTCCTTCCAATTGACTCCACGAGCCTCCTCATGCCTGCCCAGAAGGTTGTCCGGTGTCTCTCTCTCCAGGCCTTCCCTTCCCGATGGGGCAATCCTGCTTTCTTACCTTGGGGATGGGAGGCTGGGGAGAACTGCGGCCCACTGGCTGCTGCTGTGTTTGTTGCCACACAAGGTGGCTGTTGAGTAGAGTCCCGTGCAGTCCCGTGGCCTTTGTCCCTGCAGTTTTATTTTGAGGTGTCATCTCACTTGTAATGACATTGCCCAGGAGGGAGCACCAATGTCCTTTCAGTGTTAGGGGGGCTTACGCCAGTCCTGCTCATCTACCTTGCTGATGTTAAGTCATAAGTCATTTTGGATGGTTTCGCCTATAATTTTAAAATTTATTTAATAAAATATTATGCTGTACTTATGGTATGCCAGATACTGTTTTAATTACAGTTAACCCATTTAATTTAAGCCTCAGAAGGATAGGAGGAGATACTATGATCCCCATTTTACAGATGAGAAAGCTAAGGAACAGAGAGGTTCAGTGACTTGCTCAAGGTCACATGTTAGCAAAGATTTGAACCCAGGTTTTACTATCTGCGCCCATAACCGTGCTCCACTCCCACAATGACAAACGTCTTTCCAAGGTGACTGGTGTCCCCATTTCTAAACTCAGACCAGGCTGGTATCTCACCGGCCCCCGACACATGGATCGAGGAGGTGACGGGTGACGGGGAGAGGTCCCGAGGGAGGGGCATCTTGTGGGTGCTGAGCTGGGGTCAGGGCAGAGGTCGGCCCCAGCAACCTTGGCCTTTGGCTGTCCTCCCAGGACCGAGACTTCGAGCCGCTGCGGCCGGGTGCTCCCATCTTCCAGACGTTCGGCGGCGAGGACGTGCTCTATGAAGGGGAGTCCACCGTGTTCCCCGTGTTCATTAACGAGGCCGCCTACTATGAGAAGGGCATTGCCTTCATCCAGACGGAGAAGCTCACGTTCTCTGTGCCGGCCCTGCCCTCGCTGACCCCCGCCCCCAGCCCGGTTCCCTAACCCAAGCCACACCTGCCCAGCCTCAGCCTTCCCATCTGAGCAGTGGGTCCTCAGGCATGGTTCTGAGCCCGCGGTCCCCTTTTGCCGCATGCTGTGCACCTGCCAGGCCCCCTGAGCGCAGGTGTCAGTTTCCCATTGTGTAAAATGGAAAATACAGTCCGTGGTTCGTGTCCCTGTCCGGCATGGCCGCTCTCTGCGGGAGAGTGAATGGGGGAAGGGGGGTGAAGGGAGGGGTTGCCGCAGGATCTGGGCAGGTCTGCATGTACTGGGGCTGGTGGTGCGGAGGGGACCGTCCTGGAGCTGGCAGGGGGGCTTTCAGAGGAGGCCGCAACCCAGAGGCGGCCCCCAACCCATGTGCCTGTCCCATGTGCTCTTTGGGGTGTGCGTGTACGTGTGTGCGTGTACGTGTGTGCGTGTGTGTGCATTTTTCCATACACGTGTGTTTCTGAGAGCCTCAGTACCTCGGGCGTTCTGAGGGGACCTGTGTGTGGCTGGGTGCACAGCCCAGACGGGCGACCGCTGGCCAAGGCTCTCCCAGCCAGGACAACCGCCCAGGGCAGAGATGCCGGAGGAGCTGGCCTGGCTGGGGCAGAGGAAGGACTCCCTGGGAGCTGCAGCTCCTGTCTGCCGCCTCCGCCATCCCCAGCACGCCCCACGCTGGCCTTGGGGGCAGAACCTCGCATAGGGTGCACTGCCGGGGGCGGGGGGGGGGTCCCTCGTCCTGACACAGGCACCTGCAGGGTGTTCACAGCCGGACATACTCGGCAGGGCCGGCCGCAGCCTCACACCGCGCACACCTGCCCGAACCCAGCGGGCTTTGGCTGGACAGCCGGGGACGCTGGGGCCCAGAGCCCCCTCCTCTCGAGACATCACTCCCTGGACCCTGACACCCCGCCGGCCCATCCGTCTCCCCGCGGCCATGGCTGCCACCCGGCCTCCTGGTATTGAGCAGCGAAATGAGAAGGTGTGAAGGATACGGGGCACCAGGGACGGGCTGGCAGGCAAGATGGATGAGGGGCAGGAAGGGCAGACCAACAGGGAGGGGTGCAGGGGGGCGGGGTGTGTCTGTGTGGCGAGTCTCTGTGCACAGGAGCTGTGTGCGTGCGCTTGCATGGTGACAGGTCTACAGGCTTCCGTGTGCATGTGGGTGCGTGTGGACTGCAGTGTCAGTGTGCTCGTGTGCACGTGTGTGTGTTCCCCATCACACACGTTAGAGGCGTGTGCACGCGTGTGCACGCACACACATGTCAAGAGCCAACAGAACTCCAGGCTGGCCCGCCCCTGGGTTGTCTCGGCTGAGGGGGAGCCACCAAGGCTGGTATGGATCCCCTCAGCCCCTCCAGCACCTCTCCATTCCCACCCACCGCACTGAGTCCTGGGACAGGGCAGCACGGCTGCCTCTCACCGGGTGGCCTCTGGGAGCTGCTGGGACCCTCCGTCACACTCAGAGCTGGTGGCAGCCTTTCCCACACAGCTGGGCGTGGGTCTGTGCCCTTCGAGGCCCTGGGCACCCCCCATGGGATCCCAGCCAGCTCTGCAGGCTGCAGTCTGGGGCGCGGGGCACTGAGCTGCAGGCATCTGGAACTGCAGGGAGGAGGTCTGCCCCTGGCACGAGGGGCCAGGAGGGCCCCAAGCGTCACACTCGCAGAGAAGCAACCCCTCCCACCCTCAGGCCTCCACGCCCCCTTTTAGGGATCAGAGCCTCTGCCAACCTAGTGTCCCCAGCACAGGACTCTGGAAGAGGCGTGGGGTGGCCCAGCTGGCCTCGGGGATGCCAGTGGAGCCCACCTGGCCCAGCCTGGGTGCTCTGGCTTGGGGACCTCCCTCCCAGACTGGGCTGACCTGCGGTGGCCCAGCCGGATGACCCACTGAGGGCCAGTTGGCAAGGGTCAGATGGCCAAGGGCACTCTCAGCCAAGGGTGGCAGCAGCTGAGGGGGAGCCCCACCCCCTTTGCCTTCCTGACCAGCGATCAGCACATCCCCTGTGTGCCTGGCCCCAGGACAGGGGGTGGCAGCCTGGGGAAGGTGCTCGTGGCGCTGGAGGGAATTGACAGGCCCCCAGCAGAGCCGACACCCACCTCCCACCCAGGCCAGCCTCGGAGCTTCTGCCCGCAGCCTGACCGGGGCTATGCAGGGCACTGCCCGCAGCTCCAGGCGGGGCTGGGCTAGACCATCCCAGGCAGAAGAGATTATGCGCTTAGGCCAGTTGGGGAAACTGAGGCACGGAGACTGTAGACACCTGCTAGTGTCGTCATACTGCTCATCGGGCCCAGCTGTCAGGAGGACTTATGCTTCCTGCCGCCCAGCGTGGGGGCTCTGGGCTGACGCCACTCGCTGCTGCCCCCTGGTGTCTCCTGACGTCCTGGACAGCTCCACACTAGCTACGGGCTGGCCACCCGGGTCAGGGGTCTGAGTGATGACGGGAGGGCACTGCCTTCGCATTCAGCCCGGGATCTGCTGCCACCACTGCTGCCTCCCAACCTCCCAAAGGCACCGTGCCCCTCTAGTCAGCCAGCTGGGCCCCTGCGGACACTCAGCCAAGATGGGCCCCACCCCCAAGCCTGGGCCCATTGATCAGGAATGGCTGGGGGCCCTTGGCTGGGGAGGGAGGATGGGGAGGGAGGAGAGGTGGCTTTGCAACGTCAGAACCTTCCCACCTGCGCTCCTCCCGAGCAGCGCCGCCCCAGAGCTGGACGAGCCCAGCTGGTGGCCTCGGACAGCACAGTCTGACAGTGGCTTGGAGAAGGGGCCCTGTACGCACCAGAGCTGACGTCTCACCTGCGGAGACCAAGTGTCCCGCTCAAGTGGCAAAACCACGACGTGGGGCCGTGGATGGAGGCTGATCAAGGAGGCAAGAACAATCCTGCCAAGAGCCTGGGGACCGCATGAGGCCTCGGGGCTGGCCTGCTGCTCCCAGTGGACCCGGACACCAGGAGAGGCAGCCAACCACCCAGCGGTGGACCCTGGGGTGGCAGCCCCGCCCGCCCTCAGCCCAGCCCCAGCTGAGCAGTGTTTCTCCGGGAGCCGGACATCCTGTCTGTTCCCATGGCAGGTACGGGCAACCGGGCGGTCTTGCGGGCGGGCTCAGGCCTCTGCGTGGTGGGGCGGGGCAGGAACGGAGGAAGCCCCCTGACCCAGGCCCTGGGCAGGAGCATGGGGCGAGGTGACAGATCCCGTGAGGGCAGGGCTGATGGACTCACAGCCGCCCAGGTGCAATTGTGGGGTGCCGAGATGGGGGGACCAAGCCGTTCCTGGGAGATGAGGGCCCCAGCCTCAGCCCCTTGAACATCAGAGTCTCAGGCTCGACTAGAAGCGCCAACTCCCTTCCAGACCTGACACTCCATGCCTCTGGGGAGCTGTCATCTCTGCACCCTGAGGGACTGAACAGAGGACAGGCCCCTACCCAGAGCTCCTGAAAGTGCTGGGGGCTGGGCCAGAGAAGACTTGGGAGCCAGCGGCCACCTACACAGCCCCCAAGCCTAGTGAAGCCACAAGCCCCTGCCCGTGGGACCCATCACCATGGACCCTGGCGGCTGGCATTGGCAGCTGGACAACGCTGTACCTGCCCCAGTGGGGCAGCCGAGTGACGGGCAGTTGTCCCTCTGATGGCCTGGCCCCAGGTGGTGGAGGACATCGGCCCCTCCGTCTGTCCTGCCCCCAGGTCCTCAGACTTGATGTGGCCCATCCCTCTCAGAGAGACCCTCCCGCTCCAGACCACAGAGTCCCAGGGGCTGTAGTGAGGTGCCACTTCTCACACGTGGGTCCCAGGGCAGCTGACGACGCGGCCACAGGCCCTGGGCTCCACCCTCTCACCAGGCACCTACGAAGTGCCAGCTCCAGCCAGGCGCTGTCCACCTGGCAGCACATTGGGTGCTCCAGCCCCCAGGGGTCTCCTCCCGCCGCCTATGTGTCCGTTTGTCCATCTCCCCGCACTGCCCAGGGGACCCTGGGCTTCTGCAGTCATGGAAACGCCCACAGCCACTGGCTGGCGGCACTGCTGGGAACAAGCCTTGTCCCCTGACTCCTGGCCCCGTGGCTTCCATTGAGGCCCTGATGCGGCTGCTATAAAATAATGGCTCTGTTTTTCGGAATATTTTTTCCATTTAAATTTTTTTTTTTTTTTGAGACAGAGTCTCGCTTTGTTGCCCAGGCTAGAGTGAGTGCCGTGGCGTCAGCCTAGCTCACAGCAACCTCAAACTCCTGGGCTCAAGCGATCCTCCTGCCTCAGCCTCCAGAGTAGCTGGGACTACAGGCATGCACCACCATGCTCGGCTAATTTTTTCTATATATATTAGTTGGCCAATTAATTTCTTTCTATTTATAATAGAGACGGGGTCTCGCTTTTGCTCAGGCTGGTTTCGAACTCCTGACCTCGAGCAATCCACTGGCCTCGGCCTCCCAGAGTGCTAGGATTACAGGCATGGGCCACCTCGCCCAGCCCATTTAAAAAATTTTAATTGTGGTGAAATATATTAATATACAACATAAAATACACCACCCTAACCATTTTTAAGTGAATTAAGTTCTTTCACGCGGTTGTGCAACCATCCATCTCTAGAACTTATGGCATCTTGAGAAACTGACGCTCCGTCTCCATTAAACAGCTCCGTTTCCTCCTCCCCGGCGCCTGGCAACCTCCATTCAGCTTCGTCTCTCTGGATCTGGCCTCTCTTGCGGGAGGGCTCAGGCCTCTGCGTGGTGGGGCGGGACAGGAGCCGAGGAAGTCCCCTGACCCAGGCCCTGGGCAGGAGGGGCAGCTCTCAGAATCACAGTGTTGTCCTCATGTCTGGCTCGCGTCATGTTGCAGCGTGTGTCAGAATGTCCTTCCTTTTTAAGGCGGAACGACACCGTTCCATTGTCCGCTAGCAGCACGCTCTGTCCACCCACCCTTCGGTGGACACGGTGGGGAGGCGGTCCGGCTCCCACGTCCTCACCCACACTGTGATTCCAGCGTCTTTTCCTTCCTAATCGCCGTCCTAATCCGTGAAAAATGGTGTCTCGCTGTGGATAGGATTGTTTTTTTTTTTTTTAACCAGAGGCTAGGGGGTGGCAAGGGTTTTGGCCAAGGCTTGTACCAGGATCAGGAGAAAGGTCTTTAGAAAAGAGTAGAGACCAGAGAACAAGTGTGAGAATGGCAGGCAGGGTCTGCGCAGGTTCCCAGGGGCGGGCGGCGGGGGGATGACCTGTGGTTGGCAGGGGCTCCTCTCAGCTCAGCTCTCCCTAACTGCACCGCAGCAGGGTCTACGCGGACCCCCACCCCACCCCCACCTCACACGTGCGTCATCGAGAGCAAGTGTCGTTTAGGAAGGGCCCACTGTGCACCTGCCCCCGTGTGTGTTGTCACTAATCCTCATGTCGGCCCTGTGGGGCAGGGATTGGGAACCCCTGTGACAGATGTGGAAACTGAGGCTCCAGGAGGTGAAACAATTTGCTCAAGGCCACACAGCCACAGGGTGGCTCAAAAATTCTCTGGGGAGCAAGACAGGCCCTGTCTTCACCCTCAAGGAACTTACTGGGAAAAAGACTTTAAGCATTTGCTTCATGGAGTAATGCTGAGGGCTGGGGTACTGCAGGAACACAGGGCTGGCAGTCAGGGAGAGCTTCCTGGAGGAGGAGGCATGGGGGGCAGCCTGAAGGACGAGAGCTGGCTGGATGACGAGTGGGGGTGGGCGAGGTGGTCAGGGGCCCACAATTTTGCCATCTCTCCCCAGCCTTCCTGTCTGCCGGCCTTGGCGTCCTTGCACCCTCAGACACCTGCACCCTACCAGCGACCAGCCCCAGCTGGGAGCCCTCACTGGGGACGCCATTCCCATCAGGCCCTTGCGCCGGCTCCGCTGGGGCCCACGCCGCGACCGAGCCCGCTGGGCAGGGCCCCAAGAACCCGCGTGTGTCCAACGTGACGGTTCAGCTGGAGATGAGGCCTCTGTGGGAGGAGTTCAACCAGCTGGGCACAGAGATGATTGTCACCAAGGCGGGCAGGTGTGGGCAGCGGGAGCAGGGCGGGGCTGGGGCTGGGGTGCGTCCGGGCTGCTGAGCGCCCCCCTCCCGCAGGAGGATGTTCCCCACCTTCCAGGTGAAGATCCTGGGCATGGACACGCTGGCCGACTACGCCCTGCTCATGGACTTCATCCCGCTGGACGACAAGAGATACAGGTCAGGCACCAGCGGAGAGCAGGCCCGGACCCCGGGTGCTGAGCCCGGGCATCGGCCCTACTGCGCTCCGGGGAGAGGCAGGACCCACCTGAGCAACACCAGGGAGGGCCGGCCCGGGGCGACGGCCTGACGGCAGGAGGGAGCCCAGCTCAGGGTGGCCCACAGCCCTACCTGGGCTGCCTGGGCAGGTGGGGTGGCCCAGCCAGGGGAAGCAGGGGTCATCCTGACGCCCACCAGCCAGGTGCAGCCACCGGGAACTCAGGGCCCGACAGTATTCTCTGAGCCTCGAGTTCCGCATCTGCACGACGTCCACCAGGCCAGGGGACAGTGGTGGAGTCAGCGATGGCCCCTTGACCCCCCGTCTTGCCCAGGCTTGGCTCCAGAGGGGGCAGCCTCGCCGCCTCGCTCTGCTCCCCAGGTATGCCTTCCACAGCTCGGCCTGGCTGGTGGCAGGCAAGGCGGACCCGGCCACGCCCGGCCGCGTGCACTTCCACCCCGACTCCCCGGCCAAGGGTGCCCAGTGGATGCGCCAGATCGTGTCCTTCGACAAGCTCAAACTGACCAACAACCTGCTGGATGACAACGGCCACGTGAGGCCTGGGCCGCAGTGGGGAGGGGCTGGGCCAGGCCGGGGGCGCTGGGGCCTGATTGTGAGGAAGCCTAGAGCCAGGGCAGGCTGGGGCCGCGGCGCCCGGTGGCCTTGGTGCTCGGCACCTCTGCCCACTGCTGATGGCCAAGGCTGGGGCTGGACGCAGAGAGGGCTGTCCAGCCGGTGGGAAAGTGGGTGGGTGGGAGGAATGTTCCCGCAGACACTGTCCTTCCCAAGGAGAGGGGAGACAATGTGTAGAATGCCCGGCGTGGGCCAGGCCCGTTGTGGGTGCCAGAACACAGCACGGTTGACACTGGCCAAAGATCCCTGCCCTCCCAGGGTTCACATCCCGGATGGTGAGCCCAGCACCCAGAAGACGCTGGACACTGGGTCTCAGACGGCGACAGATGCCAAAGAGAGAAAGGAAGTAGGGAAGGGGCAGAGACAGAGGGTGGCTGTTCCTTTCAGGGAGCTCAGGAAGCTGATGAGGTGGCATCTGAACAGACCGCATGTGGGCGCCTGTGCATGCTGGGGGGCCGTCCCAGCCAGAGGGGGCGGCAAGTGCAAAGCCCAAGGCCGGAGGAAGTTGGGCCTGTTGGGGGAGCCGCTAGGAGGCTTCCCGTGCGGCTGGAGTGGAGCGAGGAGGGGAGGAAGGGTGGGGAGCCGAGCACCTAGAGGTGGCCGCCCGGCTGATCGCAGGGCCAGTGGTGGCGGCGAGGACTCTGGCTTTTGCCGTGCAGGCGGGAGCCCCGGGAGGGTCCGGAGCAGGGGCTGCCTGGTGCGGCCTGCCGGGCGGCTTGTAGAGCAGGCACAGAGGGGCATGGTGGAGGCAGGGAGGCCAGCCAGGAGGCAACCGAGGAAATCAGGTGACAGAGGACAGTGGCTGGCCGGCATGGAGACAGCAGGGTGGCAGAGGCAGTGGGATTCTGGATAGTTCCAAAGGGAAAGCTGACAGGTGGGCTGTGGGTGTGAGAGAGCGAAGCGGCACGAACGCTCCAACACTCACAGCACTGCAGCCTCCCAAGTCCCCGTCCCAAGAAAGGAAGAGGGTGGCAGGCCCCGGCTGCGGCCCCAGAGAGCCAGCCGCCGCCCGACCCCGCACACCCGCCCGTGCCCCCGCAGATCATTCTCAACTCCATGCACCGCTACCAGCCCCGTTTCCACGTGGTCTTCGTGGACCCACGCAAGGACAGTGAGCGCTACGCCCAGGAGAACTTCAAGTCCTTCATCTTCACGGAGACACAGTTCACAGCCGTGACCGCGTATCAGAACCACCGGGTTCGTGACGCACCAGCTGCCAGCCCGCGTCACGGGGTGGAGACTGCGCGGCGGGGCCTCCCCTCCCTGCCCACAGCCATTGCCCTGCTGCCCGCCCAGCAGCTCCACAGTTCCTGGGCCAAGGGCCTGGGCTCCAGGGCCTCCAGACTGGGGGGCTCCGGGAGCACATGGTGGCCGAGCCTGGCTCGGAGCCAACCCATCACGGCACTTTCTCCTCTGTAGATCACCCAGCTGAAAATCGCCAGCAACCCTTTTGCCAAGGGCTTTCGAGAGAGTGACCTGGACTCCTGGTACTGTCTGGCCTCTGGCGCTCTGCCCAGCTGCCCTCCCCTGCCCCTGCCCCCAGGCATCTCCTAAGGCCCCAGCTCCTGACCCTTGCGTCAGGGTCATGCCCTCTGACCTGTACAGCCCGACCATCTGGCTCTGCCCATGATCCCTGGCCTGGGTTCTTCCCCTGGGGCCCAGCCCATTCTTGCTTGGCCCATTTGCAGGCCTGTGGCCCCTCGGCCCCTGCTCAGCGTCCCAGCCCAGAGTCGCAGCAGCCTCAGTCCCTGTCTCCTGAAGGGCGTCCCAGAAAGGGAGAAAGGTAAGGCCCCGGGTCTGCAGACGTAGCGGGACTAAGGCCCGCACTGTGGGCAGGAAGTAAGTGGACAAGGCCACAGGGAATCCAGGAAGGGGCTTCAGCGAGCTCAGCAACCCCACTGTCCTCTGTGGACACAGCGGGAAGGCAGAGATGCCTAAGACAACGTGGGGCCCAGAGCACAGAGAACAAGGGACAAGGTGCTGAGAGCAGAGGTAGGTGGTGCCAGGAGGTCTTCCTGGAGAAGATGGCTCCCTAGCTGGGCTTTGGGTGACTAGGAAGGGTTTGGACAGAGGGACAAGATGGGTAAGGCAGAGGGACACAAGGGCAAAGGCTGGGAAGTATGCAGCTTGGGATAGGAGGAGCAAGGATGGGGACAGAGCAGGCCTGGGATAGGGGCTCAGGATATGAAGGGAGGCCTGGGGTCCACTCAGACCATTTTCCTCCTCAGACCCCAACAGGGCTTCAGCCTCTACCTCCAGGACCCCTGCCCAGCTCCACCATCAGCTGCTGCCCCCACCAGAAGCCCTGCTGGCCTCCGCCACCTACAGGCCCCTCACCTACCAGGGCCTGTACTCTGGAGCCCCAAGACACCTGGGGACCCCAAGGGCCCGACTAGCACCATACCCCCTCCCCAGCGTCCGTGCTAACAGGGAAGAAGGAGGCCTGCCCCTCCCAGCCGGGCTGGGGCTCCCGGCCCTCTCCACTGTGTGCCTGGGGCCTGGCCAGGACTCTCGGTGATGGCAGAAGCCCTGTGGAAGCCGTCCTACCCTGGACCCCACACCTGGTGTGTGAATCAGCCTCTGCCCCACCCCCTCTAGCCCCACCTCTGCAGAGATACCCCCTCCTCTCCCAAGGAAAACAAGATAGGTGGAAGCCCAGAGAGGGAGGCACCTACCCAGAGTCACAGCAAGGCTAGGACCATGCCAGGCTTGGAACCAGGCCTCCTACACCCAAACCCCAGAAACCATGAATGCTGTGCCCTCTTGCCTTGGGGGTGACTCCCCCAAACCCTGCTTTACTTCCCTCCCCATTAAAACATTTGGCATGAGTGGCCAGAGCCCTTCTGTCCTCAGGGGTCAGGGGGCAACCTCGGGAACTCCAGACCCGAGACAGCCCCCACATCAGCCTTGTAGGCATCTCAAAGCTCTGTCAGGTGCTGTCCACATCACTGCGAGCACATGTGACGGTAAAAGGTGGAGACATTAGCCTTGTGGCAGGGTTGCATTTAACCTGTGAAGGGGACTGGGGTCCTGCTCCCTGCTTTGTGTGTCCAGACGAGGACCAAAACTGCTACACAGAGAGGCACAGGACCTGCTCAAAGTCACACAGCAAAGCCGCCATGTTTTGAGTGTTGTGTGCAAGGCAGGGTCATCTGGTCCTGAATGGCCAGGGTCCACAGAGGGGTGCAGAACCACGATAGGCAGTGACCACAAGGGCCAACGTGGGGACGGGGAGGCGAGGGACTTGGGAATCTGATCAAGATTCGAGGCAGGAGAGGAGAGCTCTGGACCGCGGCAAAGGAGGCCAAAGGCCTGGACCGGAGTCGGTCCCACGGAGCCCGCGGGAGGGCAAGACGGGGGCGACGCGCGCCACCCAGCGGAAGCAGGAGACAGGGCCCGGAGGGGGGCCGGGCCGGGCATCCACCGGCGCCCCGGGACCCGACCTCGGCCTTCAGGAGGGGGTGCGCCGGTGGGACCCCGACTCTGCACGTCCTGAGGCAATTCGTGTGAGCCCCTCAGGGTAGGGACCGACACGGGCGGGCGCCCGGCGGGGCCTCAACGGCCAGCCAGCCACCCCAGTGCCCGAACCCGGTGGTCAGAACGGAACCGCAGAGTCCAGTCACCAGGCGCTTCGCCGCCCGAGCCCAGGGTCACAATCAGCAGCTTGCCTCCCACCATCTTCCCCGCAGGCCACGCCCACCGGAAACCCAGCCCGCTGGGTACGCCCCTTCCGGCCACGCCCCCGGCCTGCACCCCCTCGGGCGTCTCAAGGAGCTAAAGGTCCGGTCCGGGTGCCCCGAACAAGCCCCAGATTCCTCGATTGTTTCCCAGGTGCCCCCACCCCACTGCCATCTCGCAGTAACGCTGGCTCTGGCTCCCGCGCAGGCGCCCCCCGCATCCCACCCAGAGGCCCCTCGCCCGAAGGCCCCGCCCTCTCGGCCGGAGGCCCCGCCTCCAGCGGACTTCGGGGCGTGTCGTGCGGGGCAGGCTCCGCCCAGGCCCGCCCAGGTCCCCGCGGGGCAGGCGCGCTGCTCCTCCCCTTCCTGGCCGGCGGTCGCCCGCGGCGTCCCGGACATGCTGCCGGACTTCCTGTCGGCCGAGGCCGAGCGGCGCTGCCGGCGGTTGCTGGCGGAGGCCACGGCCCGGCTCCGCGCGCGGCCCGCGTCGGCCGCGGTGCTCGTGCCGCTGTGCTCCGTGCGCGGGGTCCCGGCGCTGCTCTACACGCTGCGGTCCCGCCGCCTGGCCGGGAGCCACACGGGGGAAGTCAGGTACACCTGCCGGGAACTCCGTCCTTCCGCCGGAGGACGCTGAACCCCGGAGACGGCAGGGACCCTGGGCACGGCGCCCAGCCTCTCCGAGCCTCGGTTTCCGCCTCTGCAAAACAGGCCTGGGGAGGCCCTGTCGCCCTCGGGCTGCGGCGAGGCGCCGACCCGTGTCTCTCCAGGCCCCTCGAGGCGCGTCCTGATGCGCACCACCTCGGGCCGGGACTCCTCGGAGAGGTGTCCCCCCTCTAAGAAGGCAGGACTCGGCCCCTCCCTGCGAGTGTGGACAGAGTCGGGCCTTGGGCCGGAGCCGAGGACGCACGCGGGGCGGGCCAGGTGACCTCCCGCCCTGGCCCCGCCCCGGCGGGAATCAAGGACAGCCTGGGGTCAATATCAGCGCCGCTGGGGCCACCATAGGCAAAATTTGGGTGTCTGAGCTCCAGGATCTTCCTGTCCTTGCTGCCTGGCCCTCATATCCCATCCTGTGCTGCCCAGGGCCTCTCTCCCTTACCCGATGGCTCAGGGGGGTGAACTGACCTCCGGGAATCCTGTGGTTTGCCCGGGCCTCACAGCAAACTAGGGGCAGAGGCTGACGATGCTTAGGTGGGTCACTGGCTCCTGCCACTGCTGACACCCCCACCCCACCAAGGGGTGGCCCCACAAGCTCAAGGACCAGACTCCCTGTGCCTGTTCAGTTTCCCAGGCGGCAAGTGCGAGGCGGCTGACCGGGATGTGGTGCACACAGCCCTGCGGGAGACCCAGGAGGAGCTGGGCCTGGCCGTGCCTGAGGAGCAGGTGTGGGGCACGCTGAGGCCTGTGTATGACAGGGTGAGCCACCTGGCCCTGAGGCCACCCCACCCATTCGCTCACTCAGTGCTTGCCTGGGCTAAGATCCCAGACCCCAGGGACAAGGAGAGGGTCCTGGACTCCCACAGGCAAAAAGTGCAGAGGACTGCTGGGTATGTGCCTGGCAGTCACTGTATCATCCCCATGCCCCCACCCCAGGGGAGGGAGCAGAGGACGCTGTGGTCCTGAGATGGATGCGGCCCAGGGTGAAGGAGTGAGCCAGCTCTGCTCAGCTTGTTGGATGAGGGTTGGGGAAGGCTTCGCGGGCTGGGCAGGGATTGAGCTGGGGCTTGAATGACAAGTGCGAGATTTTAGGGTAGTAAAGGGACAGGAAGGCTCTATGCCTCCCTCACTGCCTGCCCCCGCCCCAGCAAAAGGCCACCGTGGTGCCAGTGCTTGCTGGTGTGGGCCCACTGGATCTCCGGAGCCTCAGGCCCAACCCTGAGGAGGTGAGTGGGGGGACCCTAGGGAGCCCAGACTGTCCCATGGCGGGAGGCTGCAGCGGCCATCCTTTGGCCACCTCTCTGCCTCCTGCCCCCACAGGTGGATGAGGTGTTTGTGCTGCCCATGGCCCACCTGCTGCAGACGCAGAATCAGGGCTATACTCACTTCTGCCGCGGCGGCCACTTCAGCTACACACTCCCTGTCTTCCTGCACGGACCACACCGGGTCTGGGGGCTCACAGCCGTCATCACTGAGCTCACCCTGCAGCTGCTGGCGCCTGGCTCCTACCAGCCCCGCCTGTCCATCCCTGAGCTGCGCAGGGGCTGAGGGCTGCCCCATAGCCACCCAGCCTCTGCCTTCACCCTGCCAGGCGGGCTCCACTCCAAGCTGAATAAAGGGCCTGCTCTCACGTTCACGGCAGCATCACTCACAGCGGCCAAGAGATGGAAGCCGCCTAAGTGCCCAGCATAGGACGAATGGATAAAGAAAATGTGCTGGACATACACAGCGGAGTACTATGCAGCCTTTAAAAAGGAGATTCTGTCATTTGTGACAACCTGGATAAACATGGAAGACATGCTGAGTGAAATAAACCAGGCACAGAAAGACAAATACCATATGTTGTCACTTTTATATGGAATCTTAAAAAGTTGAACTTAGAGAAACAGAGAGTAGAATGAGAGGCTGGGGGTTGCGTCGGGGATGGGGAAAAGGGAGGTGTGGCTCATGGCACAGTTTCAGGTAGGAGGAATAAGCTTTAGTGACCTATTGCACCGCACAGCCACCGTAGCTAGCAATAGTGTATGTTGCAAAATCACTTAAAGAGCAGATTTTAGACATTCTTACCACAAAAAAGTGGTTAAGCAGGTGAAGTGATGGATATGTTAATTAGTTGAGCTAATCTTTCTGCAGTGTATCCACATATTAAAACACCACATTGTGACCCATAAATACCTACAGTTATTACTTGTCAATTAAGAATAAAAAAAGAACAGGGAGGAGGCTGGGGGGGGAGAGAGCGGGAATGTTGGGCAGTTAGAACCAGCCACCTCCCTGGTGTCCTAGAAACCACAGGAGTGCAGGAGCGGCCAGGCGGGGCTGGGGTATCAAGCCAGGAGGAGCAAAGTGGGGATGGGGGCCAAGGGGACACTCCTTGGTGAGGAGACACAGGCACATGCCTCACTGATGGGTTAGGATTTTATTCCTATTTATGGGTGGGGGGAGGGATGAAAGTGATGATTCGTGGTTTCAAAGCTTAAGCTGGCCTCTGCCAGAGGACTAGATCACAGCCCTCTCCCTGTCCTCGCCACAGCCCCACCCTGTCACCTACCCCCTCTTCCATCCTCTGCATCCCCTCCCCCCAACCCCTCCATCACCTCTGCCCATGCAGCCTCACCTGGGAGCAGGGCCACATGAGGGTGGTAAAAATAACTCCCTGTGACAATGTGTGAAGGGACAGGGGGAGGAGGGAGGCCAAGCCCAGCACTGGGCAAGGGCCCGCCCAGGGGTGAGGGAGGGAGGCTGGGCTCCCAAGCCCTGGGAAGGGTTCACACCTCACACGGGTTACCTCAGTCACCGGCTCTGCTGCCCAGGCGCAGTCCAGCGCCACCACAGCCACCACCACTGCTGCAACCCGAGCCTGTGCAGTAGCTCTCAGAGGGTAAGGAGCCCAGCTGGGCTGACTCCGGACACACGGGGTCCCCTCCCAAACCTGCCTCGGCCCCCTAAGCTCTGCTCCAGCACTAGAACCCCCACCCCTGCCCCTTGACCCTGCCTTTTGTCCTCAGGTCCCCTGGGCGCCATCAGCGATGCCTCTTGGCCCCGGCTCAGAGACCAGGTGCCCAATCCCCAGCCTGAGTCCCGGTGTGCATCTCTGAGCCCCCGCCCCATGCCCAGGCCCCCATGGCGGGCGAAGTGGCGGCAGGCGGGCGGCGGCCCCCTCGGGTCAGCATGCAGGAGCACATGGCCATCGACGTGAGCCCAGGCCCCATCCGGCCCATCCGCCTCATTTCTGACTACTTCCCGCACTTCTACCCCTTTGCCGAGCACGCCCCGAACCTGCGCACCCCAGTGGCCCTTGCCACCCGCTCTGCACCCCTGCCTCAGCCTGACCCGGAGCCAGAGGGGGACTCGGACAACAGCAGTGAGTCGGGGCATGGACGGGGGTGATCCCAGCTCAGCCCAGCCAGGACTGGGCCAGGGTGTCGCTGGCATCCAGCTGTGGTGGGGCAAGGCAGGAAGGGGCAGGTTGAACTGAGGCAGAAGGTGACCCTGCCTGCCACCTGCCCTTAGCTGCCCTGGGCACCTTGGAGTTCACGCTTCTTTTTGATGTGGACAACAGCGCCCTGCACTGCACGGCTCATCGTGCCAAGGTGAGGATGGGGCTGGGGTCCCTGGGACAGAAGGCTGGGCCACAGGCCATCTCACATCCACTGTCTGTCTCCAGGGCCTCAAGCCACCGGCCTCGGGCTCTGTGGACACCTATGTCAAAGCCAATCTGCTGCCAGGGGCCAGCAAGGTGAGGGCAAGCCCTAGGCCCCCATTGTGCCTTTCGGACGCACGCCCAGCCTGGAGCACCCTCCTGGCCCTGCTTGTCCCCTCCCCCAAGGCCTGGGTCCCAGTGGCCAGGATGTGCAAATGAGGCCCTATCAGGGAGGCAGGGCAGGGGAGCGGGCTGGGTGTCTGAGCTCCAGGAGCCTCTGACCCCCTGCCTGGCCCCCAGGCCAGCCAGCTTCGGACACGCACCGTTCGGGGCACCAGGGGACCTGTCTGGGAGGAGACACTCACCTATCACGGCTTCACCCCTCAGGATGCTGCGCGCAAGACCCTGCGGTGAGGATGGGGCCTGGGCCACCAAGGGGTGGGGCAGGGGGATGGGGCTTGCCCAGCCAGGTGTGACCTGGGTGGCCGCCAGGCTGTGTGTGTGCGAGGACCCACGGCTGCGGCGACGGCGGCGGGCGCCTCCCCTGGGGGAGCTGCGGGTGCCCCTGAGGAAGCTGGTGCCCAACCGAGCCAGGAGCTTTGACATCTGTCTGGAGAAGCGGAGGCTGGTGAGTGGGGCCAGGGCACAGACTGGGGCTGCAGGGGCCAGGAACCCTGAGGGGGGCCAAGGAAGGGGGGAACAGGAAAGGGGTCTGGGCAGCGTCTGGCCAAGGTGACCAGGCCCTCTGCTCTTTCAGACCAAGAGACCCAAGAGCCTGGACACAGCCCGTGGCATGTCCCTGTATGAGGAGGTGAGTAGGACAGCTGGGCTCAGCAGGGATAGGGGCAGGCCTGGGGGGGGGGGCAGGGTGAAGTGGATCAGGCCGGGGCATAGGTGGCTGGGCAGGGTCCAGGTCTAGGCGGGCGTGGAGGAACTTGAGGCCATCTCTCTCATAGGCCTGGGAACAGCCAAGCCCCCAAAGGCTGGGCACAGTTAGGGGGACTCCCTTTCCAGGGCTGAGACCCGAGCAACCTTGAGGCAGAGGCTGAACCTGGTGGTGTTTGTTCGAGGCCCAAGGTGGGAAGGCTGGGCAAGGTCAAAGAGAACGGATGGGATGGAGCTCCCTGGCTGTGAGGTCTGCCCTGGGATCAGTGTGGGTGCCGCTACTGGAGGCCAAAGACCTGGCCAGACTCCCTGTGGCCCAGTAGGAGAGGGGCACCTTCGGGCTGAGGGCAGGGCCCCCCACCTGCTCCTCTCAGAAGGACCAGGCATCCTGCCCCCTAGTGGAGCCACAAATTGCTGCAGCTGCCGATCAGCTAAGCCCAGGCAGGTGAGGCCCCACGGGGGTGGCATAGGCAGGTCACTTTGCCCAGCAGACACCCGAGCCCCCTGCAACACCCACCTCCTGTCCTAGACTCTATGCACAACAGCACCACGGCACATGGCGGGGGCTCAGAGCGCACCTGCGTTCCTGAGAACTGACTGTGGCAGGGTGCCTGGGCTCGCTGCAAACTGGATTCTACACTAAAGATCGGAGGATGCACATTCTTTCCCGGCATCCTCCATGAATTCTTTGGGGACACCCGGGACCCAGAGTGTGGCAAAGGACATTCCAAATCTGGTCCCCAGGGTGGAGGGTGGGGGCAAAGAGCATGGGCTTTGAGGTTGAAGAGACCTGTTTATCCCTGCGTGAACAGCCTCCCAGTGAGGCTTCCGAGGTAAGGCCTGCCCTGCAGGAGTGGCTATGGCACTTGAAGGGAGGCTACTTAGGAAGCTCCTGGCCTGTCAGAGACCATCAGTTCCCGTCCCCTTCACGACAAAGACATGCTGAACTGACCAGTCACGTGGCCTGAGCAAGCCCCTCCCCTTCACAGGTCTGGAGGGTCTAGCTGACCCGTGAGTGAAGGTCCCTTCCAGGGTGCCAGGCCAGGGGCTGTATTGGGAAATTAAATCATCAGCCCCCGATTTCATTGCAGCTACACTGAGCTTTGCCATACGGAGCCTGGACACCGGCGGGGGCGGGCTCGGGCTGGCTGGGGGCTGACCACAGCCTACATCCGCAGGAGGTAGAGGCGGCCGGTGAGGAACGGGGGCGCATCCTGCTGTCACTGTGCTACAGCTCTCAGCGGGGTGGCCTGCTGGTGGGGGTGCTGCGCTGCGCCCACCTGGCCCCCATGGACGCCAATGGCTACTCAGACCCCTTCGTCCGCCTGTGAGTGTGAGCAGGGGTGGACGGGCGGGCAGTAAGGCCAAGGTGGCAGTTCCTCACCCCTCCAGGGCCACACCTAATGCGCCCATCTGTCCCAATCAGTTTCCTGCATCCAAACGTGGGGAAGAAATCCAAATATAAGACCAGCGTTCGGAAGAAGACCCTGAACCCTGAGTTCAACGAGGTGAGCCAGGGTCGGGCAGGTCCCAGCCAGCCCTGGCCTTGACTTGCTGGGCCTCTTCCTGCCTGGGCCTGTTTCCTGAGCTGCGGGGGACCCCAGGCCTCCCCCTTCCTGCCCCTCTGCCCCTTTCCCTGCAGGAATTCTTCTACGCAGGCCCACGGGAGGAGCTGGCCCAGAAGACGCTGCTGGTGTCTGTGTGGGACTACGACCTAGGCACGGCCAACGACTTCATCGGTGAGTGGAACGTGCGGAGCTAGGGTGGGAGCTCAGTGGGCTCCTGGTAGCTCCTGACCTACCCCCATGGCAGGCGGGGTGCAGCTGGGCAGCCGCGCCAGTGGGGAGCGCCTGCGGCACTGGCGCGAGTGCCTGGGCCACAGCGACTGCCGGCTGGAGCTGTGGCACCCGCTGGACGGCAAGCCCCTCCAGCTCAGCGACTAGCCCGGCCGGGCCCTGCTTGCTGCCCCTCCCCCACAGCTGCCCACACTGTCCCCACGGAGCTGGTAGAGCCTGGGGCCTGCTTCACCCACCGTGCCCAGCCCCCAGCCAAACGGGCATTTCCTGTCTCCCCTCTCACATTCACCCCACCCCAAATCACAAAGCTTAAATAAACATGTCCTTCAAGCCAGACGGAAGCCTGTCTCTTCTCTGGCCACAGCCAGACTGGGCCCCGGTCTCCACCTCCCACCCTCCAGGGGCTTGTGCTGCACTGGGCCCAGATGTGACCTCAGGCCACAGTGACCAGGCCCAGCCCTCCCAGTCCCCTATCCACCCTGACTTTTCCACTCAGAGACTCTGCTCAGGATGGTCTGGGACTGACTAACTGACCCCCAAAAGGCCAAGGTGTGGACCTCCAAAAGGCATGGCCTGGGAACAGGCTTCTATGAGTAGGGCCAGCGGTGGCAGGGTAAAGAGCAAAGTCACAGAGGAGCTGGCACGTGGGCCTCGCCTGCTTTATTGTTCGGCATTCCAGACAGATGGTCCGAGACCCCGGGCCAGGGTGGTGGCTCACAGGGCAGCCTGCCGGGCCTGGTGCTGCTGGGCAAACCGCTGCATCCGCTCCTCGAGTTCCGGCCGGAAGTGGCGGATCAGACCCTGCGTGGGGGAAGCAGGAGACTATGTGAAGCAGAGTCCACAATCCCCAACAGCCTGGGCTCTCAGCACCCCCACCCTAGTGCCACGCAACTGGGCAGTGCGGACCTGCACAGGCCAGGCAGCCCCGTCGCCTAGGGCACAAATGGTGTGGCCCTCTATCTGCTTGCTGATCTCCCACAGGGAGTCGATCTCAGCGGGCCGGGCGTCCCCCTTCACGAAGCGGGCCATCACCTTGTTCATCCAGTCCACACCTGCAACCACAACCACAAGAGAGGGCCTGATCGTCTCCCCAGCCAGGCTGTGGGACAGCACTTGAGGGGTACAGGCTTAAGTGAAGCCACAGCAAGCAAACCCCTAACCTGCCCAGATGCTCACCCTCGCGGCATGGGGTGCACTGGCCGCAGCTCTCGTGCTTGTAGAACTCAATGAGGCGGGCGATGGCTTTCACAATGTCCGTCTGGGTGACAAGGGGCAGTGAGCAGGCATCCAAGGCCAGACAGAAACTGGGGCCTCAGCCCCACAGAAGCACCCCTCCCACAGTCTCAGCAGATCCTCCCTGGCCGTCCAGCGCTCTGGCTCCTTCAGCCTGCCCCGAGCACCCTGCACTGCCCAGGCTCCAGACACATTCTCCCCCAGAGCAGCCTCGCTCCCTCCTCTCCCACGTCACTTGCATCTCAGGCTGCAGAACTGGGACCTGAGAGCTGGCAAGAGGGTTTTCCAAGGCCCAAGGAGGGATTCAGCACCCAGGCTGGGAGGAGGCAGGGACTGGGGGGCCTGTGGGCGAGCACTTACCGAGCGGTCCATGACGATTACCGCAGCCGTGCCCAGGCCCGTCTGTGCCTGCACCAGCGCGTCGAAGTCCATCAGTACCGTCTCACACACGGACTTAGGGATCAGTGGGGTGGATGAGCCGCCAGGGATCACAGCAAGGAGGTTGTCCCAGCCACCTGTGACACCCCCTGGGGTCCCCAAGTTGGTCCCCAAAGAGATGGATGGTCAGGGCTGGGGCCAGCACACCTGCCTCATCCTGAGCCCAGGATCTGCGTCAGCCCTGGAACCCAGCCCCAGCTCCTGACCTCCCACCTCGTCCCTCTTCATGGACACCTGCCTGCCCCCACCCGCTGGCCCCAGGCCTCACCAGCGTGCTTCTCGATCAGTTCCTTCAGTGGCACAGACATCTCCTCCTCCACGGTGCAAGGGTGGTTGACGTGGCCAGAGATATTGAATAGTTTGGTGCCTGAGTTGCGCTCTCGGCCGAAGCCAGCAAACCAGGCACCGCCACGGCGGCAAATAGTGGGGGAAACGGCTACTGTCTCTACGTTGGCCACAGTTGTGGGACAGCCAAACACTCCTTCAGGGAAATGGGAAGAGAAACCGGTGGCTGCCAGGGGTTGGGGGCAGGTTTCCTGGCAGTAGGATCTGTCCCAGGGTCCTGCTCCCATGGCAGAGAGCCCCTGCTCTTCCGGCCCTTTGTCATTCCTGCCCCCTGCTGGACCCCAAACTCAGAAGGAGCTGCGTCGCCTTGTTCACCACCAAGCCCCTAGCTCCCAGGACAGGTACTCTGTAGGCAGAGCCACAGACTAGCTTGGAGGGGGCTTGGGTGTCTGACATGGGGCCGAGGTGGGATGAGGCCCTGCTGCAGCCTGTATATTGTCACCACCCTACTCTCTGTTTCTGGCCCCAGCCCAGAAGGCACTCAGAAATGCCATAAGAGCAAGCCCGGGAGGACTTAGCCAGATCCCAGATTACACAGACACAGCCAAGACAAGGCCCAGGGTCAGGCCAGGGCATACCCACGTCCGCGGGGAAGGGGGGCTTCAGGCGGGGCTTGCCCTGTTTGCCCTCAATGGACTCGATGAGCGCTGTCTCCTCTCCACAAATGTAGGCCCCAGCCCCGCGCACCACGAACACATCAAAATCGTAGCCAGAGCCACAGGCGTTCTTGCCAATCAGGCCTGCCTCGTAGGCCTCTCGGATGGCCACCTGCGGGACAAGGGTTCCCAGCCTATGATTTCAAGAGTCATGAAGCCCTTGAAGCCTTCTCAAGTTAAGGCTCTGGGGCTTTGGGTGGCAAGTCCTGTCCAGGACACATGCAAGAGTGGTCACCACCCTCCCAGTTCAACCCGATAGGGCAGGTGCCAACACCTACGCACTGTGTTGGGTAGGGGGGCTGTGTGAGTACACACCGAGTACTTTCTCATCTGTCGATGCCCCTCCCGGCCCACCTGCAGATTGGAGGCCTCATTGTAGAATTCCCCTCGGATGTAAATGTAGGCGGCACGGGCACCCATGGCCCGGCCCCCCACCAGACAGCCTTCCACCAGCTTGTGAGGATCGTGGCGCATGATCTCCCGGTCCTTGCAGGTGCCAGGCTCCCCCTCGTCCGCGTTCACCACCAGATACTTAGGCCTGTGGGGGCCCGTGGTTCAGACAGGCTACTGGCCCATCAGGACTGGGTCCTCAACTACAGGCCACCCCCACTCTACCCAGGGAGACCTCAAAGACGTCTCCTCCAACAACCAATCCCTGTTTGCCCTCCCAACATGTCCCCCAGGGGCTCTGTTTGCTCACCACCAAAGACAGGGCGCTCATTGCCCATTCCATCTTTAGGTGGCTATGATCACAAGAAAGGTCTTTATTCTGCTCAGTCCAAACATCTTTCCCTGTGCTTTCCCCTGAGAGCCAGATCCTGCTCTTGGTCACAAAGAACCTTCAACCTCAACCTCCACCACATCTCTGGGGCCAAAAGGAGGTAAAGTAGCTGAGGTTCATTATTTGCTTTCTGTGTGCCAACCAATGTACCAGCCCCAAATTATACAAACATTATCCCTTTAATCCCTGCATATCACTATATCCATTTACAAGAAAGAAACCTAAGGTTCAAAAAGGCCAGGAGATTACCTAAAGTTCTATTAGAAGGCAGCGCTAGTTTTTTAAGTAAGTCTGCCTGACTCAAAGTCTTGTGTTGATTCTGCTATGTGGTCTCCCCTGAGAAATTCCAGAGAAAAATGCAAGTCTCATCCACATAAGGCCTGGGAACATTCTCCTACCTCATTCATGCTCAGTTTCTAAGGAAACAGCCCAAAAGTCCAGACAAGCCCCAGCCACCCCCAAGGTCTCTCCTATAACCACATCTCTGTCTCCCTATACATACCTTCCATCTGAGGGCTTATTCATGAAGCTCCATTTGAGGCCAGTGGGGAAGCCAGCGCCACCACGGCCCCGCAAGCCTGACGTCTTGACCTCACCCAGGATCCAGTCGGGACCCTTCAGCAGGATCTCCTTTGTCTTGTACCAGTCACCTCGACTCATAGCACCTTTCAGCCTGGACAGGGTGGGGAGTGAAGGGAGGCAGTGAAGGGAGGGCCTTACTCCAGAACCCACCAGACCAGGGGTCCTCAAACTTTTTAAACAGGGGGCCAGTTCACTGTCTGTCAGACCATTGGAGGGCCATTGAAGAGTGCGGCGCACATTCCACACATGCGCACTGTGGGGCCCGGACGAGTCGGCTGCTAAGCAGGACAGGCAGCAGCGGCAAAAACACCTGGCGGGCTGCATGTGGCCCGTGGGCCATAGTTTGAGGACACTTGCACCGGACTAAGAACACTGTCTCACCTCCAATCATGGCGGCCATACAGGTTGGTGAAGATCCGGTCTTCATCCTTCAATGAGCCAAATGAGGTTTTCTTGGGTGCTGTCTGGGGAGAGAGAGAGTCAAGAGGCCCAGCTGAGGCCATGAGGGATTGGGTCAGATGCTATAGACTCTTGGGCACCCCTATTAGGAAGGGCTGGGTGATAGGGGAGAAGCCTAAGCTTCAAACTGTGTAGCATCATGGATACCACCACCACTTAGTAAGCATTTTTTGGTTAGCAGGTACCGAACTAAGCATTTTATATCTAAAGTTCTATTTCATCCTCATAACAACCCTGAGATAGAAATGATTTCCTCCATTTTACAGAGGAGGACACTGAAGCTCAGAGCCAAAGGAACTCATGGAAAGCCACACAGCCAAAAGCAGCAAACAGAATTTGAGCCTAGGTCTGTCCGTAGCAAAAGCCCATACCTGAATCATGGCACCATACTGCCTCCCCAAACTCAGTGTGATGGCATGTCCCTTTACTTGTGTGGCTCTCCCGCTAGGCCAAAACTTGTTTAGGGTAGGGGCTTTATCCTACTAACTCTGCTTAGGAGGCAAAATGTGTTTACTGATGGAAAAGAAATGCCTCCCTAGGGCTAGGACGCAAAGGTGATAGAGGGGGCCCACCTGGGATAAAACTGTGCAGAGGTGGGTGCTGGAATTCTACACTACCCAGTGGAGAGCAACCCAGACGAGGGCTAAAGAGGTCTTGACTTCCAGACTTCCACTTTAAAAGCACTTTTCAACCATTACAGGGGGCAGAGCACTGGATGGGGAATCAAGAGGTGCGCATCCCTCTCCAAGGCTATTTTCTGCATGTGCAAAATGGGGCTGTGAACCCTTCACGCCCTACAAGGCTGTGGCAACGAAGGGAATAAAAGACTAAGACGCTTTATAACCCGCAAAACTTCCCGCTGGGCTGGAGAATTATTAAATAAGGGAAGCCAGGAAGGTGGAGGGCCCGGGGCAGGCACTCTCCCGTCGGAACCTGTTCCCCTTCTACAACCAGGCTGGAGCAGCAACATTCCTGCCGGGCCTGGGGAGAAGAGGAGGCTTCTCCAGAAGGCACTACAGACCCAAGAGCCCGCAAGCACAGAGGCGCGGCAGCGAGACCCGGCCCGCGAACGCCCCTGGCCCGAGCCAGGCGGGGCCTCACCGTGTCGCCACTGAAACGCACAGATACCCGCGCGGGGAGCGACCCGCCGAGCAGCCGCCGTGCGGCCAGCATCGCGGGGGCCAGCCGGGTCACTTCACGCTGTCACCTTCACAGCTCTGAGGCTGAGAAACCGGCGCGACAACAGACGCTAGGCGGCGCACAGGAAGAACGTCACGCGCCCAGCGCCGGCCGCGCGCCCAGGCATCCCTGCGTCCCTCCGGCCCCGCCTCCGGCCCCGCCTCCTCGGGGAGGGCGGAGAGGCCGAAAGCGGCCGGCCTGGCGCTGGGGCTTCTGGGAGACGTAGTCCCGCCGGCCTCGGCCCGCCTTCCCCCCGCCGCCGGGCTGGCGTTTGCTAGCTGGATACCCCTTCGCTCGTTCGCCCCACCATTCTCTCGCTCGGCTTCTGGGCCTTTGTCTGGGTGCTCCCAGCCTTTCAAGCCCCAAGTTAACAAACGTCTCATGTCGATTTCTGCTGGGTCCTGGTGTGTTCCACTTTCTACAGGTTTGGCGTTCAGTGTGCACCTGCTGTATGCACCAGTGTTTGGGGAGGAGGGAGAAATCAGCCAGGTTACAGCCCAGTCCTCACCTGCGTTGTGATTATTCTGCCCCACTCCGAGCCCGGCCAAACCGTGAGCTTCCCCCGGACATCCATGTGCTCAGGGAAGGATTGCTCATTAGCCACAGAGTTCTATCCTAGGCAAGCAGGGCGTTATTCGCGGAGGTCTATCCAGAGGAGGCGCTTCTCCAGTCCTAGGCTGGGTGAGGCAGAGAGGAGGGAGAGGGTCGGTGGATGCGCGTCTTGCTGGGCGCTTCTGAGCCCTCCCAACCTTTGTCAGGAGAGTTCCAGCACTTTGCGTTCCTGTTCAAAATCCTGGAGTGGCCCCTACTGCCTTCGTTCTTTTAAATTTAAAAAAATCTTTTTTTTTTTTATTAAGCCTACAGCAGTCGGTATTCTGAGGCGGTCTCCCACCCAAATAGTAACCAGGCCGGACCCTACTTAGCTTCAGGCACGGTCAGGGTGGTATGGCTGTGGACACCTTACTGCCTTTGGAATCAGGCACTAGTCCGGCATGTAAGGGCTCCACAACTCCCTCCCCCACCAGGGCCATCGCCCAGGCCACTGCTGTGACACCGTCATCCCAGACCCCTTTCTGGCCTCATTAGGTTTTAGGGTGTTTGTGTGGTTGTCCCTGTCACTCGGTTTCTCCCTGACCCAAGGAGGTCCTCTGTCCTTTGCCTTCTCAGGAAGTCTTGGAAGCCTGATGACCTCTTGTCTTTTTAAGCTCCCCGGAACTCTCTGGTTCTGGTCCCAGTGATGAGCGACCTTTTTGGCCTTCTGTCCCTATCTCAGTTTCCCAGTCCTCATGGGAAGGAGCCATCTCTATTTTCTTGGGCTGTAATCATCCTTTCTTGTGTCTCTCAGATGTGCTATTTATAAACTCATTTGGACCTACTTTCTCATACTCTCACAGCAGCCCTGGATAGTGTTCACTCTATTTTGTACCTGAAAAAAATGAGGCCCAGGGACATTTTGTCCCTTGCCCATTTGCATGAAGCCACCGAGTGGTGGAGCTGGACTTGAGTCCAGGTGTATCTTCCTGCACATGGCACACACACACAGGCCAACTGACATGCCTGTCCTGTGGATGGCAGTGGCATTCCCAAGAGAGGTGCCAAGAGCATTTCCACCCTGTCTGAGGTTTCCCAGAAGTGTAAGGTAGTACCAGGCCCAGAGCCCAGGAGTCCTGGCTCCCTGCCCCAGGCCCCCTCTCCTGGGCAGGAAAGAGATTGCCCAGGCAGAGCTGGGGATTACACAGCTAATCCAGGGCTCAGACCTGTGTCCACAGACCCCTCCCTGTGGGGCAGGAGAACGGGGGAAGGATGGAGCCAGAGGGGGATTCCTTCCTCGTCTCTCTTTAACTGGGTCAAGGGAACACAGAATGAGGGATGCTGGGGACAGGAGATGGCCAGGCATGGTGTGACAGGAAACGGAGAATGAGGGGCAGTATCTCCTGTTCATCTAGTGCCAGGCTCTGTGCCAAGCACTTGCCATGTGTTTCCTCCTTAATCTTCTCACAACCCAGGGTGCGGGAATGATGAGCCCTGTTTTCAGAAGCAAACAGAGTGTATTAGTAATGCTGAGTGGCCTGCCCAGGATGGCCCAGCTGCCAGGACTCAGCCTGCGGTCCCCTGATGATAAATACCCCACTCGCTCTCTGCCCACTAAAGCACCTGCTTGCCAGGCTCCCCAAGTAATGAAGGAGGTCCACTCTAGTGTCACCTCCTAGGACGACTCCTCTGTGGCATCCCAGGCTCTGGCTCTCACTTCTTCTCAGCGCCTGTCCCATCCTGTGCCACTGTCCCTGTATCTGCCTCCCCAGCCATCTCCAGGCCAGACTGGGTGGCATCGTGGGCCCTTCCTCCTCCCACACACCCCGGATCCACTGCATCTGGCAAGTCTGCCTTCCAAACACTACCGATTCCTGTGTTCTCAGGCCCTGCCCCATGGCTGTGGCCCCATCATCTTTCACCTGGAATTAACAAAGCCTCCGTGGGGTCTCCCAGCCTTGCATCTTGGCCCCTCCGGACCTTTCTCTGCAAACAGAACCAGCAGGATTATTATAAATCTCACACTCATTTTCCCCCTCCCCTGCCTAAGACCCTCCATGGTTCCCTGTTGCCCTTGGCCGCATGGCCTGGCATTTAAGGTGCTGTTCGTCTGTACCTGCCCACCTGCCCAGCTCCAGCTCTGATGTCTTGGCCCACAGCAAGCTGGGCTTGCACCAGCAGGTCTGTCTTCCTCCCCAGTTGGTGCCCTTCCTCCTCCTCCTCCTCCTGAGGAAACCTTTGGATGTCACCTCCCCCAGGAAGCTTTCTTTGACCACCCTGTGCAACTATCTTGAGCACCTGTCGTCACAGGCCCAGGGTGAGTAAGATGTGATCAGATCTCTCTTCCCTGAGCCCCAGCACAGAGCCTCTCAAGGAAAGTGCTCATGCAATATCGTGATGGAACTTTTTATTTGGAAAATGCAAAATATCAATTTTTTTCCTTTGTTGGAAATTGAAGAAATACCAAAAAGGGAGAAGAAAGTAGTAACATACTTTTCCCATCTGACAATCCCCATGATCATTGTGCTGTCCACACTGTGTTTTCTAGGCGATTTTAAGACACTTCACAGTGGAATATGAATATGCTGATCTGTAATAATTTGGACCTTTACAGAAAAAAACTATAAGTCCCTCCTCACTGTCCTAGAGCCAAATACTGTTGAATCTGATACCATCTCCCAATCTTTAAAAAAAACCAAAATGCTTTTACATGTGCAAAAGGAAAGTGAGTGCTTGGCGCTTTTGATTTGCAGTAATGGTATTTTTCCGTAAAATAAAACTTTACCTTGCTTTTTTTCATTCAGCACTATGTTTTTGAGATTAGTCCATGTTGGTACAAATAGATTTAGAATCCTGATTATCTGCCGGTGACACTAGAGCTTCAAGGGTAAGAGCCTGGATTCCAAATCTTGCTTCCACTACTTGTTAGCTGTGAGAGTTTATGGCCCGGGCCTCAGTTTCCTCACGTGGAAAGTGAGGATAACATACACCAGAAAGCAGTGCCGGTGAGGGCTACTGGGCACAGTAAACGAGGGGCTCGTAAGTGCTCAGGGCAGTGCCTGATGCATGGCAAACGCCCCCGAGAGGGTTTCCCTAAGTGCACCTGGTTGTAGATCAAGCCAGAAGAGATCCACATCTTTACAATAGTGTGTCTTCCCACCCAGGAATGTGGCGTCACTCTCATTTTCTCGGATCTTTTAGGTCCTTCACTAAACATTTAGAATTTTTGCTTAAAAAAATTCTGGACATATTTTAATGCAGGAATTTTATGTGATGTTTTGTCTTTTTATTATATTTTCTGATTACATTTTTCTAATTGGTTATTGTTTGTGAATAGAGCACTATTGATTTGCCTTTATGGATATTGCATCCAAATCCCTTAATGCAGCAGTCCCCAACATTTTTGGCACCGGGGACTGGTTTCATGGAAGACAATTTTTCCACGGATGGGGGTAGGGGAGGGATGGTTGTGGGATGATTTAAGCGCATTACATTTACTGTGAAGTCCTCTTCCTTAAGCAGGAGGTGTTATCCACAGGGATAACTGGCTTGTGGGAGTCAAGCGTTCATTTATTGTGCAGTCAGACCTCTCTGCTAATGATGATCTGTATTTGCAGCTGCTCTCCGGCGCTAGCATCACCGCCTCAGCTCCACCTCAGATCATCAGGCATTAGAGTCTCCTAAGGTGCACACAACCTAGATCCTTCGCCTGCGCAGTTTACAGTAGGGTTAGGGCTCCTGTGAGAATCTCCTATGAGAAGTAGCGCAAAGCCTACTGTAAACTGTAGGTGCATGCTTCTTGTGAGACTCTAATGCCTCCACTGATCCGACAGGAGGTGGAGCTCAGGCGGTGATGCGAGCGATGGGGAGTGGCTGTAAATACAGATGAAGTTTCGCTCACTCACCTGCCGCTCACCTCCTGCTGTGTGGCCCGGTTCCCCAGAGGCCACAGACCCATGGTGGTCCAAGACCCAGGGGTTGGGGACTGCAGCCTTAATGCCTACTATAAAAGTTTGCCTAATGAAGCTTTTCTGTTTTCTATGCCAGTGATCATACTGTTGAGAAATAATAAGAGCCTAGTCTCTTCCTTTCTAATGTCAGGGGTCTCATTTCTTTTTGTCTTTTTTTTAATAAAGTAAATGTAACATTTTTAATTAAATTCATAACATTTTATCTAGTGCCTACATCCATTGCATATCCTATGCAGAGACTGACATTTGATTGCATTAAATGATGAATTGTTTAAAATAATAATATAAAGTACCAAGCAAGATTAAAAAAATTTAAAAAATCATTTGTTGATCAACTAAAGTTAAAGCTCAAACCTAAGCCTATATCCCTGTTTATTCCATCCTCTTCCTAACCGATAGATCAACACTGTTCTTTGTTGCTTTTTTTTATTTCAGAGTATTATGGGGGTTTTTCTTGTCGTATTGCACCAACTAAGAACTTCAGAATAAGGCTGAACAGTGGTGACTGCAGGCTTCTTTATCTGGGGTGTGATTTTAATGGGAGTGTGTAAAAGTTTAACATTAAGGTCCCCAATTCCATCGTTAGCGTTTTTTGTTTTGCCTTTTCTTTCCCTGTGCCTTTGGATTTCCTTAGGCCAGCAGTTCCCCACTAAATGCTCAGAAATGGAACCCACGTGCATGAGTTTCTGACTCTGTTTCCCCTAATTAGGAGTAAGCTGCTCATGAAAATAAAAACAGAATGACTACAGAAAACACTTGTTGATCCACATGCAAAAGGAGGTGAAATTCTGAACAATAACAGCTCCAACCTTTGCAGGTAAAGCTGGTGATGGGAAACATTCAGCAGCCTCTATCCTACTGTCTTCTCCGACATCCTTTATTGCCTTCTGCCACATGTCTTCTTTCCCAGGCACTCAGACCATCTTTCCTGACACCTGCTGCATCCTGGGCAGCGTATCGTATCCTTAGCTTCCAAAGGCTTGCTTGCAAGCTGGGTGCAGAGGTAGTGGTAATTCAGGGCCATAAAATTCCCATTGCCCAATCTGATCTGGGCAGGGCTTGCTCGGTTGCCCAGAGGCTCCTTGGAAATGGGCCTCCTCTCCCATCAGGCACTGAGAACTCTGGTCTATTTATCTTAAAAGAATTAGTATGTGTCACAGTTGTCATGGCAACAAGTAAGCATGAGGTTTTTGGTGGAGACCTGGATTCTGTTAAGGAAACTCCTTTCCGAGAGCAGTTTTGTCTTTGAAGGGGTGCTTACTTTCACTGAATGCTTTTTCTGCATCGGAGATAACCATATTTTCTTCTTTAATCTGTGGTTAATTACATCAGTCATTTTTCTAATCTGTTGAACTAAAGTGGTGGCAGAGTAAGGTGGCTGAGAGCAGAAGTGGAAGCCTATCCAGACTAAATTCTGGGCTCTACTATTTAACCAGCTGTGTCTCATTGAGCAAGTTCCTAGCCCTCTCTGTGCCTCAAGGTGTCATGATGATTAAATATATTAATCTCTGTGAAGCCCTTAGAACAGAGCCTGGCACATAGTAAGTGCTATGTAAGTGTTTACTATTCTTATTTTTTATTATTCTGAGTATAAACACCTATTGGTCATGATGTAATATTCTTGCATTGTGCTGCTGTTTTGTTGACATTTTGTTAACATTTTATTTAATTTTTATACCAATGCTTATAAGACGGGGCAACCTATAGTTTTGTTTTCTCCACGAGATCTTGTCCAGTTTTGCTACAAGATTATGCTAGTCCCTTAAAATGAAATGGGCCACTTTCCACCTTTTTCTACATATTGGAAGAGTTTCCTGAGGTTAAAAATTGCACTCTGGGAGGCCGAGGCGGGCGGATTGCTCAAGGTCAGGAGTTCGAAACAAGCCTGAGCAAGAGCAAGAACCCCATCTCTACTAAAAATAGAAAGAAATTAATTAGCCAACTAAAAATATATAGAAAAAATTAGCCAGGCATGGTGGCACATACCCGTAGTACTAGCTACTTGGGAGGCTGAGATAGTAGGATCGCTTGAGCCCAGGAGTTTGAGGTTGCTGTAAGCTAGGCTGACACCACGACACTCACTCTAGCCTGGGCAACAGAGTGAGACTCTGTCTCAAAAAAAAAAAAAAAAAAAAATTAAAAAAAGTATCAGTTTCCTTAGGCTAAGTGCAGTGGGTCACGCTCGTAATCCTAGCACTCTGGGAAACCAAGGCAGGAGATCCCTTGAGCTCAGGAGTTCAAGACCAGCCTGAGCAAAAGCAAGACACTGTCTTTATTAAAAACAGAAAGAGATTAGCCAGGTTGGTGGCATGTGCCTGTAGTCTAAGCTACTCGGGAGGCTGAGGCAGGAGGATAGCTTGAGCCCAGGAGTTTGAGGTTGCTGTGAGCTAGGCTGACACCACGGCACTCTACGCTGGGTAACAGAGCAAGACTCTGTCCCCCCAAAAAAGAAAAAAAAATGATCCATGTCCTGAAGCATGACTGGAACTTACCCATCTGGAGCTGGGACCTCTGCTTAGTGATGATCTGACCACTATTTCCAACCCTTTTATGGTTATTTATCTATTTCCTTGAGCCACATTGATCACCTATATTTTAAAGAAAGTTTTCTTGACGGATTTTTCCTTTTTCTAATATGGAATATTTCTCTACCTCTTTAATGATTTTACCTTGAGGTCTATGTTTCTAATAGTAATATTGCTTTCTTTGTATTAGTATTAGGTAAATATTTTTCTATTTCCATCTTCTTTTAAGAGTATCTCTTAAAAAGAACATATAATTAAATTTCATTTTGCTTTGTTTTAATCCAATCAGTATCTGCCTTTTAAGAAGCGAGTTTTGACCTATTTGCATTTATTGTTGTTCTCCTGGGACTTAACATCTACCGTACCATAGTGTGTTTACTATTTAGCATTCCTTCTCTTTATTTCTCTCCCCCCCCCCATTTTCCTGGTTTCTGTTCAATTAATTGAGTTTTCTTTGTGCTAGTTTCTTCTCCTCTACTACTGCTTTGGAAGTGATACATTTTACTTCTATTATAGTGGTTACCCTTAAATATTTAAGTGGTACCTAAATTTCATTTCCCAGCAAAAGCTAATTCATCTCTCTATCTTCCTGATGAATATGCAACAGAAAGAAAGTTTACTGCTTCCCTCTGCCCTTCCCCCGTGTGCCGGTGCCCTGGCAGGGCATTTCTGGCTCCCCGCTCCAGGCTGTTGTCCTGAGTCCTCAGCTTTGCCCGGCACCCCCGGGCACAGACGGAGGGCCTGGCCCCAGGGCCCATGTGCTCAGCCTGCCTGGGATTTCTGTGTGGCCGAGATTTCTTTTTTTTTAGACTAGTCAAGTGCAGTAGTGAGGAGGGGAGGAAAGTAGTAGAACAAGGAGTTCAATCTGTAACTGACTGTGAACAATCAAGTGAGATAACTCACGACCTTCGGACCAGCCATGATTTCATTTTTATTTTATTTTATTTATTTTTTTTTTTTTGAGACAGAGTCTTGCTTTGTTGTCCAGGCTAGAGTGAGATTTCATTTTTAAAATGTTTTTCTTTTCTGGTTTTGATGTGTTTGAGTGACAGAGTGGATTTCAGGTTGTACTCTGTTGTCTTGAACTGGAAATCTGCCTGTTTTATGTTGTCCCCCCCCCCATAAATTTAAACTGGAGAGAGTAACGCCAATCAGTCACGGCTGGCGGGGCACACACGTAGCACAAGGTGAGCGCATTTGAGGTGAGCGGCACAGTTAATGTCGCCTGGCCCAGGCCTCCCTGCTGGCCCATGCAGGGGCCCCAGCATGCTCTCCGAGCGCGAGTCCTGTGAGGCCACTCCCCACCATCCTGCCCGCGTCTCGGGGCCCTCTCTGGCCTATGCTGTCCTGAAGCAGTGGACATGGTTGCAAATTCCTGCAAATCAGGGAGTTCCAATGAGACTCTGTCTCTAGCACAGGTCCCAGATACCAGCACAGTCCCTGGGTCCACTCCTCCTGGCACCTCCCTGCAGCAGGCGGATGTTCAGATACCCAGCAGATCAGGTCTCAGTGTCTGGAGTGTTCCCACATTGGTCCTCTGCCCATCCCCCACTTGTCCCCTGGAGTCCTGCCTACGCTCCCTTTGTCCCCTAACACAAAAATTCTAATCTCTTCTTTTTCACCCAACCTAGCCCTGATGGCTACTTGAGATGACAGGCACCAAGAAGAGCTTACAGCCTTCTTCCACGCCGCTCCTAAGCTGTTAGAAATGTGAAACTCACCTTCCTCATTCCTTAAGCCTTCAGTTTTTAGAAATATCAGGCCCCATCTTATCAATCAACAAAAAGAAAAAGAAAAGAAAAAAAAACCTGTTGAGTTTTTATTCTTAAAGTCAAGTTGAGCTATTTGTCTTCTGTTTCATTTTCTTCCTCCTGTGACCACTTTGCTCCTTGCTTGCAAAGACAGTTTCCTCCCATTATGCAAAACTCAAAGCCAAAAGGACATGGAGGGGCCTCGGCTAGTATTTAAGGCTTCCTTCCTCCTTCATCACCCACGTGGCCCTTCATCACCTCAGCTGCGCAGGGGCCTCACCAGGTGGGGTGACTTACTATTATAAAGGTGTCACATCACTCCAAGTCGATCCATAAATTCACTGCAAATGCTGATCAAAATCCCATCGGGGCTTTTCATGGAACCAGGAAAGCTGATACTAAAATGTTTAGAACAACAAAGGGCCAAGAATGGCCAGGCCATTTTGAAGAAGAGCAAGGTAGGGTGCTGAGGGGCCTGCCCGGCCAGGTAGTAAGCCTCATCTTAAAGTGTAGTGATCCAGACAAAAGTAGGCCGATGATTCTGCTATATGGTGCATCTTCATCAAAATTTGCTAGAAGTTTGGCAATTTTGGTTTTGATTTCTTCTTTGATGAGAGTCATTTTCAGAGAGATTTATCATGTACAGGTGTTAGGATGTTTTTGTTTCCTGGTTTTGTTATTCTTAGTTTTATTGCCTCATAATGAGACTGTTGTCTGTACTATTTCTCTCTCCCTCTCTCTCTGGAATGTTCTAAAACTTTATTTGAGGCATGATATATGGTAATTATAGTAAATGGTCCAAGAGCAATTGAAAGGATGGTGCCTTCTGTGTTTTCCTATCGCAGAGTTCGAAATCTGTAGTTTAGAGCTGCCAAAGTCCTGTTAGCTTTTGCTTTACAAATGTCCAGGTGTATCATTTGGTGTGTAGAAGCTCCTAACTATAATCACCTGTGATATCTCCTACTTTAATAAGACATGTAGCATACGGTTTTTGGTTTTTCATGGTCTTTGTGGATTTGGGGGATTCTGAGAGATTAGTGGGAACACCAACTCCTGCATTATAAGCCACAAATCCTCCCTCTTCCTGTCAAATGTTGCAAATATTTCCTGTGATTTTATCATCTATCTGATGAACTGATAAACAATAATGATTATTGTACAAGATAAATCCTGAGATAAATGCATGAGGTGATGGTCACCCTAAATACTCTGATTTGATACAATATATATGTATGGAAACATCAAATTGTACCCCATAAATATGTGCAAGTACAATGTGTCAATTAAAAATTTTTTTAACAAGAGAAGTCCTCAGGGAGGGGGGGCAAGGGCAATATATATAACCTTAACATTTGTACACCCACAATATGCTGGGAGAGAAAAAAAAGAAAGGTTCTCAGTTCTAATATGATCAAGTTCATTCATTTGGAGGCCTTGTTTAAGAAATTCATGCCTACCCATCCCAAGGTCATAAGGAATTTTCTTTAATTTTTTTTTGTTAGTATTTTATTTTTCTCTTTCACATGTGGGTAAACCCTGTAGAAGGGTTTCTCTTTGCTGTGAGCAGCTGTCCTATGCATTGCAGGATGTTGAATAGTGTCCCTAGGTACCCATACTTCACAAGTTGGGACAACAAAAAAGTCTCCAGACCTTGCCAAATGTCTTCGGGGAGACAAAATTGCCCCCAGTGGAAAATCATGGATCTGTTTGGACTTTATTAAATGTATAATGCGAGGTAAAAGGAGTAGGTTTTATTAATATGCTGAATCAGTTTTACTAATACTATCTACTAAATAAGTCTTTTTGAAAACTTATTTATGATGTCACTGCTGTTACACACCAAGTTCCCGTACATCCACGGGTTTGTTGTGGTGTGTGGTGGAGCCTGGTCGGATATCACAAACTCAGTTCCTCTCCCTGGGCACGGAGCTAAACTACATTTCCCAGCCTCTTGCATCCAAATAAGGCAAGAGTGTGTCACTGCCAGGTCTGGGCAGCTGGGAGCAGATGTGTTTGCCTTGTTCTCTTTCTCATCTCCCTTTTCTGAGGACACCTTGCAATGGTGTGAATCTGGGGGTTGAATGGGCTCAACTAGGCCATTCTCACTCAGGGTCTCTCATGGTTACAGTCAAGATGATAGCTGTGGTGGGGTCACCTTGAGGGCCTCTTCCTCACCAGGCTGGCACCTGGCTGGGAGAACAGCTGGAAGCTGGAACAGCTAAGGCTCCTCAGGCATCTCTCTCTCTCTCTCTCTCTCTGTCTGTCTCTCATCCCTCCCTGTGGCAGCCTCAGGGTAGCTGGACCTTTTGCATAATAACTGTCAAAAAGTTACTGTCATAAATGACTGTTGGCCTGGCGCAGTGGCTCACGCCTGTAATCCCAGCACTCTGGGAGGCCGAGGTGGGTGGATTGCTCGAGGTCAGGAGTTCGAAACCACTCTGAGCAAGAGCGAGACCCCGTCTCTACTATAAATAGAAAGAAATTAATTGGCCAACTAATATATAGTAAAAATTAGCCGGGCATGGTGGTGCATGCCTGTAGTCCCAGCTACTCGGGAGGCTGAGGCAGGAGGATCGCTTGAGCCCAGGAGTCTGAGGTTGCTGTGAGCTAGGCTGACGCCACGGCACTCACTCTAGCCTGGGCAACAAAGTGAGACTCTGTCTCAAAAAGTAAATAAATAAATAAATAAATGACTGTCACAGAGAAACTGCAAAGCTGTGTGACCTTTTCTAACTTAGCCTGGGAGACCCCACAACATCACTTCCTCTGCATTCCCCTTCATAAAGGCAGCCTCAAAAGCCAGTCCAGCTTCCATGGCAGGGCACAGAGACGCTGAAGTCTCAAAAGTATTTGTGGACATGTTTTAAAATCACCCCCCAAAATCTGATGCAAACCTGAATTCCTTATTCCTTGTGGTGTGGGACTTGTTTGTTTTTCTCTCTCTGGAAGGTTGCAGGGTCTCCATTTTATTTCTGGAGGCGCTAGAATTTCATGATATGCGTTTGTCTCAGTCTTTGGTCCTTTTTCATTCTTTGTGCTAGGCACTCGGTGCGCTTTTCAGTCTGAAGGCTCGTGTTCTTCAGCCCTGGGAAATTGTATCATATTATTCATTTGATCATTTCCTCCCTATTTTTTTTCCTGCCCTTCCCTCTCTCTGGATCTCCTCAAATAATACTCTATTTTTCTTATCTTTCCATGCCTTTACCTTTTTATTCCATTTTTATATGTACTTTTCAACTATCTCCTGAGATTTTTTTCATTTCTGCTCTCATATTTTTAATTTCTAAGAGCTCCTTCTTTTCCTCCGCATGTTCTTTTCAATAGCCTCTCTTTCTTATATTCTGGATGTGATACCTTTTATTTTCCCTGAAGACACTGATTAAAATTCATTTGAAGTTTTTGCATGTGCAGCCTGCATGGCCTCGGTCCTCTGGGAATGACTTTTTTCTGTTTATTATTGTCTCCCTCTTTCATGATAGAGATTCCTCTCAAATATATGGCAGTTATTTGTTGTGCGTTGATGTCTGTCGCCTCAGGAGCGCGCAGGAAAGGCAACGGGAAGTTCTGTGAGCGACAGGCGCTTGCAAACCTCAGGTAGGTTTGTTGGGGGCATCTCGTGTCAGTTTCACTTCTCGCGAGAGGACTCCTCCACGCTCCCCCCAACCCCAGCCTGTGAGGCTGACTGCGCGTGCGCGGGAGGCCCGGCCCGCGGAGCGGGGCGGGGCCAGCGAGGCGGGGCGGGGCCGTAGGGGGCGGGGCCGGCGCTGCGAGGCGAGCCTTCTCCCTGCCTTTCGCTGGATGTGTCCAAGGGCCCCGCTCGCGCCGCAGGTGGCTGTGCGGCCTGCGTGCTGCTTGCATTCGTGACTCGCAGATAGCGAGCAAATAAATGGTGAGTGATTCCAATAAAACTTTATTTATAAAGAAAAAAAAATAAATAAATGGTGAGTGAAGCCACCAAGTTAGTTACCAACAGGTGCCCGAAATCCCACTGAGTAGGCACTGGTGGGCTGGGGAAGGAGGACAGAGGACAGGACAGGACAGTCTCCTGCTGAGTGTTAGGTGCCCTCCCCACACTCCAATTGTTAGGAGCCTTTTTATGAAGCAGGGTCCTCTGGGCCAGCGTTCCCAGGGGACATGCGCGTTTGCCTGCGTGGACCACCGCCAAGCCCCTTCCTTAAACCTTTGCACCAACACCCCAACGCCAATGGCAAGTTCCTGAGCACTGGCCCCCGCCCAGGACTGTGGATGCCGACCTTAGACTTCAGTCTTTCCTGGCAAGGTGGACAGTGAGGGTTGTCCCCTTGGAACTTGGCCCCTGGGGAGCATCCTTCTGCAGGGCTCTTCAGGGCTGCCCACCTTGGCTGGAGCCAGCCCGAAGTACCATGCAGAGCCTCGAGGAGCCAAGCCTTTGGGTTTTAGTCCCCAGGGCCCTGGTCCAGGCCCCGGCAGATGTGGACAGATTGGCAACCTGAGTCATGCAATTTCCCAGGGCCTCAGGGCCTGCTGTAACTGCCTGCCCTAGAGGCGGTGCTGTTTGTCTCACTGGCTGTCTTAGTCTGTTTGTGCTGCTGTAAAGGAATACAGTAGGTTGGGTGATTGATAAAGAAAGATTTATTTGGCTCACAGTTCTGCAGCCTGGGTAAGAAGCATGGTGCCAGCATCTGCTTCTGGTGAGGGCTTCGGGCTGCTTCTGACGCAGGGTGACCGGGGAAGGGAGGAAAACCCCCTGAACGCCACAAATGGGTTCTTGGCTTCATGCTGCAAAGAATTCGAGAGCAGCCAACTGGCGACAGAAAGTTTATCGAGAGAGAGAGACAGACAAGAGATCCTACTCCACAAAGGAGAGGTTCTTTCCCAAGTAGGGACACCTAAAGGGGCAATGGTAACGTTTTTAAATGTTCGAAGACTCCGTTAGGAAACAGCCGTGCATGCCCAGCATTGTCTTGAGGTCAGGCCGTAAAGATTAGTCATAAACTGCTGTCACAGGAAGGTAAGCGCGGTTAGTAAGGCATCCATCCAGCTTAGTAATTCACCTACCCTGGACCCGCCCTGACTTGCTGACGACTTTCTTGTTCAGGGGGGTCAAGGTCCAGTACCGGCCGAAAAGGCTGCACCAGGGACCTTCCTTTTCTGCCTGATGCCTGTGTGACCTCCACTCACGGCGGGAGGTGAGGGGCTGCAGGCATCACATGGCGAGAAGAAGTGGGAGGGGGGAGAAAGAGAGAGAAGGCGGGTGCTAGAGTGAAAATTCATTCATTACCATGAGGATGGTATCATGATTTTGGTGAGGAATCTGCCCCTATGACCCAAACACTCCCCCACCAGGCCCCTCCTTCAACATTGGGGATCAAATTTCAACATGAAATTTGGAGGGGACAGATAACCAAACTATGCCACTGGCTTTGTATCGTGGTGTTCCGATGGGTGACACAGTCTAAAGCGTCGCCCGGAGACCTGTATGTAACCCAGGGTCCAGCTCCCCTCCCCCCAGTCCAGAAATCGGCCAGGAGCTGTTCCTCAAGAGGCAGACAGACCCATGGGCTCCTGCCTTCTCCGCTCAAGCTTCAGATGCTGACGAAAAGGCTGCAGTCTGTGTGGCTGGGGCCACATGTCTCCAGAGAAGCAAGACCCTGCACACACAGGCGCACGATGGCCAGACCGCAGGTCAAACAGAACTGGGACCCTCGACTTCTGGCAGCAGCCGGGAAACCAACCACTTGTCTGCAGCGACGAGCCAGGGAGCCAGCCCGCTCTAGGTCAGGTTGTCTCTCTAGGGACAGTTCAGGAGGCCACACAATAACTTCTGTCACAGCCAGCCCAGAATGGCCAGGACTTGATTAATGACTGCCGGCGTCCCCAGTTTTTGCCCCCACTTCCAACTCAGGACCAACTGGAGAAAGCCAGTCCGCCTCCTCCCACATGTCGCGGCTGCCTCCAGCGCCCTCCTGGGGCCCTCCCGCCCCCATGAGGACGCACCTGAGCCTTCCCTTGGTCCGCTCTAAGGCATACTCATTCCTTGGCCTGCTTTTGAGTCTCTGCCAAACCCAAGTGACAGCGGCCGGCTCCCTGTCATAGCAAGCTCAGAATAAGTAGGCTCTGCCTGTTCTTATTTGGTTGGTCTTTGTGTGTTTTCACAGAGGGCAGCTAGAACCAGCCACAGGGGAAGTGGAGTTTCAAAAGAGAAGTGAGGGAGGTGTGATGTGGGAAGAAGATGGGGGGCAGGTCAAAGTCGTTGGTGGTCCACAGGGACGTGGCCTTTGGGATGCAGGAGACAAGGTGTGCAACTGCAACGTGCTGGGGCCGGACGGAGCAGGCCTGGCCCAGCTCTGAAGACACCCCTGGCATGCCCCAGTGGCTTGAGTCTCCTTGTGGGGATCTCCAGGCCTTGGCACTGTACCCAGGAGTGACACCAGTGGTGCCCACAGTCCGTGGATAGGGCACCCCAGCACCTGGCAGGGCCCCTTTAGTCTGTTCCACTTTCTCCACCCCTGCAGCCAAATGCCCATGCCAAGGAGAGAGCTGAGCCCTGTAGTTTCGCTCTCCTATCACCTCCCTCACCTTCCTCACCTTGGTGCCTTCCCCACCCTTCCGTCCCCAAGTGAGTGTTTCTCACTTCCCCATCACTGCCAGTTCTCAGGACCTGGTCTTGGGGAGCCAGAGTGGTCTAGTTTTGGGGGAGCCACACCAAAGCCGTAGCTATCTCTTTCTCATCTCCCTCCCTGACCAAGTTCAAAGGCAGGATGAAGTTGGGAGGTGGTTGGGTTCCATTAGCCCGAGCTGAGAACAGAGGATATATAGACAGGTATACACGGCCAGGTTATGCTGCAGTAACAAACGCCTCTAAGACGCCATAGTGTAGACAACAGGGTCGTTTCTCAGCCACACCACATGTCCAGCACACATTAGTTGGGGGCTCTGCTCCACATTGTCCTCATGCGGGGACCAGGCTGGCAGAGCCTCCACCAGCCAAGGCACCACTGGTCGTGGCAGTGGGGGTAGGACTGTGCTGGGGTTTCCTCTGTTCTGGAAGTGACTCACACCACTCTGCCCACCGCCCGTTGATCTGAACACGTCCAACAGCCCCTCACTGATACGAGGGGATGGGGAAGTGTCATTTCTCCATGTGCCACAGGTGAGCAATAGACAAAAGTCTCCTGCAGAGAGAGCTGCACGCAGCTGCCCCACCCTGAGTGCTCCGGAGGAGCTTGGTGCAGGCTTCCTCGTTCTTTTTGACGGCAGCATCCTTCATTGAGCACGTGCACCTTAATGTTCTTAGCTGCCTGCTGATGGGCACTTGTGCTGTGTTCAGCCCGTTGTGATTTCAATGATACAACGAATAACCTTGTCTGTGCCTCAGTTCACATGTACGAGCGAGTTATTTAAATGTTCTTTGGCTAAGTTTCCTCATCTTAAATAGGGATAATAGTACCTACCTCAAGGGTGGTGAGGGTTATACAAGGTTATATACATGTAAAGCATTTGTCACAATGCCTGGCGTGAAGTAGGCAGGTGTCGGTGAGTTCTAGCAGTTCCTGTTACTATCATCATTTGCAAGTGCAGCTGTCCGTGGGGCAAGGATTTGTGCATTTTTAGTTTTGATCACATCCCCTGAATCCAGAGGTCTCCTCCCACTGGCAATGATAATTCCAGCCTCCGACCCATTTTCCCAGCCTCCGGGGCAATGCCTGGCACTGACTGCTCTCAGCTGCTCTTTGTCCCCTGGGCTCCCTGGGCGTGTCCAGACATTTCACCCTGAAGCTAGAGTGGTGGTGACTGCTTTGACTGCTTTGACGCCAGGCACGGCTCCAAAGTTGGGCCTGGAAAGGGTGGAAATTTACTAGGTGCTTGAGGCATGGGTGAGAAAGAATTCTCAGACAAAGTTTAGGATAGAAAGAAGTATAAAGTTTATTTAAGGCCGGATGCAGTGGCTCACGCCTGTAATCCTAGCTCTCTGGGAGGCCGAGGCGGGTGGATTGCTTGAGGTCAGGAGTTCGAAACCAGCCTGAGCAAGAGCGAGACCCTGTCTCTACTATAAATAGAAAGAAATTAATTGGCCAACTAAAAATATATACATCCAGAAGCAGGAAGAAGGCTTCTGAGTGGCTTTCGGGTCCTAATAAACGTGGACCCAGGAAAAAAAAAAATAAAAATAAAAATATATACAAAAAATTAGCCGGGCATGGTGGTGGCACATGCCTGTAGTCCCAGCTACTCGGGAGGCTGAGGCAGGAGGATCGCTTGAGCCCAGGAGTTTGAGGTTGCTGTGAGCTAGGCTGACGCCTCGGCACTCACTCTAGCCTGGTAGCCTGGGCAACAAAGCAAGACTCTGTCTCAAAAAAAAAAAAAAGTTTATTTATTTTCCCAAGAAAGAAAGAGAGAGAGAGAGAGGAGACAGTGACCATGGCACACAGAGAAAGGAGCCCAAATGCCGGGTGGTTGAAGAAAAGTGGCTGCTGTTCTAAATGGTAAAGGTGGCTTTTTTTCTCTCTCTCCACTTGGGCAGACTGATAACAGAAGTGGAGGCAAAGTTGTTGTAGGTGTGTTTTATTTTTCTTTTCTCTGTGAGGCTGGGTTATTATTACGTTTTTTTTTTTTTTTTTTTTTTTTTCAGAGCTATTCCTGCTGCAAGAGGCCGGGTTATGAGTAACTGAAGTCTGGTGCTGGCGAGAACTGAAGTGGGAGTTCGCACCCCTGCTGCCCACTAAGGGCTCTTCAAGGCTGAGAAAATGAAGTCTCAGAGATAACAAGTTAGACCCACAGGTGTTTTAATTAAACACAGCATAGTTGTGTTGTGGTTTGTGTCCCTTCTTTTCTGTTAGATGGGTTATTTTCCTCTGTTAGGTTATTAATGAGGCCACCTTTCAGGCCTGGCCCCAACATTCCTATGTAATCCGGGCAGAATGCCTCAACCAGGACACAGATGCCTCCTTCCTGACCCTCGAGTGACATTTCCTGGAGGTCAAACTCCCTGGACATGTGTCTTTGCTCCTCCAGGCTGCGCCGCCGCAGGAGGCCCATGGCACCCCAGCTCCAGGCTCCAGCTGTCCCCGGGAGTGCTGAGGGCTGCCTCCTGCTCCCCCAGCCCTGTGCTGCTCACGCCCCAGTGCCTCTGCTTTGCCTGGGCCTCCCCCACTGGGGACACCCCCCTGCCCATCCGCCCAGGCTGGGTTTCCTTTAGCAAGCTGGATGATGAGAAGAGGCAGTGGAAGAGCCTTCAGGATGGTCCAGGTGTGAGGACGAGGGAAAAATGCAGGTTTCCCGCCCCACAAAGATGCTAGCCTGGAATGCTCAACAAAACTGTTACAAAATAGAGTAAGCAAATGTCAAAAGATAGTTACAAGGCACAGCAGACTTGCCTTAGCACTTTCCTCGAGGCAGGGGCAACCTGTGTAAGCCAGCCCTGACTGCTTTAGGACTCCTTTAGCTGACCTGTAATTCCCTTTAGCTAATTGTCATACTAAAATCTCTGCCTAGCGGAGAATTATAATATCATTACATAACATGGGTCATAAGAAGCTGCATGATTGCACCACGCATGCTTGATGTATTTCAATACGAACATGCGATGATACAATGTAAGACCTCTGTGTCACTCACTTGAAAAGTCATTTAAGGCAATGCCAATTTAGGCAGTGCAGTTCTTACTCTCTGAAGAACTCCTGCACTGCCCAGGAGCGACTGCCTGGAGGACTCCGCCTGCATGTGTAACACCTATAGATTTGGGTGAATTCTTCTCTTGAGGTCCTTAAAATGCCTTAAGGTTCCTTGGCCCACCAGGAAGTGACATTTTTACTCACTGTATGGCTGGGAATCTTTCAAGACAGGTATTCGGATGTTCATTCTCTAATATGACAGCCCAGTGAACGACTTGGTCATATATCCAGTAGTTTCATTTGTGTTCTTTTATAAAAAGAACTTATTTTTATTGAACTCATGCAGATAATTATATTGACCTGAAAAGAAAAAAATAGTCACTAATAGTTTCTGATATGTGGAGGGATCAGGTAGGAAGAAAACGTTAAATGTTTCAATTCTGTTTGTAAAAGTATATGTTACCATCTTTTTTTTTTTTTTTTGAAACAGAGTCTTGTTTTGTTGCCCAGGCTACAGTGAGTGCTGTGGCATCAGCCTAGCTCACAGCAACCTTAAACTCCTGGGCTCAAGCGATCCTCCTGCCTCAGCCTCCCGAGTAGCTGGGACTACAGGCATGTGCCACCATGCTCGGCTTATTTTTTCTATATATATTAGTTGGCCAATTAATTTCTTTCTATTTAGAGTAGAGATGGGGTCTCGCTCTTGCTCAGGCTGGTTTTGAACTCCTGACCTTGAGCAATCTGCCCGCCTCAGCCTCCCAGAGTGCTAGGATTGCAGGCGTGAGCCACTGTGCCTGGCCCTGTTACCATGTTGATGTAAGGTATAGACAGCTTAAGAGAAAAAAGAAAAGGTTTCCTTAGATCTGGAAAAAATAACACTGAAATAAAAAAACCAGAAAATTTTCAGATAAAATCTCATGAAAATGTTATCTTCATCAGTTATTTTAGTCCTATGTAACTAATTCTTATTCTGCTTCATCATGGGGTAGCAGTTTTACAAAGCCACCAGTTTCTTCATCAGAGTTTTGGAAATTCTTACCCTGTCCAAGGATATAATCTGAAAGTTATCAGAAATCTATAATTGTCAGAGTCCTTTCTGTGAATTTTCTTGCAGAAGCAAATACTTTAGGAGAAGTATCAAAGTAAAACAATAACTGTCTGTGGATGACAAGACTTAGAACAGCCATGGATAAAAACCTGAACACATATTAATATCACATCTATATATAAATAAATCTAAGTCATAGAAAGTTAAACATCATTTCTTAGTTAATAACGATTTCCATATAATTTAACGTATCAAACAAGCCCAATTAGTTTAATATCTCTCTTTTTGTAAATCCTTTTAGATGTTCCAGGAGCTCTATGAAACATTCCAAACTTAATTTGAGATCAAAAGATTTATTTAATCTAGAATTTGAATTTTAGGAAGTTTGTCAAAAATATGAAAGGTTTATTTATTTATTTATTTTGAGACAGAGTCTCGCTTTGTTGCCCAGGCTAGAGTGAGTGCCGTGGCGTCAGCCTAGCTCACAGCAACCTCAAACTACTCGGCTCAAGCGATCCTGCTGCCTCAGCCTCCCAACTAGCTGGGACTACAGGCATGTGCCACCATGCCTGGCTAATTTTTTCTATATATATTAGTTGGCTAATTAATTTCTTTCTATTTATAGTAGAGACGGGGGTCTCACTCTTGCTCAGGCTAGTTTTGAACTCCTAACCTCGAGCAATCCGCCCGCCTCAGCCTCCCAGAGAGCTAGGATTACAGGCGTGAGCCACCGCGCCTGGCCATTATGAAAGGTTTAAAGCACTTGATTAATCAGGATAACCAGTCATTATGAAACCACTAAAGCCAAAACCAGAAAAGTTACATAGTTGTTTTAAAAAAAAACACCCTGGAAGGATCACTTTTCTTAAATAATCAAAAGACCTAATAAAAAATGACATAAAGCACAAGAAATTACCTTGATAAAATACTGAATCTCTTTTATTCCCCTTAAGAAGATCACTTAAAAGGGTGAAGAAAAGTCTTCACATTATCAGAACCATACTTTAACAAAACTTTACCACTTCAACAGAGAAGATCAAATTACAGTTTTGTATTAGTGTACCACTAAAGCTAATATTAATACAATTTTACAAATGAACCCATCCAATCTTAGCCAGCTTGATCACATAGGAAATTCCTTTTCAAAATTTGTTTTTCACAAATCTTTTATAATCTTTTTATATCTATGTAGTTGTCTTATATTCTTTCTCTTTCCCATTGTGGAAGAATCGGTCACTCTACTTTAGGACAAAAATTACTTTCTTTTCTTGGAGGGGAGTTACCAGTGATGACCTTTAAAGGTGCAGTGACAAACAGAGTGCAAGGGGCTTGGTTGGGTACCTATGCCTATTTGCTCATTGCTTCCAGGGGTCATCAATGGGGGGTAGGGGCTCCTTTGGGTCCCACTTCTGACACCAGATCTGTTAAAACGTAAATTTAAGTATATTTCTTTCTTTCTTTCTTTCTTTTTTTTGAGACAGAGTCTTAACTCTGTTGCCCAGGCTAGAGTGTAATGGTGTCAGCCTAGCTCACAGCAACATCAAACTCCTGGGTTCAAGCGATCCTCCTGCCTCAGCCTCCTGAGTAGCTGGGACTATAGGCATGTGCCACCATGCCTGGCTAATTTTTTTTTATATGTATATACTTTATAGTTGTCTAGCTAATTTCTTTCTATTTTATTAGTAGAGACAGGGTCTCACTCTTTCTCTGGCTGGTCTCGAATTCCTGAGCTCAAACGATCTGCCCACCTCGGCCTCCCAGAATGCTAGGAGTACAGGGGTGAGCCACCACGCCCGGCCTATTTCTTAAAGAGTTTATTTGAGCATTCGGTGATACACAGATTGGCGCAGCACCACCCCATAGGTGGCTAGCACTTCTCTTAGAAGGGTAAGAGGTGAAACTTTTATAATGTGTTCACAAAAGCAATACAAGGAAAGCAATTTTGATTGGTTGGAGTGGAAAATCTTAAGTTAGAGGTTAGTTGGCAGTTTCTGACTGATACAGTTTCTAGTTTCATTTTACTGTTTACACAGGGATTTAAAGTGCCAGAGCCACCCCAGTCTAATGGCCTCCCAGTTAGAGTTTCGAAATAATTCCTCATGCTGCATCTGCTGTCTTACAAGTTCATGAGGCACAGCACCTGTCTACATGGTGACAGACCGCCTATGAACGGGCCTCATTAACCATTCCCTCCATCATCTTTCGTCATCGTAACACTTAACATCCCACCACTCTACTGCCCTTCCGGATGACGCAGAGCCACGCTGCCTTCCATGATTGCTTGCAGCTATAGAAATGGTCTCAGCGTCACTAGAGGACCTTTTAGAAACCCCCTTAAACAACCCAGACCTACTTACATTCCCTGACAGCTCCTGTAGATTAGATTTCCAGGGCAACATAATAACTGGCCTATGCCATATTTTCCCAACATGAAACACTTGAGGCATAATCTCCGCCCACTATACAGTCAGCCCAAGCTGCTGCTCTCATAACTCTTACAGGAGCTTGCATGCTGGCAAAAGGAAAAACTGTCACTGTTCACACTGACCAGATATGCTGTTGGAGTCTGCCATGCTGTTGGCATAATCTGGAAATCCCATGAATTCTTAACCTCTGCTGCCACTCCTATGGCCAATGGGCATATACCGTGTTTCCCTCAAAATAAAAACAGGGTCTTATATTTATTTTTCCTCAACAAGACACCACAGGGCTTATTTTCAGGGGATGTGTGTTTTTTTTTTTTAAGTACTGTACAACAATCTACATTTATTCAAATATAGTTAAGTCGTCTTCTTCTGGAACATCATCATCACTCTCCAAACCCTAAATTCCATTCTGAATTTCTTGCGACTCTATTTCCTTCAGAACCATCGGCCCCAATCTCTCATGTTGAGCAGTAGAGCTCTCATGGGGCAGATGAGAAGGGCTGCTCGTCTTCTTTACCGCCCTGTGATGAAATGCATGGGTTGTGCAGATGCGCTGCGTAGCCACGCCCATCACTAGGTCTTATTTTTGGGGTAGGGCTTATATTGCACAAATGCTTAGAAATCCTGCTAGGGCTTATTTTATGGGTAGGGCTTATTTTCGGGGAAACATGGTAATTGCTGCCTTATTGCAGGCTGCTATGGTCTGAATGTGTCCCCCAAAGTTCATGCCTTGGAAACTTAATCCCCATTGCAACAATGTTGGGAAGTGTGGCCTAATGGGAGATGTTCAGGTTGTGAGGGCTCCACCCTCATGGCTGGATTAATGCCACTATGAAAAGGGCTTGCTGGGGTGGGTTCACTTGCTTCTGCTCTTCTGCCATGTGAGAACGCCATGTTCTTATCTGGAGGACACAGTGACAAGATGCTATCCTGAGTCCAGAGGCTGAACCTTCTGGTGCCTTGATCTTGGACTTTGCAGCTTCCAGAACAGTAAGAAATAAATTTCTGTTCTTTTTAAATTACCCGATTTCAGGTATTCTGTTATAGCCACACAAAATGGACTGAGACACAGGCTATTCACCTCCTTAGAAAAATTACTGTGGTTTCCTGAGCGGCCTGTACTAAAAACACTGATGCTATAGCTCTAGGGAATGATAGTACTGAGATGACTGCAAAATATGCAGCCGAAAACGACTCTTTTTTGCCTGCACAATTTGTCAATCTGTCTTTATCTGTGACTGATATTACTGATTATCAGGCAGATGCCCCATAATCTGAAAAAGACAAACGGATACAAAAGGGTGCCAAACAATTCTCAGACAGCTTAAATACTGGGCCCAAATGGACTACCTGTGGCCCCCCTTTTTTTTTATCTTTTGGCTTGCACTTATCTCCCATCGATGGGACATGTGTGGCCAGGGGATGGTTAAAGAACTAAAACATAACTGGCTCTGCCCCGACTCCCACAAAACTCATTCCCTAGTGCACTAAGTTCTTTTCAGTATGGAGATCCCTTTCGCCAGCATTTGAAACTTATAAAAAGGCAATCTTAAATCTTTCCATAGTAATAGAACAAGGGTTCAACATCATTATGCAAACATAGGAAGCACTCCAATAAGAAGTTAGTAATTCAGTGTCTGTTGTACCCCAAAATCGCCATGCCCTGGACACTGCCCAACGGGGAGGAGCTTCTGAGAGCATCAGTGAAGAACATGCTTCCGCACAAAGCGCTCGGGGCAAAAAGCGCCTAATCTGTACCGTTTAAAGAACAAGGTAAACACTCTCCATCAGATAAGATAAACGAGTCTCAGCCTTTTTATTGCACCTATTCCCAGGGACAGGAGGTTGGTTTATGGAAACGGGGAAATGTGCTGAATTTTGTTTTGTTTATTCTTCCCATTCTAACCTATTTTCTTCTCTCCCTTTGCAGATCTCTTGCCGCTCAGTTGCTAAACCAATTCTTCTCCACAGACACCAACTCAGCTTTTAATTTGTGGAACCTTTAAGGAAGTTTCAGATGGGGGCACATGAAGAGGTTCTGGACAGGCCACCCCAAGATATGCCACCCTGGCATAGTGACTTCAAGAGAGAAAGACACTTGGAAAACAGCAGGTGCAAGGTCGCTCTGACCTTCCTTCTTCTTAAGAGCAAGGGATGAAATTCCCATGTGAGAGATGCTCCTCCCTATGCCAGAAGGAAAGTCTCATTCTTATCACAGGTGGGAAATCTGTACAAACAAACCTTATTAAGCTAACCTAGTCACTTGCTTCTCTACCTGATTAACTGCCCTAGCCCACGCCCGTTAGCCTCGTCATATTTTCACAATTTACCACTTTGTCCAACTCAGTATATGAGTGTTCAACTCTAACTGCATCTTTGGGCCTTAATCCTCATGCGGGCTCCCATGCCATGCGAAACCTGTATTAAATATATCTGAATGCTTTCTCCTGCTAATCTGTCTTAAGTTAATTCCCAGTCCCAGCCAGAAAACCTTAAAGGGACAGAGGGAACATTTTGCTTCCCCTACAATGTCTTACTGGTGTTGCTTCTCTGGAGAACCCTGATAAACTGGTGTTGGTTGCATGCCAGCTGGCATTCACCAACCTCCACTAGTCCGCAGAAAGCCAGGACAGCCCACACCCTCCCGCCGACCCAGCCCGGGCTGCTCAGAGCTACCCAGCTCATCCGCCAAAGTCCCAGGACAGGGAGCTCCTCTCATGCCCCTCCTCATTCCAGAACCCCTCAGCTCCTGCTGTCCTGGAGTGAGCCACTGTGGCAGGCACCTGCTGTTTATTATTATTGAGACAGAGTCTCTGTTGCCCAGGCTAGAGTGAGTGCCATGGCGTCAGCCTAGCTCACAGCAACCTCAAACTCCTGGGCTCAAGCAATCCTCCTGCCTCAGCCTCTTGAGTAGCTGGGACTACAAGCATGAGCCACCATGCCTGGCTAATTTTTTCTCTATATATTTTTAGTTGGTCAATTAATTTATTTGTATTTATAGTAGAGATGGGGTCTTGCTCTTGCTCAGGCTGGTTTCGAACTCCTGACATCGAGCGATCCTTCTGCCTCGGCCTCCCAGAGTGCTAGGATTACAGGCGTGAGCCACTGCACCCAGCCTAGAGAACATGTTTATATGTAAGCCTTTTCTCCCTCTGGGGTCCTCCAGAGGACAGTGACCAAAGTTAATTCTCTTCCTGGTTTTATTTTTTTCCTCTTCCTGTTTCTGAGGTTCAGCAAACACGGATGGGACTGAGGGTTCCCGCAAGCCACTCTGATTGTGCTTCGGGACCTAAGGTTCCCAGCCCTCTGCCCTGCCTTCCTGCCTTCCTGCCAGTGGAGGGTCCCAGAGCCCCTTCCCAGGAAACACAGTGCTCACAGCACAGCTGTTCTCTTAGAAATTTTATTGGTCCTGGGGAAAGGCAGGCAAGCAGGCTCTGCCTCCCCGGAAGGTCCCGCAGGCCCTCACTGCTTCCCGTTGCCGTTGATGGGGCGGTTCACGTGCTCAGGGGAGGCCAGGAAGGCCTTGAGCTTGGGCCGGGCGCTGAGGCGCGCCACATAGGCTGATAGCAGGGGAAATGCTTTCAGGCAGCCGGGGGCCAGGACTTCATGGATCAGCAACAGATCCAGCAGGTTGTAGTCAGCAAAGGAGATCTGCAAGGCAGGGGACAGGGGACTTAGCCGGTGGGAGGAGGCTGGAGGCGGGGAGGGGGAATAGGGGCAAGGAGCTTGAGGCCAGCCTCCAGGTCTGCCCCACTTTGCTGAATGAATGGCCATCTGTAAGAGGGTGGTGAGGACAGGGCAGGACAGGACCAGATGCTCACCTGGTTGCCCACAATAAAGGCCTGGCCTCCCTGGTTCTGGGACAGCAGGGTCTCAAAAGGCTTCAGCTGCCCCGGCAGCGCCTTCACATAGTCATCCTTGCCCGCCTCCTGTCGGAGAGACACCAGTGTGCATCTTCCTCCTCGCCCCAGCCCCTGCCCCTGCCTGCCCCGAGGCACCCTCCTTCTGCTGGCCACTGGTGAACCCACTGGTGACCCACTGGGCCAGAGACTGGAGCCCCAAACACCCCTCTGCTCACCCCCGCACCAGGCTAGTCCCAAATCCTTTCACTTCAGCTGCTAATTCTTTTCCACTCCATTCCGCCTTCCTGCCCCTGCCAGGATCTCTTACGAGATTCCTGCAAAAGCCTCAGAGCTGGGTTCCCGGGAGGATCCTCCTAGACCTCCTCACATTCGGACAGAGCCCTGTGTAGACTCCTCTGTGCCCCACTGCCCTCAGGAGACTCCAAACCAGTGGGTTCAAGGCCTTCAGGACCTGGGCCAGCTGTTCCCCCATCTCCATCTACACACATGCACACGTGCACACACACACACCCCGACCGCAGGCACGCACACCTCGAACGCAGGCACGCACACGGGCACACGCTGCATCCACTAAACTGGTCCCAGGTCCTCACATGTGCTCTGTCTGTGTCTGCATATATTTTGTTCCTCTGAAAGTGCCAGCACCTCCTTGCAGAAACTGGCTATAGATCCTCCCGCTCCTACAGCTGCTCCAGGAAGCCCCCCCAGCCCAGGCAAAAAGAAACCACCTCTGCCTGGTGTCTCTGTCCTTGCACCCTCCCGCCATTGCCCCCAGGCAGTGAGGGTGACAGTACTGCCTTGTCCACAACAGCCCCTGGCCCCAGCACAGAGCCAGCTGCAGCCCCAGCACCCTGAGGAGGGAGGGGTCAGCCAGAGCCACGTGCGGCTGGGGCGCGGGCACTAGAGGCCCCTTCCTTCCTTCACCCCAGCGCCCTGCGCTCACGTAGTTGGTGTAGATGAGGCTGACGTATTTGCAGCGCAGGTCCTCCACGCCGTCGTTCACCACGTCCACCAGGGCTGCCTCCCGCTGGTCCTTCCCATAGAGCCCTGGGGTCAGGGGAGCAGACAGCGTGACCAGGCGCCTGATCCACACGCGACCACGGGCTGATCCCCCCCCCCAGGCCACGTGGCTGGCTGTGGGCCACAGCCTGGGGGAGGGTCCAGCCGGACACACAGTAGGTGCTCAGAGCTGGCGAGAGGAGCCTGGCACAGGGCCAGGGCTGCGCGTCTCTGCTTCCCCAACTGCAGAGGGCCGCGCGGCAGCTCGACCTAAACAGAAGGGGCTCAGAGGGCAGATGCCCACCCACCCCTGCCCTGGCCACCTGAGGCCTCAGGACTCACCGAAGGAGCGCCCCAGGTGACGCAGCATGGCGTTGGACTGGTACAGGGTGAAGTCTCCATCCTGGAACTTGGGGAGCTGCCCGTACAGCTGGAGGGAGGCACGGCTCCATGAGGGGCACTGAGCTTGGCTGCCCCCACCCCAGTCCTGCCCCCCAGGCCCCGCCCCCTGCCCGGGCGTGGTCACTCACACAGGAGGCCTTGAGTGAGCCCTGCTGCCAGGTCTCCCCGGTCACCACCTCCTCCTTCCAGCTCTGGCCCTGGTCCGCCAGTAGCATGCGCAGGGCCTCGCAGCGCCCTGATGTGGGGGGACAGCACAGGGCGTGGGGACTGGGGAGAGACCCGGCCTCACAGCGCCCTGAGGAGGGGTCAGGAGGGGGCGGAGGGGACTTGGGAACAGACTCCACCGGAAGATTTAAGAAAATACTGGGAAGGGATGGGACGTGGTCGAAGAGCTGACCACAGGGAAGGAGGCCTGGGCTTGCCGCCACAGGAAGGAGGGCTGCGGGGCTGGGGTCTCCCCGGGGTGGGTGAGGGGCCGTGGGCTGCAGCCCCCGCCGCTGCCTCCCCTTCCTCCCAGGCTCAGGCTCCTACCTCGAACGGGGAAGTAGACGATGGTGTAGGGCGGCACTGCGGGGCAAACGGCAGCCTGTTAGCGCCTGCGGGGCGCATCGCGGCCAGGCCCAGGGCGCACCGCCCGCCCTGCCCCGGGTCCCCTCCCCGCTCCGGCGCTCCCGGCCCCCTGCGCGCCTCTAGCTTGGCCCCGGGGACGTCCAGGGCCCCCCTGGGACCCCCGTCCCGGCTCGGGGGTGGTGTGGGGACGCGGGCCGGGCCGCGCGGACTCACTGGTGAGACGCAGGCGGCGCGCTGTGGCGCAGGCCCGCGGCCCGCGCCTTATAGGGGTGGTCCCGCCCCGCTCCGCCCCCGGTGCTGAGTCACGGCCACCGCCGCCGCCCGACCTCCCCGCGTCCTGGCCCAGCTTTGCAGGCTGGGGCCTGGGTCTGGGCTATCGAAGGTGAGCGGCTGCCCACGGCCGCTGTCCCCCACACACCTGCTGCCACTGCCCCACCGGTCTCCACGCCCTTCTCACCTCTCCCGCTCTGACCGGGTCGGACCAGCGACTCAGCCTCCTGCTAGCGCTGGGGTGTGCGGGGCGGCCCCACTTCTCCACCCCCGGTTCCATTCCTGCGCCCTGCGGCCCGTGGATGTTTCCGCGGTCGTGGAAACTTGTCAGGTCCCTCTCTCCTCCCACAGCGCAGTCACAGGGGGTCGGGGCCACTCTTCCTGGTGTGCTGGCCTGCAGGTGCTTATGGGGGGGGGACATTAGTGTGCTCCTGGCTCCTGGTCCATTATTATCTCTGGTGGGGCAGGGTGGGTCCCCGTCTTATTTGTATGCGTGTGCTTACGTGTTCCCTTTATCTTCACACTCCGCTGGCACTTCCTGCAGGTGGTGAGTTTGCTGGGCTGCGTGCCCTTAGTGCAACTGCTGCATCGCTGGGCTTGCAAAAAAAACAAAAAACAAAAAAAAAACGGAGCCAGGCGGCCCTCCGGAAGGTCTGCACCAGCCCACCCAGGCTCCTGCTGCCGTGGGACTCTCTCTGGCCCCATGTCCCCTCCACCTCGCACTGCTAAGGATTTTGATCGTCTCTTCCAGTGCTCCTTGGATTTTCTTTTCCACTTCTGGAAATTGTCTGTTATCCTTGGACCATTTTCTTTGGCTGTGCTGTCTCCTTTCTGTTGATCTGCAGGAGATCTTCGTTTGTTCTAGACACTAATTTCTTCTTGGCTTTAACGTTACAATCACCTTCTCCTAGTCAGTCTGTCAACTCTCTCTTAACTTTGCCCAAAGTGTATTGTTTTTTTGAGTATTTTAATTTAATTTTCTAGTGGACAATTTGCATATCTCCCTCACCCTTTCCTTTAGGGTAGTGTGACACTTTTCCATAATAAACGACTTAAAGGAAAGCTTTGGTCAAGAATGGAATGAAATAGCCAAAAAAACAAACAAAAAAAGTCACTGCTGCTTTTAAAAACCCAATACTTTCACCAGTTTTATGCTCGAGCAAAACCATGAGGTATTTGCACGGCACGTGTTTGCAGTGTTTCCTTGGGGCTGGCTCTCGGCTCCGTCCACTGGCCGAGCTGCCACCGTGTGCCGTGCTGGACGGCAGAGGCTCACTCTGCTTCACGGTGTCCGGAGGCTCTGGATACAAGACTCTTCAAGGTCCCCAAATCCCAAATTGCCGTAGCGCCATGGATGCCAGCAGTGCCAAGTTCTCCACAGTCTCGTTTGCCCGCCTCGTGAACGGACACCTGAGTGGAGCCATTCCGGGGCGGCGTCTCCAACACTGCCTTGCGGTCCTGGGCCGCGGCCCTCCTGTCGTGGTGCACCCAGTGCTCCGTGTTGGGAAGTCTCACCTTGGAGACAAAGGTCAAGCAGCCGTGCCCTTCGTGGTTGAACAGCGCCGGGCAGCAGTCCTGGCCAGCAGCCACCTGCTGTTCTCCGAGACAAGGGACACACTCAGGAGGGACAGGAACTGTGTTTTCAGAGTCGAGACCTGCACACCTTCTGAGGCATCAGCGACAGATTCGTGCCGTCGTGACTGGCCCAGGCCGGGCGGCTCCCACCGGCGGAGAAGCTGACCCCATGGGCCCCAGTCGTCCGTGACCCTGTCCCCAAACTCTGACATCAGCTGGCCAAGAGGCATCTTGCTGCCCCGGGCGTCCTGGCTGGCTTTTCACCGACACTCCTCTAATGCAGGCAGAAAACACTCTGCATTCGAAGTCACATGATCCTGCTGCCCGCAGAGCACCCTCGGGATGCCAGTCCAAGCTGAGGACTGGGGGCCAACGGGCTTTTTAATGTGCTTGCTTACCCACCAGTCCTTTCTGGACTCGAAGTCACAGAAGTGAGCGTGCTCCACTTCCCACAGCAAGTTTGTCCTCCGGCGGGACCACTTCACAAAAGTGGCTGCGAGATTAACTCTCGGGATCACCAGAGTTGGCTTCCAGACACAGGCGTTGCGGTCCGCCCTACAAGGGACGATGCGGTCGCCCTTGGGAGCCCATCAACACCTGTGCTGTGTCCGAGGTGCTCCTTGGGTTCACGAGCTCCCGCCCACCGGCCCTTCTCTTACAGATGCGCACCTCGTGCCTGCTGGGGCTCAGGGCAATGGGAGTGCCATCCCTGTTGCAGGCACGACAGGTGACTGGCTCTAGTAAAAACTGATGCAGGGACATTATTCTTAGTGTTTTCAAAGAACAGAAAGCTGGGGTGGGGGCAGTCTGGGCAGGATCAGAGCGGAGAATTCGCAGACTTGGGTCAGTCCATGCGAACAGGCTCTGCGGGCGCAGGTGGAGGGCCAGAGTGTCTTTCATTAAATAAAGCTCCTTAATTTTAGTGTAGTTGAAACCATCAAGTTTTTTTTTGTTGTTGTTTGTTTGTTTGTTTCTGTAGGGGGGGGTTGGTGCTTATGTTTTGTGCTTTTTTTTTTTTTTTTTTTTTTTGAGACAGAGTCTCACTTTGTTGTCCAGGCTAGAGTGAGTGCCGTCAGCCTCGCTCACAGCAACCTCAAACTCCTGGGCTCGAGCGATCCTTCTGCCTCAGCCTCCCAAGTAGCTGGGACTACAGGCATGCGCCACCATGCCCGGCTAATTTTTTTTTTTTATATACATATCAGTTGGCCAATTAATTTCTATTTATAGTAGAGACGGGGTCTCGCTCTTGCTCAGGCTGGTTTTGAACTCCTGACCTTGAGCAATCCGCCCGCCTCGGCCCCCAGAGAGCTAGGATTACAGGCGTGAGCCACCGCGCCCGGCTGTTTTGTGCTTTTGAAACTTCATTTATAAGCCTTTTATTACTGCACTGGATCACGGCGACATTCTCCTATGTTGTCTTCTATTAATATTCACTTTGTCTTTTTATCTTCACGTTTACATTAATCCGTTTAGAGGCCACTCTTGCACGTGCTGTTGGGTAGGAATCCAGTTTTATTTTCCTCTGAGCAAAGAGCTGTCTTCTGCAGCACCATCTACAGGGCATGTGATTCGTCCCACGCTAGGTTCCCGTAGGTGACCGGTCTGCTGGTTCTCTGTCCTCTGCCATTCAGTGACTGTCTGTCTGTTCTTGGGCCAGTACCACAGCTGTTTATTACTGTGGCTTTATAAATCTGGTAGGGAAAAAGCACACCCTCCAGCCTTTTTTTTTCCCCCTGACATTTTCTTATTTGTGGATCTTTATTCATTTCTTGAGAAAATCTAACTGGGATTTTGGTTAGGATCGTGTTACATTGAGAGATTTGTTTGGAGGGCATGCACATCTTTACAATCCCTACCCTGCGTGATACCCTACGCGGCAGTATATCTCCCTCTTTATCCTCATCCTCTTCTCTAGTCTTTAACTTTTCTACCAAGAGGTCTTACATAACCTCTTTATTTATTTAATTTTTTAGAGACAGGGTCTTACTCTGTCACCCAGGCTGGAGTGCAGTGGTGTCCTCACAGCTCATGGCAGCCTCAAACTCCTGGGCTCAAGTGATCCTCCTGCCTCAGCCTCCTGAGTAGCTGGGGTTACAGGTGCGTGCCACCATGCCCAGCTTCTTCTTATATGTTCTAGAGACTCTGTATCTTGGTGCTGTGAATAATGTTAATATCTTCTTTTAGTTGGATCTTGGAGATATAGAGAAGTGCTAGAGATACTATTGGTTTCGTAGGTTTGTATCCAGTAATGTTGCTGATCTTGCTTCCAACCGATGGTTATTCTGCTGATGCCAGTGGCCCTTCTAGACAAATGATCACGTGATCTGCAAATAATGAGACTTTCATCTCCTCCCTTCTGATCCTTACAGCTTTTCTTTGTTTTTTCTTTCTTTATCACATAGACAAGGACCTCCAGTACTACATGAAATAGTGGTGTCTTGTTTCTGATCTCAAAGGGGCCTCTAGGGCGTGAAGGAAGAACGAGGGTTCCTAGGGTCTCACCCACGCTCTCCCTGCTCTGGCTGGTGGCTGAGACTTTTGGCATGGAAACTGTGCCAAATTCAAGAAGCTCCCTTCTCCTAGTTTCCTAAAACGTTGTATCATAAATAGGTAACGAATCTTACCAGATGCTTTTTCTACATTACTTGATGTTAATCACATGCTGTTTCTCCTTTATTTTTACTAGTGTGGAGAATTATATTGATCCATTTTCTGATGAATTCATGGAATAAACCCAGCTCGATCATGATGTATTGTTTTTAATACAGTCGCATGCATTTTGTGTAGGACTTTCCCATCTGTGCTCAGGAGTGGAAAGAGCATATAATTTTCTTGTTTTGTCCTTATCTGGCTTAGAAATCCAAATTTACTACCTTCGTAAAAATGTCTGGGAAACTTTTCCTCGATTCTATTATCTGAAATAACTTGCAAAAAAAATTAGAAGTTATTCACATCTGCTCCTTTTCCTTGATGAGTTTTGTCCAAAATTCCGCTGTCATATGAAGAACCAGCTTTTGGTTTTATTAATTTCACTGTTGTGCCTCAGCCCTTGTTTGCCATTCACCTCTTGTCTTTCTGATTTCCACTGTTTCTTACAATTCGCTCTGTTATTCTTTTCCTGACTTTGTGATTTCAATGATTCACTCACTTATTTTTAGCTATTTTTATTTCCTGATAAATCTATACATATATATTTTTTCTTTCTTCTTCTTCTTTTTTTTTACTTCAATATACTTTTTGTTTTAATCAGTCTCACTCTGTTGCCCGAGCTAGAGTGCTGTGGCATCAGCCTAGCTCACAGCAACCTCATATATATTTTTAGTTGGCCAATTAATTTCTTTCTATTTTTAGTAGAGACGGGGTCTCGCTCCTGCTCAGGCTGGTTTCGAACTCCTGACCTTGAGCGACTCCCAGAGAGTTAGGATTATAGGCGTGAGCCACTGCACCCGGCCTACCCTGGCTTTCTTTTTGTTCACGTTCACTGAGAGTATCTTTTCCTATCCTTTTATTTTTGATATGTCTGTGCCTTTTAAAAATTGAGGTGATTATATTTGGTAAAACGTACGGATCTCGAGTGGACAACATGATGCATTTTAAAAAGCGTGTGCACTGGTCGAAACGGCAGCCTGTTGAGATGCAGAGGAGGCCAACTGCCTCGACGGGACCTGGTGACCGGGCCAGTCCCTCCTCACCCTCGCTAGGCAACCGCGTCTTGAGTTCTAGCACTACAGGTTCGTTTTGCCTCTTGAAATTTCACAGAAATGTACTCATATAGTCAGTCAGTACTCGTATGTCTACCTTCTTTCACCCAACACGTTTTTGCTAACTTTTTTTAAAAAAATTGAGGTATGATTTACAGTTAGTAAAATTTACCATCTTAGTGTTTGGTTCTATGAGTTTGACAAAAGCCATCATTATGGCCAGGCCCAGTGGCTGAGACCTGTAATCCCAGCACTCTGGGAGGCTGGGGCGGGAGGATTGCTTGAGGCTAGGAGTTTGAGATCAGCTTGGACAAGATAGCAAGACCCTGTCCCTACAAAAAACAAAAAAATTAGCCAGGGGTGGTGGCGCATGCCTGTAGTCCCAGCTACTTGGGAGGCTGAGGCAGGAGGATTGCTTGAGCCCAGGAGTTGGAGGCTGCAGTGAGCTATGATCAGGCTACTACACTCCAGCCAGGACAACACAGTAAGACCTCATCTCTAAAAAAGACACACACACACACACACACACACACAAACAAAAGCCATCGTTACAATCAAGACAGAGAACATTTCCATCATCCTCCGAAGTCCCCTTGTGTCCCTGTGTAGTCAGCCCCTCTCCCATCTGTGGCCCCAGCAACCACTCATCTGCCTTCTTTCCTCACAGTTTTGTCTTTTTCAGAGTGTCATCAAAATGGAATGGTATCCTTTTTCTGGGCATTCCAAAAAACTACATTTCACAGACTCCCTTGCAGTTAGGTTGAGGCCATGTGACTGGGTTCTAGACAATGGAATGTGGGCAGAACTGATGTATGCCACTTCTCATGGCTAGGTAGCATTTCGAGTCTCTCTTCTCTCACTTCGTGTAATGCCCTGCTGTGGATCAGCAGTCCTTTGCTCTTTGTAGCCAAATAGTATTCCGTTGTATGGATGCACCACAGCTTGTATCCACTGGCCAACTGAAGGGCCTTTGGGTTCTTGGCAATTGTGAGTAAAGCTGCCTTAAATATTTGCATACGGGTTGTTATGGGAACATAAATTCTCATTGTCTTGGATAAATACTCAACAGAAAGATTGCTGAGTCATGTGGTAAGTGCACATTTAGCCTTATAAGACATTGCCAAACTGTTCTCCAAAGCAGCTGTACCATTTTACGTTCGCACCAGTGGTAGATAAGAGTTCCAGTTACCCTCCATTCTCACCAGCTTTTCTTCTAACAGGTTTATAGTGTTAACTCATTGTGGTTTTAATTTGCATTTTTCAAATGACTAATGATGTTGAGCTTTTCATGTGTTTATTTCCCATAGAGATATCTTCTTGTTGAAGTGTCTATTCAAATCTTTGCCCATTTAAATTGAATTATTTTCATTTTTTTTCTTTTATTTTTGAGACAAGAGTCTCACTTTGTTGCCCAGGCTATAGTGAGTGCGTGGTGTCAGCCTAGCTCACAGCAACCTCAAACTCCTGGGTTCAAGCAATCCTCCTGCCTCAGCCTCCCCAGTAGCTGGGACTACAGGCATGCACCACCATGCCCAGCTAATTTTTTCTCTATATATTAGTTGGCCAATTAATTTCTTTCTATTTATAGTAGAGACAGGGTCTCGCCCTTGCTCAGGCTGATTTCGAACTCCTGACCTTGACCAATCCGCGTGCCTTGGCCTCCCAGAGTGCTAGGATCACAGGCATGAGACACCGCGCCCGGCCTGAATTATTTTCTTATTGAGTTTTGAGACTTCCTCATGCACTCTGTATATAAATCTTTCATCAGATATGGTTTTGGCAAACATTTCCTTCCAGTCTGTGGCTTGTTTTTTCATTTTCTTAACAGAGTTTTTTAAAAAGCACAAGTTTTTAATTTGTATGAAGTAATATATATCACCTTTTACATTTCATGGATCATGTTTTTGGTGTCATATTCAAGAAATCTTTGCCTGACACAAGGGGGAAAAAAGATTCATTTTGTGTTTTTCTTCTAAAGATTTTATACTTTGTGCAGTGAGCTATGATCATGCCACTGCACTCCAGCCTGGGCAACAGAGTGAGACCCCCATCTCAAAAATAAACAAATAAATATTTTTAGAATTTTAAAAAAATTTTATACTTTGGAGTTTTACATTTATGTCTGTGATCATTTTGAATTTTATACATGATGCACATTGTGGGTTGAGGTGCATTTTTTGCATGTGGATTTCCATGCAGTTGCTCCAATAGCGTTTTTTTTTTTTTTTTTTTTTTTTTGAGACAGAGTCTCGCTTGTTGCCCAGGCTAGAGTGAGTGCCGTGGCGTCAGCCTAGCTCACAGCAACCTCAATCTCCTGAGCTCAAGCAATCCTACTGCCTCAGCCTCCCGAGTAGCTGGGACTACAGGCATGCGCCACCATGCCCGGCTAATTTTATATATATATACATTAGTTGGCCAATTAATTTCTTTCTATTTATAGTAGAGACAGGGTCTTGCTCTTGCTCAGGCTGGTTTCGAACTCCTGACCTCGAGCAATCCGCCCGCCTCAGCCTCCCAGAGTGCTAGGATTACAGGCGTGAGCCACTGCGCCCGGCCTCCAATAGCGTTTTTTGCAAGGACGGCCTTTTCTTCACGACAAGCCTTTGCGGCTGTGTGTGCGCGGGTCTCTTCTGCACCTGCTGTTCTGTTCTGGTGACCTAAGTGTCTGTGCTTTCACCAGTCCCGAACTATGACTATTTCTGCAGTCTGTGACATCTTTAAATCAGGCAATGAGAATCCTCTAACTTTATTCTTTTTCAAATTGTTCTGATTATTCTGGTTCCCTTGTTTTCCATGTAAATATTGGAATCAGTTTGGGATTCTGATCAAAATGACACAATCTCTAGCACAAGTTAGGGAAAACTGACCTCTTAATAATATTGGTACACCTCTCCATTTATTTAGATCATCTTTAATTTATCTCAGCAATATTTTACAATTTTTTCAGAGTACTGATCTTGCATATATTTCATTAAATTTATCTGCAAGTAAGATAAATCATGGTTTTTGATGCTATTGTAGATGACACATTTTACATTTCATTTTCTTTTATTGCTAGTATACACTATAACAATTGATTTTTTAATGTTGATTCTGTATTACATGGCTTTTTATAATTCAATTGTTAATTCTAGTAATTTTAACTTCTTTAACTTTGGAATTGTTTTTAAAATTTAATTTATAATCTTTATTGCTGGCATATAGACTTACAATTAATTTTAGTATACTGTATAGCCTGTAGTATGTGACTTTGCTATACTCGCTTATTAGTTCTAGTTGTTTTACAAATTCTGTAGAATCCACATAAATAATCATGTCATCTGTAAATGCAGACAGTTTTATTATTTTTTTTAAATGCATGTGGAATACACTGGATTAATGTTCACCAATCCTATTTCCTTTTTCTGAGCATTCCAAAAAACTACATTTCACCAGACTCCCTTGCAATTAGGTTGAGGCCATGTGACTGGGTTCTAGACAATGGAATGTGGGCAAAATTGATGTATGCCACTTCTGATGGCTATAAAATGTCCCATACAGTCCTCCTTGCTGCTTGTCACCCTCTTTATTCTTTGGCTTGGAGACTGGTAGAAGATCCCAAGAAAGCTTCAAAGAATAGCAAAACTACGGATAGGAAAAACAAGATCCCTGAGTCAGTGCCAAGAGAGGAGTTACATAGGATTACAGCTCAATCTGCATTAGACTTTGATGTGAATGATACAGAAACTTATATTTTGTTAAGCCACTAAGATTTCAGTGTTTATTTGTTGACACAACATAGACTAGCTTACTTGACAAATACTGAGGGTTTCTGGAAACATTATTATTGGATCTTAATTTTAAAAAATACATAACTTGACATTCTCTGCTTCAGTTGGAAGAATTTAACCTATTTACATTTATTGTGATTACTGTTGCATTAGGATTTAGTTCTATCATCTTATTTTATTTTCCTTGATTTTTCCCCCATTCCTGCTTTTCATTGGATGGATCAAATTTTCTTCTACTGATTCTAATTTTGTTCTTATGATAGTTGCTCTTAACCTAAGAGACTTGGCAAGAGAAAGATATGAATATGGATAAGTTTAAGAAATCAATAGGCTAACGCCGGGCGCAGTGGCTCACGCCTGTAATCCTAGCACTCTGGGAGGTCTGAGGCGGGAGAATCCTTTGAGCTCAGGAGTTCGAGATCAGCCTGAGCAAGAGCGAGACCCCGTCTCTACTAAAAATAGAAAGAAATTAATTGGCCAACTCAAAATATATACAAAGAAAATTAACCAGGCATGGCGGCACATGCCTATAGTCTCAGCTACTCAAAAGCTGAGGCAGGAAGATCACTTGAGGAGTTTGAGGTTGCCGTGAGCTAGGGTGACTCCAAGGCACCCTTGGTGGGGCAACAAGAGTGAGACTCTGTCTCCAAAAAAAAAAAAAGAAAGAAAGAAAGAAAGAAATCAATAGGGTACATAAACTTACCAATATCTGTACCTTCCCCATACCAAGACTCTTAGTCCTTCCTCCTATCATAATTTTGATCTTATCTAGAACTCTAATTCTGGATTACTATAGATACATGGACTCTTTATTTTCTTCAGTCATAGCTTTTTTATTTTATTTTGAGACAGAGTCTCACTCTGTTGCCTGGCTAGAGTGAGTGCCAAGGCGTCGGCCTCGCTCACAGCAACCTCAAACTCCTGGGCTCAAGCAATCCTCCTGCCTCAGCCTCCCGAGTAGCTGGGACTATAGGCATGCGCCACCATGCCCAGCTAATTTTTTCTATATATATATATTAGTTGGCCAATTAATTTCTTTCTATTTATAGTAGAGATGGGGTCTCGCTCTTGCTCAGGCTGGTTTCGAACTCCTGACCTCGAGCAATCCGCCTGCCTCGGCCTCCCAGAGTGCTAGGATTACAGGCGTGAGCCACATCGCCCGGCCTAGTCATAGCTTTTTAGAAAGACAACAATAGAGTATTTGGTCATCCTTGCTTCCACATGTCCTGTGGCATGTCCTGTATGTTTCTGTTCTTATCTGAGCACTATTTCCCAAAGCATTTTCCCATGAATCTTCACATGCTTGAGCATACTGTCATGACACCCTCACATTTTGTTGTTGTCGTCGTTGTTGCTTTATCTTCACCCATTCAGAGAACACCCTTACATTTACATACCAATTTGCTGGATTTAAAATTCCAGGTTCAAAGTTTTTTTTTTTTTCCTTCAGCATTTAAAAATTATTGTTATATAATCCTCCTGCATTCACTATTTCCTTTGAGAAGTCTGATGTCAAATGGAATCTTGTTCTTCTGTAAGTGATCTGTTCTTTCTCTCTGGAAGCATTTTATAAGACCTTTCCACCTTGGACAGTCTTCGATTTCGCTCCGATTGTCCGGATTTGGTGGCCTTGCTTTGCCAAACTCTCCAGCTGGTCTGGCACTGTCAAACCTCTTGGCCGGAGGTGGATCGTCTTCATTCGGTTCGGAGAAATGTATCTCCGTTATTTCTTCCGACATTTCTTCTTCTCCATCTTTATTTTTCTCTTCTGGGACTTGTGTCATCCAGATAATGGCCCTTCTAGTCTGTCCGGTCGTTGCACTGTCATGTGTGTCTTTTCTGGTTTGACCTTGCTAAGAGGGAGTTTCCAAGCGGATCTCTCCACTCAGCATTTCATCCGTCAGTTTTTTTGGGTTTTTTTGAGACAGAGTCTCGCTTTGTTGCCCAGGCTAGAGTGAGTGCCGTGGCGTCAGCCTAGCTCACAGCAACCTCAATCTCCTGGGCTTAAGCGATCCTTCTGCCTCAGCCTCCCGAGTAGCTGGGACTACAGGCATGAGCCACCATGCCCGGCTAATTTTTTTATATATATATCAGTTGGCCAATTAATTTCTTTCTATTTATAGTAGAGACGAGGTCTCGCTCTTGCTCAGGCTGGTTTTGAACTCCTGACCTTGAGCAATCCGCCCGCCTCGGCCTCCCAAGAGCTAGGATTACAGGCGTGAGCCACCGCGCCCGGCTCATGCGTCAGTTGTACGACTAACACCACTCATCCCAGCTCTTATTGGCTTTTTTCAATTATTGTTTTCATGCCTACTATATCTTCCTGGGTTTTTGTTTTTTTTTTTTTGGAGGGGGGACTTCCTATTGCCAGTAACTTTTCTTATATCCTTGTGTGTTTCTATTATGTGTATTCTGCATCTGTGTGGTCCACTCGTTCTGCATCATATGATATCACCTGTCCCCCGGGGGCGTCACCCTTGGGACCTGTGAGCTTGTGCCCCTGGTGGAATTGCTCACTCTGCTTGGCAATATGCCAGCCTCAAGGAGAGGGAGGGAGGGAGGTGTCCCCAGGCACCGCCAGGCCACTGCCAATCTCTCCCCCCTTTGCTGCCCCTCTGCAAGCAGAATCTGGGCTCGGAGCCTCCCCTTCAGACCCTTGGCGAGCAGCACTGTGGGAGGCGGCCCCCCAGGTTCTAAGTGCTGGCCCTGGGGGGCTTGCAGGGCAAGTGTGGACGAGAGAAAGCCCACAGCCAGTCAGTGCCACTCTTCTCCCCAGCGCCTCGCCCCAGCACAGTCTTGGCAACGCTGACACGCTCTAGCGAAGCCTGCACTGGGGTCGGTGTTGAGCGACGACAGCCCCTTGACAGCTCCTGAGGGCTAAGAACCAAATACGAACCACTTCCCTCTCTCGTCCTTTTATTGCCACTTCCAGCCTCGCTCACCCTCCATCCACAGGCATCTACACGCACAGGTACACACGCACCTACACACATCCCTGTACGCTCAGACGCACACAGGTTCGAAGCAGCCATCGGTCTCAGGGAAGAGGTACATCTCACTCTTTTGTTTAATTTTGTTTTTTTTCCTGAAATCTCTGCTTCTCTCTATACAGTTTCTCCTGTATTCCTACCAGAGAGGGAGCTGACAGCGTGTGCCACTTCACCATCTAATCCAAAAATGGATCTAATCTAATCCATCGGGATAGTATGGACCACAGCCCATGACCTGCTTTGCCAATAAAGTTTTATTGGAACCCAGTCATGCTCATTTATTTACATGTTATCTGTCTTTGCTGTTGTGCTTCAACAGCAAAAACGAGTGATCGCAACAGAGGCTATGAGGCTGTCAATGCTTAAAATATTTGCTTTCTGCCTTTTTGCAGAAAAATTTTCTGACCTCTGATCTAGACCAAGGTCCTGAACCCCAACTCCAGGAGACGCTAGACTTCCAAGGCCATTTATTCTACCTTCCCCAAGACAGCTGCTATGGTGTGCTCCATAGCAACACTCTCCATAGCAACATCCTCCATAGCAACGCCCTCCATAGCAACACCATCTCCCCTTTGCAATGCCCAACACCTCTCTGACCCCCAGCATCACGTGAGGATTCCAGGCTAGGGTGGGAGCCCCTGAGAAGCTGCTGAAATGTGCTGTGCAGGTCATCTAGGGAAGCTCCCTTACCACATTGGAGAAGATGGAGCCAGTTATTGAGTGGTGCAAACGGGTGAAGTTTTTTTTCTTCCCACCCTTATCATCAAACATGCTTCTTTGAAGGAATCCTTCTCTCCCCTGGAAGAAATCAAGGGCAGATCCCATTAGCAATCACTCTGAAGTCACGAAAGGTCTTCCAGGCACCTAGATAGCTCTGAAGGTCTGGGCCAGCACAGTCTCCAACGTTTTGAACTCTCATCCAACGTGGAGCTCTCCCATCCCCTGCTTGGGTTGGACGCTGGCTTGGAAGCCGGATTGGAGCGGGGTGGCCTTTTCTGCTGTCTTCTAGCTCCTCTCTACTCACAACCTCTAAGGGCAAGGTTTAGAGGCCAGGGGACAAGGGTGAAAGTGCTGACCTGTGTGGGTGGCTCAGTTGGCCCCTGGCAACAGTGCCCTCTAGAGGGAGGATGAGCAATTACTGGCTTTCTCATGGGAGGTCTTAAAACACACACACACACACACACAAATATCTCTCTCTCTCTCTCTCTCTTTGAGACAGAGCCTCACTCTGTTGCCCAGGCTAGAGTGCCGTGGCGTCAGCCTAGCTCACAGCAACCTCAAACTCCTGGGCTCAAGTGATCTTCCTGCCTCAACCTCCCGAGTAGCTGGGACTACAGGCATGCGCCACCACGCCGGCTAATTTTTTCTCTATATATATTAGTTGGCCAATTAATTTCTTTCTATTTATAGTAGAGACGGGGTCTCGCTCTTGCTCAGGCTGGTTTCGAACTCCTGACCTCGAGCAATCCACCCGCCTCGGCCTCCCAGAGTGCTAGGATTACAGGCGTGAGCCACTGGCCCAAATCCTTCTCTTGACACAGCACTGAACGCCCCCTCAGCCCCCGGGCTTCAGCGGTTTCCTGCTCTCCGCTGGAGCTGCCCTCTCTCTGGGCGGGCCTCTTGGGCAAAGACCCTTTGAAGAAGCTCCGAGGTGGCTCCCTCCACATCTGGCACTTGGGAAACATGTCCCTTTGTCCCACTGGCACCTGCTGTGTGCCCTAATGCGCTCTGCTGTCGCCAGGTGGCCACTCAGGAAATCTGTCCCCTTCAGAATTCCCAGTACATTTAAACACCAAGCAATAGAGCTAGTCCAGCGACAGTCCTGGACACTGCCGTATGGGAAACCCGGAGAGCAAGTGGTCGAGGAAAGAAGGGGCATGTTCCCACCGGGAAGCCTCTGAGGAGAGGTAGGCACAACAGAATACATGACTGGGTGGAAGGCTGAAAAAAATGAAGATAAGTAAAGCAAAAAAGAGAGAGAGAGAGAGAGAGAGAGAGAGGCAATTATAAGCTATACAGCAAAGGCAGTGTGACAATACACTCTGCTGGGAATGATTCATGTCACAAAAATGTGCCTATTGATTTTTTGACTTTTAGAATCAGCTTATAAACAAAGCACAGAAGTCTTACTTATGGTTATCAAATATTACTTCAAGAACGGTAGCCCTTTCCACCATCCTCTCAAGAATCGTTTTTTGGAGCTGGGCTTTGTGAGAGGTGGAAAGTGCGGGTCCCGTGTCAGTCCTTCCTTCTGGCTGATTATCCTCAGAGATGAGAAGTGCGCGGGTGCAAGACGGGTTTCTCAACGCCGACTGCATAAAGGAGTTGATGATAGAAGTTGGGAAATGGAAACTAAAAGGAGAAGTGGTCGTGCAAAGATCCTCGCCTTACAAAGTAGAGACTTATGGCATAATGTCTGTAGTTTACAACATGAGAGGTTTTTTTTTTTTAAGTTCCAAAGGAAATAATACTACGAAAATATGGAGGGTAATGTGGATATCGGGGTCTCAGTCACAGTAACTAATAGAGGAACTAAAAGTAGTACTAAGCTACATTGGGTGGCAGGTGGTAGCAAGTATGGGCTACATTTTCACCTGTTGAGCAGGAAGCCAGCAGGTAATATCCAAAACGGATGGGTCAAGAAATGGCAATAAAGAGGAAACCACCACCAGAACCAGATGTAGTGGCTCACGCCTGTAATCCCAGAGCTTTGGGAGGCTGAGCCAGGAGGATTGCTTGAGCCCAGGAGCCTGAGACCAGCCTGGGCAACATAGCTAGACCCTGTCTACAAAGAATTTAAAAATTAGCCAGGCATGGTGGCACAAGCCTGCAGTCCCAGCTACTCGGGAGGATAAGGTAGGAGGATCCCTTGAGCCCAGGAGGTCAAGGCTGCAGTGAATTAAGATTAGGCCACTGCACTCCAGCCCAGGTGACAGAGTAAGACCATCTCTAAAATTAAAAAAAAGAGTTAAAGTGTTTGCCTCTGGGAGTGGGATGGGAGAATGGAATAGCTCAGGGGAGCATTTCTATTCATTAGCTCTTCTGTATGGTTTAATTTTTAAAAATTATGCTCTAGGCCGGGCGCGGTGGCTCACGCCTGTAATCCTAGCACTCTGGGAGGCCGAGGCGGGCGGATTGCTCAAGGTCAGGAGTTCAAAACCAGCCTGAGCGAGACCCCGTCTCTACCATAAAAATAGAAAGAAATTAATTGGCCAACTAATATATATAATATAAAAAAATCAGCTGGGCATGGTGGCTCGTGCCTGTAGTCCCAGCTACTCGGGAGGCTGAGGCAGGAGGATCGCTTGAGCCCAGTAGTTTGAGGTTGCTGTGAGCTAGGCTGACGCCACGGCACTCACTCTAGCCTAGGCAAGAAAGCGAGACTCTGTCTCAAAAAAAAAAAAATTATGCTCTAGTATTATTTTGCTACAATGTTTCTAATGTTCTACTGTATTATTTACACAGCTGGGCTATCTCAGAGGCACTGGCTGGACTCAGCAGCTTGCAATGGCTGAAAGGACAGTCCCCAGGGTTCTTCCCTGGGCTCTGGCCCCCAAGTTCCCAGGGTTTGCTTCCCTCCCAAGGCCCCTGGAGGCTGAGCGTGGACGCAGGGGGCCCCTCCTAGATGCAGCAGGCTGTGTCCCCATCACGATTTACATCTTTAGGCCACGCCTTGTTCTCATGTCCCTTCCCGCCCGCTGCCCTAGGTGTCCAGTCATCCTCCAGGCTCTCCAGCCTGGGGTGCTATACCCTGTGGCCACACCACTTGTGACCAGGTCATTGTCCTGGGCACCCAGTGTCCCATTCATCCAAGTCAGTTGTCAGTGGCCAGACGTCAGTGCCATGGACAGAACTCTGGCCAGAGCCCTGTGATCACTGCCCCCAGCACGTCCCTCCTCTGCCTCACCCAACATCAGCCCAGCACTGGAGAGCTGGCCCCTCCCATGCGCAGAGCTTCAGGGGCAGACTCAGGGGGTGGCTGGCAGCCCCCAAATCAGCATCACTCCCTCCAGTGTTGTGCAAGCCCTCGAGAGCCCCACATGGTTCTGCCCCTCCTGAGGATGGATGGCTCAGCAGCCTAGAGTGGAGCAAGGGGAAGGGAGCCCTGGTGGCCTCGGTGAGGACTGGCCTGTTCCGAGACCGGGACGGGTAAGGCAGAGGTGCAGCCCCACGCGGCTGCCCTGGGCCTCTGGGGGCCCACAGGTGTGGGCTCATGCTTCCCCGAAACTTGGTGACGACAGCCCGCTTCAGGGCTGGGAGCTCCACTCTGTGCATGGAGTGCTATTTTCCACAAGCAGGTAGCCCAACGCTGGCGAAAGCCCCTGGCCTCTGTCCCCTTCTCAGGGGTGATCCAGTGCTGCCCTGTGCCCGCCAGTCTGCCATGTGCAGACTGGCCAAGGCCTTGGGCTCAGGCAGCAAGGCCAAGCCGGCCCTGACCGCCCGGCTCGCAGCGCGGGGAGCAGCTTCGGCTCCAGCCCAGCACTTTCCAGGGCACCAGAGAGCAGCTGGGCGCGTGGGGGCTGGATTTCTGGGCTTTGGGGGCTTGTCCGCACCATTGGTGGCATCCCAGCCAAACTCGATCGCCTGCGTGAGCTCGTCTAGTGGTTCAGTGCTCAGAGTAATCCTCCCCGAAGCTCCCGGCTTTCACCCTCAGTCAGCGCTGGAGCAGGGCCAGCAGGTGGCAGCCAGCCTTTCCCGGGGTGTGGTCTGTGCTCCGGGGCGGGTGGGGACAGCCTCGGACACTACTGACCCTCACAGTCCTCCAGGCTGCAGCCTACGGTGACAGCGTGGTCCACGCAGAATGACCCTCACCTCCGCACCAACGCCCCGGGCCGGTGGCCAGCGCCTGGCCACACTCCTGGAAGCCTGCAAGGACGCGATAAGCCGAACAGCCCGTCAGTGAACTGAGAGACAAAGGAGACCAGCAGGTGCCCTGCCCTCGCGGCACTCACACTGCCACTCCCGCCTGTGGCATCAGGCCGGGCGCCCCGCCGCTGGGCCAGGTGGCCGGAGTCCACCCCCGGCTCCTCCCTCACCCACAGCGACCTTGGTCTTGCTCCTGAGAACCTCCTGTGCCTCATTTTCCTCCCTTGCAAAGTGAGGACAAGTCCTGAGGACTAAATGAGATGATACTTAAGACAGAGCGAGCGCCCAGTCAGTGCCCGCAGCGAGCGCACTCCGCCAGCCCGGCCAGTCCCGCCGGCCACCCCTGCCGCTCCTGCCCGACCTCCCTCCGCCGCAGAGTCCCAGCGCCACCGGGCTGAGCCTCGCCCCCCACCTCTGGTCCTCCCTGGGACACTCCAGGTGCCAGTTCTGCTCCCGGGATCTCTGCCCGCCTTGCCGGCTCCGGGCATGCTCTGGGTCCCCCGGGAAAGCAGCCCCGAGGGCCCTCCCCAACCCACCAGGGGGGCGGTGAGCCCCATCCCAGAGCGGGAGAAGAACTCGGGCCCAGACGAGGCTTCCCTCTCCTTCCTGACGCGCACTCAGACCCCAGCCGGGGCCTGTGGGGGCTGGTGAAGGTGCCAGCCCAGCCCGTCACCCCAGGGGGAGCCCCAGCATCCCCCATCTCACACCCGGTCCTGGCTGCCCCAAAGCCAGTCGCCGGGGTTCTGGCACCCTCCTGAGGCAAGACGAAAGAGTGCAGAGCCCAGGAGACGGCTCTGCCCGGGAGGAGGAGAAGGGGACCCAGCTCCAAGCGCCAACCCGGGGACAGGACGAGGATGCGGCCAAGGTCCGAGGGGCCTCCCCACCCCCAACCGTCCGCCTTCAACAGACGTGGCTTGGGCGCCTGGGAAGCGCCAGGCGTTCTTGGAGGCACTGGCATGTGGCAGGGAAGGGACAAAGTCCTCCACGACATCGGTAATGTTCACAGCAGTGAGTGTGCCACTCGCTCAACGTGGGAAACCTTCCCCACGATTATCGCCCGACTGCGCCCTGCTATCTCAGGGCAGGGCTCCCCGGAAGGCAGAGCCCGGACCCGTGCACGCAGCGGCTGGTTTGGGGCGTGGGGCTGGGAGAGTGGGACGAGGGCAGGAGGGGGCCGTCCGAGGGTGTGCCATCGGCTGGCACCACCGTGGAGGCCCTCTGAGGAGCCAGGTGGGGTGTCCCCACAGATGGGACAGAGGAGTGGGGATGATACGCCCCCGCTCTCACCCACTGCTCAAGGGTCGCCCCTGACTGCTGCCCCCAGCTCTCCGGGTCTCACCTGTGAGTCCCAACAGGTGTTCTGAGCCAGAGGGGCCTCAGGGCAGAAACCCAGAGCCACCGGTGCTTGGAGGCTGGATCAGGCGGGCAGAGCACGGAGTAGCACAGGGCCTCCCCCACACCCACCAGCCCGTCTTTCTGACTGTCCCTCCTGCCCTCCAGTACGTGAGTTGTCTCTGCTCTAGACAGAGCAGAGGGGCCTCCAGGGAGGGCCTGGGAACCCTTCGTTCCCGTTTCCAGCCCCCTTACACACAGCAGGACCTGAGCAAGCACCGGCTGGAGGGACTCTGTCACTCCCTGCCCGCAGAAGGCTGCCCGAAGCCCTGTCCCTCACCGTGGACAGAGGCTCGGCCGACGGGGCCCAGGGCCGACGGGGCCCAGGGCCACCGGGCCAAGGAGCTGGGTCAGGGTGGGGACCAAGGCCCCACCCAGGCTGCTGTCCCCTCCTGCTGTCCTGGTGATGAAGTGGACGATGACAGGCAATGTTGACAACCCAAAGTCAGTGACCGAGGCAAAGATCTCAAGGCCAGAGTTTGAGGACACACCCAGGAAAAACACAAACCACAGATCTGTGACTGTTTTCCTGAAGGGGAATTGGGGAATGTCAATATTTAAGGGAAGCCTTACATTTAAAAAAAAAAAAAGTGGGGAGGGGGAGGTAAATGGCTACACCCTTGTTGGGCCCGGGAAATCTACACTTTACATAAGACAAGGTGGATGTTAGACAAGAAAAAGGGAGTGAAGGAAGCATCTTGCCAATACACTGAGATAGCAGGGTTTGCGATGAAGAAAGAAGAAAGAGTTTTTTGTTCGTTTGTTCATCTTTGAGACAGTCTTGCTCTGTCGCCCGGGTTAGAGTGCAGTGGCCTCAGCCTAGCTCGCAACAACCTCAAACTCCGGAGACTAAGCGATCCTCCTGTCTCAGCTTCCCAAGTAGCTGAGACTACAGGTGCATGCATGATGCCTGGCTAATTTTTCTATTTTTAGTAGAGACAGGGCCTTGCTCTTGCTCAGGCTGGTCTCAAACTCCTGAGCCCAAGCCTCCCAGAGTGCTAGGATTACAGGAGTGAGCCACCACTCCCAGCCAAGAAAGAGTTTAAGACCACAGGGAGCTGAATGAGGAGGAATTTCTAGAATCCATCTCCCCAAGAATCGGGGGAGAGGGTTTTTAGAGGTGGTTTGTTGGACAAAGGGCTAGGGAATTGGGTCTGCTGACTGGCTGGGGATGAACTCACAGGGTTGGGAAGCAGGAATTGTCTCCTTGTGCTGAGACAGTTCTGGGTAGAGAGGGTCACAGGACCTATGATAGCAGGGAGCTATGATGATGCCACTGCACTCTAGCCTGGGCGACAGAGCAAGACCCTATCTCAAAAGAAAAAAAAAAAACCATCTAACAAAAACCTGAGACAACCCAAATGCCATCCAATGGGAAAGTGGAAAAGTAAACTGTGATGTGGTCATACAATGAAATACTGCCACACACAACAAAGACGAAAGACATTCTGCTAGGCGAAAGAGGCCACGCAACAGAACCCGCAGCGTGTAACTCCAGCTATGTGAACGGTAGAAGCATGCAACACTGATCTGCGGCGTTAGAATAGTGTGCGCCTTCCAGGGTGTTAACTGGGGGAGTACGAGGGAACCTTCTGGGATGCTAGAAACGTTCCGCGCATTGATCTCGTGGTGCTTTCACAGGTGTGTACATGTAGGAAAATTCACTTCGCAGTACATATGCAATGTACATATTCGATTTTTTTAAAAAAAGATTTTAGAGGCCGGGCGCGGTGGCTCACGCCTGTAATCCTAGCTCTCTGGGAGGCCGAGGCGGGCGGATCATTTGAGCTCAGGAGTTCGAGACCAGCCTGAGCAAGAGCGAGACCCCGTCTCTACTATAAATAGAAAGAAATTAATTGGCCAACTAATATATATATAGAAAAAATTAGCCGGGCATGGTGGCGCATGCCTGTAGTCCCAGCTACTTGGGGAGGCTGAGGCAGGAGGATCGCTTGAGCCCAGGAGTTTGAGGTTGCTGTGAGCTAGGCTGACGCCACGGCACTCGCTCTAGCCTGGGCAACAGAGTGAGACTCTGTCTCAAATAAATAAATAAATACGATAAAAGATTTTAAATCAAACCCCTAAAATTGAAAAACAATAGTTGAGGCCACGGTTCTCTGGTTGCTGGTTTGCTCTCAGGGAAGCAGGGATTCTCTGCCACGCATGCTATTCGGTGATCACGGAGCATGGCATGGGGGCTCTGCCCCGGCTCCCGAGAAACAGCCCCTTATGCACAAAGACCCGAGTTGTCTTTTGTAATTTGTTTCTGGCTCACGTGCACTGTGTACAGAAAACACACTCTAAGATTTCCAACCCCCTGGGGTATGTTGCTGTTCCTGCCCGCGGCGTGTATTTTGTAGGTGCTGCACGTGTGCTTGAGAAGGAAGTATATTCTGCGGTTCTTTAAATCTTCAGCGCTATTCTGATTGCCTTCGCTGTGTGTTCTGTAAATGACTGAAGGACTGTGTCAAAATATTCCACCATAGGTGGGGAGAAGATGTAAATGGACCCAATTGCAAACAGGCACCCACCCACCAAGCAATCGCCGTTTGGTCTATTTCCCGCCATGGTTCCACCGTGCTTTGCTTTATATGGTTTCCAGCCATGTTGTTAGAGGCACACAAATTTGGAATTTTTATAACTTCCTGATAAATATTGAACCTTTCATGTTAACTAATTTTCCTCTATATTTTAAAGGTTTTGGTTTTGGTTGTGAGATGGGGTGTGGCTGTGTCGCCCGGGCCGTCCATGTAGGAGTGGTGCACTTCACAGTATACGTGCAACACCGCAGTTAAAAAGGGGGCTGTTCACAGGCGCGATCATGGCACACTGCAGCCTCCAACTCCCAGCCTCAAGCTGGCCTCTGGCCGCAGCCTCCCCAGTATTAAAGGTTTTTTTTTTTAAAAAAAAATTAATTTATTTATTGACTTATTTTGCTCTAAAGCGCTGTTGGCCTGACTATTTTTTTTTAATTAATTAATTAATTTTTTTGAGACAGAGTCTCACTCTGTTGCCCAGGCTAGAGTGAGTGCCGTGGCGTCAGCCTAGCTCACAGCAACCTCAAACTCCTGGGCTCAAGGGATCCCCCTGCCTCAGCCTCCCGAGTATGCCCGGCTTATTTTTTCTACATATATTAGCTGGCCAATTAATTTCTTTCTATTTATAGTAGAGACGGGGTCTTGCGCTCTTGCTCAGGCTGGTTTCGAACTCCTGACCTCGAGCGATCCGCCCGCCTCGGCCTCCCAGAGTGCTAGGATTACAGGCGTGAGCCACTGCGCCCGGCCTTGACTTTAGTGTAGATGTGCTAGCTTTCCTTCGGTTAGTGCCTGTGTGGCGTATCTTTTTCCATCCTTTTACTTTCAACCTTTCTATATCTGTGTGCTTTAAATGTGTTCCTTGTAAATAGAAAAGAATTTGATTCTCTTTATCTTTCATTAGGACATACTTTACCTTTAACTAGTGCACTTAAGTCTATTTTCTTTTATTTTGAGACAACATCTTGCAAAACTATGATAGGATACCACAGTCAGGATATTGACGTAGAGACGATCTCTTGATCTGTTTAAAGTTCCCGGTTTTAGCAGATTGGTGTTTGCGCGTCTGTGTGTGTGTGCTTAGTTCTGTGCGATTTTATCGCCTCTGTAGGTTTGCAAATCCACCACGGCCAAGACACTGAACAGCTTTGTCACTACAAGGGTCCCCGAGGTTACCACACCCACCTCCCTCCCTCTTCCCCCCTCATGTCCTTAATCTCTGGCAACCACTAATCTGTTCTCCATTTTTATAATTTTGTCATTTCAAGACTGTTATATAAATGAAATCAAATGTACGTAACCTTTTCGGATTGGTGCTTTTTTTTTTCTCAGTATAATTCTCCAGAGATTCATTTAGGTCATTGCCTGTGTCCATAGCTTGCATAGCTTGTTCCCCTTTTTTTTTTTTGAGAAAGGGTCTCACTCTCTTGCCTGGGCTAGAGTGCCGTGGCGTCAGCCTAGCTCACAGCAACCTCAAACTCCTGGGCTCAAGCGATCCTCCTGCCTCAGCCTCCGGAGTAGCTGGGACTACAGGCATGTGTCACCATGCCCGGATAATTTTTTATATATATACTTTTAGTTGTCCAGCTAATTTCTTTCAATTTTTTTTAGTAGAGACGGGGTCTCGCTCTTGCTCAGGCTGATCTCAAACTCCTGAGCTCAAACCATCTAACTGCCTCAGCCTCCCAGAGTGCTAGGATTACAGGCGTGAGCCACCGCCCCCAGCCCATAGTTTGTTCCTTTGTGTCTATGAGCAATAGTCCACGGCATGGGCTCTTTTGCCACTCACTCATTGAAGGAATTCTGAGTTATTTCTATTTTGGGGCTATTAAGAATAAAACTACTGGCCGGGTGCAGTGGCTCATGCCTATAATCCTAGCACTCTGGGAGGCTGAGGTGGGTGGATCGCTCGAGGTCAGGAGTTCGAAACCAGCCTGAGCAAGAGCAAGACCCCATCTCTACTATAAATAGAAAGAAATTAATTGGCCAACTAATATCTACAGAAAAAATAAGCCGGGCATGGTGGCACATGCCTGTAGTCCCAGCTACTCGGGAGGCTGAGGCAGCAGGATCGCTTGAGCCCAGGAGTTTGAGGTTGCTGTGAGCTAGGCTGACGCCACAGCACTCACTCTAGCCTGGGCAACAAAGTGAGACTCTGTCTCAAAAAAAAAAAAAAAAAAAAAAAGAATAAAACTACTATGAACATTCACATATAGATTTTTTGTGTGTGAACAAGTTTCTATTTCTTTGGGATAAATACCCAAGGGTGCAATTGCTGGGTTGCATGGTAATTTGCATGTATAGTTTTACAATAAACTGCCAAACTGTTTGACAGAGTGATTGTACCCATTGACATTCCCACAAGCAGTGCATAAACCACCCAATTGCTTTGAGTCCTTGCCTGCATTTGGTGTGGCCATGAATTTTTAGCCATTCTCATAGGTATGTGGTAATATCTCACTGTGGCTTTAATTTGCATTTGCTTGGAGGCTAAGGCAGTTTAACGCGTGCTTATTTGGCATCAGTATGTCAGCTTCAGCGGCGTGTCTGTTCATGTCTTTTATCAATTTTCAAATAGAATCGTTTGAGCTTTTTTGTAGAGTTTTGAGAGTTCTTCACATACTCTATTAATAGATACTTCATTGCATATACAGTTTGCTAATATTAATATTTTCTTCCACTTGCAATTTGTCTTTTCATCCTATTAATAGGGCCTTTTGCAGAGCAAACATTTTTATCTTTATGAGGTGAAATGTATCCATTTTTCCTTTTAGAGATCATGCTTTTAGCGTCAGGTCTAACCTGTAATTCTTTGCCTAACCCTAGATCCCAAACATTTTCTCCCATTTTCCCCTTAAAGTTATAGACTTTTACATTTCATATTTAAGTCCATACTCTATTTTCAGTTAATTTTGTATAAGATGTGAGGTTTAGCTTGACACTTTTTTTTTTGGGGGGGGGGGCGTATGAAATTCTAATTGCTCCAGAACCTTCTATCAAAAAGGTTATTTTTTTCTCCATTGAATTGTTTTTGCATCTTTGTAAAAAAATCAAAGGAAATTCTGACACATGCCATGGCATAGATGAACCTTGAAGACATTGTGCTAAGTCAGTAAAATGGCCAGTCAGAAGAAGAAAAATACTACATGGTTCTACTCATGTGATATACATAAGAGGAGTCAGGCCGGGCGCGGCGGCTCACGCCTGTAATCCTAGCACTCTGGGAGGCCGAGGCGGGCGGATTGCTCGAGGTCAGGAGTTCAAAACCAGCCTGAGCAAGAGCGAGACCCTGTCTCTACTATAAATAGAAAGAAATTAATTGGCCAACTAATATATATACAAAAAATTAGCTGGGCATGGTGGCGAATGCCTGTAGTCCCAGCTACTTGGGAGGCTGAGGCAGGAGGATTGCTTGAGCCCAGGAGTTTGAGGTTGCTGTGAGCTAGGCTGACGCCACGGCACTCACTCTAGCCTGAGCAACAAAGCGAGACTCTGTCTCAAAAAAAAAAAAAAAAAAAGAGGAGTCAAAATCATGAAGGCAGGAAGTAGAACGGTGGTTGCCCCCTGGGGTTAGCGGAAGGGGACTGGGGAGTTAGTGTGCTTAATGGGTATAGAGTTTTGATTTTACAAGATAAAAAGAGTTCTGGAGATGAGATGGCGGTGATGGTTGCACAACATTATGAATATATTCGATACTACTAAACCATACACTTGAAAATGGTTGAGATGGTAAATTTTATGGCATATGGATTTTACCACAATTTTTAAAAGTTTATAGCCACTTGTGGTAGCTCATGCCTATAATCCCAGCACTCTGGGAGACCAAGGCGGGAGGATCGTTTGAGGTCAGGAGATTGAGACCAGCCTGAGCAAGAGTGAGACCTGTCACTACTAAAAATAGAAAGAAATTAGCCGGGCGTAGTGGCACACGCCTGTACTCCCAGCTCCCCGGGAGGCTGAGGCAGGAGGAATGCGCACCGCTGGCCTGCCAGCCACACCAGGTTCACAATCAGGAATCGGGGGCATCAGAGGAAAGGCTCCAGCTTGAAGGACGTGCCTTCATCCCAAGTGCAGACGAACGCCCTGCCAAGCAAACTCAGGGGAGACTGCAAACCTCGACTTCAGAAACCCGGGGAAAGAGCTCCTCACGCTGCAGCGTCCGAGGCTCGTAAACCACTCACCTTCTGTCCCGAGCTGACGCTGGATGGTGTCCGCTTGGTCCCGAGGTTCCGACTCTGTATTATTTATCCCTTGCTTATGTCAGCAGCGTAGAAAACAGCAAGCGTTCATCATCTTCGCGTCTGAGTCAGAAGTCCGGGAGTGGCTCTGCCGGGTGGTTCTTGCTGGCGTCTCTCGCAAGGTTGCCATGGAGAGGGTGGCTGGGCTGCAGTCGTGCAGGCTTGCCCGGGCTGGGAGGGTCCGCTTCCAAGAAGACGCACTCACACGGGTGGTGACCGAGTGCTGGCTTTGGCAAGGAGCCTCAGTTCCTTCCCACCTGGACCTCGCCACAGGCCTGCTTGAGCACCCTCACGACATGGCCGCTGGCTTCCCCAGAGCATGAGAACCAAGAGAACAGGACGGAAGCCACATGCCCTTTCTGTCTTGGCAGTCACTCCCGCTCACTGAGTGTGGCCCACACTCAAGATGCAGGGAATTAGGCTCCACATTTTGAGGGAGAAATTGTCAAAGGATCTGTGGGCATATTCTGAATTTATCACAGTCTCTTTCAGCTGAAGGTGCAGCACTCAACGCCAAGAGGTAGGCGTCTGTGGGCTCACATGACCTAACCAGGGAAGGGAAGGTGTGGAGCTGGACTCTCAGGGGCTGGAGCCAGGGACCTAATTCTCATTCTCACTCTCTCTCTCTCTCTCTCTCTCTCTCTCACACACACACCCCTGCTTTACTTGGTACGTGAGCTCCACTCTCCCAGCTATAACCAACACCATAGTTTGCTCTGAATTCACATTCCCACAGCCTCTTGACCAGAGTAGAAATTCCAGTCCCAGAGAGGCTCCTGGCCCCTGGGGTGGGTCAGGGACAGACTGGGTTCATGTGCTCTTGGACCAATCACTGTGGGGGGAGGAGGTGAGGTGCTGTGATTGGCTGGGCTTGGGTCACATGTCAATCCCAATCCCTGTGTCTGGGGCACAGGGCCTAGTGCCAGCAGGGCACTCTGGGGGCGGTAGGGTAGAGGAAGAGAGCTGGGTGGCCGTCCCAGTTGTGAGTGCAACGGTTGCCTTGGCTGGATTTATGAACCAAAGGTCAAAGCTGCCCTATTTTTGGAATAGCAGGAAAAAGCAACTGCATCAAACTCTCAAAATGGTAACTTTCCACAGCAATGGCCTAGTCGGTAGATCTATTTGAAGACTTAGATGTACTGAGCCTGAACCGACGAGAGGCCACTGTCTTCTCACTGTGGACACGATTTTAAACCAGAATCCAGCTGTGGACACAGCAGAGAGGCAGGCCACAGCACCACTGGGTTTCCTCCCTGGACACCTGCTCTTTTTTTGTGGGTTTTTTTTTTTTTTTTTTTTGAGACAGAGTCTCGCTTTGTTGCCCAGGCTAGAGTGAGTGCCGTGGCGTCAGCCTAGCTCACAGCAACCTCAAACTCCTGGGCTCAAGCAATCCTCCTGCCTCAGCCTCCCCACTAGCTGGGACTACAGGCATGCGCCACCATGTCCAGCTAATTTTTTCTATATATATTAGTTGGCCAATGAACTTCTTTCTATTTATAGTAGAGACAGGGTCTCGCTCTTGCTCAGGCTGGTTTTGAACTCCTGACCTCGAGCAATGAGCCCGCCTCGGCCTCCCAGAGAGCTAGGATTACAGGCGTGAGACACCGCGCCCAGCCTGGACACCTGCTCTTAAGAACAAGGCTCCTGACACTGAATTTAAAGGGAAGCAAACAAAACTCAGGCCCCCATGATGCTGGGCGACTTTGCTGACCTTGTTTGTAGCAGAAAGTCCCACGAGGAAACGCAAAGGTTCCTCTCTCACCCCGTCCAAAGTCTTCCAACGGGAAGGTTTAGAGTTCAATTGCGGTTCCATTGACAAAAAAAAAAAAAACTCCCAGAAAAACACTGTCAAGTGGGGAATCTTAAGACCTGCCAAGGCTCTGGCCCATAGGAGGAGCTCAGTCAACAGCATGACACTTTGTGACAGCCCTGGCTGTTGGAAGAAAAAACGGGCCCAGAGAGGGTCGCCCACGGGTCCAAGGCCACACGGCTAGGAAAGGGCAGCATGAGCTTCAACATCTCGTTGCAGGGTCCCCGACCAGAATGGAGAAGAGTCCTCAGGCCACTCAAGGAGGAAAGGGGGTGGAGGATGGAACCCACCAAGCCAAGCTGGAGCCACCTGACACCTTGACCAAGCAGGGAACAAGTAGCGTGGGCAGAGGCGAGGCTGGGAGGGATGGAGGCCCCAGGGCTGAGACCTGATCCCAAGCGAGGTCTGGAAGCCTCACTAGGTTTCCCCCTGGGGTCTGGAGTCTCTGCAAGCCTTGCTCTCCCCCACCCTCCACGGGTACCCCAGACCCTTCAGTCCCAGGGAGCTGCCACCAAAGGGCAAACCCTCCGGTGCGCTGACGCTGGACCTCGTGGTCTGCCCCTTCTGCCCCATCCTGAACAGCAGCTGGCCAAGGACCAGGAGCTCCTGCTGAGACCGGCAGCCTTTAGTCTGTGACGGCACGTCCCACCCATGTCCCACCTCTGGCTAAGGTCCCAGGCCAGTCACTAGTCTTTAAATTGTGAACTAAAATAAAATATTCAGCCCCCCACCCAGCTGACTGAATGGACGCCCTCTTGGCCAAGGGGACCCCAGAAATACCCTAAAACTGAGCTGCTGGCCATGAGAACAGAGGGCAGACACGCCTTGGCATGCCTCCTCCCTTCTTGGAGAGGTTCACGGTGACTCACTACCAGGCCTGAGGCCATTCAAGGCAAAGCTTGAACCACACCTGCAGGTCCTCAATTTACTTAATAGAGCACTTGAGTCTGCGTCCGGCATGTGTCCGGTGGCTTGTCTCTGATTAACAGACTTCCTTAACTTAAAGCATTCTAAGCCTGCAGACAAAGCTCCATTTCTTAACCAATTACAAATGAAAGAATCTTCAAACCCACCTATAACCTGTTAACACCCCGCTCAGAGACACCCCGCCTTTTCAGGCCAAACCAGCGTACGCCTTCCATGGATTGACTGATGACTTTTCGTGTAATTCCTGTCTCCCTGAAATGCATGAAGCCGGACTGTGACCCAGCCTCGGGGAGACCACTTGCTCCAGGCTCCTTGGGCGCGGTTCCAGCTCAGAGAAAACCTGTTTATTTTTCAGACTTTGGCTTCTTTTCCATTGACAAAATGTTCCAACCTTCAAACCAAACTCAGTCCCACTCCCACCCCCACCCTGATCAGCTAAAGCCCAGCCTTTCTCTTGGGGGTCCTGCCCTATGTGATCCGGGGAGTGACCAGCGCACCCAGCCCCCTCAGTCACTCTGTACCAGAATATAAAGGATATCAAACACAGTAGCTAGAGCCCCACCCACAGCTGCATTGACTCAAGCACAGGCTCTGGAGCCAGAGAGCCTTGATTCGAATCCTGACTCAGCTTCCTTCCAGCTGTGTGACCTTGGACAAGTTACCTTACCTTACTGAGCCTCAGCTTCCTCATCTTGAAAATGGGGATAATCGTAGCTCCTACCAGGTGGGTTCTTGGTGAAACTAAATGGGCTAATATATGTGAAGTGCTTGGGGCATTGCCAGGAGGAAGCTCAGCCCCTGCCTTCAATATGCTGCCACGGAGTCCCAGCCATATGTCCTGGGTGTCACCTTTCACCTCTCCAGCTCGAGGGGCTCCCAGCCTCTCCCCAACCTAGCCATCTGGTCACTCCCACACCTTGTGCACCAGCTCAAGCCGGTCCCCAGCCCCACCTAGCCACTCCCCAGAGTCCCTGTTCCTGGCCCTAGGGAGCCTCCTCTTCATCCTCACTCTTGAGGTGTCAGGGCCACACAGTCAAAATGCCCAGCCCTGCCAACCCCAAGAATGAGAGAGTGGTTGGCTACAGGGAGCTTTGAAAACAGCAACTCTTCTCCTCCTGCTGCCCTGGGATGTGCAGGATGTCTGAGCGCCGGGCCTGCCCTGTGGCCTCCATGGCCACTGTCTGCACAGTGAGCCACTGTGGCCTGGGAGTCCACTGCCCCCCATGATGGCGGCCAGCAAGCTGCCTGCCCCCCATGCACCAGGGCAGCCAGGCGCACTCCGAACCCTCCCCAGTGCTCAGGGACAAGGCACACAGTGCATGGAGGGGGCTGCAGGCCCTTGGCCCTTCCCAGCAGTGTCCCCAGGGCAGGGTTCTGAGACCCACAGAGCAGCAGACCCTCAGGCTGCAGTCTGCCTTCCGGGCAGCCCCCCAAATCCAACGCACATAAGACCCATAAGCCCCAATGTGCACCCAATGTGCCTCTGCTGGTGTCTCACAGTCAGGCCCTGGCTCCTTTGATGGGCAGCTGGGCCCCCAGGCTGGGAGTGTGGAGCCCAGAACATCATCTTGGGCCAACTCCCGAGTTTCTCAGTGAACCTCTCTGGGCCTCAGTTTCCCTATGTAAGGTGTTGACTTCAGTGGTGCCCAAGGCCTCCTGAGCAGTCATAGGCCGATTCCTAAAAGTCCTCTTCATATCTATCAGCTTTCCTGCTCAAAAGCCTGCAGTGGCTCCCCAGTGCCCTGAGAATCGGCCCCTTTGGCCGGCAAGGCCTCTGCTACCGGCATCAGCGTCCCAAGGGGGCTCTGCCAGCCTCCGGCTCCTGCCCATGAGGCTGGCCTCCTGCTCTCTCTAGCCCCCACGCCCTCCCAGCCTCCTGCTCCGAGGACGACCTGCGAAAAAGCCTGGGACTCACTCGGCCAGGGTTGAATTCCAGCTCTGCCACCTAGGACCTGTGTGGCCTTGGACAAGTCAGCTCACCTGCCCGAGCCTCGGCTTCATCCCAGAGGGCATTAGATGAGCAATTGTCTTAAGTCCCCACTGTGGGGCCAGCATGGGGTGGGGGCACCAGGCCTGTGAGCTCAGACAGGTTTCTGATGGGGACACTCTTGTAAAACACCACAGGGGTGATGAGAGAGGGGAAGGGAGGGAGAGGCAGCAGCAGGTGGGACAGACTCAGGGAGTCAGCCACCTCCCCCCAGGGCAGGGGACACAGAAATGAGCCAGGCCCAATCCCTGCCCTGGCGGTAGGACTGTGGGGTTCACAGGAGACCAGAGAGGAAGCCAGGCCCCCAGGGGCACCGGAGCCACTGCAGGAGGGAGGGGTGGGGAGGGAGTGTTGGGCCCAGGAGGGTCCCAGGGGCCAAGGCTGGGAGCACGTCACTGGGTGTGTCTGGAGGGCTGAGAGGCAGCGTAAGGATGAACAGGACAGAGATGGGTGGGGAATGTTCTGGAGGGCCACACAGGATGGGCAGGGGGTGGTCTTCACCCTGAGGGCAGCAGGTCTGCACAGGGAGTGGCAAACATTCTAGAATTTTCTGACCCCAGATTACCTAATAGCTGGCAAGAGGTGCCAGGCAGGCTCGGGGACCACGGCAGGAAGTGGCCACAGCAACTCAGCAAGGAGAGGATGGGGGCCCTCGGGGTGGCAGAGGGTCCCTGGATCTGCGGGGGTCCCTGCCCCCTCAGTCCGTGCGCAGCAGGAGGCCGCCCAGAGCTCCAGGCCACCTTCTGCCCCCACGTGGGCCCTTCTGGGCTGGTGCACGGGCTGGTGCCTGTGACCTGGGGTAACACGCGAGGACACGGGACGTCCACGCACGTGTGAGGCTCCCGAGTGTGCGCATGCGCACTGCGCCCAAGAGCGCGCGGACAATGGCGCTCGCGCACGGCTGGCAACGACTGCCCGTCTTGCTCAGGGCTGTCTTTCTCATGGGTGGAGACCTCCCGGCTGCTGTGGTGGTCACATCCTGCGAGGGGAGCCCCTCCCACGGGCAGTCCCCGGGGTGGATCCTGCAGGTGTAGCGCCTTTGAGGCCTGTGTCTCCGGACCGCTCTGGGCCCCACCCCTGCTGCAGGCCCCGATGTCCGGGCTCAGACTCGCCCTGCACGAGGCAGCGCGGGAAGGGGCAGAGGGTCCCCTGCGCCCACCCCTCAGTGACCACAGCACAGCTTTCCTCTCGCAAGTTGTATTGGTTGCCAAGGACAGCCCCTCTCCCCGGGGAGGCCGAGTGGGTTCATATCTTGCGGCCCCCAAAGATGGGGCGGTTCACGTGCTCAGGGGAGGCCAGGAAGGCCTGGAGCTTGGGCCGGGCGCTGAGGCGCGCCACGTAGGCCGACAGCAGGGGGAAGGTGTCCAGACAGCCCGGCACCAGGACCTGGTGGGCCAGCAGCAAGTCCAGCAGGCTGTAGTCGGCGAAGGAGATCTGTAGGGCAGGGGCGAGAGCAGCTCAGCCAGGTCAGGAGGGAGAGACGCTTCCAGAGCCGGAACCCTGGCTGCTCCCTGGCTCTGCCTCTCCCCTGGTGAACTGGCCCACCCTGGGCCTCAGTTTGCCCTTCTGAGAAATGGACCCACAACGGGCTAGGAGGGGCTCACCTGGTCACCCACGATGAAGGCCTGGCCCCCCTGGTTCTGGGCCAGTAGGGTCTCAAAAGGCTTCAGGTGCCCAGGCAGCTCCTGAACGTACCGGGCTTTGCCCTCCTCCTGCGAACGGCAGTGATTCCAGCTGGGGGCGTGCAGCAAGGCTGACCAGGGTGACCTCCTGGCCCCGATCACCCTGTCCCGGAGCACCAGCCCTCACTCACGTAGTTATGGTGGATGAGGTGGCCACAGCGCTTGCGATGGTCTTCGACCCCGTCGTTGACCATGTCCACCAGCGCCGCCTCCCGCTGGTCTTTGCCGTAGAGCCCTGGGTCAGCAGCCAGGCAGCGCACTCAGGTTCTGTCCTCTCCCCCAGAAGCCTGCAAGCCTCAGGCCTGGGCCACCGGGACCCCTCTCTGAACCCTTGCTTTGGAGGCCCTTCTCTGCCCACCTCTGCTGCTCCATCTGCATGGCCCACACTTGTCTTCTGGGTCCCTGGAACTGTGGCATTCCCTGCCCCAATGGTACCAACCCCATGTCCGTCTCCCAAAGGGAGGACCAAGCCTCTGATGTGTGCCTCCCTAGGCCCAGGGGCGGCTGTTTGTGGGGCCCTCGACAGGACTCGGGCGGGAGGGCTGCTGTGTCCGTATGCAGTGCAGGACACCATCTGGGCAGGAAGAGGAGGTGACAGACCCAGTGGGGGGCCTCTTCCTCACCCTTGGGTCCACAGAAGTTGGGGTAGGCTGGGCCTGGACTGCTCCCGCTGCTCCCTTCCCTTTCCCTGGTTGCCATGCCCTCTGGGACCCTGGGCTTTCCTGGACCCCACGAGCTGGCCAAAAAGGGACAGCATGTCCCTGAGCCATGTTCCTGCCACTCCTGAAACATAGCCACAGGCCTGCTAGTGAGCGTGGGTTTTCCAGATTCAGATGTGACCAGACTGAGAAGAAATGGGCAGAGAGGTCTACTTGGAAGCCCCTGGGCCTACCTGAAGTGGCCCCTGGCCTGCACCAAAGCATCCATGGGGGTTGGTGGCCTCCTCTGAACTGTTGTCCAGGAAATGGGTCCAGCAACCCCACCTGGCGCTGCCCAGCTGGGGGCTAGCCCAGGCTGCACAGCCCCTGCCCTTCGGGACCCTAGGCTCTGTGCCTTCCTCTAGGGGCCACTGGCCTGCCCTCCAGCAGGGTGGGACTTTGGTGGCTGCCGGGGCAGCAGCTCAGGCCCCAGGATGTCCTGCCAGGCACCTGTCAGGTACCTTTCTGGACTGGGCTGCCTGAGGTCTCAGGACTCACCCAAGGATCGCCCCAGGTGACGCAGCATGGCGTTGGACTGGTACAGGGTGAGGTCTCCATCCTGGAACTTGGGGAGCTGCCCGTATAGCTGGGGGGAGGCATGGCTCCATGAGGGGCACTGAGCTTGGCTGCCCCCACCCCAGTCCTGCCCCCAGGCCCAGCCCGCCCCCTGCCCGGGCATGGTCACTCACACAGGAGGCCTTGAGTGAGCCCTGCTGCCAGGCCTCTTTGGTCACCACCTCCTCCTTCCAGCTCTGGCCCTGGTCCGCCAGGAGCATGCGCAGGGCCTCGCAGCGCCCTGATGTGGGGGGACAGCACAGGGCGTGGGCACTCGGGGAGAGACCCTGCCTCACAGCACCCTAACAAGGCGTCAGGAGGGTGGGGAGGGGACAGGAAGACAAACCAGAAACCCTAGCTTGGGAGCTCCCTAGACAGAGGCTGGGAGTGTGACGATAGGGCAGAGTCCATGACCTAGCAATGACTTGGAGAGGGGGACGGGTGGAGAACCCAGCCCTGCAGGGAAACAGTGGCACAAAGTGCAGCCCCCAGGAAGGCAGGTGCGGGCCCCGCCCCCTCCCGCGCCAGCCTCAGGGTCCCCAGCGCCTTTCGTCCTCCTGCAGGAGCTGGGCCGCACCTCGGACGGGGAAGTAGACGATGGTGTAGGGCGGCACTAGGAAGACAGACAGACAAGATGATGAGGGCGATGAAGGAGGACCCCCGCCGGGGCTGCAGGGCCCAGGGACAGACAGCTGGGGCCAGACCCCGGCAGGGCGTGGCCCGGGCCCGCCCCGCCCCCACGGGGGCACCTGGTACTCACTGGCGGTGGAGCAGCGGAGCGCAGCAGGAAGCGGGGAGGCGTCTGAAGGTCTTATGTTTGCTGTTCTGCTCCACCCCCTCATCCCTCCCTGCCCCACCCCAGGAATGCGCCCAGTCACCGAGCCCCGAGTGGCGCCGGGCATCTGCATGGGAGTTCCCTGGCTGCAGGGCAGTGGTTTGCCAGAGGCGCCCGCACCTGGCATTACAGGTTAACACCCTCCCAGGACACACCCCCAAATCACACAGCTCCTGGTGGTGACAGAGGCCCTGGGCTGAGGACCTTGCTCATTGCCGGGTCCCCAGCGCCAGCACACAGGTGCTCAGCCAGTGTTTGTTGCATGAATGAAGCAGTTTCAACATGCAGACATGTTCGTATACACATCCCCTCTTTGTGACAATAATGGTCGCAAGCCCTTAGGGATGAGGACTTTACATACATCACGACTCCGAGACCCAGGCTCATCTTGCAGAGGAGGAGAGGAGCACAGAGAGGTTAAATGGCGTCCCAAGGTCACACAGCCAGTAAACAGGACTTGCACGCAGGTCTGGCAGGCTCCAGGGGCCTCACTTTGAACCCTCATTCTTTCCTCTTGTGGGCCTTGCCATTTCGGGAAACCAGAATATGACACCCTCAAATATGCCTCTTGGACATAAAAATTAATCTAGAAGGCCGGGCGCTGTGGCTCACGCCTGTAATCCTAGCTCTTGGGAGGCCGAGGCGGGCGGATTGCTCAAGGTCAGGAGTTCAAAACCAGCCTGAGCAAGAGCGAGACCCCGTCTCTACTATAAATAGAAAGAAATTAATTGGCCAACTGATATATATATAAAAAATTAGCCGGGCATGGTGGCGCATGCCTGTAGTCCCAGCTACCCGGGAGGCTGAGGCAGAAGGATCACTCGAGCCCAGGAGTTTGAGGTTGCTGTGAGCTAGGACGCCACGGCACTCACTCTAGCCTGGGCAACAAAGCGAGACTCTGTCTCAAAAAAAAAAATAAAATAAAATAAAATTAATCTAGAGCTGAAGGCAATTTAGAAGCAGCAAATGGAGGAAGAGCTTTCTCTGTCCCTCTCCTTTCCTGCCTACAGGTAGAATACCCATTCTCCCTTACTGGAGACAACTCTAGCCTCTTGGCACATTAGCCCAGGCCCCAGAATTCCCAGACAAACCTCGCTCCATCAGCTTCCTGCCGTGTATTCACCTTCCTACAGTCTCCCGCCCTGGGCAGCCAAAAACTGCTTTCCTTCGTCCTGTCAAAGGGCAAAGGTATAGGTCCTTGTGGAAGCTGCCATGCAAGTGGAGTTCTAGCCACTGCTTGGAGTTGCTTTTCATTCACGGTTTCTCACGCATGATTGTGGGTCTGTCCCAACTAAGAATTCATGAAGGTTGGGAAAATTGCTTTTCCTCCCCTGCATAGTTTCCACGTCCTGTCTTGACTGAGTCTGAGAGCCCCTTACCCTCCAAATTCAGGCCAGGCACGGCGGATGGGAAGACCCCGGACTGGGGGGGAGCAGGGTCCCCTGGGCTTGGGAGGGCTGAGTCTTGCGGGCCCACCTCCCGGCTGCAGGCTCGCCTGGAGCCCCCAGTCCAGCTCCCCCTCCCCCGCCCCCCCAGCTGCCCCCTGCCCCAGGGGTCTGGGGGGGAGGTTCTGTCAGAGCCACAGGAGAGAGGAAGGTGTCCTTCCCAGGTGCAGAGCTACCCACCCAAAGCAAGGGGCCAAGCCAAAACGTCACCCTAATCAGGAGCACCCCCACAGCCGGGGCTTTCCACTCCCCTCGCAGGAGCCGGCAGCTGCCTGGGGCTGGGCGTGGGGTTCTCATTCCTGACTCACAGCTGGAGGAACATCTGCGCAGCACATAGCAGATTACAAAGAGCTTTCAATACAAATGGTCTCGTTTCATCTCCATGACAACCTGGGAGGGAGGGGCAATTGTTCCCATTCCACAGGCGAGGACACCAAGGCTCAGAGAGGTTCACTCACCTGCCCTGGCCTGGAGCACCACCCGCCCCCACTTCCTCTGTGCAAAGGTTTCACAGTCTGTGTGGGTGGCTGTCCCTCAGTCCAGCGTGGCCCTGTGCTGTGGTGTTCCACCTGACTGCTTTTACCCACAGTCCTCTTGCTCCGCAGGCCTAGCCTGTGGTCTCGCTTTGTGGCTACTCTGGGGCCTCCTCCTCTTCCTCCCAGAAGCACAGCTCTCCCAGGTTGATGGGCCAGGACCTCCCTCTGTCCACTCCCAACCTCCAGTGCATGTGCACATCAGCACCTGTCTTTGGTGGCTTTTAAATATATGTATAAGGTGGGCGTGGTGGAGTGTGCCTGTAGTCCCAGCTACCCAGGAGGCTGAGGCAGGAGGATCACTTGAGCCCAGGAGTTTGAGGCTGCAGTGAGTGAGCTATGATTGCACCACTGCACTCCAGCCTGGGTGACACAGCAAGACCCTGTCTCTAAAAATAAACAAACAAACAGCTTTATTATTATGTCAGATTCACCCTTATAAAATCTACCTTCTGTGGTTTTTAGGATATTCAGTGTCATGCAGTCATCACCACTATCTAATTCCAGAACATGTTCATCAAGCCAAAAATGAAACCCACACCCATTAGCAGGCACTCCTCATGCCCCCTCCCGCTAGCCCTTGGCAACTGCTAATCTACTTTCTGTCGCTATGGATTTGCCCATTGTGGACATTTCACGTAGACGGAATCATACCGTATTTGTCCTTTGGGGCTGGCTTCTTTCACTTCGCATCAGATAGGGGCTACTATGAATAATACTTCTATGAACATTTGTGTAGGAGTCTTCGTGTAACCGTACGTTTTCAATTCCCTTGAGTGTACACCCTGCAGCGGAACTGCTGGATCATGTGAGGATCTGCCAAACTCTTCCCCACAGCGGCCACACTGCTTTAAAATCCCAGCAGTGTGTGAGCTCCAGTTTCTCCACATCCTCACCAGCACTTGTTATAGTCTGTCTTCTTTCTTTTAGTTATCCTAGCAAGTGTGGTGTGATATCTCCACATGGTTCTGCGTATGGTGCTTACCAGGGGCCGAGCTCCAAGTTCGGCTTGCGGGAAACGTGGGGGAGAAGGAGCCATCACCTTTGCCATGAGAGGAATCACAGTTCAGAGTCGGGAGAGATGGACAGACACACGTCTTCATCACTCGTACATGGCTTACTATGTACGAGGCAGCACATGGGCTAGGCATCATAGGAGACACAGAAATAGGTAGAATATGATCTAATGAATGCTTTTAATGGAGAATAGAAGACCTTCACCAGCAGTCCATCCACCCCATCATCTATCCACTTCCATCTAGCTGTCTGCCTATCTATATACCTAATTATCCACCCATCCAACAAACATTCAACTACCAGACCATTAAAACATCCATATATTCATTTATCCACCCATTCATCCAACTACTCATTTACTCACCCAATCATCCTCCACCTGCCTATCCATCCATCTTTTCATCCATCCATCCAACCAACCATCTACACAACCATCTGTCTATGCAATCATCCATCCATCCATCTACTGACCATTTCACCACCAGCCCATTGAATAATCTACCCATCTTTCCATCCAGTCAGCCACCCACCTGTCCATCCATCCATCCATCCATTCAACTCTCAATCTACCCACCCAAGTATCCATCCACTTGCCCATCCATCCAATCACCTGTCCATCTGTTCATCCTTCCATCCATCTGTCCATCTATCCATCCATCTACTCAATCATCCATCCTTCCAACCACCTGTCCATCAGATCATCCACCCACCCATTCTCCCCAGCCAACCATGCTTCCACCCATCCATCCACCCATCTACCCATCAGTCAAACCACTGATCCGCTATCCTGGACAATGCAGCGGGGACCTCAGCTTGGCCGAGTCAAGCTGGGCAAGTGAAGGGCACGAAGAGGAATGTTCCAGGGTGCTGCTCATTGCATCCCCCAGGAGAGATTCCAGGCCAGGCTTTGTCCTCCGCCTCGGCACAAAGCCTTTGCTCCCTGACTGAAAACTTTTACCCGCTGTACTCTGCCCACTTATGGCCCCCACTGCTCCGGATTGTACTTTGGGACACACGTTTCTCACCACTTCCTGCCTTCCTGCATGGTCACGTAGACACGGATCATTTGTCACATGGGATGCCTGCCATTTTTTTTTTTTTTTTTTTTTTTTGAGTCAGAGTCTCACTCTGTTGCCTGAGCTAGAGTGCCGTGGCGTCAGCCTAGTTCACAGCAACCTCAAACTCCTGGGCTCAGATGATCCTCCTGCCTCAGCCTCCCGAGTAGCTGGGACTACAGGCATGCGCCACCATGCCCGGCTAATTTTTTCTATATATTTTTAGTTTGCCAATTAATTTCTTTCTATTTTCAGTAGAGATGGGATCTCACTCTTGCTCAGGCTGGTTTTGAACTCCTGACTTTGAGCAATCCTCCCGCCTCGGCCACCCAGAGTGCTAGGATTACAGGTGTGAGCCACCGTGCCCGGCCTCTGCCATTTTTTGAGCCCTTGCTATGTGCCAGGAATCTGCCAGGTCCTTTATTGTTTAATTTTCACAATGGCACTGTGAGGTGGATGTGAAGTCAAGCCCATTTTTCAGATAAGGAAACTGAGGCTCCGAGAGGTGAAATATCTTTCCCAGGGTCACGAGTCCAGTGTATGGGGGAACCCAGTCCTGCTGGCACTTTTGACAACCTTGTAGAGAACAGAAGGGGTTCCTGTCTGCGAGGAATGTTTCCAGGGGTGTTACCTGCCCCGACCGCCCGGCCAGCAGCCACGCATCTCTCACTCCTGGCCTGTGCTGGGATCCTCAGGCCCACCCGTGGGTGCGTGGAGGCTTTCCCACCCTCTACTGCCTTCGCTCCTTGGCCCCACTCACAATGGGCTCCCTGGCGGCCTGCAGGGCCCTTCCCTGGGCACCCAGTGTTATAATCCTGCTTTGCCGAATGTGCGTCTCCCACCAGGCAGAAGGTTCCAGGAGGCAGAGACCGGTTCCCACCACCCAGGAAGGCACACACAGGTGCTCAACAAACATTTGCTGAAGATTCAGCCTTCTGAAATGTTCTCTGACCTCTTGCCACGCTTTCCCGCTCCAGCGGCGACTAACCCGTGCCTCCCTCCTGAAGGCCTCACCAACACACTGCCAGGTTCCAGCTCCTGGGCCCCTCCAAGCTCATGGCTGCTCCCTGCCAGGGGCCCCAGCTCTCTCCCAGGGCCGGGCACAGCCGGAACACTGGCACGCGGCACCTGGAGCACTGCCCTGTCCCTCACCTCCTGATGGGGTGACCCCACGCACTTGGAGGCTGTGTGGCGTCCCCTTTCCTCGTTAGATGTGCCTGAGAGTGGGGTCTGTCATGTGGCCCCAGCAGCTGGCCCAGGGCTGGTCCCAGCCAGCCTCAGAGGTTTGCCGGGGAATACATGAATGGACGGCCACGCGTGGCCGGGAGCGGCCAGAGCCAGCAGCTCAGGTGGCAGGCTTCTGGTGGGATCTGGTTCCCTTGGACAAAGGCTGGTGTGGGAGCAGGTGAATAAATCATGAAGGGCCTGGAGCAGGGCCAGGGCAGGGCGACTGACCTCATTCGGGAGCTGAGGAGCAGGCAGCTGGGTGGTGAGTGGGCTGGGGCATGGCGAGGGGGCCCAGGAGACCAGCGGGGGCTGCCTGGCCCACCTCCACCTTCCTTCCTTCTAAGGAACCCCTTTCCTTAGAAGCAAGAGGCTGCAGGTCGGCAGGACCAGGCAGGAGGCTGGGGGAGGGGGAGGCACCTGGGGTAGGGGGAGCTGCCTTTCAGGAATCCTGGAGCCATCCTGGGGGTGGGAAGGAATAGGAAGACCAAGGACAGACAGGCAGAAGACAGAGCGATGTGGGAAAGAGGAAGGGAGCGACAGAGATGGACGAGACCCAGAGTCACCGCTGCACAGAGACAGAGACAGATGGTGGCGGAGAGGGGTGGAGAGAGGGACTGCAGGTGACAGACACAGACATCCACAGAGCAGGGGCAGAGGGCGAGATGGAAACAGCAGGGGAGGGCGTGGTGGGGCACGAGCCAGAGAAACTGAGGCAGAACACTAGGCGGGAGGAGGCCCAAGCCAGGGGGAGGGCAGGCGACCATGTCTGCAAGGACAGGCGGGGCACCCAGGTGCAGTCCGCAGCCAGCACGAGGGGCTTTGCCAGGCTGATGGGGCTGTGTGGGGGTCTGCATGGAGCTGGGAGCGACTTCGGGGGCCTGGGGCTCTTCCAGCCCTTGGAGGGAGGAACAGGGAGAAGACCCACAGGACCCGGGGACCACACCTGCAGCCGCCCACTGGGCCACCTCCCACAGGACTCGGGAGGCTGCACAGGGGCAGCGTCCCTCAGCCAGGAGGAGGTGCCTCGCCTCGCCTCGTCTCTCCATGGCCCTGCCCCAGGGCCCGGCGGATGGCACCCCCCACTCGGGGGACCCCAGCCCCTCGGGGGGTGGTCCAGGCACCAGCCAGGCCCCTGCCACCCCAGAAGCCACCAGGCGACGGTTGCTCCTCCAGGAGCTCGAGGCCCAGGTGCAGGCAGCCTACGGGCAGGTAAAGGGGACATGGGTGTCTTCAACTGTGGGAACCACGTGTGAACAGCAGGGGCCCCACACCCCAACTGGGGGCCCTGCAGGATGGACCCAGGGCCAAGTCCGGAAGGGGCCCCAGGATACACATGCCAATGGAGGGGTCTGTTGGTTGGTGCCTCTCCCCTACCTCTGGGCTCAGGGAACCAGGCCGGCCCCATGGCAGCCAGAGCAGACTCCTGCCAGCTCCTCGCAGGGGGCCAGGGGCTGGTGGGGCTGGCGGAGGGTGTGCAGGGCGTGCAGGCTTGGAAGCGCCCTGAGGCCGGGAGCCCAGGGTCCTAGTAAAGAGAGGCAGGGGCTTCCTGCCCGGGCCAAGGTTGCCGCCCGTCTCTGGGAGGCACTGGGGGAGGGCCACAATGCTCCTGGCCCCTGGAATGTGCTGCCATTCTGAGGGGAAAGCAGTCCCTCCCCCCCACCCCCACCCCTACCCCCAGCACACTGGGCACCTGCTTTGCTCCTCCCAGGACCCAGGTCCTGCTTCTGAAGATGGTAAATCTCTCCTGATTGGGAGAGATTAGGGGCAGGGTGGGGGGAGAAGGTACTGGAGAGGGGGTGTCTGGAAGACCCTCAGGAGGAAGAGTGGGGAGGCTGTGCCTTCCAGGGGGCCTTGGGCCCAAGTGGCCTCCCTCACCAGCAGAGATGCTCAGAGATAATCCCGGATTAGGACCCAAGCCCCGGGCCCAGGGCCCCCCGCCTGCCCACCCGCCCCCATCTTCCCCACAAAACCCCAGGAAAATCCCTGCAGTACTCCCAGGCTCGCACTGGGAGCGGCTGGGGGCTGGCGGGTGTCTGCAGCATCCGCCGAGGACTGGCCCCGGCCGCTCCGGGGACTCCGGGCCTGGCATGGTCCAGGGGCCCATGGGGAACTGTGCCAAGTGGCCCCGGCGCCGGGGACCTAAGGTAGGAGGGCTGAGGGGGAGCAGTCAAGGCCAGAAGGCAGGGCTGGACCCCGCAGGGCCAGGTGGGGTGGGCAGAGTCCCGGGAGGGCCGGGCTGCAGACGGAGGTGGGCACAGGGACGGGGACTGGTTGTGTGCCTCCCCAGAACAAGAGTTTTTATTGGAAGCCCCCAGACTCCGCCTCACCCTGGTCTTGCCGCCCACAGACCGCTGGGTCTCCCCGCCAAGCTCCCCAGGTCCTCCAGCTGCCCGTCTGGCTGCCCCAGCCCTGCAGCAGGTCCCTGCTCCCTGCCCGCCAGCCCTGACTGGGAGACGCAGAGCTAGAGCACAGGGTCTCACTCTGCCAGTGGCTTTCACAGTGACCTTGGCCAAGTCCCTTGCCTTTTCCGGGCTGGGCCTTGGTCTGCCCAACCGAACAGTTAGGGGACGGCCCCTTCTGGCCTAAAGTGTTAATGGGTGAGGGTCCCGAGCACCCTGAGCCCCTTCCCCACGGTCCTGTGCAGGGTTGCAAAGAGAGAAGAGGCTGGTGAGTGGGGGTGGGGAGGGGCGCTCGGGCCTGGTGCTCAGCAGCCACTGCCCCAGCTCACGGCAGGCTCTGCTGCAGGACCCCTGGCAGTGGCCCGGCTCCCCACCAGGGGGCTCCCACCACAGCCCCAGCCCCAGCCCCAAGGAGCAGAGGGGCCCTGGGCAGGGCGTCCAGGGCTACTCGGTGCTCAGCAGCCTGGTGGGGCCTGCCTGCATCTTCCTGCGGCCCAGCATCGCCGCCACCCAACTCGTATGTACGGCCACCCGCCCGCCAGCCTGCCTACCCTGTCCCCTCGCTTTGCCTCTCCTGGAACGGGGGAGAGATTGAGCAGGGACCATAGAGCAAGGGCACACAGACCCAGGGTGGGAGGCGGAGAGGGGCAGAAAGTGACAGCTCCAGAAACAGGGGACATCAACAGTGACACTGAGGCTGGCAGGGCCAAGTCTGAGGTTCTACCCGACCCCCAAGATCCACGTCTGGCAAAAGGAGCTCCATGCCCTAGAAGAGGGGGAGAGGGTGGGTGGAGAAGGCCGTGGGAGCGACCTGGGCAGGCAGCAGGGAGGGGGCACCCAGGTCGCCCAGGCCAGGGAGCAGGACTTGTGGGGAGCCAGGTCTGAGTGGCAGCAGACAGACACAGGCCCTGTGCGTGCGCGTCGGGGGGCGGGCTGTGTGGGGAGCCCGGAGGAAAAAGAAGGGTGGGTCCAGGGCCTAGGAGGACCAGGGAACCCCTAACCCTGCTGTGCCCCCCCAGGACCGGGAGCTGCGGCCCGAGGAGATTGAAGGTAAAGGTTTGAGGAGGAACTGGTTCCCCGGAGCGTGGGGACGGGGTGGGGACACAGGGTACGGGGCATCGGGTGGGGGCTGCGGCAGTCTCCAGGTGGAACTAGGAGCAAGAAGGCCACGGGAGACGGGTCCCGGGAGACGGGGACAAGACTGAGCAGGAAGGGCTGACAGACACCCCCGCCCCTGGCTATCAGTTCCTTGGTCTCATTTGCCAGGCGGGTCACATCTGTTCACTCAGCTGACACTCCCTGGGTGCCCACTGTGCGCCCGGCCCGGTGCTGAGCGCTGGGGAACGTGGCAGACTGGACAGGCACAGTCCCTGCCCTCTGGAGACCGACGTCAGTAAGTCAGCCACGAGTACCAGCGGTGCCAGGTGCTCTCCAGGAAATGAACAAACAGGCGGGCGCAGGACAAACTGAGAGGGAAGCCTTTCTTTCGTGGGTGACATAGGGTCGAAGAGGAGGGGAAATGCTCCAGAATGCAAGCTCCGTGAGGTCAAGGATTTGCTCCTTCCTCTTCCTCTCTGTCTTTTAAAAATTCACTGCTGAATACCCAGTGCCTAGAGCAGAGCCTGGCACACAGTGGCTACTCCTTAACTATGTGCTGAAAGAACAAATAGCAGAAACAGCATGTGAAAAGGCCCTGAGGCAGCAAAGACAAACTGGTGTTTACAAGGAGGGAAGGACTGGACCGAGGGCAGAAGGAAGGGTAGGCTGGTCCAGGACAGCATGGGGGGGGGGGACTGACTCCACCCTGCCTGGCAGAGCTGCAGGTGGCCTTCCAGGAGTTTGACCGGGACCGGGACGGCTACATCGGCTACCGGGAGCTGGGCGCCTGCATGCGGACCCTGGGCTACATGCCCACGGAGATGGAGCTCATCGAGATCTCGCAGCAAATCAGTACGTGCCTCAGGCCCGCCTCACCCCAGTCCTCCGGGTGCCCTGACCGCTACCAGGGAAGCCGGCAGCCCAGGCACAGGGGTGACTGCGCAGGCTGTCCCCAGAGCCCAGGACCCCGGTCACTCTGCAGAATCGCACCATCCTCTCTGAGGTGGGCGGAGCGAGGACCGCGATTCCCATTTCACAGATGAGGAAACTGAGTTTCTGAATAAGTGACTTGTCTAAGGTCACACAGGAAGTTCATGGAGCCAGGACTCAACCCCCAGGGCGCTCTTCAGGAAAATTAAGGAACCGCTCCAAGAAGTCTGAAGAGTGGTTTTCCTTTCACCTTTGGCCAGATCTGTGGCTTGTTTGCAGCGTGGTTGGGGCGGCCCAGCCTTTGCGCGCGCGGAGGGGGCGCGTCCACGTCGGGAGGGAGGGCGCGCGGGGCGGGTGGGGGGCTCCGGGGCCCTGGGTCTCTGACGCAGGGGCCCCCCAGGTGGCGGGAAGGTGGACTTCGAAGACTTTGTGGAGCTGATGGGCCCCAAGCTGCTGGCGGAGACGGCGGACATGATCGGCGTGCGGGAGCTGCGCGACGCCTTCCGGGAGGTGCGGGGCGGCGCGGGGCGCGGCGCGGGGCAGCGCGGGGCGGCGAGTATGCGGCGAGCGAGGGGCCGAGCGGGACGACCGCCGGTGACCCCACGCCGCCGCCGCCACAGTTCGACGCCAACGGGGACGGCTGCATCAGCGTGGGCGAGCTCCGGGCGGCGCTCAAGGCCCTGCTGGGGGAGCGCCTGAGCCAGCGGGAGGTGGACGAGATCCTGCAGGACATCGACCTCAACGGGGACGGCCTGGTGGACTTCGAAGGTACCGCCCGCGGCACACGCCCTGCTGGAAGGTTCTCGACAGATAAGGACAAAGGGAGCATTGTCACTGCGTGCGCTGCCCTGCGCGAAGCACCCCGCCCCTTTCCTAGGCCTTCCCCCTCCCCCCAGAACCCAGGAGGCAGGGTCCTCAGGAAAGAGAGGCGCTCGCTTAGCAAAAGGAGGTGGCTGGAGCCAACGTATCCATCTGGGCAGCCCGACCCAGACACTCCCATGAGGGAAAACAAAGATTAAATAATAATGAAGCCAAGGAAAATTCATATGTAGAAGGGCTGGCTGGGCGCACTGGCTCACGCCTGTGATCCCAGCACTTTGGGAGGCTGAAGTGGGAGGATCGCTTGAGGCCAGGAGTTTGAGCTCCACCTGGGCAACAGTGAGACCCCCATCTCTACAAAAAAGTTTAAAAAGTAGCCGGTCGTGGTGGCACACACCTGAGGTCCCAGGTCTTAAGGAGGATGGCTTGAGCCTAGGAGTTCAAGGTTGCAGTGAGCTATGATGACACCACTGCACTCTAGTATGCGCAACAGACCAAGACCCTGGATTAAGAAAAAAGCATTCCCTAAAGTAAGCCCCAAAGTTGCTCGTAAGTTTCCTAGTGGTCAAAGCAAAGAGGAAAAGAAGTTCAGTTACAAGGATTTGTTTGTTCGTTTCTCCATAAGACAAAGCCCCCTCTTTCTAGCCCTGAAGCCTATTCTGTATCAGATCCGGGAGCTGCCCTTGCAGGCCCGCCCCTCAACCACACTCCCAGTGGGGTCCAGAGAGCATACCCCAAACCTTGGCTTTGCCCTGGCAGAGTTTGTGCGAATGATGTCTCGCTGAGCCTGTACAGAAACCGGAGGCAGCGGACAGGACTTGAGGACAACTGCAGCCTCTGCCCACCAGCATGTTCCTTGAAGCTCACCACCTCCAGCTGGGACCCTGCTCCCCTCCTGCCCGTCCTCACCTGTGTGCCTGCCTTCACCCCCACACCGTTGCTCCGGCAAAGCCCCTGCACCTTCGCTGATTCTCTGGCAATAAAATATCTGCAAACTGGGGAGATGGGTTTTGCCTCCCATTCGCTTATTCTGGAGACCCCAATATTTGGCCCCCAAAAGTCAAATCTTGGGGCTATCATCTTGGACCACAAGCCCCTTCGATTGTGAGCCCCAGGTGGGTGGGGACCTTCTCCTCTTGCTCTCTGGATCCTGGGCCCAACCCAGGGCAGTGTCAGGAAACGTCCCAGGGCTCAGGTGTGTGCCGTCCGTCCTCCACCGTCCCCGCTTATCCTGATTACAGTAGAGTGTGGGGCAAGTGCTGGCTGGGCTTTTCCCAGGCCTGGCCTCACTCGCTCCTGCAGCAGCCTTGGGAGTACATTGGGGCTCCCTTCGAGAACTTCCCGTTCGGCTCAAGGGGTCAGCGAGTTAGCTGAAAGGCTCAGCTGTTGGCCCCCTCAGGAGACACCTCGGCTTTGGGGCTGACACTTCATTCCTCTGGGCCTCTGGGGACCCCAGCCCCTGACGGGAGCACAGTGCGGGGAGCGAGGACCTGGACATTTCTGCCTAATCCGAGGCTGCTCTCCTGGTGGTCTTTGCTCTGAGCTCCCCTTTGGGTCAGCCAGGCCTACTCAGAACCGCCTCGAATCGGAGGCTCTCCCACCCGACCCCGCTTCCTGCCTCTAGGTCTTCCTCGCACGGTAATTTCTCTCAGCGCCTGCCTCCCAAGTCCGCGCCTTGAGCTGCTTCCTCCAGAGACGTCCTCGCAGGGCGGGCGGCAGAGGGCAAAAGGGCCCACCTACTTCCCCCAGCCCATGTGTGGGGTTCTGACCCCATCCAGAAGGACAGAGCCCTCATGGCCTAATCACCCCCTGAAGTCCCATCTCTTACTCCTGTGCACTGGGGGGTGAGTTTCAACATGAACTCTCAAGCCATAGCACGAGTCTGAGTGACTTGCTAGAGGTCATGCCACCTCACCGCCCTCTCTCCCCACACACTGCCCCGTTATTCTTCCTAAAGTGCTACTTGCTTCCTGTCACACTCCCATTCAGGCACTGGCCGTGACTTCCCATGGCCTCCGGGTCAATCTAGCCCTTTTGCCTGGTACCAGAAGGCTCCAGGAGGACAAGGGACTGGCCTAAAGTCACACACAGCTGGGACAAAGGAAGGGGGGACTTGCATGCAGACCTGGAGACTCTAAACCACAGTGTCAACCGGAGAGGGCGCCTCTGGGTCAGCCTCTTCTAGCTACAGCGAGGGCCTGGGTGCAGCTCCTGGCTGCCAACGGGGAGAACGAGCCCTGCCCCACCTGGTCAAGAAGGGGTGGGCGCTCTCAGCACCCATGCCTGGTCCCCACACCACTCCTGCCAAGGAGAAGAAGGCCCTGGACAGAGCAGACCGGCAGCTGCCTGTGCCCTGCCCAGCCCGAGGCCTGGATGCAGAGGTGCTAGGGCTGGCGGCAGCGGCCTTAGTGCCACTCGCCACTCAATTAATCCTTAATCCTCAATTAGGTGATCTCTCCTGCCAGTATGGCAGGCCTGGGGATGAGGATGAGTTGCCCCAGCCCCAGGGGCTTCTCTGCAAGCCGTGGCCCGCCCTCCCTCCCACCGCCCTCACAGCTGGCACAAACGGCATTGCTGCCTGAGAAATGTCTGTCCCTGCTGCAAGGGACATGAGCCGGGGGAAACCAGAAGAATCCCACTCAGGGTTGGCCTCCCAGCCTGGTGGGCTCTGCGAGTGCGGCATTGGGAGTGGCTGGTGGGATGGTCTGAGCCGCAGTATGTCTGCTGGCACCAGGAATCCCACAGCTCCTCCAAATCTCACAAACACCCCCTTACCCCAGAAGGGCTTCTAGTCCAGAAGGTCCCAACAGGCAACAGCTGGGGCCTGGGTCGGGGCCAGGGAAGAAGCAGCAGCAAGAGAGACTGCAGTGAGCTCGGAGTCCCTCCCCCTGCCCACTAAAGGGGGCAGCTGCTGCCCAGCCGCACCGGCTAGCACCAGGATCTTCTGATTTTCCAAGACAAGCTGTACATTCAGATTTTTACATCAAATCCACTTTAAATATTTTGAATAGAACCTGCATTCAGTCAGGTGTATAAACCTTAAATGTACAGCTCAATGAATTTTTACATGTGTATGCACCCAGGTAACCATCACCTAAGCCAAGGTATTCCTTGCAATGAACCATCCACCTATATGCCACACCCAGCTTCCCCTAAGTATCAGTCAGCGCCCTCCAGAGAAACAGAACCAGTAGGATATCGACATGCATTGATTGATCGGTAGATAGGAAGATAGACAGATGTCCATTGGGAGCTCTTGCAATGAGCTCTGTATCCCTTTGACATGCCTTCATCATTGTGTTTGTTTTGTTTGTTTTTTAGCACTTTCTTACTTTCTGGCTCTAGGAGAAGCCCCATGATCATCTTGTATATTTCCTGCCCTGGTCCTAGAATCAGCCATTTCTCCAAGGAGCTCTGGCTCATTTTATTTTATTTATTTATTTATTTATTTATTTATTTATTTATTTATTTATTTATTTTTGAGACAGAGTCTCACTCTGTTGCCTGGGCTAGAGTGCTGTGGTGTCAGCCTAGCTCACAGCAACCTCAAACTCCTGGGCTCAAGCGATCCTTTGCCTCAGCCTCCCGAGTAGCTGGGACTACAGGCATGCGCCACCAATGCCCAGCTAATTTTTTCTATATATTTTTGGTTGGCCAATTAATTTCTTTCTTTCTTTTTTTTTTTTTTTGAGACAGAGTCTCGCTTTGCTGCCCAGGCTAGAGTGAGTGCCATGGCGTCAGCCTAGCTCACAGCAACCTCAATCTCCGGGCTCAAGCAATCCTGCTGCCTCAGCCTCCCGAGTAGCTGGGACTACAGGCATGCACCACCACGCCCGGCTATGTTTTTCTATATATATTAGTTGACCAATTAATTTCTTTCTATTTTTAGTAGAGACGGAGTCTCGCTCTTGCTCAGGCTGGTTTCGTCTTTTTTTTTTTTTTTTTTAGTAGAGATGGGGTCTCGCTCTTGCTCAGGCTGGTCTCAAACTCGTGACCTTGAGCGATCCACCCGCCTCGGCCTAGCAGAGTGAGAGGATTACAGGCGTGAGCCACCGCTCCCAGCCTCATTTTATTAGAGAATGGTATTAGAAACCAAGATCTGGATGCTACACTAGTGAGTCGTTGCAACTGGGTGTGTGTGTTGGGGGGGGGTTGTTTCTAGGCGCTCTCAGCTGATAAAGCAAGGAGATGTATGTGTGTATACAAACCTGTGTCTATACACATTTATAGATAATCTGTATGTAAGCAACTGATCTATAGGAAGCTGCACAGGTTCATACTGAAGCCTCCAGCTCCAATCTATTACCACATGGATTGTTCTAGCCTCTCCCTTGCTTATCTAACGTCTCACTCCAACAGTGAGAAACCTGACTCCCAACATCCATCCTCCGTTTACTTAATTGTTCAATTCCAGTGTACATGAGTAGTGGTTGCAGAATTGTTAACCCATACTTCCATGGGACACACTTTTATCAACTGGAGTACACTGCTCATATGCCATTCCTTTTGCCTTTAGTCTAACAGACTCTACTCATTTCTAGGTAAATACCTTATTCCCCCACCGTCTTTGGTAAGGTGGTTTCCTGCTTCTGTAATACTGCTAGATTCTTTGGTCATTCTGCATTCCAGCCTGGGAACCAATCTCCTAGATGATGTTTTATTTGCATACATTAAAGTTTACTTATTGACAAATACTTAATGTCTTCTATTCGCCATTACAGTACCATACAAAATAGTTTTACTCCCCTAAAAAATTTCCCCTATGCTTCAGCTATTCAATTCTATTCCTCCCTGGCACCCCTGGCAATCAGTAATCTATTAGCCTTCTATATAATTTTCCCTTTTCCAGAATGTCATACAATTGTAATCATATAGTGTGTTGGCTTTTTAAGACTGGTTTCTTTCACTTAGCAACATGCATTTAAGATTTATCTATGTCTTTTCATAACTAGATAGGTGATTTACTTTTATTGCTCAATAATATTTCCTTGTATAGATGCATCACAGTTTGTTTATACATTCACTTATTGAAGGGCATTTCTGTTGCTTCCAGTTTGGGAGATTATAAAACTGTTATAAACATTCACATGCACATGTTTTTGTGTGGACATAAATTTTCAAATCAGCTGGGTCAAGACCTAGGAACACAATTGCTAGGAAAGCCACCAAACTGTCTTCTAAAGCGGTGGTGCCATTCCGCATTCCCACCAATACTGAATGAGAGTTCCTGTTCCTCCACATCCTTGCCAGCAGTTGATATCATCAGTGTTTGGGATTTTAGCCGTTCTAACAAGTGTGTAGTGGTGTCGCCTTGCTGTTCATCCATTTACTTTTCAACATTTTATTATAGAACTTTTCAAACATATGGTAAAGTAGAAAGAATTGTATAGAAACACAATGTTGGCCACTAATACAAAGATTTAAATCATTGGGCTGGCCAACAAGCCCATCTGTGGGCTGAACTGAGCTTGTGGGCCCTACTTTTCAACTTCTGATTTGGAAGCTGTAATGTTGAAAGGCTCCAAAATCCTGGAGATGAGCTCCAGGTCTGGGGGCTGAGAAGAGAGGGGAGCCCCTGAGAAATTCTACCAAGAGGTCTGTGTTATCTTCCCCACTCCCCCCCCACCCCCCATGGACAGGGTCCTCTCCTGGGACAGGCCATAGTTGTCACCTCCGACCACCTTCAAGGAACTCATGCGTTCCTCCTGCCATAGCCCGCTGCTCCAAGGAGGGACATCTAAAACTGCTTTAGTACAAGGTTCAGTCCCACAGTTACTCCCAAGCATACTGCTGCTCCCAAACATGAGTATTATGAACTAAATGTGTGTATCCCCCCAACATTCATATGCTCAAGCCCTAACCCCCAGCGTGGCTATATTTCGAGATGGGCCTCTAAGGAAGTAATTAAGGTTAAATGAAGTCATAAGGATGGGACTCTGATCTCAATATAAGAGACACCAGAAAGCTCATTCTCTCTCCCTGCACCAAGGAGGCCACATGAAGACATAGCCAAAAGATGGCCATCTACAAGCCAGGAAGAGAGGCCTCACCAGAAACCAACCATGCACCCTGATCTTGACCTTTCAGTTTCTAGAACTATGAGAAACTTAGTTTTAGTTGTTTAAAGCCACCCAGTCTGTGGTACTGTGTTTTTTCTGTGTAGTATTCGGCAGCCTGTGGCCAGACGCAGTGCCTCATGCCTATATCCCAGCACTCTGGGAGGCCAAGGCAGGAGGAACACTTGAGGCCAGTAATTTGAGACTAGTATGGACAACATAGCAAGACCCCATAGCTACAGAAAATAAGAAAAATTAGCCAGGTATGGTGGCACGGGCCTGTAGTCCCAGTGACTCTGGAGGCTGAGGCAAGAGGATCACTTGAGCCCAGAAGTTCCAGACTACAGTGAGCTATGACTAAGCCACTATACCACAGCCTGGGCAACAGAGTGAGACCCTGTCTCTTAAAAAAAAAAAATGTATTAGCCTGAGTAGACTAATACAATGGGTGATAGAGAAAGTAGGAAGATCTAAAGTTTGGAAGGAGAAGTAGGGGGTGGACCCCAAAGGAGGAGTAACACTCAGCAGCTCCCCTCCCCCCACTATCCACAGTAGACTTGTCCAGGGCACAGTCTCATTGCCACAGGTAGGGAGCAGGAGACCCTGAATGCCTTGATTAACACTTTATTTTATTTTATTTATTTATTTATTTTTTGGAGACAGAGTTTCACTCTGTTGCCAGGGCTAGAGTGCCGTGGCGTAAGCCTAGCTCATGCAACCTCAAACTTCTGGGCTCAGGCCATCCTCCTGCCTCAGCCTCCCGAGTTGCTAGGACTACAGGCATGTGCCACCATGCCTGCCTAATTTGATATATATATATATATATGTTTAGTTGGCCAATTAATTTCCCTTTATTTATAGTAGAGACAGGGTCTTGCTCTTGCTCAGGCCGGTTTCAAACTCCTGACCTTGAGGGATCCTTCCAGAAAGCTAGGATTACAGGCGTGAGCCACCGCGCCCAGCCAATACTTCATTTTTAACATTAGTAGAGTTTGAATATGTATGAGAAAACTACAAAATATATTGAGCACATGATTAAATGGGCATTATTGCTTTTTCTTTTTATTTGAAGTTTTTAAAATGTGAATTGATTTACAGTAAATATTAAATAGACGGCAAGACTGATGCAGGAGTTCCACAAAGGGCTGAAGTTAGGGAAGCCCTGGATCTGGTGGTTAACGCACTTCCTTACATCCGGGGCACCTGAGGTTCCCTCCCGCGCCCGCGGTTCTCTCCACTGCTCTGCCCTAGCTTCCTAGCGAACTCTGCAGCCAAAAAATGACTTGTTCTGCAAACACATGTGCTCTCACACTTCCAAGCTTTCGCACATGCCAGTCCCTCTACCTGGAGGGGCCCCCTGCGTCTCTGCTCCCACCCGCACCTACTCGAATGCCACCTCCATTGGAAAGATTTCTGCCATGCCACCAGGTAGGGCCGTTCCTCTTAAGTTACAGTGCACCCAGTCCGGGTCTCCACTGTGGCCTCTGTCCTGCTGCAAGTAAGACATTGCTTCCGGCCGGGCGCGGTGGCTCACGCCTGTAATCCTAGCACTCTGGGAGGCCGAGGCGGGAGGATCACTCGAGGTAAGGAGTTCGAAACCAGCCTGACCAAGAGCGAGACCGCCGTCTCTACTAAAAAAATAGAAAGAAATTAATTGGCCAACTAAAAATATATAGAAAAAATTAGCCGGGCATGGTGGCGCATGCCTGTAGTCCAGCTACTCGGGAGGCTGAGGCAGGAGGATTGCTTGAGCCCAGGAGTTTGAGCTAGGCTGACGCCATGGCACTCTAGCTGTCTCCAAAAAAAAAAAAGACATTGCTTCCCTGTCTGCCTCAGAGACGAGCAGCTCCTTGAGGACAGAGGTCAGACCCAGTTCATTTCCGGATCCTCAGCATTCAGCACAAGGGATGGAGGAGAGAATAATAAAATGTTTGTGGGATGAGTGAATGAATGTCCCGGGGATGAAGAAAATCCACAGAGCTGGGGGCATGATGGCACACAGGCCAGAGAGGCTGGGGAAGGAGCCTGGGAGGAAGGGTCGGTGAGGGGAGGAGGGTCTTGAGATCTAAGTTTGTGAGGAATGAGATACGAAGTGAGGAGCCTGGGTGGTGAAACGGAAAGGTTTGGGGACACTGGAGAGGGATAGGAAAGAGGGGAACGAAACAATAAGCATCTTAGGACTATTCATCCACACAACAGCCCTATGAGATAATTATTATCCCCAGTTTGCAGATGAGGAAATTGAGGTGAGCGACTTGCCCAGGGGAAAATCGCTAGTGAGGGTGGTGTGCTGGTGTTGGGATTCGAACCCAGCAGGTTGGCTCCAGCCGGCGCTCTCGTGCACGAGCCGTTGGGTCCAGCCCGGCAGACGTAAGTATTCGACGCAGGCCAGCCGTCACGCTCTCGTCGTTATCTGGGGCAGAGGCGCAGGGCCTTCAGGAGCGGGACGAGGGGTCTTCCAGGCCGCCCTCGGACCTAGCATCAGCCTAGACCTGAGGACTAGCCAATCCGGAGGAAGAGCCTCGGGTGGTGGCGTTGGTGAGGGCCCCGTTGCCATGGGAACAAACCAAGGCCTCACGCGGGCGCATGCGCAGACCGAGGAGAGGGTGTTGAACCGGTGAAAGGTGACGTAGAAGCGCACGGGGTGGGACGCAGGGCTTGGCACGTCAAACCCCTGCGTCCTTCGACCCCGGAGCGGAGGAGAGGCGCGCTCGGCAGCGGCGGCGGCGACAGCAGCCCCTACTGGACCGACACCGGGCGGCGCGGAGCTGACGTGCGAAGCAGCGCGAGTTAGGCGTGAGGGCGGCACCCGCGCCCGGGGAAAAGCCCGCGGCGCGAACCGGCGGCCCAGACCCGGTTCGGGCTCCCGAGGCCCCGCCTCCCGGGCCTTGGGACTAATCGGATTGAGAGCGCGCCAGACCGGGCCGCGAACTCGCCAATTGCGGAGGGCGGTAGCCACCACCCAATCCCGAGCAGACAGGTGCGAGGTCCGGAAGGCGGAGGCCAATCTGCAGCGGTTGCGACCTGTTGGGGCAGGTCTCGGCCAATGAGGAGGCTCGAGTGACATCTTTGCGCGCCAATCGGGAGTGAGGGAGCGTTCGTGCCCGCCCGTCCTTCCGGCCAGAGCTCTATTTACCAGGGGCGTGCAGCCCGCTTGCCAATCAGAGCGCGGCTGAGCGGCCCGGCAGCCAACCCCCGAGGAGCGGCCGGCTGGCGTCCGCCGCACCCAGGAGTTGGGGATGTCCTACAAGCCTATCGCCCCCGCCCCCAGCAGCACCCCTGGCTCCAGCACCCCCGGGCCGGGCACCCCGGTCCCGACAGGTGAGGATCCAGCTTCACCCCTGCTCGCCTGCCTGGGCAGTCTAGGTCTCGAAGAGAAGACGGCCTGAGTTCTACGACACACGGCCTGCCGCCACCGTCGAGGGGCCTCAGTTTGCCGGCCTGTGAAGTGGGCGTGGTCGCGTAAGGGCTTGTAGGTGGAGCGCAGGGGGAGGGGTTTGTTCCTGAAGTCGGTCGGCATGGAATGAAGCATCCTGTGGAGGGAACTCGGTCTGGGGCTTGGAAAGCCGGGAGGAGGCGTCGCTGCCTCGCCCTGACCTCTTAACTCGCGCCTGTTGCAGCCGGAAGTGTCCCATCACCGTCGGGCTCAGTGCCAGGAGCCGCTGCTCCTTTCAGACCACTGTTTAATGACTTTGGACCGCCCTCCATGGGCTATGTGCAGGTGAGTGGGGCCAGGGGTTTGCTTATGGATGGGGAGTCCTCCTCCCCCCGCCCCGGGGCCCTGAGCTCACTGCCCTGTTCTCTTTTGACATAGGCGATGAAGCCACCCGGTGCCCAGGGCTCCCAGAGCACCTACACGGACCTGCTGTCGGTCATAGAGGAGATGGGCAAAGAGATCAGGCCCACCTATGCTGGCAGCAAGAGCGCCATGGAGCGCCTGAAGAGAGGTAAGTGAGGCTAGGCCCACCCTGTCCTGCTCAGGAGACTGACACTGAACAGTCCTCCTTCGTTAGGAAAGGAAGGACACCTGGAGGCCACCTGAAGCCTAGACTAGAGCCAGTATCACTACCCAGAGAGATGTTTTGAATTGAATTGAAATTGAATCAATTTCCAGGGAAGAGCGTGAGAATTTGTATTTTAACAGGGTGAATTTGAGGATTACCCACACCTCTGATCTCATCCAACCCCTCATTAGATTTGAATTTCTTTTGCTGAAAGGAAAGGGAGTGGAGAGGGAGGGGTATTCTTCCTTTGAAGGGTGGGGATGGGGCTGTGGAGGGTTGCTGAGACCCCCTCCCCACCCCACCCCTACCCCAGGCATCATCCATGCCCGGGCCCTAGTCAGAGAGTGCCTGGCAGAGACAGAGCGGAATGCCCGCACGTAACAGGAAGCGCCTCAGCGTCTGGACCTTTCCCGGCCACTGCAGAGCACCTGCTTCTCCCTGGCCTTCATCCTGAGTTGCACTAACCATCCTGAGCTTCCTGTCCTGTGTCCATTGGTGGGTGCCGTCCAGGAACCAGGGGGCGGTGCTCACTCCAGTCAGCAGCACTAACTGTCCCCTCCAAGATTTAGCAGCGAGGTCATGCGAGTCCCACCCATGACCTGCTGACAGTGTTGATCCAACTGGGGCTTTCTCCTCTCTGGCCCCACCACCAGCCCTTCCCCAGCACTTCTCACCACTTTGTCCCAGGCCTCCTCCCCCAGCAGGGCTAGAAGCTCCCTGCCTTGTCTCCTGGGCCATAGCCACTCTTTTCTCAGTGTGTCTTTTGCTAAATATGCCCTTTTTATATAAATAAAGGATGATTTGGAGTTGTTCTCTCAGTTCTGAGCCTTTCTGGGTCTGGTTCTGCTAAGCCTGGTAAGCCAGGCAGAAAGTGGGGCAGAAGAGACAGGGACGGGGTGGGGTGGTGCAGGGAGGGCGAGGCTGTCTGTACCTGGCTTTGCCTTGCCTCTGCTGTCCACAGGCCTTGGGTGGGACTCTGCCCTCGGGCCCTCAGCTGTGAGTAGTGGAAGGGGCGGAGAGCCCTGTGCGCCTTCATGTGGTGCCACCAGGGGGCAGTGCAGGCCCTTGGCTGCCTACACAGCTGGATGCACTGCCAGCCTGGGCCTAGAGGGCTCTTCCGCTAGATTGGCCGTGGTGCCCCGGCAGGGTGGAAATGCCAGTTCACTTGAGCCACTCCCTCACGCGCCTTAATGACCTAACAACACCCTAAACTCTGACTCGGCCCTGAAAGTCTCTGACCCCTCAGAGGGAAGGGGCACTGCTGCTTCCCTCCCCCAGCACGGCCTGGCTTCCCACGTGGGTGAGACCCAGCTCTGTGCTGCCATCCACAGCCCCAGCACCTTCTAGCACGCTGGGCGTGACCCCATGAGCCCAGCCCTTGGTGTCTTGGCCTTTACCCAGGGTGGCCCGGTGGCCAGACTTACAGACCTGGAAGGCATAAGTGGGAAAGGCCTTCAGGCACCATTTGGGGACTAGCCCAAGGGTTTGTAGTGAAGGCCTGCTTCCGCCTTGGTGTGCAGCTGAGTGATCCCAGCCCTGAGTAGAGGCAAGTCAGAGCCACCAGCTTCTAGCAGACTTTGGTGGGGAGGCATTTCCCATAGCCTGGGTCCCCGGTTCTGGGGCTGCCTAAGGTGAGGAGCTGGGGAAGTGGGCCTGGGACCCTGCCGGCTCAAGCTCCACCCCTTCAGTGCACACAGGAGGGCTGGGCCAGGGTGGAGTTAGGAACCAAGAGTCTTTGGGGACCCCAAACAGCACAGAGGGAGTAAGAAGAGCCAGCATTTAGGGAATGGCCTCTTCCGCCGCTGCCCTGGGGAAGGAACGCAGGGGCCTGCCCTCACTGTGGGCGGGGCTGCTGGGACCCCGCAGGGGTAGGGAGGGCCGGCCGGGCCCAGGAAGGGGGCGGGGCGGCCGCAGTGACGCGGCTGGCGGCGGGGAGGGACGGCAGGGGCGCCGGCTGGCGGACGGAGAGGAAGGTCGGGGCCATGGGCCCGCGCTGCGCCTCTGGAGAGTCCGGCCACTGTTGGAACCCGAGGCCGGGGCCGGGGACGCTCCGGGCTCCGACCCACTGGCCGGCTGCCCCCGCCCGGGCCGGGTGAGGGCCACCCGCCCTAAGCTAGAGGTGAGCCGGGACGTCGGCAGGCGGGCCAGGAGTATGGCTGGGGACGGGGACGCCGGGGAGCAGAGGGAAGTGGGGACAACGGGGCCTCTCGCCTGCTGGCTGGGTGCGAGGTGGGAGGGGTGCCTGCAGCGGAACTCTGGCGCCCGGCCGGGGCGCAGGTGGGCGGAGCGGGTCTCCCGGGGCGGGGGCCCGCCGGACACCAAGTGGAGAAGCTGTTGCCTCAGCTGAGGAGGGGTCAGCCGCCGGAAGGGTGACAGGATGGCTGCATAGGCGAGTGGAGAGTCGGCGAGGGCGAGGGGTCCAGGAAGGATGCTGGGGACCGGGAAGTCTAGGACCTGGCTGCCCGCCAGGGTGGGGAAAGCAGGGATGTCTGGTCCTGGAAGGCAGGTTCGGGTGCAGGGGCGCACGGCGCCGCTCCGCGCCCAGGCGCCCAGGCACAAGGCTCTTGGTGGACGTCCGGGACTGGGGGGACACCGGCGCCGCCGAGTTGGGGAAAGGGATGCAGGGGGCCGGCCCCCGAGGGGCGGGTCGTGGAAGGAGGGGTCCGGAAGCTCCTGGGGGCGCGCCCCCGAGGGATGCCGCTTCGAAGGGGCTCAGGACGCGGCCGCGGCGGGAGAGGCAAGGCTGGCCCTCCCGCCCGCCGGCCGGAGCCCGCCGCTCCGGGGGGCCCGCGTCAGCGCACGGTTGCCATGACGACGGGCGGGCGGGGGGCGGGGGCTGCGCGGAAAAGAGGTCAGCGCTCAGCCTCGCTGCGGCTCCCGGCCCCCGGCGGCGCGGGCGGCAGCGCCAGGCTCGCCTCTGCGTCCCCGCGGCGGGCCGGGGCATGGGGTCCCGCTGCACCAGCCCCTCGGCCGGCGCGCAGGGCTCGGGACCGCGCGCCGCCGCCCCGCACTGACGGCCGCGCCGTGCCCTGCGCCAGGCGGAGCAGAGGCCGCGCGCCGCCCGCCGAGCGCCTTCAGGATGCTCATCAAGGAGTACCACATTCTGCTGCCCATGAGCCTGGACGAGTACCAGGTGGCCCAGCTCTACATGATCCAGGTGAGGGCGGTGGACAGGGGAAGGTGAGAAGGGCCAACAGCGCGGCGCAGGCCGCACAGGGGCAAGGGGTGGAGCCCAGCTGACCCCCCCAGCCCTGCTCTGGAGGGCTGGAGCCCAGGGGAGGAGAGAGAGCCCCCTCTTCGGACGCGGGGTGGGTAAGGGCTGTGGGGAAAGGGGCAGAAGGGCTGAGTAGGGCCCCCACCCACTGAGTGCCCAGCTCGTGCTGGCCGCTCACCCTCTTTTGATCTCCCTTAATCCTCCTGAGAATCTGTAATCCCATGGGGGAAGGGAGGCAGCCGATAAGGAGGTAAGGGTGAGGAAGGGGACCTAGGTGGCAGAGATGGGCAGGAGGGGGTCTGGAGAAGGTGCAGGGTCTTGGCAACCCCAGGAAGTCAGGGAGAGGGAGTGAGGATCAGGCTGCAGAGGGAGACAGGGATGGGGCAGGTGGGGATGGGGATGAGGGAGGGGTCTGGGCTTGGGCTGCCAGGAGAGTGGGCCAGGTGGGCTCTCAGGGAGGTGAGAGGTTGGTGCAGAGCCCTCGGGAGGTCTGCTCCAGATCTGTTCTCCAGAACTGTGGGATCCAGCCTCAGGGGGTTGACAGGGCCACGTTTGGGCTCCAGAGCTATGAAAGGACAGAATCTGGTGCTCTCAAGCTATGATGGCATGTGGCAGGAGCTGGGACTAGGATCCCAGAGAGGGAGGGGACCAGGCTCAGGGCCTCTGAGAGGTGGAGGTGCGGTGTCCTCTTCTGGTCCGTTCTTCCATTCCAGCCACTCTGGCCTCCTTGCTGCTCCTCGAGCACATCCAGCTCTCTCCCACCTGGGGGCTCACCCTGGCTTCCCCTCTGCCTGGAATACTCCCCCACCCCACAACGGCTGGGCCCCTCCCTCGCCTCCTTCAAGTCTTGGTCAAGTCAGGGTCACTTTATCTTCTCAGTGAGGCCTTCCCTGGCCGTCACATCACAGCTGCAGTCCCCAAGCCTTGATCCCCACTTCCTTTTCTGTGCTCTCTCTTTCCCAGAGCACTTAGCACCTTCATAAATACCATATAATTTGCTTTTTCCTGTTGTCTGTCTCCCTACACTAGAACCCAGGTTCCACAAAGCCAGAGGTCTTTGTTTTAGTCACCAGTAGATCCCAATTAATAATCCCAAACAATGCCTGGACTGGGGCAGTCAGTCAGTAAATACTTGAAGACTGAACTGAGTGCTGGGTTGTAGAACCCCATGGAGGACTGGACAGCATCTGTGACCCTGATCCCAGAGAGCTGTGGGGGGCCAGGCTTGGGTTTCAGGGAGTTGAAAAGGCCAGGACCAGAGCCCCAGAGCTGTGTAGGGTACCAGGCCGAGCTGGGGATTCCAGGAGCTGAGCTATGACGCTCCCTGTTCTGCTCTGCCTTGGGCCACAGAAAAAGAGCCGGGAGGAGTCTAGTGGTGAGGGCAGCGGCGTGGAGATCCTGGCCAACCGGCCCTACACAGATGGGCCTGGAGGCAGCGGGCAGTACACACACAAGGTGTACCACGTGGGCTCCCACATCCCTGGCTGGTTCCGGGCACTGCTGCCCAAGGCTGCCCTGCAGGTAGAGGAGGAATCCTGGAATGCTTACCCCTACACCCGAACCCGGTGAGTGGGTAGGGCGGGCACAGGCCATGCCATGAGGGGACAGTCCTGATGGGCACAGCAGTGAGCCCCAGCCCTGCCCTCTGCCCAGATACACCTGCCCCTTCGTGGAGAAATTCTCCATTGAAATAGAGACCTATTACCTGCCTGATGGGGGCCAGCAGCCGAATGTCTTCAACCTGAGCGGGGCTGAGAGGAGACAGCGCATCCTGGGTGAGGCCCAGCACTGTGGGGGGACCCTGAACACCCCTCAGGCCCCCTGCTGCCTCAGTATGCTGCCTCTGACAAGTCCCAGCTCTTTTCAGGCCTCAGATGTGTGAAAGGCTGTCCTCCCAATCCCAAGGGGGAAGGGGGCAGGGCTTGAAGCGGCTGGCGTTGCTCAGTGCTTGCTGACACCCCCCACCCCCAGACACCATCGACATCGTGCGGGATGCAGTGGCCCCAGGCGAATACAAAGCGGAAGAGGACCCCCGGCTGTACCGCTCAGTCAAGACCGGCCGAGGGCCACTGGCTGATGACTGGGTGCGGACAGCAGCCCAGACCGGGCCCCTCATGTGCGCTTATAAGCTGTGCAAGGTGGAGTTCCGCTACTGGGGCATGCAGGCCAAGATCGAGCAGTTCATCCACGATGTCGGTGAGCACCCGGTGCGGGAGGTTCTGCTTACCCAGCATGCACCGGACACCGTGTTTGCAGCCAAGGATGCTCCCCGTCTGCTGGGGACACAAGCAGAAAGCCACCCCTTCCATTTGAGGTGGGGGCACAGAGGCAGTGGGTGGGGCCACAGCCTAGTTGGGGGTCATGGAAGCGAGAAGCTGACGTCATGATCTCTGAGGTCCACACCGGCTCTGACATTCAGAGATGCTGCTTCTTCCATTATCCTGTGAGTCAAGAGAGACTTAGGGAATCTTGGGAGGGTCGCCCCAACCGGCAGCATGCTAAAGAGTGCAGGTTGGAAGGCTGTGACTCTGATGTCATTCTCTCTGGGGTACCGTCCCACACCCAGATCCAAGTCCCAGCCTCTGGCCCTGGTGTCCAGGTGCCCCTGTCCCACACCTCCCCTCAACCTAATGCCTGCAGCTTTTGCAGCTCAGCCCTGCCTCACTGCCCAGGTCCGAGGCACAGAGAGGCACAATCCTCGGGTGGGGGAGCCCAGCGACCTGGCTTCTGCTCCACTACTGACCCCATTGTGGCACCTCCAGCAAGCCGCTGGCCATCCCTGTCCCTTAACTTTCTGTTCTGTAAATGAGGAAGAGGTGGGGCCAGATATTAAGAGTTAATATAGACGGAGTGATCACAGCCCATCAGACCCTGTGCTCATCACTTTTTGTACAAGATCTCCTTTAACACCCACAGCACCCTGTGAGGCAAGGATGATTACTGGTCCCATTTTACAGATGAGGAAATTGAGCTCAGTCAGTGATGCAGACTCTTTGTCTTGCATTTGGAAAAAATATCCAAAAGCACAAATAAGAAAATTAAAATTACCCACATATAAACACAATTAAGACTCTGATCTATTTCCTTCTAAAAGTTTATAATTATAATTGGACCATTATTACTTTGTTTCCTAGACGTTTAAGAGTTTCTAACGTTATTCCTCTGCTTAGGATAAAAATATCCCAGAAAGGGTATCATCTTTCACCTACAACCTTCATTGAGTGCCAACACTTCCATTAACTATTAACACCTTCATTAACCATCAACAATTTCATTAACTGTTAACACCTTAATTAACTGTTAATTCCTGAGAAATCAGCAGGAAGCCATCGGAAAACAAGAGCAAGCAGTGGTCCCAGCTTTTGCAGTGATGGGGTGGGGCCAATACTCAGCGTTGGAGTGTCCAGAGAGACAGATGAGATGGTGGGCAAGGAGGGAGTTGGGGCAGGAAGACAAACACCCCAGTTTCCACTCCCTCCCCCTAGACAGCGCTGGCCCTGCCCCACTTTGTGGCTCTGGGTGGGTGGTATACCCAGGGGAGCCATTGCCCAACCTCGATGGCCGGGCACGCGGCCGTGGTGGCAGGGAAAGGCGGTAGGGGGCACGGCTCTGATGCCCAGGCACCCACAGGTCTGCGTCGGGTGATGCTGCGGGCCCACCGCCAGGCCTGGTGCTGGCAGGACGAGTGGACGGAGCTGAGCATGGCCGACATCCGGGCACTGGAGGAGGAGACCGCCCGCATGCTGGCCCAGCGCATGGCTAAGTGCAACACGGGCAGTGAGGGGCCCGAGGCCCAGCCCCCCGGGAAACCAAACACAGAGGTCCGGTCAGGGGCCAGCAATGCTGGCACCCCCGATGGGCCTGAGGCTCCCCCCGGCCCTGACGCCTCTCCCGATGCCAGCTTTGGGAAGCAGTGGTCCTCGTCCTCCCGTTCCTCCTACTCGTCCCAACATGGAGGTGAGGCTGGGCGTGGGACTGGACGGGAGGGGGCCACCCTCCAGGCTGGGCTCCCAGGCTGAGGCTGAGCCGCCCCGCAGGGGGCGTGTCTCCCCAGAGCTTGTCGGAGTGGCGCATGCAGAACATCGCCCGAGACTCCGAGAACAGCTCCGAGGAGGAGTTCTTCGATGCCCACGGTCAGCACTGAGGCCCTGCTGGGGGGGGGGCAGGGGTCTCTGAGCAGCTTCACCCACCCCGTGACACAGCTCCCTGTCTCTGCAGAAGGCTTCTCGGACAGTGACGAGGTCTTCCCCAAGGAGATGACCAAGTGGAACTCCAACGACTTCATTGACGCCTTTGCCTCCCCAACAGAGGCTGAGGGGGCGCCAGGTAAAGACCCCACCTCAGGACGCCGGCCACCAGCACCCGGTATGCAGTGGGGACTCAGGGAACAACTCAGTCCTAAGTTTAATGGGGTCCTAAGATGAAAGTCAGTCTGGAGCAGGTGCTCTTTAAATACACAGATGAAGGCAATGGATGGATGATGGATGGGTGGATGATTAGAATGTAGCCACGGTTCCGACAGAGTACAGGAATTACTTTGGAGTCCATGATGGCTTCCCCTGGGAGGTGATGTCTGTGCTGGGTTTTGGATAGGACCAGTGCTGGCCAACAGAACTTTCTGTGATGGAAATGTTCTAGATCTGTGCTGTCCCATATGGTGGCCACCAGCCACATGTAGCTGTCAGGCACTTGAAATGGGGCTAGGGTGCCTGAAGAATTGAAGTTTTTATTGTATTATATATGAATTTATTTAAATTTAAATAGCTACCTGTGGCTAGTGGCCACCACATTGGACGTGGCAGGATTAGAAGTTTGACAAACAGGCACATAGGACCGGCACAAGCAAAGGCCTGGAGATGCGAAAAGACCTGGGAGAGTCAGTGAGAGGAGAGGGCAGACACCAGACCGGGGTACCTGCAGTGCCAGATGAGACGATTCCTTGGTCCCCCTCACTGGCTCTCCCTTGCCCTACAGACCCTGGAACCGAGGTTGCTAAAGGCATCGAGGACAGAGCCCGAGCACCCAGGGACTCAGAGGCAAGTATGGTCGGCCAGCCCTTATCGAGGTTCTGCCCACTCGCTGGCCTGGCCACTGCTCTGACCCCACCCCCGGCACCCATTGCACCCTGCAGGGTCCAGACGGAGCTGGGGAGCTGGGGGCCGAGGCGTGTGCAGTCCACGCCCTCTTCCTCATCCTGCACAGCGGCAACATCCTGGACTCGGGACCTGGAGATGCCAACTCCAAGCAGGCGGATGTGCAGACTCTGAGCTCGGCCTTTGAGGCTGTCACCCGCATCCACTTCCCTGAAGCCCTGGGCCACGTGGCCCTGCGACTGGTGCCCTGCCCGCCCATCTGCGCTGCTGCCTATGCCCTTGTCTCCAAGTACTGGCCAGGGGTGGAAGGGCAGGGAACACACAGGGTCCCCAAGGCACAGAGTCCTAGGATCAGGAAGGCCCCATGGGGGAAGGGATACCAGTCACGGGGGACAGTCATTGACACGGCTGGACCTCTTTCTGGGGAGTGGCTCCATTTCAAAGGCCTTGTGGGTACTGACACTCCCCAGAAAGGACGCGCAGAGCCAGGGCTCGCCAGCAGGTTGAGGGAACGTGGGCGGTAGCAGTGGATCTGCAGGCCCCCCACCCACCCACCACACCCCTCCTGCAGCCTGAGCCCCTACAGCCATGACGGCGACAGCCTATCCCGCTCCCAAGACCATATTCCGCTGGCTGCCCTGCCGCTGCTGGCCACCTCATCGTCCCGCTACCAGGGTGCCGTGGCCACTGTCATTGCCCGCACCAACCAGGCCTACTCGGCCTTCCTGCGCTCGCCAGAGGGCACCGGCTTCTGTGGGCAGGTCAGCGACTAGGGACGTTCCTGGGCAGCAGTCCGTCTGCTGCCCTCCATGCAGCCCAGAAGGGGCCTGGCCTGGGTGAGGAGGAGGCCTCTCCTGACGGTGCCCACCCTCTCGCCCAGGTCGTGCTGATTGGAGATGGTGTTGGTGGCATCCTGGGCTTTGACGCACTCTGCCACAGCGCCAACGTGAGCACCGGGAGTCGGGGCAGCAGCCGCCGGGGGAGCATGGTCAGTGTGACCGAACTCAGCCTCCTCAAGAGGGGGGTTGCCCCTCTCGGTCCCTAGGTCTCTGCCCCCTGAAATAAGACCTCCCTGCGAGCAGCAGGTCCCTGCTGCCTTCTTTACCAGTCTCCTCTAGGACTCCCAAACCCCTCTCAGCACTTCTAAATAAGGAGAAATCGAATGGTCTCTGGGCCTAAGGATGTTTCTGTCCCCTGTTCCATCTAGAACAATGAGCTGCTCTCCCCAGAGGTCGGCTCAGTCCGGGACCCCCTGGCAGAGGGGGTGGAAGGGCTGGGTCGGGCCAGCCCAGAACCCTCAGCCCTGCCTGCCCAGCGCACCCCCAGTGACATGGCCGGTCCTGAGCCTGAGGGCTCTCAGAACAGGTGATCTCCCTACCCCATCATCCCCGCCCTGGGCACAGGCCGGACTACAGAGGCTGCAGCGCTGAGTGCCCCTCCTCTCCCACAGCCTCCAGGCAGCCCTCGCCTCAGTCTCCTCTGGGGAGCCCCGGCGGGCAAGCACAGCTTCCTGCCCGCCCGCTGCCAGCTCCGAGGCTCCTGACGGGCCCACCAGCGCTGCCCGCCTTGACTTCAAGGTCTCTGGGTTCTTCCTCTTCGGCTCCCCGCTGGGCCTGGTGCTGGCTCTGCGCAAAACCGTGATGCCCGCCTTGGAGGGTGAGCCCTCTAGATTGGGGTGGGGGCCACGTCTCGTCTTTTGTCTGCCCCTCTCCGCCATCTCTGGTGGCCTCTCATCTCACCTGAGCCACTGGCATTATCTTATCGTGGCCATTCCCCACTGTGCACATGAAAAGGCCTGGCTAGAAAGGGAACCTGAGGCCCAGAAAGAAGGGGCCTGCGGAGGCTGGCTCTCCCAGCATGCACCATGCCGAGCAGCTGCTTCATCCTGAACCCCAGCAGTGGACGGAAGGCTCTGATCTCTTCTTAGCCAAGAGACTGGTCTCACTTTCCGCAGGTCCCTAGTGACTCCCGGGGAGTGCAGTTTGGGAAGCGCTGACTCAGGGTCACAAGGCATGTCTGGTGTTGCTTCCATACCCCCAGAATGCCCAGCTGAAGCCCCTCCCCACCTCTCTCTATTTTCCGGGTACCCAGTGGCCCAGATGCGGCCAGCCTGTGAGCAGATCTACAACCTCTTCCACGCGGCTGACCCCTGTGCCTCTCGCCTCGAGCCCCTGCTGGCCCCCAAGTTCCAGGCTGTTGCTCCACTGGCCGTGCCCCGCTACCAGAAGTTCCCCCTGGGAGACGGCTCTTCCCTGCTGCTGGGTAGGCCCCAACCAAAAGAGAGGGGAAAGAGGGAGGGTGCACCAACAGAGAGGGAAGGGGTAGCAGAAGGCTTGAGGTGCTTCCCATGTCATAGAAAACCTCTCTTGTCACCACTCTCAGGACCAGGGAGCCCTACCCTGGCCCCTTGGGGTTCTGGATCCCCAGGACCCCCTGACCTTCTGAGCCAGGACTGAGTGGGGGGCAGGTTAGCTAAGCTATGCTAGAGAGAGACTAAGCTAGGGAGGGGGCAGAGTGACACCGGCGTGTGTGGAGGGGTGCACCATGTGTGTGTATTGGTGGGGGCATGCACAGATATGCATGCAGTTGGGGACCCACTGGCCCCATGGCCCGAGTGGGCCTGTGCCAGGCATGGTGTGCATGTGTTTGGGGAGGTGGTGACGGGCATTCTGGCAGGAATACAGCTGGCTGCTGGGGTGAGCTTGGAGGAGAGCATGCCTTCCACTTCACTTCCACCCAGATATGGGGCAGCGCAGCCCCAGCCAGGACCCCACCAGGGGGGCCAGCAGGGAAGACAGTGGAAGGGCAGGGCTGAGCTGTCCTGGGCCCCTGGGTGAAAGGGCAGAAGGGCAGCCTCGCCCAGCAGCGGCTGAGGCTGCCCCTACTCCCCCAGCCGACACTCTGCAGGCCCACTCAGGCCTCTTTCTGGAGGAGCTGGAGATGGTGCCCTCAACGCCCACCTCAGCCAGCGGTGCCTTCTGGAAGGGCAGTGAGTTAGGCACGGAGCCCCCAGCCCAGCCAGCCGCCCCCAGCACCACCAGCGAGGTGGTGAAGAGTAAGTCAGCCAGCCACCCGCGGGGGCGGGCCAGCCTGGAGGGCGGGAGAGGGCCCTATTCCACCTCCAGAGCCGCTGACGTCCCCCTCCCAGCATTGGCTCTGGACCCCGCCCCCCAGCACGCGGCCTGGGTTTGGCCAGGAGCAGACGTGGTGTTAAAGCGGGAGGGAAGGGCACGGGGCGGGCAGATGGGCGCCGGCAGGAGGCCCTCCTGACTCGCTGCCCGCCCCGCCGCGCAGTCCTGGAGCGATGGTGGGGGACCAAGCGGATCGACTACTCGCTGTACTGCCCCGAGGCGCTCACTGCCTTTCCCACCGTCACGCTGCCCCACCTCTTCCACGCCAGCTACTGGGAGTCCGCAGACGTGGTTGCCTTCATCCTGCGCCAGGTGGGCGTGCGGACGTGGGGTGGGAGAGGAGAACGCAACAAGGATGGAGAGCCCAGAGAGGGGCAGACCCCCTCGCATTCACGTGGCCTCGCATGCATGTGTCTCGCACAGGTGATCGAGAAGGAGCGGCCACACCTGGCCGAGTGCGAGGAGCCGTCCATCTACAGCCCAGCCTTCCCCAGGGAGAAGTGGCAGCGCAAACGCACCCAGGTCAAGATCCGGGTATGTGCCCTGTCCCCAGCATCCCGCCCCTCACAGCCCCAGACCTTTGTTCCCAGTCCTGCCCCGCCCCCACGGTCCTGACTCTGCCTCGTGGCCTCGGCCCCGCCCCTGGGAACCACGGGTCTCCTCCCCGCTCCGCGCAACTCAGTCTGGATCTGCGCTCATCCACCTGGCTTCATCCTCCGTGTCGCGTCGGGCCACAGGGGTCCGCAGCGGCGCACGCCCCTCCCTCTGCGGCCCCGCCTCCCCCAGGCCCCGCCCCAGGCGTGCGGGATGTGCCCCCCCACACCTCCACCACCACCACACCCCCCACCCCCACCCCACCCCACGCCCCATCCCCGCTGCCCCTGGCACCCTCACGCTGGCCTCGCTCATGCCATCTCCTCCCGCCAGAACGTCACTTCCAACCACCGGGCGAGCGACACGGTGGTGTGCGAGGGCCGACCCCAGGTGCTGAGCGGCCGCTTCATGTACGGGCCCTTGGACGTGGTCACGCTGACCGGAGAGAAGGTCAAGACCCTGCCCCAGCCCTTGGTCTCACAGCCCCGCCTCCTGTTTCCGGAATGGCTCCTGATCCCCCAGCCCCACATACCCCCGACAACAGACCCTCCTCTGCTCCTCTCCACTCTGGGGGATCCTGGGGGCTCTGCCACCATGGACCTTCTGGCCACTTCTCCCTGCCAGGTGGACGTCTACATCATGACACAGCCGCTGTCGGGCAAATGGATCCACTTTGGCACCGAGGTCACCAGCAGCTCGGGCCGCCTCACCTTCCCCGTGCCCCCAGAGCGAGTGCTGGGCATCGGCGTCTACCCGGTGCGCATGGTGGTCAGGTGAGCCCGGGGCAGGGCGGGCCTCTGCAGGGCGGGCTGCCCCAGGCCTTGCCTCAACGCCACTCACCGCCCCTCCCTGCCCCCTTGGGCCGCAGGGGTGACCACACGTACGCCGAGTGCTGCCTGACGGTGGTGGCCCGCGGCACGGAGGCTGTGGTCTTCAGCATCGACGGCTCCTTCACCGCCAGCGTCTCCATCATGGGCAGCGACCCCAAGGTGCGCGCCGGTGCAGTGGACGTGGTCAGGTAGGAGCCGCAACACCCCCACTACCCTGCCCAGGGGGCTCCCCGCGGCCCGCACCCCTGGCCGGTGCAGCTGACCGCCACCCCTACCCCGCAGGCACTGGCAGGACGCCGGTTACCTAATCGTGTACGTAACGGGCCGGCCGGATATGCAGAAGCACCGCGTGGTGGCCTGGCTATCACAGCACAACTTCCCCCACGGGGTCGTCTCCTTCTGCGACGGCCTCACCCACGACCCTCTGCGCCAGAAAGCAATGTTTCTGCAGAGCCTGGTGCAGGAGGTGCAGCTGCTGGGGAGGGTCACTGTCCTCACCCCACCCTAGAACAGCAGAGGCCATCTGGCCCCACCCCTAAGTCCCCAGCCACTCCCTGGTCCTAACTAACTGGAGGGTTCCCTATGGTCCTGCCCTCACGGTTCTAACTAGGGAGCCCCAGTGCGGGTCAGTGACCAGGACCATTAGGCCCATGTGTCCCCCCTTCCTCCAACTAGCCCTGCCCCCCAATCAATGTGACTGGGGAAGCCCAACATACCCCACCCCCAGCTGCACAGTCCCACCCCCTGCGGTGGCTGACCCTCTTCTCTGTCACAGGTAGAACTGAACATCGTGGCAGGCTATGGGTCCCCCAAAGATGTGGCTGTGTACGCAGCGCTGGGGCTGTCCCCGAGCCAGACCTACATCGTGGGCCGCGCTGTGCGGAAGCTGCAGGCTCAGTGCCAGGTGAGGGCCATGTGAAGGAGGGGACCAGAGCCTGAGTCCCAGGCCAAGGAGCAGCCGGGAGGCCTCACTGGCCGCAGGGAACCCGGGCCTCTCCTAGGACAAGGGCCATGAGCAGCGTGGAACCTCCAGCTGCAGTGCAGAGCAGAGCTGATGACCCAGCTGGAGTATGCTCGAGACCCCAGTGCTGGGCCGCTCTGCCATGGCTTCAGGCACGGGCCTTGACCTTTCTTAGCCTCGGTTTCAAGTCTGTAAAATGGAAGTGATAATGGCACTGACCTGTCAGCTTATCACAAAGATCCCATCATGGACGGCACATCTACAGGCACAGGGCTGGGCACAGAGCAAGTGCTCACCCGATGTTGGCCACTGTTGCCCTGCCCCAGACCCATTTTACAGATAAGGAGACTGAGACCCAGGAAGGGGCCCAGCGGGAGTAAAGCCAAGGTGCCCTGACTCCCGTAGGGTTCCCCTCTATGCAGAGGTGGCTCCAGGTCGGGCCATGGCAGGGCCCCTGTCCAGCCAGCACTGCCATGTGCCCCACCTGCCTCAGGTGCTTATGGAGAGGGGAGGGTGGCCTGTGGGCCTAGCCAGCACCCCTCACCCCTGCCCACCCCCCACAGTTCCTGTCAGACGGCTACGTGGCGCACCTGGGCCAGCTGGAGGCGGGCTCCCATGCTCACGCCCCCTCAGGACCCCCAAGGGCTGCCTTGGCCAAGAGCAGCTACGGCGTGGCGGCCCCTGTGGACTTCCTCCGCAAGCAGAGCCAGCTGCTGCGCTCCAGGGGCCCCAGCCAGGCGGATCGCGAGGGCCCGGGAACGCCGCCCACCACCCTGGCACGGGGCAAGGCCCGAAGCATCAGCCTCAAGTTGGACAGTGAAGAGTGAGGCCGGAACTGTGACAGGACCTGGGTTATTTATGGACACACTCAAGGGGCCCGCACCTGGGAGGCTGGGGGCCCAGACCTTTGCCCCAGCCCTCGCTCCCCTGCCCCACACCCTGCATCTTAGTCTGCCCCTCGGTGTCTCTTCCCTTTCATGTGGAGGGACCCAGCCCTGGGGAGGGTGGAGGGCGTGAGCAGGGGCCCAGAGGCTGTTGCCATGTACAACCTATGAGAATAAACACCACCTGCATCCCGCCGTCACCCTGCCTGGCAGCACGGGGCAGCCGAGCCCACGGTTTCCAATTCAGTGGGGACACTGAGGTTCAGAGAGGGGTCAAGATATGCCCAAGGTCACACAGCACGTCAGAGGCAGGGTCAGGATGCAGGCCTTGGCAAAAAAACTTTCACAAAAGACTTGCCCTGTCCTCCTCTGTCCTGTCCTTCGTCCCCAGGCCTCTTCCTGGCTATTCGGCCCATCAGACCCTCACCCTCAGCCCAGATGTGGCGCTGCCTGAAACCTCTGCCCCCAGTAGCTGAGGCCAGGGGACCATGGGGTCAGAGGTGTGGGCTGCACTGTGCTGCCCAGCTGTGCCCACTTTATCTCCACTTGAAGACTGGAGGCTCCTGGCACACCCCAGGCGTGGCCAGCAAGAGACAGAGCCCACCACCTTTGGTCCTCTGTCGGGGTCACTGAGGCCCAGCAAGCTCTCAGAGCCGGTGGATGGGGAGCTGGGATTAGAACCTTGATCCTCTGGCTTCTCCCAAGGGCCACCCAAGTACCAGGAAATACCAGGTGGTGACCTGGCTCTCCCAAGCGACAAGCTTGGCAGACCCGGAGAGATAAATAAGGCCTTTATATACAGGGAAGCGTGAAGTGGCGCGGGCGGGTGGGCTGGCAGCAGCACATTGGGCTCGGCAGGTAAGGCAGGGCCGAGTGGCCCTGTCAGTGGGAGAAGATGCCCCGGAAGCGGGCCTTGTCCTCCTGGTCCTTCTGCCGGATCCGTGCCTCCAGGGCCCGCAGCTCTCGGCTCACGACAGGCGCCAGGGCCGGGTCCAGCTCCAGCACTTTGGCGAAGTCAGCCTGGGCCTCCTGCGTGTTCCACACGGCCGCGTGGGCCTTGCCCCGCTTGAAGTAGGCCTTGACGTTGTCTGCGGGGAACACCAAGGGCAGGGCAGCAGGCACACGGGGCTTGCGGGGAGCACCTGCCAGCTGCTTGGCCTCGTGTCTCCCGGCACCAGTAGGGGAGAGAGCCCTGCGCGACCTGAGGATGCCCCCGCCCCCTACCCCCATGACAGCATCCTTGCTCCACTGGCACAAGAGGGCTGGCACTCTGCCTGGGTGGGGGCATCTGGTGGGGCTGCTGTGGGAGTTCAGAAAGGGGGCTGTCAAAAGCTCAGTCTTGAGCCCCATGTGCAGTGGTGACAGGGAGGAGAAGGCCACTCTCCAACCGCCCACAGGCCCACCTGGCAGCCCACGGCCAGTGCTTACCATCGTACTTGCTGAGGATGGAGGAGCAGTGGTCCAGCACTTCGTAGTACTCCTCGGCCACCAGCTTGCACTGGCAGTAGTTGAGCAGCAGGGGTGTGATCTGCTGGTCCAGCTGGATCCAGTCAGGGGACCCAGGCTGCTCCTGGGGCCAGGGGGCATGAAGTGGGGAAAAGATGTCAAGACCTGGGGGTCCCCGGCTCTGCCCCACCCCACTCCACGCACCCCCGTAGCCTCCGGGCACCACCTTCATCTGCAGGTTCTTGAGGCAGGCGATGGCGTCGTAGTACTTGGCGGCCGCTTCCTTCACCTGCCCGTCGCGGTACAGCCGGTTGCCCTCCTGGTGGATGAGCGGCACCGCCTTTGCCTTCTCCTCGTCTGTCATTGCCCACGGGTCCTGCTGGTACGTGCCAGGGCTCTCCACCTGCGGGGCATGAGCCACATCACGGGGGGCTGGGGGGCTCCAGAGCTTCGCCGCAGCAGCAGACCCGCCGGCGCCTGGGCTGGCTGTGCCTCTTGACGTCAGATTCCAGCCACGGAGCCACTTGTTTGCTCAACGACCATTCAAACAAACATTTACATAGCATCTCCCACGAGCCCAGCACTGAGCCAAGTACTAAGAATAGACGGTGAACAAGGCGGGGAAAATCCTGCCCTCGCAGAGATCGTGTCCGTGGGGGACTGCCATGACCTCCTACAGGACTGCAAAGCATGGCCAGGCTGGCCTCTTGGAGGAGGTGATATCTGAGACCTCAAGGAGGAAGGGACACCCAGGGGTCCTGCACAGGTGTTCTTGTACCCGTCACCTGCCCCATCAGTCCATCCCCAGATGCCGCCACCTGGGGCAAGAAGGCAGGCAGGGCCAGTGCCCCAGTGAGGGTGCCTGGGGCTCGGTGGCCCCTCACCTTAAGCATCTCGATGTGGAAGATGAGAGGCTGGGGGTTCTGCTGCAGGGCATCCAGGTCAGCATGGCCCAGGGAGCTGTGCTCGTGCATCTGGGCGATGCCACAGCAGTGCCGCTGCCCCTCCAGGGGGTCCTTGCCCGCGGCGATGTTGCGGAGACTCTTGGCCACCAGCGGGTACAGAACAACGTGCTGTAGGAGGGCAAATGGGCGCCAGGGGCTCTATCAGTGTGGGCTGGCGGGCATCAGGTCCAAGAGGCCCAGCCCCCTTTCCCAACACCATGAGAAGGGACACCAAGACCCGGAGAGGGGCAGCAACTGGCCCAGGCCCTGCCCCACTGAAACACAGGAGGGCGCTCCCTCAGGGCTCCCCCTCTGCCTCTCAGCCCTCTCTCCCTCCCTCCCTGGAAAGCTCCAGCTTCTGCCACACTCTCTGGCCACCAAACTGAGCACCCACCCCCACCCCCACCCCCACACACTCCCACCATTCTTCCCTTCGCCCCCTCCTCTTCCTCCAGGATGTGTCCTGGCCCTCCCACCCTCACCAGCTGGACTCCGTTACTGGGGCCCAGCACATCTGTTCCCAGCATCTCTTCCTCCTGCCCCTGTCCCACCCCGACCCGATTCAGGACCTATCTAGGAGCTGGGCCCAGGATGGCAACTTCAAAACCTTCAGGGGAGGCTGGGTGCTCATGCCTGTAATCCCACCACTTAGGGAGGCCAACTCAGGAGCATCGCTTGAAGCCAGTTCAAGAGACCCCTGTCTCTACAAAAAATAGAAAAATTAGCCAGGCATGGTGGTGCAGGCCTGTAGTCCCAGCTACTCGGGAGGCTGAGGCAGGAGGATTGCTTGAGCCCAGGAGTTTGAGGTTGCTGTGAGCTAGGCTGATGCCACGGCACTCCAGCCTGGGTGACAGAGCAAGACCTTGTCTCAAAAAAACAAAAACAAAAACAAAAAAACCCTCAGGGGAGGGGAGAGACAGGCAGAGGGGACCTAGCCTCTGACTCTTCACCTGGAGAAGCCATGGGATGCTGGGAATCAGACTACGCCCACTCCAGTGTAACCCGCTCCTCTCCCTGCCCCTGCTGTCAGCACAGGGCTCACTACTGGGCTAACATTAACCCAGGGGACATTTCCTGAGTCTTAGTTCTGGGCTAGCCCACGCTGGGCATTTCAAAGCTAGAAGTAAACAAGCCCAATTCCTGCCCTGCAGTAGCTTAGGACCAGGCAGAAGACTAGATCCTGGCCAAGCAGGACTTGAGGGTTGGAGGACTTGGAGGAAGGATTCAGGCTAACCGCTGAGAGTCAGGGAGGGCTTCCTGGGGGTAGTGACCCAGGAATTAACTTTGAAGGATGAGGAAGGATCTTGGCTAAGAGTGGGAATGGGAAGGAAAGGCTGGGAGGTTGAGTAGGGGGCAGAGGCCAGACCCCAAAGAGCTATGTCGGCAGCTATAGCTTACTCAGCAGGTCCTCACTACTGATTCATCGTATGATGCCTAATGAAACCATTTCTCTCCTCATTAACGTTTTAACAAATGGACATAATCAAAAACCTGCTGTACATTGTTTCACTTAAACTCACAGTTTCCAAGAACCTATCAGCCATGTTAAGTGAGGACTCACTGTGCCACATCCTGAGGGTGGCCAGGAGCCATACAGGTTTGAGGCAAAGGGACGTGACGGGTCTTTTGCATCTGAGAACTGGTCCCTTGGCTGCAGTCTGGCTAATGGACAGGACACGGCGGAATGGAGGCCGGGATCCCAGTCAGGAGGTGGGTGTAGAGGTCTGGAGAGAGCTGGTGGCCTAGCCAGGGCAGGGGCGCTGAGGGTGGGTGGCTGGACAGGTACTGCAGACAGGTGCGGGACAGATACCTTGATGTCACAGAGGAACTGGGCGACCTCCCCCTCACGCATGGTGCACACGATGGTCTCCCACACGGGCAGCTTGAACTTCTTGCCAATGATGAGCTCCATGGGCTTGCCTCGCACCCGGCTGTCGTCCAGCACGGTGCCCTCGTCATCGCTACGCAGCGTCCGGTAGTGGAACGTGGCCTGTGGGCCACATGCAAGATTAGCCAAGGGCACAAACCTTCAGCTGACCCCCAAGGGTCAAATCCAGCCCCCAGCCTGCAGACGGCACAAGGGCTCACCCAGGGTCAAGGCTGACCTTACACCTGGCTTTACCCCATCACACAGTAAGGAAACTAAGTCACAGAGAGGGAAGTAAGGGGCCCAAGTCACATGGCCAGTGGGTGGCTGGGCAGGGACAAGAGCCCAAGCAGTCTGGCTCCAATCACTCCTCACCAGATATTTACTGAGCACCTGCTATGTGCCCAAGCTGTGCTAGACACCAGAACACAGCAGTGAACAAAATACAGTCCCTGCCCCACGGAGCTGACATGGAACCTGTGGAGGAAGGAGATGGGCCTCAAACAAAACAATGTGCTGTGTCAGGTGAAGCTAAGCGCTTTGGATCAGAAAATGAACACTGGGGCAAGGGAGGGTTAGTTTAAACTGAGTGGTGGGGTTGGGGGGCCTCTCTGAGGAGGCAACATTAAGCAGAGACCAGAAGGGAGTAAGGAAGAAAGCAAGGCCAGGCAGAACTAAGGTTGGAACTTTCTAGGCCAAAAGAATGGCAATTGAAAAGCCTTGCAGTGTGGTGTGTCCAAGCACTAAGGCCTGTGGGCAGAGCAGAGTGAACGACAGGAGTGGTGCACCATGGGGTCATGGGTCAGCAGGGTGGCCCCATGAGGTCTGTAGGCTGTGGCAAGGACTTTGTTGGGTTTTTTTTGTTTTTGTTTTTGTTTTTTGAGACAGAGTCCCACTTTGTTGCCTAGGCTAGAGTGAGTGCCATGGCATCAGCCTAGCTCACAGCAACCTCAAACTCCTGGGCTCAAGCAATCCTTCTGCCTCAGCCTCCCGAGTAGCTGGGACTACAGGCACGCGCCACCATGCCCGGCTAATTTTTTCTATATATCTTAGTTGGCCAATTAATTTCTTTCTATTTATAATAGAGACAGGGTCTCGCTCTTGCTCAGGCTGGTTTCGAACTCCTGACCTCGAGCAATCCGCCCGCCTCGGCCTCCCAGAGAGCTAGGATTACAGGCTTGAGCCACCGCGCCCGGCCAGGACTTTGTTTTTGACTCTGAGACAGAAGCCACTGGGTGGCTCCAAGCAGAACAGGGACAGAATCTGACGTGGGTTCTGCTGCTGGGATGAGAACAGACTGTAGGGGACAAGAACAGAAGCAGAGAGGACAGTTAGGAGATCACTGCAACAACCCGGGGCAGAGACAAGGGTGGCCTATACCAGTGGTCATGGCAGAAGTGGCAGGTCAGATCCGGGATGGATTTTGAGGATTTGCTGTGGGCCATGAGAGAATGGGAGTAACTCCAGGTGTTTTGGCCTGAGCAACCAGAAGGTGGGCGGTGCCCCCCTAGCTGACATGGAGAAGGGTTGGGTAGGGCAGGGTAAGTTTGAGTTGCCAACCAGACATCCAGGTGGAGATGGTGAGTAGGGAGCTGGATGTCAAGTTTAAGGGAGAAGTAAAGGATAGAGATATGCAGCTGGGAGTAAGTAGGCACAACGTTTTTAAAGAAATGACACTGGGGTGAGTGCAGAGAGGAGGTCTGAAGACTGAACCCTCGACAGCATATTCGTTAGAGCAGCCCACGGTCTTAACTGCTGCACCCTGCTGCTCCTCTGAACTAGGTTTCCACAAAGATCCTCACTGGTCACAGCAGAGGGCAGATGTGTGGCTTAGTGATCTGCTATATCAAAAGGGATCGTCTCTATGTAAAGCTATTGTGTATCTGTAATAATTAAAGCAAAACAAAAAGGCATCTTCTCTAAGAAGAGAGAGGGTGTGGGTGCATGTCCTATGGGCTGGGGGGGTTGGTGGCCTTGGGAGAAGGAACTGGCAAGGGAGATTCTGGAGGGTACAGATGCCAGAAGTAGAGGTAGTGTAGATCTGTGAACAGTGGCACCCAAAGAACAGGAACAAGTGGTATCCAATAACCGATCGCCAGCACTGATTGAGTGCTCACCGTGTGAGCATTGTGCTACACATTCCCACAATGTGCTACCTGTCCCACAATGCGAGATAGGTGGCATTGTTGATTTCATTTTACTAATGTGCACTCACGCTGCACTGGGCTGTTATCTTTAGCTGCCCAACTCGGCACAGCGCTGGCCAGGGAGGATACACTCGTTCCCAGCAGCTCTTTCTTTTGGAATGTCTGGTACCAGACCAGTGAGGATCTTTATTAATTTGCTCAATATGCATGTCCTGTGTCACTGCTCTGCTGGGCACAGGGGCTGCCCCCTGGGAAGCCCCCTACTCTGCAGACAAGTGGCAACTGGGAAAGGAACTCAGGAGAAGGAAAGGACAGGAGCAGAAGCAGGGAAGCCTGGAGACGGAGGTTGTTGTGGGGAGGGAGCCAGGGAGGCTGGAGCCTGGGGCCTGGATGTAAAAAGGAAGAAGGCGGAGACTCTTTATTTCCCAGCCCTCATCTGTCCCAAGCGAGCCACTAGCACAGTAGGAAAGCCACCAAAGGATTCTGCGTCTGGTAGACTTGTCCTCTGGACCTATTCTCTGGGTTTGCGCATCCCAAGGCGCTTCCATGTACAAAAGATCATGAACTTCGATAACCAGAGGCCTCAGGACCGCTCCAGTCCCGAGTTTCCCCCAGCGCCCCGTCTGTGCAAGCCCTGAGATCAAACCCACCCATCCTCGAAACCTGCCTATGATGACTGACGGCCTCCCCAACCAATGCAGCCACAAGGCCAAGCCTGGGGACCCGCGGATGCACCCGAATTCACCACTACGTAAATTCAGACCAATCAGCGTCGAGCTCCGCATGTGAGCGGTAGGGTCACTGGCCGCTGCTATCTGGGCATGCGCAACCTCTCGCCTAAGGCCTCCTCCCGCCTCGCATGCGCGCCGCGCCGCGGAGGGGGAAAGCGGATAGGGTAGACACAAACCTTGGTTCCATCCTGAAAGCCAGGGAGGTCTCCTTGGCCCTCTTGTACCACACGCTTTTGGATGCCATCCTCGCGGAGTCTTGCGATGATATCCGCCATCCTCCTTCCCCGCTGCTCTCTTTCGGCAACTTCCGGACTTGCTCGGTAGCTTCCGGACCTGCTTCGGCAACTCCTAGAGCCTCGGCAGCTTCCGAGTTAGCGCCATTTTGATTGAGGGCAGAAGCCAAAAGGGGCATGAGCGTGGGAACGGACGGTGATTGGTTCTCTGCGCTGCAGCTGAGCGCGCCGCTCTGCCCAGAGGCGGGGCCTGGGCAGAGGCAGTCTTGGGGGAGGAGCCCGAGCCTGCCAGAGAGGCGGGGCTTGGGTCTGCCGGGAGGGCGGGGCGGGCACGTCCCTCGCAATTGCGTCATAGACCTGGTTGGAACTGCAGCCCTGCATTTAAAGTTGTAGATGTAACAGCATTACAGAGTTAGGAAAACGAAACTAAAAACCCACCTGTAATGATGCCACACCCTAAAACTACTAGTATTTTGTGCATTCCCTTCTGGCTTTTTCTTTTGCATATCTAGTACAATTGGCGTAATTTTGGATCCTGGATTTCTTTCTTTCAAAAAATAAAAAGTGGGCCGGGCGCGGTGGCTCACACCTGTAATCCCAGCACTCTGGGAGGCCGATGCGGATGGATCACTCAAGATCAGGAGTTCAAAACCAGCCTGAGCAAGAGCGAGACCCGGTCTCTACTAAAAATAGAAAGAAATTAATTGGCTAACTAAAAATATATAGAAAAAATTAGCCGGGCATGGTGGCGCATGCCTGTAGTCCCAGCTACTTGGGAGGCTGAGGCAGGAGGATCACTTGAGCCCAGGAGTTTGAGGTTGCTGTGAGCTAGGCTGACGCCAGGGCACTCTAGCCGGGGCAACAGAGTGAGACTCTGTCTAAAAAAAATAAAATAAAAAATAAATAAATAAAATAGAGGAGGAGGCAGGAGGGAATGGAGAAGGAAGGTCTGGGTATCCCTGTAGGAGCCTTATGCTCTGCAAACAGGGTGAGCCTGTTGTCACCGCAGAGTCCAGAGTGGCACGTAGTAGTTGCCCTATTAATGTTAGGGAGTAATAGATAAAGGACAGAAATGAGGTACTTTGGGAGCTAAAACAGCGTTTCTCTTCACCTCTGCAAACCAGCTGTGAACAACAGCTGTGAGAGTCTTCAGCCCCCACTTTCAAGCTTTTGGGGCTCCTGTTCTATCTTCATCCCATCATCACGACTGTGGAGGATCATTGTCTTTCCCGTGTGACCCAGGTGCTAAGTGTCTCACGTATTTATACCAGTTAATTTTCCAGCCAGAAGTCCTCTGAGAGGGACAGGACCTCTAAGGTGAAGGGGAAACATGCTTGGTTCTTTTTTCTTTTTTTTAGCAACGCAGAAAATTTACAGGCAAGTTCTACCCAATCTGAAGCAACAAGTAGTCTTGTTTCCTGTTTCTCAGATATATTTTTAAAGAAAGTGGAAAAAGAGGGAAGGTCGACCAACATGAGGCTAGTTTAATCTTCTGATAATAAGCCAGATAAGTGCACCGCAAGGCAAGAAAAGTATACACCTGTTTTACTGATGAACACAGATGTGAAAAATTCTAAATAAAACATTAAAGCTAATTGAATTCACTAGTGTATATAAAATTCAAGAGTGTGCTGAGTGAAATACCAGCCACAAAAAGATAAAGACCATGAGTCCACTTACACAAGGTATCCAGAGCAGTCAAATTCATAGAGACAGAAAGTAAAATGTTGGTTGCGGGGGCAGGGGGAAATGGAGAGCTGTTCTCTAATGAGTAGAGAGCTTCAGTTTTGAATGATTGTCATGATGTACTGTAAATTTTTTAAAAAAAATTTAGAGTTTCAGTTTTGAAAGATGTAAAAGTTCTGGAGATTGGGTTGCACAACAATGTGAATATACTTAACACTACTAAACTACACACTTAAAAATAGTTAAGATGGCCGGGCGCGGTGGCTCACGCCTGTAATCCTAGCACTCTGGGAGGCCGAGGCGGGCGGATTGCTTGAGGTCAGGAGTTCAAAACCAGCCTGAGCAAGAGCGAGACCCCCGTCTCTACTATAAATAGAAAGAAATTAATTGGCCAACTAATATATATATATACAAAAAAATCAGCCGGGCATGGTGGCACATGCCTGTAGTCCCAGCTACTTGGGAGGATTAGGCAGGAGGATGGCTTGAGCACAAGAGTTTGAGGTTGCTGTGAGCTAGGCTGACGCTGTGGAACAAACTCTAGCCTGGGCAACAAAGCGAGACTGTTTCAAAAAAAAAAAGAAAGAAGGAAAATCCAATGTAATCTACAGGGTATTCTGATGGATTAGAGAGTTCAGCAATGTTACGGAGGATAAAAAATAAGCTAACAAAAATTAGCACTCTTCACACCAGCAATAATCAACTCAAAAATACAATAGTAAATCAGGTATCATTCACAACAGCAATAAAACCAATGAATTAGCAATAAAAACACAACCCAGCACTTTTTGGAGAAAAAAACAATTTTATGACATAAAAGAAAACATGGACAACCAAAGGGACAAAATCTTGTCAATGAATAGAACAACTTAACACTTAAAGATGCGGTTTCTCCTGAAATTAATCTAGAAATTCCATGAAATCCCAGTAGAAATTGAGAGAATTTTTGAAGAATTTGAAAACTTTTTTTTTTTGAGGCAGAGTCTCACTCTGTTGCCTGGGCTAGAGTGCCGTGGCAACAGCCTAGCTCACAGCAACCTCAAACTCCTGGGCTCAAGCGATCCTCCTGCCTCAGCCTCCCAAGTAGCTGGGACTACAGGCATGCGTCACCATGCCCGGCTAATTTTTCCTATTTATTTTTAGTTAGCCAATTAATTTGTTTCTATTTTTAGTAGAGATGGGGTCTCTCTCTTGATCGGGCTGGTCTTGAACTTCTTAGCTCAAACGATCCACGCGCATTGGCCTCCCAGAGTGCTAGGATTACAGGCGTGAGCCACCCCGCTCAACCTTGAGAACTTTTTAAATAATATTTCTATAGAAGAATAAAGGTCCGTGAAAAGCTAGGTCAGGTTTGAAAAAGATGACCAAAGAGTGGGGACTTGTCCTCCCACATTAAACCACACCACAAACTGTAATAATAAAAAAACATATGATACTGCGAGAAGTAGTCAAGGGGACCAAAGGAATAAAAAAGAGAGCTTGGAACAGATATATATGCAACTGTACAGTCAACATGTGATAAAGCTGGCACCAGTTCGGAGGGAGGCAGAACCTGTTGTTTGGTAGGTAGTTCTAAGGAAACTAGCTCAGTCTGCAATGAAATAAATCTAGATCCCTGTTCGCACCATGTTCAAAGGTGGAATCCAGGCCGGGCGCAGTGGCTCATGCCTATAATCCTAGCACTCTGGGAGACCGAGGCGGGCGGATTACTCGAGGTCAGGAGTTCAAAACCAGCCGGAGCAAGAGGGAGACCCCATCTCTACTATAAATAGAAAGAAATTAATTGGCCAACTAATATATATATATACAAAAAAATCAGCCGGGCATGGTGGCACATGCCTGTAGTCCCAGCTACTTGGGAGGCTGAGGCAGGAGGATCGCTTGAGCCCAGGAGTTTGAGGTTGCTGTGAGCTAGGCTGACGCCACGGCACTCACTCTAGCCTGGGCAACAAAGTGAGACTCTGTCTCAAAAAAAAAAAAAAAAGTGGAATCCACAGGGTGAAGTGTGTCAACGCTGGTTATAATGATACCTAACGTTTTTCAGGTGCTTACGTGTGGCAGGCGCTGTGCTGTTCTCCTTACTAGGTCTTAACTGATTTAGTCCTAAATTGGTGCCATGAGGGAAGCACCGTTAATACCTCCCCCCCCCACTGTCCCTTCATGGGCGGGGGCAGAGTTCTTCTTGGAGTAGGGCTTCCAGGCCATGGGCACAGGCACTCATGACTTCACAAAGTACCACAGGTGCTCTCCCGAGTGGCCGTACGAGTCCACGCACCACCCTGAGGCGTCTGGTTTTCTCTCGGCACTTGGCGTCGTCCGGCCGCGGACGGGCTTGCCGGCCTGTTGAATCTAAAGTGCTGCCTCATTTTCGTCTGGGTTCTCTGCCCACTGCTGAGTTCCAGCAGCTCTGTATGCATTTGGCAGCCATGGGGGTTCCCCTTCCGTGAATTGCCTGCTCATATCTTTCCTCCTTTTTCCTGCGGGGCTTCTGGCCTTTTTTAATTTTTTTTTTTTTTTTTTTGCTGATTTGCAGGTCTGTGCATATGTGATCATTAATCCCCTGATGGTTTTGATCTTGCACACATTTCCTCCCTGTCTTTCTCTCCTTCGTCTGACGTGCCCTTCGTTAAAGAACCACCACTCCTGGCCGGGCGCTGTGGCTCACGCCTGTAATCCTAGCTCTTGGGAGGCCGAGGCGGGCGGATTGCTCAAGGTCAGGAGTTCAAAACCAGCCTGAGCAAGAGCGAGACCCCGTCTCTACTATAAATAGAAAGAAATTAATTGGCCAACTGATATATATATAAAAAATTAGCCGGGCATGGTGGCGCATGCCTGTAGTCCCAGCTACTCGGGAGGCTGAGGCAGAAGGATCACTCGAGCCCAGGAGTTTGAGGTTGCTGTGAGCTAGGCTGATGCCACGGCACTCACTCTAGCCTGGACAACAAAGTGAGACTCTGTCTCAAAAAAAAAAAAAAAAAAAAAAAAAAAAAAAAAACCACCACTCCTTTTGACATAGTCAAATCCTTCAGGTTTGTGCTTTTTGAGTCTTGCTTTCCTCACTTCAAGTCACATAGATGCCCTCCAACATCTTACTCTATTGGCTTTACTCTATAACGTTTATAGTTTTACTATCTAGAAAAGTGTTGCAACAAAGTAGTTGAGAACCTGGCTCTGGAGCCTAACTGCCCCCTTACTAGCTTTGGGGACTCGAAGGGCTAGGACGGGGGTGAAAGGAGTGAAAATTTTAAGAGTGCCTCAAAAAATATTTTTATGCATTTTTTTAAAAATGCATTTAAAGCAAAAATTCATGATCAACAAAATATTACAATTTTAAATAAAGACAGAATTTGACCTTGCATGACTCACCTCACTTGCTGTAGCTCTAGTCCCAGCCCTGCCTCGAGCTGGTTACATAACCTCTCTGTGCCTCAGTTTCCTCATTTGTCTGATGGAACAAAGGGTTGAGGAGGGAAGACGGGGTGCGAAGAAGGGAAAATTAATTCATGTAACTTGAAAGGGGCCTTGCTCATAGTGATAATGTGTCACGAACTGAGAAGTAGGATTGACTCAACTGTGTACATGAGGTCATAAAATGAAATGCGGAGGGAGGGTGGGGTGGAGGAAGACAAGTACTGTGGGAACTAAGTGGACCTGGGTTCAAATCCCAGTTCCACCACTTGCAAGCATTTGGGACTTTGGCAAACCACTTACTTATCCATTCCAAATATGTATTGAGCGTCTATTTATCGTCTAATACTCTTCTGGGCACTATATTAATAGATACAGTGGTGAATAAAACAACCTATAATAAGATAATTTCAGGTAAGTGTTGTGTGATGCAAAACTGACCTTTTTTTTCAGACAAGGTCTTTCCCTGTTGCCCAGGCTTGCAGTGCAGTGGTGTGGTCATAGCTCACCACAACTTCCAACTCCTGCCTCAGCCTCGCAAGTAGCTACAACTACAGGCACATGCCACCATGCCTGGCTAATTTTTTTTATTTTTATATTTTGTTTTGTTTTGGTTTGTTTTTTTTGAGACAGAGTCTCACTCTGTTGCCCCGGCTAGAGTGCCGTGGCGTCAGCCTAGCTCACAGCAACCTCAAACTCCTGGGCTCAAGCGATCCTCCTGCCTCAGCCTCCCAAGTAGCTGGGACTACAGGCATGGGCCACCATGCCCGGTTAATACTTTTATTTTTTTGTAGAAGTGGGGTCTCACTGTGTTGTGCAGGCAACTCCTGGGCTCAAGCAATCTCAAACTCCTGGGCTCAAGAGATCCTCCTGCCTTGGCATCTCAAGGTGCTGGGATTACAGGCATAAGCCACTGGGCCAGTCCCAAACTGACTTTAGATTGCATATTCAGGGATGGCCTCTCTGGAAGGTGACATTGGAGCAGGGATGCAGATAATGAAAGGAGCCAGCTGCCAGAAAAGCAAGATTAAGTGTTTTTCCAGGCATAGAGAATCGCATGTGCAAAGGCCCTGAGGTGGGATGAGCTTGGCCTGTGAAGGAAGACCGTAAGAAAGCCAACGTGGCCGAGCAGTGCAAAGGTGGACTTGATGAAGTTGGGAGAGCAGGCAGGCACCGGCACCGTCAGACCTTTATGGACCTTAGTCAAGAATTCAGATTTTATTCTAAGTACAACAGAAAACCAAGGGAAGGTTTGAATCAGGGGGACTTAGCAGCATACTTTTTCTTAAAGTTTTTTTTTTCTTTAATCCTGTGCAACCAGATTTTTAAAAAGTTTTATTTAACAATAACACATACAGAGGAAAAGGTATGTTTAAAAGATCACTTTGGCTGCTGCATGGGACCGAACTGGAGGAAATTAAGTGGAAGCCACATAAGCTCCCTGAGCCTCAGTTTCCACATCCGCAAAATGGCGAGAATACCCCTCCCATGCAGGGCTGTGATGAGTAAGGCGAGGAAACAGTTCCCAGGCGTCTCCCTGGCACCTGAGGAGCTGGCTGGGGCGCAAAAAGTCCGATCCTAGGCCAGGCGATGGGGCGAGGAAGACCCCCCAAGATCCAACTCAGTGAGCGCCTCCGAGCGTGGTGCCGACTGTCGCTTGCCTAGGCGGCCGCTGGGCGGCGCCACGGGCTTGGCGCGCTCTGTCAAGAAGCGGTCCCGCCCACCCACCAGTTCGCTCGGCGCTCGGCAGGTCTGGCCTGCTAGGGCTGCCGGGGGCGGGGCCGTTACGCGGGGGCGGGCCCTCGGTTGCCGCTCGGGCCGGCCGAGCTCCCAAGGCGACGGCGCGGGGCGGGGCCTCGGGGGGGCGGGGCCGCGGCGACGCGGGGTGGCCGGCGCAGATGGCGGCGGCGCAGGGCGCCTGAGCGGGCGGGGGCCATGAGCGCCGCCCGGCCCCAGTTCAGCATCGATGACGCCTTCGAGCTGTCCCTGGAGGACGCGGGCCCTGGGCCCGAGTCCAGCGGGGTCGCCCGCTTTGGGCCGCTGCACTTCGAGCGCCGGGCCCGGTTCGAGGTGGCTGACGAGGACAAGCAGTCCCGGCTGCGCTACCAGGTGAACGGCCCGGCCCACCTCACCCCCTGCCCCAGTCCGGGCGGGACCCCGGGCCGGGTCTGGGAACCCCAACTCGGGAGAATCTGCCTAGAGGACCCAGGCGGAGCGGGAGATAAGGCCCCTGATCCAGAGCCCTCCCCAGAGCCTCTCAGCTCTGATGTGGGTCCCAGTCAGCACTGGGGAGCCCAGACCCGGGAACTCATCCCTCAGCCCCAGCTGGAGAACCCACCCATCCTGGGTACTGACCCCTCGCCCCCACTGGGTTTGGGAAGGTCCTCTGTATCTGAACCAGACCTCCCCCATACGCAGGAGCTGAGTGAGCCCTCAGCCCCAGGCCAGCCAGCAGGAACCTGCACCCTCTTCTCTATTCTCATTCTCCCCCTTAGAGCTCGAGCCCCCCACTCACAAGTCCTTGACCACTTCTGACTCCCACTAAACTGGAAATCCCCATTTTCACAGAGAACCACCAACCCTAAGATCCTTTTCTTGGAGACCTGGACCAGATTCCTGTACCCTAAACCTGGGAACCCTGGGCCTGCCCTTCCCTGGCACCCCAAATCCAGATCCCCCATTCTAGGCCACTGAAACATCCTGAGAGCTCCACCCTGACTTCCGAACTTGGGAGATCCCTGGCCCTGGGACCCGTGCTGGAAGCCCTCAGCCAACTCCTGCTGGCTCTTGCTCCCCAAAGCCCCCAGTGTCCACCCACCTCCTATCTGGGTTTCGGTTTTGGTGAATCACCAAACCCGTTCTGCAGGGAGGGTGAAGGGTCAGGTGAGCAGCTGTATAGGCCTGCTTTTCTCATCTCCCCGGGGAGGGGCTTGAGGGCCTGAGCCCAGCAACCTCTCTGAGCCGTGTGTTCTGGAACAGAACTTGGAGAACGATGAGGATGGAGCCCAGGCCTCTCCAGAGACGGATGGGGGAGTCAGCACCAGGTCAGGGCCAGGTGGGGACCCACCCCTGTACCCCAAGCCCCATGCCTCTGGTTGATGTCCCCAAGGACTCCATCCAGTCCCCACCCCACTTCCCTCAGCTCTCTTATGCCCAGTCCTGTGATGATTCCTAGCCAGACCCCCACTCCCTTCGTGGGGTCCACTGTAAGGCAGGGTCACCAACCCTAGTGCCCAGCCTCATTCACTCACCCCTCCAGGCTCTATCCTGGAGGAACCCCCAGCCTGGTCTGGCCCCCCACCTTCCCACAGGTCACCTGTCCTGCAGTAACCCCTAGTGCTCATCCCCAGCTTTCCCCCACCAGTCCTATAGAAATCCCCAGCCCCGGGCGCGGTGACTCACGCCTGTAATCCTAGTACTCAAGAGGCTGAGGCGGGCAGATTGCTCGAGGTCAGGAGTTCGAAACTAGCCTGAGCAAGAGCGAGACCCCATTTCTATTATAAATAGAAATAAATTAATTGGCAACTAATATATATAGAAAAAATCAGCCAGGCATGGTTGTGCATGCCTGTAGTCCCAGCTACTGGGGAGGCTGAGGCAGGAGGATGGCTTGAGCCCAGGAGTTTGAGGTTGCTGTGAGCTAGGCTGACGCCACGGCACTCACTCTAGCCTGGGCAACAAAGTGAGACTCTGTCTCAAAAAAAAAAAAAAAAAAGAAATCCCCAGCCCCTGACTTCATCCTTACCCCCAGTCCCCTTTCAGGGCCCTCTGTCCTGCAGGGACCAGTCCTAGTCCCCGCACCACCCTGTACTTCACCATGACTCCTGTCCAGAAGGGCCCCCCTTCTGTGTCCGCTCCTCCCTCTCACTGGACAACCCGTCCCGCAGGGATCCTGGCCGAACCTCCATCCGAAGCTCCCAGTGGTCCTTTAGCACCATCAGCAGCAGCACCCAGCGCTCCTACAACGCCTGCTGCAGGTTAGCCTGGCCGTGCTCCAGCCCCAGCTTCTGAGCCACCTGCTGCCCCTGTGGCCCCTGCCCCAGCACAGGCAGCCCTGGCTCTACCCCCAAGCCCCCCACACCCCCACTTTACCTCTTTTTACCCCACCCTGGTCTCCTGCCACCCAGCTGGATCCAGCACCCTTTGATCCAGAAGAACCGCCGGGTAGTGCTGGCTTCCTTCCTGCTTCTGCTGCTGGGGCTGGGTGAGTGCTCCTGAGGGCCCCTGCCTACCCCCATGGGAGGGTCTGCCCTCCTTTTATGCCAGCTCTGCATAGAGGCTCAGCTCTGCTGAGAGGCCCAGTGTGTCCCCCTTTGACACACTGGGCCTCTCAGCATCCTGCAGAGGCAGCTAGCTGCCAGCACTCCCATTTTACAGGTAAGGAAACTGAGGCCTTGAGAGGAACAGGCCAAGAAATCACACACAGCTGAAAATGGAACCTGGTCCAGCACTCCAAAGACTTTTCCTTTGTTTAGACTTATCCTGTTTAATCCATCAGGGAACAGAAGAGTAACAATTACCATTCTTCCATGTCTACTTCAGGCCGGGTGCAGGGCAGGTTATTCCCCCACCTTACAGAGCGGGAGAGTCTAGCACCTGTGTAGGGGCTCAGGGCTATGCCTGTCCCCATGGGCAGGAATACTGCCAGCCTGGATCCACTGGGCACCTGTCACTTCCTCTTCTCTGGAGTCTGAGAGCTGACAAGGACTTCTTTTCCATCCCCATTGCTCTGATGGGGAAACTGAGACCCATAGCAGGCAGATCTCAAAACCAGATGTTTTCTCACTCCCAGGCTCCTCATTCTATGGGGCTGAGGAGGCAGGGTCCCCAGAAAGGATCCAAGATTGGGGTCTGGAAGGGCTTATAAGGAGGAACCAAGGGTGGCTGCTGCCCCAGTTCCCCCCTCCCTTCTCCAGGAAGGCCCCCAGCCAGAAAGCCTGGCTTTGGCTCTGGGTGGGGTGTTCGGGTGCAGGGGAGGGAGCTACCACTTCCCAGCACCACCGCATGCCGGGCACTGGTGCCGCTGGCCACAGGCCTTGTCTCATTTTATTCTCAACAACCCAATAAGGCAAGCATTATCACCATCCAGTTCCTGAAATAAGGACAGAGGCTCAAGCAGGTGAAGGGACTTGCTCAGGTGGCAGCTGGAAAGTAGATGAGCTGCAGTTTAAACCCACATCTGTGACACTGCCAGGCCCGGGGACCACCAGAGGTCCAGAAAGGCCCTCTGTAGGAATTAGAAAAAGATGTCCCCTGAGAGGGCAGAGCCACAGCCCTAAGCCAGGGTGCAGGGAGTGAGTTGCTCTCCCATCACACCCTTTTTCACATGCTCTGTGCAGTGCACAAAGCAGCAGCAGTCCATGGTGGCTCCTCAAGCCCCCAGGACCACCCCCCCTTTCAGAGCCCAAAGTCCACTCCCCACGTCCCTTCCTCTCTCCTCTAACTGGGTACCCAGCACTCTGGGTCTGAAAAGTGAATCCAGCCATGACCTCACCACCTTCCCTGACAACCACTGTGCTCCACCAAAGCCCACATCCTTCCCTGGGGCTTACAGGCCCACCAAGCTGCTCCTGCCTGGCCTCTGGCCTCTCTGGTCTTGCCAAATGCTAGACGCTCTCAGAAAGCCCCACGTTCCCTCCCGACTCCGGATCTGTGCCGTGCTGTTCCCTGTCTGGAACTCCTCTTTCTCTCTGCCTGGATGATGCCCATAGCACAGCCTCTAGAGTCAGGCAGCCTCGACTTCCACCTGCAGCCCTGTGGGCAAGTTACTGGCCCTCTCTGTGCCTCACTTTCATCTTCGGTGAAGTGGGGATGGCGATAATACCTGTCTCATTCGGTCAAGGTGACAAATAAGGCCGAGCACATAACACGCTAATCCCAGTGCCTGGCAGCAACCGGTAAGTGGTCAATAAATATGAACTGCTGTTGCTCCTGCTGGGCTTGGATGTCACTGCCTCCAAGAAGCCCCTCCCTGGTCCCCCAGGCTGGTCCAGGCCACTCCCCTAGGGTCCCACACCACCCTGTTCCTACTCCCACCCCCATATCCTGATCACCTGGGTTGTAGCTTTCATGTTCGGGGTCCCTCCACTAACTCAGGGCCATAAGGGCAGGGACCTCATCTGCCTTTCACCACGGATTCCCAGTACAGGCGCGCAGTAGGTTTTCCATAAATGTTTGCTGAATGACTGAAAGGCCACACTAAGGAGCAGTCAAAAATCTCTCATCTCACAGATATTTCCCAGGGCCTGCCAAGTGCCCTGCTCTGAAAACACAGAGCTCAGTGAGCTTCCTGGGGAGGGTCTCTGCCCAGGGGGCCTCCGGCTTAGGTTGACGCAGTCCCTTAGGGCTGAGCCTGGTGGGCGGTAGAAGTCCCCGCCCTCACCCCGGCTCATGCCCTTACCCCCGCGGCTCCATCTGTGCGCAGTGCTGATCGTGGTCGGCGTGGGACTGGAGGTGGCCCCCTCTCCAGGTGAGCGCCCCCTCGAACCCCCACAGGCAGCGGTCACCCCGGCCTGGTGCCTGCGGGTTCTTGGCAAGCCCATCCACCTCCCGCAGGAAAGGGTCCCTTTTTCTGCTGTGAGGCTTGGCAGGGCCGGAGGGACTCGCAGCCGTCCCCCGCCCTCCGCCCTGACCCGGCCCTCCTCCCGCGCAGGTGTCTCCAGCGCCATCTTCTTCGTGCCGGGCTTCCTGCTGCTGGTCCCGGGAGGTGCGAGCGGGCGCCGGGGCGGGGCGGGCGGGCCGCGGGCGGGGCGGGGCCTCGGCGCTGACAGGCCCCGCCCCGCAGTCTACCACGTGATCTTCATCTACTGCGCCGTCAAGGGCCACCGGGGCTTCCAGTTCTTCTACCTGCCCTACTTCGAGAAGTGAGCGGCGCCCCGCGGACCCGCGCCCGTTCCGTTCCCTCGCCCGCCGGGACCCTCGACAGCCCAGCGCCGTCGGGAGGCTGCTCGGGAAGTTTGGGGCAGGCCTGGCCCTGGGCAAGCCACCCCTCGCCCGCTCAGTGCCTTAACTTATTCTCGGGCCCTGGGACTGCTAGGTTGGTGTTACTTTGGGCTAATAAAAGAGTAATTCCGGCGGAGACAATTGCTCTGTTTCTGTCGCGTCACCCCTGGCCCGGCCCACCGGCCTGACCACGCCCCCTCCCACAAAGGCTGAGAAAAGGACTGAGCCAGAGTCTGCAGGGCTTCCAGAACCCGACGGTAGGCAGGCGTGACCGCCCTGGTGCTCTGAGTCCTGCCCAAGATCCTGGGGCACGTTTGGGCCAGAACCGGGCCTGGGACTCTTCTGCGTTGACCCTGGAGGAGGCGGGAACAGCCTGCCCCAGCCCCAGCCCTTAGGCTCCGCCTGTCCCTGTCTCTGGTGGCGCTGGCCGAGGGCACTCAGATGACGCAGACTTGGGGCCTGGAGGCTGGTACCCTAGTTCCAGCCTGGCTCTGGGGCCCTGGGCTGCCACAGCCAGCCCTGAATGTGGGCCATGCCTCCTCCACCCACAGCCCTCCTTCCCAGGCACAGAGGTTGGGAGAAGCCCAGGGGCAGAGGGTGGAGGAAGCAGGGCCTGCACCACCGAGAGCCTCAGTGTCAAAGACGCTTAGAACCACAGAATGTTAGAAACTGACCATCTCAGAATTTTGGAAAATCAGAGCATCTCAGAATCTTAGTAACCAAGAAACAGAATCTTTGAGAACCCTGAAATCTGAGATCATAATATCTACCAGTGAGTGAGCTCTTGAAAGACACCAGGCCATGTGCCTCAGGAGCACTTACCACAGGTTAGGGTTTGTAATCCTCCCTACCCAGGCCCATTTTACAGAGGACGACTGGCTCATGCAAGGACAGCAGAAGATTGTAGGCAGAGTTAAGAGCATAAGGGCCCAGGGCTCCAGGGCCCTTTCCGTGACACTGGGGGAGAGGGAGGAGACCGAAACGGACCTGGTGTGGTGCCCCAGCAGCCAGTGGAGGAGCTGCTGAACGAGCAGGCACAGGAGAGGCCGGTCGGTATACCCACGTGTTTGCAGTATGTCCCCCTCTAAAGCACAAGTCCCCCTCACCACTGTCTGCAGCAGCGAGCCCCAAAGATGCCTCCAGAGTTCTGGGACATTGCATGAACACCTAGGCCCCTGCTCTCCTTCCTCCTCCCCAGGCCCACCCAGACCTCCCACCCTCAGCCCCCAGTCAAGTCACTTTCTTTGGGAGCACCCACTGGATGCCCGAACTCCTAAACCAGTAGTTCCCATACTAGCTGTGGCAAAGGACCAGCTTTCATTTATAATCCACCAGGGACTAATACCTTTGTAAGATAATAAAAACTAGAAAAATGAAATTAAAAAGATATACCGGATACAAGCCTACAGTTTATCAGATTAATCAGACAAAATTACATTTCAATAAGTAGAACATAGGAAAAAGAAAAATGACAAAAACCATTCATTGAAAGTATGCAGGCCGGGGGCCTGGTGGCTTAGGTGGATGGCTCAACGTCAGGAGTTCAAAGCCAGCCTGAGCAAGAGCAAGACTCGTCTTTACTAAAAATAGAAAGAAATTAATTGGCCAACTAAAAATCTATAGAAAAAATTAGCCAGGTATGGTGGCACTTGACTGTAATCCCAGCTACTTGGGAGGCTGAGGCAGGAGGATCACCTGAGCCCAGGAGTTTGAGGTTGCTGTGAGCTAGACAAACACCACAGCACTCTAGCTGGGGTGACAGACTCTGTCTCAAAAAAAAAAAAAAAGTGTCCAAATAGGCAATTAACAAAGAGTCATTACTACACTTAAAACTTTTTATCATTCTACAATCTTAACAGGAAGTTATTCTAGAAGTGATGATTCCCCATAAGTCTATATCAGGAATCAGCAAGATATAGTCCACAGAATGGTTTTTTAAATTTTATTTATTTATTTACTCCCTTAAAACAGCATGAATACAGGATGGTTTTTATGTTTTGTAATGTCTGAGAAAAGTTAAAGAATAATAAGATTTCATGACATAAAATTATATAAAATTCAAATCTCAATGTCAATAAAGTTTTATTAATTAAATTTCCAACACAGCCACACTCATTTGTTTATATATTGACTTTGACACTTGAAAGGCAGAGTTGAGTGAACAGCTACAACAGAGACCATGTGGCCCTCAAAGCCTAAATTAATTGCCATCTAGCCCTTTACAGAAAAAGTTTGCCGACATTTAGTCTATGTAAGCGCTTTGACAGAACACTGTGAATATCGATGTTTAAAGTTTTAATGTGACCAATGAACTTGATTTTTTGCTTGTTCATTTATCTAACCCGGGTTGGATTGGCAGCCACGCTTCTCAGGGAATAATGAAGATTTAAATTCTAAATATATATAATTTCTTTTTAGTTTGAAGACATTAATAGGAGCATACAGATTAGGAACATTAGATTTCCTTAGTGAATTGTGACTCAATGTATCCTTAATGCTTTTGGCTGGTAGCCCATGTTTGTCTGATTTGTCTGATTTGAGCCCATTTTGTCTGTGCTTGTAGTTATACTTTCTTTTTAGTTAATTTCTTCCTTGTAAGTCTTTTCTCCAAGCCATCACTTTCAGCCTTCTGTTTGTCAGTATGTTTTGAGTATTTCTCCTATATCCTGCACTCAGCTGTGGGGAAGAGCCTGATATCTGCCCTTCTGTATCTGCTCTGTGCCCTCATACGAGAAGAGCCCTCGTTTTTAGCCGGGCATTTGACCACCAAATGAAGACTGCATTTGCCAGCACCCTTTGCCAGTAAGTGTGCCATGTGATAAGGTCTGCCTAATAAGATATAAGTGCTACATACTTGTTACCCCTTTCTTCTTTGTTCCTACCTCCCTCCTGACATCGGGAAAACAAGCAAATGTGGGCACACCGTAGGGATGGCAGACCAGCCAGCCAGAAGCAGCCTGGGTCCTCGATGACTCTGTACAGCTGGATTCCACCTACAGACTTTTCTTGGGGGGGAAATAAATTTCTCTCCAGGTTAAGGCATTGTTATTTTTGTTCTTTGTTACGGGGAACCCAATCTAATATTGATATTTTCTTTTGTGACTGGGATGCTCTGACTTTTAACCAACAAATTTAGTCTGCTTATATTTATTGTAATTGTTGATTTTTTTTTAAAGGATTGTTTTTACCTTCTGTTTTGATGTTTTCTGTATACCTTGTTTTTCTTTGCTTTTCTTTTTTATTTCTCAGCTTTCTACTGGATTAATCAAGAATTTTTCATTTTTCCCTTTTCTTCCTCTATTGATGTGACTTTGAATGGTATGTTCTATTTCTATTATATTAATAGTTACCGGTAAGTGGTTAACAAGAGCTAAAGCTTATCAATGAATCTATCCTCCTCCAGAACAACAACAAAAAGTATTTCAGCATGCCTAAAGAATCCTTCCCATCTTCTGGTTTTATTATTCTAGTCTCTTCTTGATTTTTTTATAACTTTTTTTTTTGAGACAGTCTCACTCAGTTGCCTGAGCTAGAGTGCTGTGGCATCAGCCTACCTCACAGCAACCTCAGATTCCTAGGCTCAAGCAATCCTCCTGCCTCAGCCTCCCAAGTAGCTGGGACTGCTAATCTTTTATATATATATACATATATATATATATATTTTTTTTTTGAGACAGAGTCTCGCTTTGTTGCTCAGCGACAGAGCGTGAGTGAGTGAGTGCCGTGGCATCAGCCTAGCTCACAGCAACCTCAATCTCCTGGGCTCAAGCAATCCTCCTGCCTCAGCCTCCCGAGTAGCTGGGACTACAGGCATGCGCCACCATGCCCAGCTAATTTTTTCTCTATATATTAGTTGACCAATTAATTTCTTTCTATTTATAGTAGAGACGGGGTCTCGCTCTTGCTCAGGCTGGTTTCGAACTCCTGAGCTCAAACGATCCGCCCACCTTGGCCTCCCAGAGAGCTAGGATTACAGGCATGAGCCACCGGGCCCGGCCTCACCTTCATCCTTGAATGATGATTGAACTAGATCTGGGTTTCCTGGCTGACAATTATTTTTTCTCTGCATATTGAACAATTTATCCATTGTTTTCTGGCATCTATTGTTGCCAATGAAAAATGTTTGGTGAGCAATCTGACTTCTCTCTTGAGATTTTAGTTTTGTATCCTGCAGCTTCACTGGGATGTATCTAGATATACATTGATTTTTATTTATTTTATCCAGGCTTCAGTTTGCTCCTTCAATCTGGGCACTTACTGCTTCTGGAAGTCTTTGTGGAAATTTTTCAGCCACCATCTCTTTAATTATAGCCTCATGCCCAATCTCTATGTTTCTGCCTTCCGAGGCTCTCAATGACTTTAACCACCCTTCAGCACTTTCCATCTTTTTGTGTCTCAGTGCTACATTATAGGGGAATCTCTCAGATACAGCTTCCAGTTCATTAATCTTTTAAATTTGTGTTTGATCTGTTGTTTTAACTCATCCATTTACTTTTTCATTCTAATGGCTAGACTTTATTTCTAGAAGTGCTGTTTGGGTTATTTTTAAAATCTTCCCGTTCTATTTTCATACTATGATATTACTCTCTCTTCCTTCTTTTATTGCTTTTTTTCTTTTTTTGCATCTATTTTGGGGTCTCTTTTAGTTCTATTATTTACGATTTGAGACGCCAAATCTCCTGTTTTTGCATCCCTCTAGCCTCCTCGTGGTGGTTTGTTTCCTCGTTTAACCTGTAATTTTTAGCATGAGTTCACCTCTGGGAGCAGCAGGGTTTTTTGTTTGTGTTTTTAGAAGTTTCATGTGTCCACGAGGGTTGAAAGAGTGCCCCTTCTCAGCAGCTTTTTTTTTTTTTTTTAGCTTGTCACACCCCGGAGATAGACCGCACTCCCACTTGCGATATATATAGGCAGGTTCTCCAGGGGAACTGAAGGCCCCGAGAGGGGCTGGTCAGGGAGGATATATTTTAATCCCTGTTTCAAGAACAGGATAGCCCTTTGAGACCGGGGATGTTCCCAGGAGGTTCATTTCTTGCTCTCCAGACTCACACGGGTCTTCTGGCACGTGTGGGTGTCAGAGGCCAGGTGCCCAAGCCTCTGTCCGAGTCTGAAACCACAGGGTCAGCTCCCTCCTACAACCCCAGCTTTGATTTCTCTTTGGTCCCTGGGGTCATTGCTTTCTTTCAAATTAACTTTAAAAAAAAAATCATTCTATACACCTAAGAGGTGGGAGGGGTCTGGCCACCCTCTCAATTCCCTATGTTACTGGGGATCCCTTTAACACTGCCCAGCTTTGAAGCTGCCAGCGCCAGGAAACTCCCTACCTCCGAGGGTCTGGAGAGACCTAATCTTGCTCCCGTGGGGCATGGCGGGCAGTGGCGAGCGGGTGTTCTCCTGGCAGCTCGAGGAGGGGAGGTGAGGATGCAGGTGGGCGGGTGGCATACAAGCAGACTCTCAGGCCAGGTGTAGCCAGGTGTTACCAGGTGTTAGAAGTCTGGAGGCTGCTGGGTCTCTTCCATCCTGGAACCTCTTGGGGGAGGGTGTGCACCCTCGCTCCTGCTGGGGTCCAGGGCCCCAGGGGCAACGGGTCCCCCCTCCTGCAGCCTCAGCGGGTGGACAGCATCATCACGAACTCTGCGGGAGAGGAGGGCAGGGCTTGTGCGGGTGCATGCGGGGGGCAGGGCGGGGAATCCCAGGAGCTGCTGGGCTCAGCCTGGGCACCGGAGGGACAGGAGTGTTGTCGGGAGGGAGACTCACCGTCAAAGTCTACAGTGCCGTCCCCGTTGAGGTCCACTTCCCGGAGCATCTCATCCAGCTCAGGACCCGCCAACGGCTCCCCCAGCAGAGCCGGTGCTGCCTGCCGCAGCTCCGCCACTGTGATTCGTCCATCCCTGTCCCTGTCAAACTAGGGTCCGGCCAGGGGTCAACCCCTCCCACCCAAAGTGGCCTCACCCTGCACCCGGCTCCACGCTTGCCACTGCCCAAATGCTCCCCTGCCCACGTCGTCACCCATCCAAACCTTCCCCATCCCCCCTGCCAAGAGAACATGCCTCCTGCTCCAGGAAGTCTCCCCAGGTGGGTCCCCCAGCTGGCAGCCAGCTGACCCCTCTCTGACCCATCCCCCGCCCCAGTCCGGCCACCTGCGGGCTCTGGGCCTTCACAAGGCTGAGGCCCCCAGTCTCTCCGGCCTGAGCAGCTGGCAAGGACGCCATCCAGCCGGCCACCCACCGCCCACCGCGACCGTGCTCCACACCTCTCGGAAGGCGATGCGCAGCTCTCGCACCCCGAGCATGTGCGCCGTCTCCTCCCTCAGCTTCGGGCTTATCAGTTCCACGAACTCCTCGAAGTCCACACGGCCACCCACTGTGGACCCAGGCAGATTGTCACGATGGTGAGGGCTATGGCCCAAGAAGGGATGTCATGAGGACCGGGGGCACCCACCCCAGGATCTGCACCCAGGAAGGAACACGTGTGGCCATGCCTGCAGGGGTAGGAGGCTGGAAGCCTGTTTTCCGGGCCACTGGGGGGCCAGGGCTGCTTCTGCTCTTAGTGAAGAACCCCAGTGTGGGAGAAAGAGACCAGGCTTTGGAGCCAGGCGTCCCAGCTTCAGATCCTGGCTCTGCCCGTGGTGTGCATGGTGTCGGGTGACTAACTAAGCCTCCCTCATCCTTGGATGGGGACAAGAGAACCTGCTCCATTGGGGTGCTGTCGGAGTTCATGGCTATAAAGCGCTGGGGCCCAGTAGGTGGCAATAAATGCCTTCCACAGCACACCCATGTAGTCAGTGCCTCGGTGCTAAGATGCCATCAGTCGCATAAAGCAGTGGTCCCCAACCTTTTTGGCACCAGGGACCAGTTTCATGGAAGACAACTGGGACGGTGGGGCTGGTCCACGGCTCACCTCCTGCTGTGCCCACTTCCTAATTTTTCCATGGACGGGAGTGGGAGGGTGGGGGGGACAGTGAAGCTCTGTGGCCTGATCCCTAACAGGCCAGGGGTCGGGGACCACAGGTACAAAGCACCAAGGGTCAAACAGCTCCAGGGGAAGAAAAGAAGCTTGGCACCGACTGACTATTTACATCGATTGTAAGCCACGCCCCCACTTGGGGAATTACAAGGAAAAAGATGCAGGTGTCCTGGAACGAAGGGAACATAGTATTTTCCTGAGGACGAACCAGTGAATGACAAGCACACAGTGGCTGCCCATCAGACACTCAGTCACAAAGAGTGGCCAGGGTCCTCTCACGCCAGGGTGACCTGGATTCAGGCAGCTGCCACCAGGGCAGGGGAGGGACAGGGTCACAGAGGGAGAGAGAGACAGGAGCACCAGGTGGCCATGCCAGCAGAGAGCACTTCGTCCAGGGAGGCGGGAAGGGCCCATGTGGAAGCAGCGAAGGCAGACAGTGGCCGGGCGGATACCCCGAGGCCGGGTAGGGCCCCTCCTGGGTCCCCAGGCCGCCCTGCTTGCCTGCCTCACCACACCAAGAGGCAGAGCTTGGAGCTGGTGCCCTGCATCTGATGGGGCCGATGTGGTCCTGGAAACTGTCACCCTCCCTCACTCCCACCAACACCCCCGATGGACCACCCACAGGCCACCTCCCGCCAACCCCTGCTAGTCCCCCTGCACCCGGAGGCTCAGCAAAGACCCGGCAGGCGGCGCCGTCACTGACTGCGCATCTTGACGTGCTGGGAGACCTCCAGCAGCTCCATCTCGGTGGGCATGTAGCCCAGGGTCCGCATGCAGTCGCCCAGGTCCCGGTAGCCGATGTAGCCGTCCCGGTCAGTGTCGAACTCCTCGAAGGCAGCCTGAAGCTCTGCAGGGGAGGGAGGTCAGGCCCAGGCAGCCAGGCTCAAGGAAACCTCCTGTCCCCCCCAGCAGCAAGAGCCACTCACCATCCAGCTCCTCGGGGGCCAGCTCACGGTCCTGCAGGAGGTAGTCCAGCATGTCCCCAGGGCCAGCCAAGGTCTGCCATCCTTCCTCCTCCAGCCCCCGCCCACGCTGGCCACGGCAGGCTAGCCCCGCCAGGGCAGGCGAGGCATCTGGAGTCCCGTGGGCCCCCGGAGGAGAGAGCCCACTTGGCGCTCCGGGGCCTCGAGCTCCCACGGAGCCCTGGTGCAAGTGCCTGCTCTGCTCACTGCCCAGGCCCCCCTTCCCCACCCGCCCTTCCCCAGACTGCGGCCACCCTGCCCCACAGCCTCCCGGGTCTCGGGCAGGAGAGGCAAGAGGCCTGGTACTAAGGGGCAGGGTAGCGTGAGTCTCCACCCCCACCCCCGCACCCCAGCCCTGCCCAGGCCCCACCTGACCTTCCCGAAGATTCGGTCAAGCAGGGGCCCGTATGTCCTGTGAGCAGCATCGCGCTGGGGGTCAGGACGGTGCCGGTGGGACTGGCGACGAGGGGCTGGCCCAGGGGCTTCGGCGGGGGGCCCTGCCTGCCCCTCTCCCGTCTTGGAGGGGTTCTTGCTGCTGCCCCCAGCCTTGGGGCCCTGGACAGGGGTCTGCTCCGCAGAGCTGCCGGTGCCCTTCCGGGACCCTCGGAGCCCCCTCTCCCTCTTGCTCCTCCTCTTGGTCAAGGGGGGCTCCTCGGGACCACTCCTGGGAGCCACAGCCCCTGCAGGGGGCTCCTGGGGGCCGGTGGCCGGGTCTGGTCCACGCTGCCCCCTTGCCTGCTCTGTGGCCATGTGGGAGGGACAGCAGGGCTCAGAGATGCCGCACCCCAAGCACCCTCAGCTCTCGGGCCCCACAAAGCTGCTTATGCACCCCCACTCTTAACGCTGATGGCCTGGGATCGGGCTCGGAGGGGGATTAGGGTAAGTGAGGTAGGCAGCCTGGGCCCTAATCCCAGCCCTCTGCCCTGGGTATCCTGGGCAGAGCCAGATGGGTCAAGAGAACTGTCCTCAGTCAGCAGCAAGGGGCACCAGGACGCGGTGGCTGCCATGAGCTTCAGACTGAGCTCTGCCACATACTGGCTTGGGAGAGCCAGCAGAGTCACCCCTCCAAGTCCGTTCCCTTGTGCATAAAATGGGGAGAAGACTGCCGAGGTGGGAGGACCTGCCGGCGGTGTGCCATGGGCAGAGGACCAGCCAAGCAGAGCGGGGGCCAGGGAGGGCATTTCAGGCAGGAGGAAGCATGTGGGCAAAGGCTGGGAAGGGGGAAGGACGAGTCACCTACTGGGGCCCCCCGTGGGGTGACATCCTGGCCAGAGCAAGTGAAATTGAGGAAGAGAGGCCAGATCACAGAGGCCTCCAATGCCAGACTGAGGGCAGGGGGTGATGTCAGAGGAGGTGGCCCCTGGGGATCCTTGAGCCTGTGCTGGGCTGGAGGGGCCCAGGGCGAGGAGGGGGTTCAGGCATCTGGCCCTGACAGGGCTGGGGGGTCTGCCTGATCACTTGGCCCTGCTGGGCCGGGGTTAGGGTTTCCCGGCGAGCAGCCCCATGAATGATTGATGTCCTCTCAGCTTGGGTTTCCTGCCCGCCGCCTTAGTGCCGCCGGGCGCCATGCAGCAGGCCCCAGCGAGGGGCCGTGTGGACAGCTGGACCGCCAGGCAGGCAGGCCCGCCCCGCTCCTCCTGCCACCGCCACCGGCCTGGCCTCACAGGTAAGTGGGGCCTCGCTGGTGGGGCCTGGGGTGGGGGTGCCCAGGGCTCTGATCCAATGGGGACTAAGCTTGCAGAGCAGGGTCAGCCTGAGGCAGGGCCCTGGGCTGGGGGAGGCCACCAGGCTAAAGCCAAGTGGCCGTCAGGGGCATGTCGTCCCTCCCCCAGCTGCACCACCAGGCCTTTCTCCATCCTCAGCGGGAAACTCCTTCCCTCCACCAGCTGGGGAAGGGAGGTGCGGAGGGTGGGCCTCTTGGGGCCCCAGGGTTGGGTGCTCCCCAGCCCACCTCACCCCTTCACACTGCAGAGCCCCTGTCCCCTTCTCTATTGAGCAGCTCCGGGAGACAAATGGAGGCCACTTCCCGCCTGAGCTATGGGATGCATGTGGTGGGGGCTCCTACCACCTGCCTCTCTGTTCACCCGCAGGTGCCCACGAGCCTGTGGGACCCAGAGCCCTTCCATCTTGGAATTGTTTTTTGAGACAGAGTCTCACTCTGTTGCCCGGGCTAGAGTGAGTGCCGTGGCGTCAGCCTCGCTCACAGCAACCTCAAACTCCTGGGCTCAAGCGATCCTCCTGCCTCAGCCTCCCGAGTAGCTGGGACTACAGGCATGCGCCACCATGCCCGGCTAATTTCTCCTATATATTTTTATTTGTCCAGATAATTTCTTTCTTTTTTTTTTTTTTTTTTTTTTTTTTTAGTAGAGACAGGGTCCCGCTTTTGCTCAGGCTGGTCTCGAACTCTTGAGCTCAAACGATCTGCCCTCCTGGGCCTCCCAGAGTGCTAGGATTACAGGCGTGAGCCACCGCGCCCGGCCCCCATCTTGGAATTTTAAACACTTGAACCACAGGATATGAGGCATAAAGGGGTCTTGAGATGAGCTGACCAAGTAGTTTTCAAACTGTATGCCCTGGAGCCTTAGGGCATCGCTCTTGCTCCTCTCGTCCGAGCACTGCTCTAGTCCGCACAGGAGCCCCTGTCATACTTCATTTAAAGACAAGGTTCAATAGCTTTAATAGGAAGTTTGAGAGTCTCTGGTTTGGTCCAGTTGGACACACTGGGACTCCATACTGTCAGAAAGAGTAAGTCTGGGCTTGAGTCCTGGGCTCCCCCTCGTTACCTGTGACCTTGGGCAAGTGACTGATTCTCTGAACCTTCCTCTCCTCATCTATGAAATGGGTTGCGTGAGGACAGCAGGTCGTCTGTTCAAAGTCCCTGCTGTAGACCAAGTACCCAAAACGTGAGGATGATGGCCCGGGAGAGGGACAGTGACCCGTGACTTGCCTGGAGATGCACAACTCTCTCTCTCATTTTTTCTTTTTTTTAGAGACAGGGTCTCACTCTGTCCCCCAGGCTAGAGTGCAGTGGTGTCATCATAGCTCACTTCAGCCTCCGACTCCTGGGCTCGAGCAATCCTCCCACCTCAGCCTCCCAAGTATCTGGGACTACAGGTGTGCGCCGCCACGTCTGGCTGATTTTTCGTAGAGATGGAGTCTCGCTGTGTTGCCCACGCTGGTCCCAACCTCTCCGTCACACTCGGTCATTCACACAATTGTTGACTCCCCAGGCAGCCACTCCATGTCCAGCAGTACTCTGGGGACCCCCAATGGACACTGTTATGGAAGCCAACGTGGGTGCCACTGGCCACAGGCCCCGCACAGAGCTCGATGATGAGGACTACTACCCCCAGGGTGGCTGGGACACAGTCTTCCTGGTGGCCCTGTTGCTCCTGGGACTGCCAGCCAACGGGCTAATGGCGTGGATGGCCGGCTCCCAGGCCCGGCACGGGGCGGGCACACGGCTGGCCCTGCTCCTGCTCAGTCTGGCCCTCTCTGACTTCTTGTTCCTGGCGGCTGCAGTCTTCCAGATCCTGGAGATCCAGCACGGAGGGCACTGGCCGCTGGGGACAGCCGCCTGCCGCTTCTACTACTTCCTGTGGGGTGTGTCCTACTCCTCCGGCCTCTTCCTGCTGGCCGCCCTCAGCCTGGACCGCTGCCTGCTGGCGCTGTGCCCACGCTGGTACCCTGGGCACCGCCCGGCCCGCCTGCCCCTCTGGGTCTGCTCTGGGGTCTGGGTGCTGGCCACGCTCTTCAGCGTGCCCTGGCTGGTGTTCCCCGAGGCCGCCGTCTGGTGGTACGACCTGGTCATCTGCCTGGACTTCTGGGACAGCGAGGAGCTGCCGCTGCGGATGCTTGAAATCCTGGGCGGCTTCCTGCCTTTCCTCCTGCTCCTCGCCTGCCACGTGCTCACCCAGGCCGCGGCCTGCCGGGCCCGCTGCCGCCGCCAGCCCCGGCCCGCAGCCAGCCAGGGCTTCGCCCGCGTGGCCAAGACCATCCTCTCGGCCTACGTGGTCCTGCGCCTGCCCTACCAGCTGGCGCAGCTGCTCTACCTGGCCTTCCTGTGGGACGTCTACCCCGGCTACCTGCTCTGGGAGGCCCTGGTCTACTCTGACTACCTGATCCTGCTCAACAGCTGCCTCAGTCCCTTCCTCTGCCTCATGGCCAGCGCCGACCTCCGGGCCCTGCTGCGCACCGTGCTCTCCTCCTTTGCCGCGGCCCTCTGTGAGCAGCAGCCGGGCAGCTTCCGGCCGGCCGAGCCGCAGACCCCAGTGGACCCTGAGGCTCCGACTCTGCCAGGGCCACCGACAGCTGTGGCCCCGCCTCAGCCGCACCCCACGGCCCAGCCACGGCCGGGTGCTGAGGCCCAGGTCCCTGGGCCCACTGCCAACTCAGCCCCCAGTCCCTGTGACGAGGCCGCCCCTGCCCCATCCTCAGATCCTGCCCCAGGGGCCCCTGAGAACCCAGACACCCCTCCTGCCTCGGAGGGAGGAGGCCCCAGCGGTGCCCCACCGGAGGCGGCCCCCGGCGCCGGCCCCACGTGAGGGTCCGGAAAGCCCGGGCCACCAGGGCAGTGGAAGAGCCAGGGTGAGACAGGAGCTAGTCGGTCCGAGAGATGGTAGCCGTGGGGAATGTCACCCTGGAAAACCCCACGGAGTCCCTTGAGCCTGGAAGGGCTTTGGGGAGGTGAGGCCAGCAGCCCAGAGCCTCAGATTGTCTGCTGGGAGCGTCCCCTGCCCCGTCCCACCAAGCTCTTCCACCGTCACCCCTGTCACACACCGTTGCCCAGCAGCCCCCTGGGCCACAGCTAATGGCATCCTCCACCACCCCCAGACCCCACTGACAGGTCCCCTGGGCCTCGGTCCTCTGGAGGAAGATAGCAGGAGGCACTTTCCCTGGGTTTTGTCTGACTTCCCTTTGACCCTTCCCTCCCTCTCTTCCTGCCTGTCCTGTCCTTCAGCCTGGACACAAGGATGCCTAACATAATAGTCCCTGCAGACAAGAGAGGCTTCCAGAAGCCAGCAGCTCCAAGCAGGAGCCTGAGGCCCTAGTGGCCCACAGCTGGCCTGGCATGGCCAAGCCCTCTCCACCAGTGAGGCTGGACCTCCCTCAGCAAGGCAGCAGCAGAAGAGGCAAGAGCTCTCTGGCCTGGATTCAGACCCCACTCTGCCATGTCCCAGCTGAGTGACTCTGGACAAGCTACTTCACCTTCGGAGCTCCCATGTCATCCGCTCTTGTGAGGATTAAATGAGAAAGTGTGTGAGGTGCCCAACCAGAGCCTGGCGCACAGTAGGGGCTCAGTGACCAGATGTTCTTTTCCTTCACTGGCCTACAGGGATGGATGGGGGGAGGCAGGTGGGAGGGTGACCACCTGGCCTGAGCATCTGGGATGCGGTGACCAGTCTGTGCTGGGGACACCCAGGTGTTCTGAGAGAGCAGGGGGCAGCCTCTGTGCCTTGGGAGGGGGGACTTTAAAATTTGACTCCATTTAAGGGTGCAACTAGCACCCCCTGGCCCTCAGCCCCCCATGGGGGGCTGCACAAAGACTGTCTGGGGGCTCAGGGACAGAGTGCCCGAGGGCACAGGTGGGAGGCCGTCCAAGCACAGAGAGCTCTGGGTTCCCAAAAGGACAAAGGCTCCTGGGGGGCCACACAGCATCTCTAGGGCAGAAGCAGCTTTCCCCTCTCAGGCTGCAGACACTGCAGAAAAATCTAGGAAGTGCTAAAGGTCTGCCTTTCCACCCAGCCCGCTTCCCTTTTCACACCCGTCACCCTCCTGGGACCCACCGCACCCAGCTTTCTCCCAAGCCCCAGTGTTCCAAAGCCAGGCCCCTTCCCGCTCTTCGCCCTCCCATTCCCACTAGCTCAGCATCGTGACCTCCAGCAACCGAGAGGGGCCCTTGCCAGCAGGTGTCAGTGACAGCGATGTTCTATGTGCCACCCTTCCCAGGGAGGCTTGCATTTCAGAAAGGAAGCAAGGCCGGGCGCGGTGGCTCACGCCTGTAATCCTAACTCTCTGGGAGGCCGAGGCGGGCGGATTGCTCGAGTTCAGGAGTTCAAAACCAGCCTGAGCAAGAGTGAGACCCCCGTCTCTACTATAAATACAAAGAAATTAATTGGCCAACTGATATATATATATATAAAAAATTAGCCGGGCATGGTGGCACATGCCTGTAGTCCCAGCTACTCGGGAGGCTGAGGCAGTAGGATCACTTGAGCCCAGGAGTTTGAGGTTGCTGTGAGCTAGGCTGACGCCACGGCACTCACTCTAGCCTAGACAACAAAGCGAGACTCTGTCTCAAAAAAAAAAAAAAAAGAAAGGAAGCAAGCTGTGCAGGCTGCCTGGAGTGGGGCAGTCACATCTGGGTTCTGATGCCTAGCTCACTCTCAGCCTCAGTTTCTCCTCTGTAAAATGGGGACAGTGTTCTCCTTGGGGGGCTGGCAGTTCTGAGCCGGGGGATGGGAAGTGCACGGGTGTAGCAGGGGCGATGCTAGAAACACAATCATAGCCTTTCTTAGTGTTGGAATTGTGGGCACTGGGGCAGGTGGGAGAAAGATTTCTGGAACTCTCTGGGAACTTGTTGAATTTACTCACCCAACAGATATTTATTGAGCACTTGCTAGGTTTCTGGCCAGCCTTCCAGTTTGGAGACACATGGGTGAGGTTAGGCATGTGCACTCTGGGGCCCCTCCGGGGCTGTTTGAATCCTGGCTCCACAAGTCACATGTGACCGTCAACAAAACTCTTGGCCTCTGTTTCCTCACCTGTAAGATGAGGATCACAATAATGGTGCCTCGGGCTCCGTGAAGTGCTTGGATCCCCGCCTGGCACAGAGTGAGAGCTCAGTAACTGTTGGCCATTGATTCCATTACACCAGTGGGCACCCCAGCCCCCCTCAGGCCTGCGACCAATACTGAGCCACAGGCCACAGCCCATGTAGCAGGTCATCTGCCCACCGGGTATTGTCCCCCCACCGCACTGCCCCCTTCTCCACAAGATCAGCTTTCTCCCTCCCCACCCTGCCCAAGTGCACACTCTGAGCACAGGGCCTGGACTTCTGTGCCCCGTCCCTTTCTCTGGGCAGAGCTGCCCAAGCCTTTTCAGCATGGCAGGCACATCAGGGACTAAAACCTCAGGACCTGCCTTCAATTCTGGCCCACACTCCAGTGGAACAGCCCCACTTCCACCCAGGATGGGTCATTTCTATCCAGAAAAAAGAACAATGCCTGAAGGGTTTTGCAGGATATGGCCGGGCGTGGTGGCTCACGCCTATAATCCTAGCACTTTGGGAGGCCGAGGCGGGCGGATTGCTCAAGGTCAGGAGTTCGAAACCAGCCTGAGCGAGACCCCGTCTCTACCAAAAATAGAAATAAATTAATTGACCAACTAAAAAATATATATACAAAAAATTAGCTGGGCATGGTGGCTCATGCCTGTAGTCCCAGCTACTCGGGAGGCTGAGGCAGTAGGATCACTGAGCCCCGGAGACTGAGGTTGCTGTGAGCCAGGCTGACGCCACAGCACTCACTCTAGCCTGGGCAACAGAGTGAGACTCTGTCTCAAAAAAAAAAAAAAAAAAAAAAAGGGTTTTGCAGGATAAAGAGGAGTTCTGGTGGCCCACAGAGGAGGGTTTTGTGTTAGAGAAAATGGCTATGAAAGAGGGCTCACCCCCAAGACATTCCACAGCCCCCACCTCACCCCTAACACACCCCAGGGGGCTGGGCTCCCGTTGCCCTCTGGGAGACCCCCTCCCTCTCTGGGTGACAGGTACCCTCCCTCTCCTTCACCGGACCGGCGCGATTGTGAGATTGTGAGTTGTGATTATGAACATCTTTCAATCCAGCATGTGGGGCTGCTGTTCGTGCATTCATTCAGCACACGTTACTTGGTCCCACCCACGTGCTAGGTCTTGTTCTAGGTGCGGGGAATACAGTGGGAAGCAGGACAGGGTCCCAGGGCAGATAGGAAGCAGACAGCAAATCAGCACACAATGTAACATCACCTGTGATGTCCCATCAGGTGGTGATTAAGAATAATGCAGTGGGCCAGGCGTGGTGGCTCACGCCTGTAATCCTAGCTCTCTGGAAGGCTGAGGTGGGCGGATTGCTCAAGGTCAGGAGTTCGAAACCAGCCTGAGCAAGAGCGAGACCCTGTCTTTACTATAAATAGAAAGAAATTAATTGGCCAACTAATATATATATATAGAAAAAATTAGCCGGGCATGGTGATGCATGCCTGTAGTCCCAGCTACTCGGGAGGCTGAGGCAGGAGGATCGCTTGAGCCCAGGAGTTTGAGGTTGCTGTGAGCTAGGCTGACGCCATGGCACTCACTCTAGCCCGGGCAACAGAGTGAGACTCTGTCTCAAAAAAAAAAAAAAAAAAAAAAAAAAGAATAATGCAGTGGGAACAAGGAAGGGCCAGAGAGTGGCTGGATAAGGCCGGGCGTGGTGGCTCACGCCTGTAATCCTAGCTCTCTGGGAGGCCTAGTCGGGCGGATAGTTTGAGTTCAGTAGTTGGAAACCAACCTGAGCAAGAGCAAGACCCTGTCTCTACTATAAATAGAAAGAAATTAATTGCACAACTAATATATATAGAAAAAATTAGCTGGGCATGGTGGCGCATGCCTGTAGTCCCAGCTACTCGGGAGGCTGAGGCAGCAGGATCGCTTGAGCCCAGGAGTTTGAGGTTGCTGTGAGCTAGGCTGACGCCACGGCACTCTAGCCTGGGCAACAAAGCGAGACTCTGTCTCAAAAAAAAAAAAAAAGAGAGGGTGGCTGGGTGAGAGGGGTGGTCAGGGAGGGCTGGTGAGGTGAGTAGAGGAGGTGAGTAGGGGAGGAGGTGAGTAGACACCTAGAGGAATGAGGGATGGAGCCTTTCTAAGATCTGGGGGAGGAGCATCCAGATGGAGGGAACAGGAAGTGCACCGGCCCTGGGGTGGGATTGAAAGTGGACAGGGGGTCAGTGTCACTGGGGCACATGCAGGGAGAAGACAGGGGTAGGTGATAAAGGGGTAGGGGGCAAACAGGCAGGGAGGCAGGGGTGAGGAGTGGAGGGATGGGGAGCTGTGGATTTTACTTCAAGTGGGGCCATGAGGAGTCAGAGGCAGGGCTGACAGTAGGAGAGTGACAGCCCCTCTGGGCGTTGCCTGGGGTCAGTGGAGCTGCCTTCCCGCTTCCACTTCCTCACACTCCAGCCTCGGGCGCGCGTGTGGAGCAGTGGGAAAAGCAAGGACTTTGGAGCCAAACCCACGGGGATCAGATCTGGCTGGGTGACCTCACGCAGCCACCTCACCTCTCCGAGCCAGTGGTGAAGGAATTGAGATGGGTGCAAGCCCCAGGCCACCCTCGGACACACAGTGCGGGCTTCCTAACACCAGAGACAGGCTCCTTTGACTTTTCTCCTCCCCACTCTTCTCCTGCGCCTCTTTGGGCAGTACCCAGGGCCCCAGAACCGCCGCCCAAGGGAGAGGGACACCCCCGTCCCCCAGGGTGGGGCGGGCCGGGGTGGATCTGGGGCCAGGCTGGGCTCCCTGCCACAGGAGCTGGCTGGAGGACGGAGAAGCTGTGGACCGACCACCTCGGGCCTGCGGGAGAGGTGGAGGAAAGGAAGCACCGCGCGCGCGCGAGGGATCTGTGGGCGGCGGCGCCATTCGGACGCGCACTAAGACGGGCCGGCAGGACCCCGGGGGCTTGTCGCGGAGGGCGGGACGCCTGGGCCTTCCACTCGCTGCTTAAAACACCGCCGTTTTATCTGCATTGTTAACCAAAAGCATGAACTTTTATAACTTAGAAAGAGGCGCGTAAACATATCCGCCGTCGGTGCAGACGCCACACTCGGGAGCAAGAGCGCTCGGGTCGGGGGCGGGAGGGCGCAGCGTCGCCCACTGCGGGCGACGCCGGCAGACGCCGCAACGCCGCGCAGGACGCGGAGGGGCCGGGGTCTGCGGCCCGGCGGCGCGCGCGGTAGGCCCCGCCCCGCCCCCCCCTCCGCGCGTGACCCGGCCCCGCCCCCGCCCCGCCCCGCCCCGCCCCCGCCCCCGCTCCCGGCTCCTCTGTCACTTCCTGATTCCCGCTTCCTGCTTCCCAGAGGCCGGGATCCGGAGCCGCCCGAGGCTGGTGCCGCAGCCCCCGGCGCCCCCGGTGAGCGCGGCGGGGCCGGGGCAGGGGGCTGGGCGGGGCCGCGGGGGCTCGAGGGGGGGTCGCGGGTCCGAGGAGCCCTCCCCTCCACTGCACCCCACTTAGTCCCAGCGCCCCTTGGCCGCCCGCCGCTCCTCTGCTGGGCCTGGGCCCCTGGCAGCTGGGCTCCTGGTTCACTGTGGATCCTCCTCCGGGGCAGCTCTGGGATGCTCCGAGGCTGGCAGCTGCGTCCCGACCCCCGCCCGGCCGTGCCAGCCCCCCTGGGCCAGGCCGGAGCTCTCTGCAGCTCCCTGCACGTTCTCTGGGACTCAGAACTGGGGCCTACCTCAGCCCCACCATGGGGAGACCCTGCCTCCTCTCTCCTTCCTCCCCATTACCCAGGCTCCAAATCCCCGGGAAGGAAAGAGGCTGCTCGGAGCTGGCTGGACCTGCAGAAGAGCTAAGCTTTCTCAAGCTTCCCCGCCTGCCACTTCTCGCTCCCCACACACATACCAGAGCCAGGGAAGGGCCTGGGTAGAGTCCTGTAAAGCCCTTCCGGACTCAGCTGTGGCCAGGTGCAGGGCGCAGTGCATTTACTCCTGCAGATCACCACCTGAGGGAGGCACCCAGGCTCTGCACCTGTGACCTCACTCTGTAACTGGGAAACTGAGGCCCCAGCAGGTTACAATGACCATGCTCCCAGTTGCATCCTCCCCACTTCCCTGCACGCAGCCTTGGGGAGCTTGTTGGGATGGGCCAAGCTGATCCAAGTCTCTCTGTCCTGCAGACATGTCTTTCCGCAAAGTGGTACGGCAGAGCAAATTCCGGCATGTGTTCGGGCAGCCGGTCAAGAATGACCAGTGCTATGAAGACATTCGAGTGTCCCGTGTTACCTGGGACAGCACCTTCTGTGCAGTCAACCCCAAGTTCCTGGCGGTGATTGTGGAGGCCAGTGGCGGGGGTGCCTTCCTGGTGCTCCCGCTAAGCAAGGTGGGCCGAGTTAGGGCTGGGGAGGGACTGGAGACACCTCGGCCACACCTACTGTGTCTGTCTGCACACCTGACACCTGTAATGTTGCCCATTTCTCCCCCCTGGGCAGGTATCAGAGTCCAGATTCACTGTCCAACAGACATGAGCACAGGGGGCAAAAGTGGTTTATTGCTGTGAAGTCAGGGTTAGGGGCAACAGACGTTTCTTGCTCACCTGGTGGTTGGGGCACAGACACATCTGGGCCACCTGTGAGCCAGGCCAAGTGCACCATTCCCACTCTGCAGCTCCCTGCACGGGAGCTTCCAGTGGAGCGCAAGACTAAGGCTCTGGGAGGGATGGAGCTGAGGTCTTGGGTCCCTCCTGACTGTCCCTTCATGCCCTTAGACTGGCCGCATTGACAAGGCCTACCCAACAGTGTGTGGGCACACGGGACCTGTCCTGGACATTGACTGGTGTCCTCACAACGACGAAGTCATCGCCAGCGGCTCAGAGGACTGCACGGTCATGGTGAGGCCAGGGTCGCGGGTGCGGCTCAAGGTCGCATGCAGCAGGTGCGTGCAGAGGACTCAGCCCAGCGTCCCTGTCTCCGCCACAGGTGTGGCAGATCCCAGAGAACGGGCTGGTCTCCCCACTGACAGAGCCAGTGGTGGTGCTGGAGGGACACACCAAACGAGTAGGCATTGTCACCTGGCACCCGACAGCCCGCAATGTGCTGCTGAGTGCAGGTCTGCACCGCCCCCGCCCCGCTCCCGCGTCCCTCTCCGCACACGTCTCTGAAACATCCCAACAGCCTCTCCCAGGCCCATCTCACCGATGGGGAAGCTGAGGCCCTCAGAGGTGGGGAGAACCAGGCCGGTCCCGCGGGTTGGGTAAAGTGGGCCTGGTGAGCCAGTGGTCCCCTGCCGCCCACCTGGGCCTGAGCTGACAGCCCCCCACCTGCCAGGCTGTGACAACGTGGTACTCATCTGGAACGTGGGCACGGCGGAGGAGCTGTACCGCCTGGACACCCTGCACCCTGACCTCATCTACAACGTCAGCTGGAACCGCAATGGCAGCCTCTTCTGCTCAGCGTGCAAGGACAAGAGCGTGCGCGTCATCGACCCGCGCAGGGGCACCCTGGTGGCAGTACGTGGCCCCAGGGGGCAAGGATGGCTGTGGACAGGCAGAGGGCTTGACTGGGGCGTGTGCTGATCAGCCTGTCCTCCCGCAGGAGCGAGAGAAGGCTCACGAGGGGGCCCGGCCCATGCGGGCCATCTTCCTGGCAGATGGCAAGGTGTTCACCACAGGCTTCAGCCGGATGAGCGAGCGGCAGCTGGCACTCTGGGACCCAGTGAGTGGCCGTGGGCAGGCTTGAGACTTGGGCCCCACCTGGGCCAGGCGGGCAGGTGTCACCCTAGAGAGGCCTGTGGTTCCCACGTTCTCTTCCTGGCACTTGAGGCTCTCAGGACCTTGGACCTTGCCAGCCCTTTCTTTCCTGCCCCCTGCTCGCCCACTGCCCCCGCGTCTCTGCCACGTCCTTCCTGCCCACTGGAAGGCGCGTCCCCCTTTGCTTGCCTGGACCACCAGCTGCCCATCGAGGCCTGTGCGGGGGTCCCTTCTCCAGCCTCCCCAGCCCTTCCCTAACACACTCTGTCCCAGGGTGTCTGCACGGTGACCTCCAGGGCCCCTTTGACACAGGCTGGTGCTGCCTGGCACCCCGTCTTGGGAATTTCTCAGCACTTGCTCAGCGGCCTAGGAGTAGTCTCGAGGCCTGGAGGAGGCTGGGGAAGTGGAGTCCTGGGAGTAGGGAGGAGCCAGGAGGGCCTGGTGGGGACACCGTGTTGCATGTGACTGGCTAAGCCTGGTGGGGGGTTTGGGTCGGAGGAGGTTCTGCTTGGCCTGACTGCCCCCACCGTACCAGGAAAACCTTGAGGAGCCCATGGCCCTGCAGGAGCTGGACTCGAGCAACGGGGCCCTGCTGCCCTTCTACGACCCTGACACGAGCGTGGTCTACGTCTGCGGCAAGGTAGGGCAGGGCAGGGCAGGGCAGCACTGGCGGGGGCTTGGGAGACGGATGCCCGAGTGCTGAGCCCCCTGCCCCCACAGGGCGACTCCAGCATCCGGTACTTTGAGATCACGGACGAGCCCCCCTACGTCCACTTCCTGAACACGTTCACCAGCAAGGAGCCGCAGCGGGGCATGGGCAGCATGCCCAAGAGGGGCCTGGACGTCAGCAAGTGCGAGATTGCCCGGTAAGAGGGCCACAGAGGCAGCCATCTGTGGGTGGGGCTCAGTTAGGGAACTTGGCCAGGGGTGGGTCTGCCTGGGGGACAGGAGCCAGGCCACAGGCACCCAAGGTGAGAGGTCAGATGCTGCTCAGGAGCAGAATGTGCCACGGGCGGGCCATTGGCCAGGGGTCAGCCTGTAGGAAGGACCCCTTTTGGCAGTGGGCAGGGCAGCCTAGGGCAGGGTCTGGGGGTCTCAGAGGTCAGCCCATGGGGGGGTCTGGGGTGGGGACCGGAAGTGGAGGGCAGGGGAAGCCCGGAGAACTGATGGGGATCCCACCCGTGGCTCCTCCCCTTTTCGCAGGTTCTACAAACTGCATGAGCGCAAGTGTGAGCCCATCGTCATGACTGTGCCAAGAAAGGTGAGGCCACCTGGTCCCCTCCTACCTGCTCCCTTCTTTAACAGACCCGAGGTGACGGGGGTGTGACCTGTGAATGGGGCCATACCAGGTGTGGCAAGTGGGATGAGACAGGGTGAGCCATGGGACATGGGCCCCTCGATTAAGGGGGCAGTGGCAGCCCCAGAGGTCTTCCCGAAGGCGGCAGGACTGAGCAGGGCCAGGTGGTGCCATCCATTTGGGGGTAGGCCAGGTGAAGGGTGCGGCAGGGGCAATGGAGAGTGGGACTACAGTAAGACTACAGTAAGTCTGGCTACAGTAAGACTCCCACGACGAGGCGACCTGGCCTCAGATTCCCAGCCACGAGCCACAGCCACACTCCACTCCCCTCCAGCCAGCGGCTGCCGAGTGCTCTGTTCAGATGCCGGGCACATCTCAGGGAGCAGCGCTGGGCACGAGGCTGACAGGGCCTGCCCTGGGAGCTCACCATCCACGGCCCACAAATATGGCCCCCAGAAGCCCACAAAGCCACACAGCTGGCCCCTGTGGCTCATAGAGGAGGGTGGTGACGGGGCCCTGCTCAGGAAGGCTGGGGCAGGCTTCAGAGGGAACTGTCCAGAAGGGAAGTGAAAGGACAGATTTAAGCATTAGAAAGGTCACTTGGAGCCAGGCCGTGAGAGGATAGGTTGACAAAGTGCAAGCCTGGAGGCCAGAGAGTGATGAGGAGGTGGCCACCCTGGGTTCAGACGAGGACCCTGATGGCGGCCCCAGCTGGTTCTGACCTCCCTTGCCCTTTGCCAGTCGGACCTCTTCCAGGACGACCTGTACCCCGACACAGCTGGGCCCGAGGCAGCCTTGGAGGCTGAGGAGTGGGTGAGCGGGCGGGATGCCGCGCCCATCCTCATCTCGCTCCGGGAGGCCTACGTGCCCAGCAAGCAGCGCGACCTGAAGGTCAGCCGGCGCAACGTGCTATCCGACAGCCGGCCCGCCGGGGCCCCCACGTCGCCTGCCACCTTTGCTGACACTGCCCCCAGCAGCAGCGGCCTTGCCGGAGCCAGGGTAGGTGCCCCCAGCCAGGGGTGGTGTGGGGCGGCCCCAGGTGTCGTCCGGTCCACCGTGTCTGGACACTCGCCGCCCATGTCCAGGCCTCGGGCTCCTGCCTGCCCTTGACCGCCCCGCGTCCCTGCAGGAGGCCGGGAAGCTGGAGGAGGTGATGCAGGAGCTGCGGGAGCTGCGGGCGCTGGTCAAGGCGCAGGGGGAGCGCATCGGCCGCCTGGAGGAGCAGCTCGGCCGCCTGGAGAACGGCGATGCGTAGGCCACCGCCCGGAGACACCACCTCCACCTCTTCCTCCTCCCTCTCACTCTGCTTCTGCAGCAGGTCACGCTGGGCGGGTTGCCCGAGGTCTCTGAGGCAGCTCAGGGGCCAGGTCACACTTGACCTCCCTGGCCCAGGCTGGAGCCACACCTGGCTCTCATTACCGTGGAGGATTTTTGTACCAAGGCAAGCACGCTTGTCCTCTGAGGGACCATCTCCCCCACCCCTGCCTACCCTCTGCTCCCTTCCCAGGGAGGGAAAATTTTATTTTCATTCCAAATAAAATTCTTTCTAAAAACCAGGCTTGGCGTGGCCTGCTGCTGCAGGGGGCTGGGGAGAGTCTGGACACCTGGGGACAGACAGTGTTGCAGGACTCAGGCTTGAGAAAGGTCCAGGGACCATGAGCAGCTCCACAGACACTGCTGTTCTGAATTCTGTCAGGCAGGGAAACTGAGGCAGACCTGTGGACACATCCAAGGTTGTGTCATGCTTTGAGCTGGGTACTCAGATTCTCTCCTTGGAGGCCTGGTCACAGGACCCGCAGCCCCAGCCGCATCCAGAGAGACCTGTGAGGACTTGGCGTGGATCGGGGGGGGGGGGGGGGGTCCTGAGAGGCCAAGGCCCTGTCTGGGGTCCTGCAGCGCGGAGGAGTGGGTGGGGTGCTGTGGGCAGGAAGCGGAAGCGCCAGGTCACCCCTAGCTGCAGTTGAGCGCTGAGAGCTCACTTCTCGCTCAGCACAGCCAGAGCTGGAGGTGGGTGCCAGTGAGAAGGGGCCGGTGGACTGATGGTAAGTACTGGAGGCCCTGGGTTCTTGGGGCAGGGGCCACAGGTCAGGGTTGGAGTGTCTGGGCCCTGGAAGCGGAGGAAGGAACCCCCTGCTGGGGCCTTGGGGCAGAGATGGGGCCTAGGACAAACGTGGGGCAGACACCAGACCTTCTTCCTCACCTCGGCATTGGGTTCACTGGGACTCAGGGTATGACACCCAGTGCCCTGCTCTGGGCCTGGCAGCCCCTTCAAGAGTCCTGGATGGCCCTCAGCTGCTCCTCTTGTGAAAGGGAACTGGCACCCCTGGAGCCGGGCAGAGAGCATGGTGGGGGGAGGCTGGGTTGTACCTTAGCACCCTGCCCCCCACGACACCCCCCACCTAGCATGTTCCAACCGCAGACTTCCTCTGGCAGCTGCACCCGCCTCCCACAGCCCCTAGCCCTGCACGCCTGGGGCCCTCAGGGACAGGGAGTAGAACGGAAACCCTTCAGCTGGGGCAGCCCCGTGGCTGGGAGGGAAAAGAGGGGCCTCAGGGACCCCCATCCTGGGACCTGGCCAAGCAGGTGAGCAGTGGTCTCCGCATTAGTCTGGGCCCCACCCTCCCAGCCTTCAGGAGAGCCAGGCTGCGGTCTCCTGCCTTCCATCCCTGTCCCCGCCCCGCCCACGCAGGCACATTCAACCCGTATTTACTGAGCACCTTCCATGTGCCAGGTATCGTTTTTTTGTGTTTGACCTAAAAAAATCCCCATCTTCCTGCAGCTTATTCAGGCTGGGGAGACCAGACAACGATAAACAAAACAAATCAGTAACACCGTCTCCTGTGGTCGGGGTCATGGGAGAAGTCCAGCGGGTTGGCGGTGCACAGTGCCGGGTGGGTGGGCCGCGGTAACAGAGTGGTAACAGGTCAGGTTAGGCCTCACTTAGGTACTGCTTGAGCCAAAGCGAGCGGCTGAGAGCGGCCACCAGGGACTGGGGCCTTCCGGGCAGAGGGAAGAGCCAGCGCGAAGGCTCCAGTGCGGCAGGAGGGGTTGGAGGAGCGGGGGGCTGATCTCACAGGGCCAGGGCCTGGTTGCCAAATAAGGATGTGGGCTTCTCTGCTTCACTGTCCCTGTTTTGCCTAAGAGGACCCACTAAGAGAGGAAAGTCAAGCGTTCTAGGTCACATGGCCTGCCCCCTATTGGGCCTCCACCCCAGGTGACAAGCCCCTGCCTATCTCCCACAGGCTCTGCCCTGCGCCCTAGGGCTTGGGACACTGCTGGCCCTGCCAGGGGCCCTGGGCTCCGGTGGTGGCGCCGAGGACAGTGTGGGCTCCAGCTCCGTCACGGTCGTCCTGTTGCTGCTGCTGCTGCTGCTGCTGGTCACAGGCCTGGCTCTGGCCTGGCGCCGCCTCAGCCGCGACTCAGGGGGCTACTACCACCCAGCCCGCCTGGGCGCTGCGCTGTGGGGCCGCACCTGCCGCCTGCTCTGGGCCAGCCCCCCGGGCCGCTGGCTTCAGGCCCGGACTGAGCTGGGTTCACCAGACGACGACCCAGAGCGGCAGGAGGACGAGCAGGATCTGGAGGACGACTACATCTCAGACGGTGGCCGGGAGGCTGGACCCAGAGAAGGCAAGCGGCAGAGCGGAGAGGCAGCGGGCCCCGAGCAGGCTGAGGAAACACCTGACAGTGACACGGAGGGGGGCCCAGGCCTCAGCTCCCTGGGGCCGGCGGGCTCAGGGGGCAGTGCCGAGGCCCTGCTGAGTGACCTGCACGCCTTTGCTGGCAGCGCGGCCTGGGACGACAGCGCTGGGGCAGCCGGGGGCCAGGGCCTCCATGTCACTGCACTATAGGAGCCTGTCTTGGTGCCCCAGCCCTGTCGTGGCCACTCACGGTGCCTCTGCTTCCCAAGCTGCCAATGCTGGCCACAGTCCCTACCCCACATGGCACTCCTCAGACTGTCACCCCTCACCAGTCCCCAAGTCTATACACTCTGCCCCTTTACAGGAAGGCCACCTGTCCTCACAGGCGCTGGGCAGCCACTTGAAATAAAAGCCTCCAGCCCTGTGGTCCTGTGGTCCTGTAGCGACCCCCTCGTCCTAAGCAGGGGCTCCTCCTGGCAGGCGCCTGCCCAGTCCTGCCCCCAGGAGTCCAGCCAAAGAGCCAGGTCAGTGCCATGATTCAGTCCTTTAATTCCCCACAGGCACAGCTGTATGGGGCCTGGGGGGCAGCGGAGCCCTTGCTCCAGCAGTCGCAGCCTGTAGCCCTCCATAACCATGATTCAGGGGCCTGGCCACGCCCGCAAAGACACGCACTCGCTCTCCACCCACAGACACCCGAGGTCTGTGGAACGGCCCGAGTCCTGCTGCCTGCACGGCCTGCAGGGAGGGGCCCCAACAGCTGCTCATGCCCACCGATTCTAGCGCCCGGGGCGCGCACGGCCCCGCTTGGACTTCTTGGTCCCTGAGGGGGGACGGATGGGGAGCGGGGCAGTGCTCGAGGGTGGTGGCGGCGGCGGTGGCGGCAGCAATGGAGGTAGAGGTGGCTCCATGGGCTCTGGCGGGCCGGGGCTGGGCCGGAACCCCTCAAAGGGGGAGAACTTGAGGGGGCTGCAGGGGAAACCAAGGTAGAGTCAGAGCCTCCTACGCCCTGCCAGGGCCGGCTGGCACCGGATCAGGGAGGACAGACTCTCCCATCCTCCGGGCTGCACCGGCTGTGGGGTCCACCAAGTCCCATCCAGGCAGTCCTGGCCACAACGTGCAGACAAGGCACCGAAGCTGACACTGGTTAAGAGACTTGGCCAAGGAAGCCCAAGGCTAGAGCTGGCCACCCGCCCGGTGGGGCCCCTGCCCCAGCCACACACTGCCGTCCCTCCCCTCGGCACCTTAGAGGGGTCCGGGGGCTGCTGTTGAGGCGCCGGGGGGAGCGCAGCTTGGGCTGGAAAGAGAAGCCCTCCTTGATGCTGTCCAGAACGGAGGGCGCCACGTACGTGAAGCCCTGGGGGAGAGGCAGGGCCCGGTGACGCTTGGTGTCTGCCACTCCCCGGCCACAACCCCTGCCCTGGTCCTCGCGAGCCCCAGGTCCCCGTGCCCTCACCAGGAAGGCCTGGTCGGCGCTCTCACTGAGGGCCGTGTCGTCCGGACTGTCCACGGGCGTCTGCCGTGTGAAGCGGGTATCAAACTGGCTCACGTCCTCCTCTGACTGCTGCGGGCGGACCCGAGTGGGGAGCGGTCAGGGGCATCGGAGATGTGGGTCCTCTACCCACCACTGGGCCAATGGGGCTGCCACTCACCAGACAGGGCCTGAAAGGGGGGTCCACACGGCGGGCAAGGAGGTCATCCCAATTCACGTGCCGGAAGAAGGGGTGTCTCTGTGGATAGAGAATGCCCCCCAAACCTACCAAAAGTTGGCCCCGCTCGGCTCCTTTAGTAACCTGCTCTGCCCTAAGGCCCTGCCCCCTGTACCCAGTCACCCTTGGAGACAGCCCTGCCCCTGGTGGCTGTCCCAGACCCACCTGCACATCAGCAGCGTCCCCTGGGCCACCCCCAATCCGCTGGCTGGGATTCCGCTTCAGGAACTGTGGGACCAGGGCAGAGGGTGAGGGCCTGGGGGAGGTGCGTGTCCCAAGGCCAGCAGGGGTGGGGCAAGGTGAGAGGGGGGTGGTGCCTCCAGATACGGCCCTCACCTCCTGACGCCCCCCAGGACTTTCAAGGTTTGGACCAAGGAAGTGTTCTCCATGAAGCCTTTGCAAAAAGGCCCCTGGTCCCCGCACTGACCCAGGGGCTTCAGTGAGGAGCTGGAGCCAACTCCAAACCTGGACGAGTGCCTGGCCTCCCCCACTGCACCTCCAACACTCGCCTCTCTGAAGGCAGAGCGGCCAGCTCATCATGGACATTCTGCTGACCGGCTCTTAGACTAGGGACTGGTCCAGGGCAGGCTGCTCTGAGTCAGAGCTGAGGCCTGAGCTCAGAGTCTTGGACCCCAAAGCAAGGGCTCCTTTCACTGCCACAGGCAAATTACACAGGCAGGGGTGGCACCAACTGCCCCACAGCTGGGAGAGGCGCAGGCATGCATGCAGGGTGGCCAGTAGAGCCCGGGAGCAGAAATGTGGACATGACCCTGGGCAGGAGGGAGCCCCACCTTTTTGACAAGATCCCGGGCATCTGCGGTGAGGTAGGCGGGCAGCGCCAACTTCCCCTTGATGATCTTATCCATGATTTTCTTCCGGTTTTCTGCGGTGAAGGGTGGCTGGAGGAGGCAGAAGGTGAGAGGAGCCTTGCAGGCCTCCTGCCAGCCCTGTGCCTGCCCTGGAAGGGGTCTCCTCCCACCCCTCCCGCACTCCCCCCAGGGAGGCAGGACTTGCCGATCCAGTGAGCATGTCGTACATCAGGGCCCCCAGACTCCACCAGTCCACAGCCCGGTTGTGGCCACTGCGCACGAGGATCTCAGGGGCCCTGGGGACCAGAAGAACCGTCAGTCAGGCTAGGCCCTTTCTGGCTGTCCTCCCAACCCTGGAGCAGACAGGTGTCACTTACATGTACTCAATGGTGCCACAGAAGGTGTGAGTGACAGCGCCCTCATGGATCGACTCCTTGCAGAGTCCAAAGTCGGTCAGTTTGATGTGGCCTAAGAAAGAATGTTGGGGGTGGAGGGGTGCCAGGTCAGGGCCCTGGCTCCATACAGGTGGCTCCTCAGCCTCCAGATAGATTGCAGACCCCATATGTGCAGCTGCACGTGCACACGTGCGCACCCTGGCTGTTGAGCATGATGTTCTCGGGTTTGAGGTCTCGGTAGATTATGCCTTGGGAGTGGAGATGGCCCAGGGCCAGTGTGATCTCGGCCAGGTAGAAGCTGCGGGAGACAGAACAGGGTGAAGGTGGGGGGTGGGGCTGGGACCAGGCGTCTCTTGTGAGAGCGACAAGAGTAACACCCACCAGGCTGTATCTTCTAAGAAGATGCCTTCTCGCTCCAGATGTGTGAAGAGTTCGCCACCTGCAACACAAACATGTCAGCAGCCATGTGCTGGGCCCAAGCCCCTTTGCGCTCTCTGAGTCTCGGTTTCTTCTTGGAAAAAGTGGGGCTTATAATTCCTGCCCTACCTGCCTCACAGAGCTGCCGTGGGGATTCAATTCAATTCAGCAAACATCTACCGACGCCTACTCGGAACCTGGCCCTGTGCTGGGTGAAGCTGGGGACAGGATGAAGAGACCCAGCCATTGCCCTCAGGACGCTCAGTCACTGGGGAGACAGACATGCACACAACTGCTCTAATACGCCAGGCTGCAACAACAGCTCTGAGAGCTTAACCCGAAACATCTCACGGGGAGCCAAGGGAGACAAAATGAATCCCAACACGAGAGAACGGAGGAAGTGAGGTGCGGTGGGCTTCAAGGGGTGCTGAGATGGAGTGGGGGGAATGTGGAGCACAGAGGCAGAAGCTCACAGGGCTCATCTGGTGCAGACAAGGTAGGCAAGAAAAGCAGGCCTGGACCACTTCAAGGTGAACGGGGGACAGCAGGCCAGGGAAGTTAGGCTTGATCCGGGCAGTCACAGAGTCATGGGACTCTGAGCAGAAGTGCTGGGCGCAGCACGTGCTTTAGGAGGATAGCGCCAGCAATTAGCGGAGGGGACGAGGCAGTGAGCAAGAGGCCTCAAGGCCGGTTAGGAAACTGCTGTCCACCCGACTCCGGTCCCCCTGAGAGAGTGGAGGGAATGGAAGCCACTGCAGAAAGTGGATTGGCTGGATCTGGGACCTGACTGGATACAGTGCACACAGGGAAAAGGAACAGGACATGGAGGGGAGCAGAAACAGACAAACCGCCCTCTGGACCTCCGTATCAGCTCGTGCCATTCCCATCCACCCCCAACACAGGTGAAGGACACGATAGGCGCTGGACAGATGTTTGCTGAATGAATGAATGGGATGACGGGATGGATGGACAGACGGAGAGGTGAGTGGGTGTGGGAGCCCCCAGCCATCCTCCACAACCCAGTCTCTCAGGGCTTCCCCCAGAGCTCCCAGGGCTTCCTGTGCTGGCTCCCCACCCATACCCCTAGCTGGGCCCACACTCATACCACTGAGGCACTCAAGGATGAGGTAGAGTTTGCCACCAGTCTGGAAGGCATAGGCCAGTTCCACAATGAAGGGATGCTTCACTGACTCTAGGATGTTCCGCTCAGCCCGTGTGTGTGCTGTGTCCTTGGCGTTGCGCACAATTTTGGCCTAAAAGAGCAGGAATCAGTTAGAAGCTGGGGTACCTGGAGCTCCTCAGTCCCTCCAGCCATTACCCTCTGCCACCCTCTGTCCCTCCATTGTATTTCTCCATAATTGTGCTGCTGTCAGCAGTCATCCTTTTCAGGAACCGGTTTATCCTCTACCATAGGATTTCTCAACTTCAATACTGCAGACACCTTGGACCAGATATTCTGTGGTGGGAGGCTGCCTTGTGCATTGTGGGATGTCCAGCAGCATCCTTGGCCTCCACTCATGGGATGCCAGTAGTACTCCCCTCTCTAGTCCTGACAATCAAAAAATGTGTCCAGGCCGGGCGCTGTGGCTCACGCCTGTAATCCTAGCTCTTGGGAGGCCGAGGCGGGTGGATTGCTCAAGGTCAGGAGTTCAAAACCAGCCTGAGCAAGAGCGAGACCCCGTCTCTACTATAAATAGAAAGAAATTAATTGGCCAACTGATATATATATAAAAAATTAGCCGGGCATGGTGGCGCATGCCTGTAGTCCCAGCTACTCGGGAGGCTGAGGCAGAAGGATCACTCAAGCCCAGGAGTTTGAGGTTGCTGTGAGCTAGGCTGACGCCACGGCACTCACTCTAGCCTGGACAACAAAGCGAGACTCTGTCTCAAAAAAAAAAAAAAAAAAAAAAAAATGTGTCCAGGCCGGGCACGGTGGCTCACGCCTGTAATCCTAGCACTCTGGAAGGCAGGTGGATCACTCAAGGTCAGGAGTTCGAAACCAGCCTGAGCAAGAGTGAGACTCCATCTCTACTAAAAATAGAAAGAGCCGGGCGCGGTGGCTCACGCCTGTAATCCTAGCACTCTGGGAGGCTGAGGCGGGCGGATTGCTCGAGGTCAGGAGTTCGAAACCAGCCTGAGCAAGAGCAAGACCCCGTCTCTACTATAAAAATACAAAGAAATTAATTGGCCAACTAATGTATATATATATAAAATTAGCCGGGCATGGTGGCGCATGCCTGTAGTCCCAGCTACTCCGGAGGCTGAGGCAGAAGGATTGCTTGAGCCCAGGAGTTTGAGGTTGCTGTGAGCTAGGCTGACGCCACGGCACTCACTCTAGCCTGGGCAACAAGCGAGACTCTGTCTCAAAAAAAAAAAAAAAAAAAAATAGAAAGAAATTAATTGGCCAACTAAAAATATATAGAAAAACTTAGCCTGAGATGGTGGCGCATGCCTGTAGTCCCAGCTACTCGGGAGGCTGAGGGAGAAGGATTGCTTGAGCCCAGGAGTTTGAGGTTGCTGTGAGCTAGGCTGACGTCAGGGCACTCTAGCCCGGGCAACAGAGTGAGACTCTGTCTCAAAAAAAAAAAAAAAATGTGTCCAGACATTGTTAACTGTTCCTTGGAAAGCAAAATTGCCCCCATTTGGCAATTAACAATATACATCACAACAGGCAATAAACTAGCCGATGCCAAAGACAAGGGCTGTCTCTTTTGTTGTGTTCACTGCTATCTTCCCAAAGCCTGGCACAGCATGTTGGGAATGGCAACCACTCAGTATTTTGGTTGAATAAATGACTCACCTTCCTTAAGACTTTCATGGCATATATTTTGCCCAAGTTGGTGCCTTGTACCTTTCGCACTTGGAACACCTGTAGGGCAGGGGAGACAGGATCAACTTCCCTCTCCACATCCCATCTTCAAGAAGCCTCACCCTGAAGCTTTGGCATTAGGACCAAGAGACTGCCCCACCAAGGGTGGGGCAGTCACGATTCCAAATCCAATTGAAAAGGATTTACCCTACCCTCTTCTATGTTTCTAGCTCTGAATCTCATTAGAGGCTGTGCTGATCTACAAGTCTAATTTGTTTTGAGAATCCTTTGCTGCCTCCAGGCTAGAGGAAGCACCAGTACCTTTCCATAGCCTCCCTTGCCCAACACACTCAGCAGCTCAAAACAGTGGGGCCCAATGCGCTCAGGGCCCAGGTTCACGCTGGTCTCAGTCAGCTCCACCTCCTCATAGTGTCCCACAGGCCTGTGGACACAAGAAGTTAATGACGGCAAGGCTCCAGCTCTTCCCAGGTCCCCTTCCCCATTACATCCCCCCCTCCCCCAACACGACCCTCACTCACTCCAGGCCAGCAGTCCTCAATTCGGAAAGGGAACACACGTCCTGTGAGAAACCGAAGAGTAAGAGCCAAGGGAGGTGCCAGGATACCTTCCCCATCCCCGCAAGCTGAATGCTTGTCCCAGAAGAGGAGGGGTTAGGGATGGGAGCTGGCCGGGGACAGGCAAGGGCTGGTGAGAAGAGGCCGAGGGCCGAAGAAAAGGCAGAACCAAGAGAAAGGGCTGGGGACTTGCAAGAGAGGTCGGGGTGAGGGTGGAGTCAGAGCTTAACAGAGGCCGGGATCTGAGAAGGATCGGGGTCTGCAAGGGTCGGAGCCCACTCTGGGTGGGGGCTGCCGCGACTCTGGCCTTGGCTGGGTGATAGCTCCGGGATCCAGTCGCGCCGGGGAGGACCACTCACCGTGGGGCTGAACTCCGGCTCTCCCTCGCCCTCGCTGCCTTCCTCCGTCTCCAAGTCCAGATCAAACACAGCCGCCATAGCGGCACCGGCCCAGCGGGCCACTCGGCCCGAACCCCGGCCGCACTCTGACTGACAGTCCCAGCCTGACGCACACGTTATCACTCTGCGACAGCAGCCGCGCACGCCTCTGACGCAAGAGACTTTGCTCCGCCTCCGGAAGGCCGCTTAGCCTGGCGGGGAGGAATGATGGCGTCACAGGGCCTGTCGGGAGTTGTAGTCCCGGAGTCCCGGGGCGCCCAGCCTTCAGTCTGCGGAACCTCATTGGGCGGAACTCTCTTGTCTTCCTAGCACCACAACCTGGGCGCCTATTTTGGCTCTAGGAAGAGTTTCGGCACGTTTCTCTTTTTTCTTTCTTTCTTTCTCCAAAAAGAGAGTTTGAGTTTGGATGGGGCCGAGTCGGGAGTGCCTGAAGGTGTGAATCCCAGCCCTGTCCGAGTGTCGCTGCCAGGCTGGCTGGGTGACCAGAGGCAGGTCGCGTTCCTCTCTGTTCGTTCCTGAAAAGGAGGCGGCTGCATCAAGGTCTCCCTAAGGTGTCTCTGGCTCAAGGACTCTGTAGGTGAGAGTATTTGCTGGGTGAGCAGCTCACTGCCAGGCTCTGTTGCCAGGTGCCTGCTCTAAAGGGTTTGGGGCTCATTTATCTGACCGTAAATATGGGCTTTTGCTCGAGTTTGCTCGCTTGTCAATTTAAGCATATTTAGTAATTTAGCAGCCTGATATACACCCTTAATAAAACTTTGTTGTAAGAATGAATGAACCCACCAAACCTGGTATGTGATTTTTTTTTTCCTTTTTCTTAAGACCCTGCTGCTCTGTTGCCCAGGCTGGAGTGCAGTGGTACAATCAGCTCACTGCAGCCTGGAACTCCTGGGCTCAAGGGATCCTTCTGCCTCAGCCTCCTGAGTAGCTGGGACTACAGGCGCACACCACTACGCCCAGTCTTGATCTATGAATTTAGATTAGGCATGGATTCTTGTTGGGCAGAACTATGTGGGGGTAAATTTGTGCCAGACCAGGCACTAGGTGTGAGTACTGATTGCTGGAGGCTGTGTAGATGTGCATTCCAGTTACACAGGGAAGGCTGGGTATGAACTCAGATGAACAGAATTTAGAGGTCTCCAGGCAAGTGGAGGGTTATCCGGTTAGATGTGGCCCTCTGGTTGTAATTCCACTAAAAGACCAAAGGAGATCCTCAGGCTGGGTCCTGGTGTAGGTGTAGGGCAGGCCCCTGCCGAAGCTCAACCCAGGTGCCTGGCAGTTGAGTGGTTTTCCCTTAGCTCCAGATGCTACAGGTGTCCCCCACCCACCTCTCCCTCCCCGTCCATTACTGCCCATCTAGTTGAGCCTGGTAGGAATTGTCCAGTCAAGAGAACCTGTCCCAGACTCCGACACTTCACTAGTCCATAAGCCTTTATTTGGGGAGGAATGCTTGGGGAGCTGTCCATAGCTCCTGTGTGCTCAGAAGCAGGGTTCTTAAAGCAGCCTTCCTTGAATTGGCAGACTCTCCTCTGCCAATGCTAGTTAGTGTGCCAGAGATGAAAGCACCAAAGCTGAGTGGAGAAGGTGCATGGCGCATGGGACAGAGGTATTCACGTGTCTCAGGGCCACTTATGAATGAAGGTAGGGAGGTGAGGGTGGCCTAGAAGCTGAGTGGGCATATAAGACTTAATCAAAACAGAAACCTGAACCTTGCATCATGTCCCACGACCATCCATCCACTGTGGCGTGACCTTGGGGCAGTCATTTTTCCTCTCTGAGCCTGTTTCCTCTCATCTGCAGAATGGGGGCAGCAGCGTCTGACTGGACGTGTGAGGGGAGATGATTACTGCTGACTGCAGGTCACCTGCTTCTACTGCTCAGGACAAATGAGGCAGGTGGGACACTGCTGAAAGTTTTCAGCAGGCCCTAGAACTATCCTGGAATTTGGGTAAAAGAAAGACAGGGGCTTTAGTCTCAGGTTTTCCTGGGATTTGTCCAAGGCCAGGGGCCCAGCCAGGTTCTCTCTGCTAGGTGGCAGGAAGAGAAACGGACCTGGAGGGGTGGGGCAGAGTGGCTGGGTTGGGGCCCACTTCCACCTGGGGAGGTGGTGGTGAAAGTGTGTATACAGCTGTTGTCATGTCTCCAAGGCTAGAGTCCTGGGGAAGCTGTGGGATGGACTGGGACTTTTGGGAGGGCAAGAGGCCCCAACAGCCCCCAGATACTTGCTTTTGTGGCCTTTGAGTCCAGGAGACCTTGGTGCCTAAATGGCCCTGCCACTCTGGAACAGATCTGAGGCATCAGAGTGGGCCAGACTGGGGCCGGGACAGGGCAATGGGGAGAGAGGCAGGGGGAGCACCAGGAAGCAAGGGCACCACAGCCCTTGCCCAGCACCTCCCACCTGCCTCCTGGCCCCAGCGCTATTTGAAATGAGACAGGAAGTGGGCGACGGGGTAGTTGGGCCCATCGATGCCCAGGCCCTGGCAGAGGCCCAGCAGGCGGTGGCGGGCCTCAGCCGGGCTGGGTCCCGCACAGGCCACGCTGCAGTAGGGCTCCTCATACTCGCCAGGCACCAGGGCCTCCTCCAGCAGGTTGAGGCGCAGCAGGCCCCGGTCATGCAGGGCCTGAAGGGTCTCGCGGCTGGCAGTGGAACTCAGGGCCTGCAGGTGCTGGGACACCAGGCACATGACACCTACCAGGTGGCCACGGGCACGTGGGTGGGTGGGCAGGGCGGGCCGCAGGCCACAGGCCACCATAGCAGCAGCTAGCAGCAGGTCCACACCATAGAGCTCCAGGATCCAGTCGCGCAGATAGAAGCCGCCCATGCGGGGGTTGATCTCGATGAGCCGAGGCCCAGCCCCAGTCAGCTTGAGCTCCACATTGAAGACCCCGTCAAGCAGCCCGCAGCCCAGGCAACAGCGGAAGGCTGCCTGCACCATCTGTGCCTCCTGCTCCGGGGCCAGCCCGGTGGGCATGCAGGCGGCTGTCTCAGTGAAGCCAGGCAGCCTCGTGGGGCCGTTGTCGGAGACAAAGGCGGCCAGCAGCCGCCCACCAAACAACACCAGGTCCACATCGTGCTCAGTGCCCTCCACGAACTCCATCAGCAGCATGGCATTGCCCCAGCCCAGCCCAATGCCCGGGTGATCAGCCTCACCCTGCAAGTCTCGGGCGATCCTGGAAAAGTGTTCGTGGCACTGTGGCGCATCCTCCACCAGCCGCACTCCCACTGCACCTGCCCCGAACTCCAGCTTCATGACGCCTGGCAGCGGGACCTGGTGGACGGCCCTCGCCACGTCTGCCTCGCTCGCCAGTGGGCAGCAGGGCACAGCATGAAGGGAGGGCGCAGGCCAGGGGGGGCCATGGCAGTGCAGCAGGTGCAGCTGGGTGCAGCTCTTCTGCTTGGCCAGGCGCATGGCGGCCGGGGAGTTGCAGGGCAGACCCAGCTCCTGGCAGAGCAGGGCTGTGAGCACCAGGCAGTCATCCCAGTAGGAGAAACAGCCATCCAGCTGCAGGCCGCGCGCCCGCACCAGCTCTGCCAACAGCCGTGCGTTCTCCTCATCCCTCTGGTGCTCCGTCAAGTCAAAGTGGATGAAGGTCTGCACCAGCTGCGAGGCGAAGTGGTTGGGGTCTGACTCCACCAGGTGCAGCTGCGGAAACCACAGGAGGGCAGCACACCCCGTCAGCCGGGCTGAGCGCTGGGGAGATGGGATGAGGTGTAGGACGGGGTCCGGGCCCTCAGGGGGCACAGGTGCACAAACATTAGGTGCTCAACAAATATTTGTTGATGATCAATTACATAAATGGAAGGCACAGAGGCGGCACACCTAACCCGGCCTGCGGGGGAGGGATGGCACTCTAGAGGAGGCAATACTTGAGCAAGAGTCAGCCGAGGAAAGAGGAGGTCGGGAAGGACAGCCAGCTGCAGGACGAAGGGGTCAGGTCTGGGTGGGTGGGGACGGAGGGCAGAGGGGCAGGTGAGAGGGGGCTCAGCGGTCTCTTGTTCACAGGCAGCATCACTGGCCAGGGCTTGTAGAGAAACCACCAGGGTTGGGGCTTGGGACAGGTGGTTTGGCCGTCATCCACGCCATGGGTTCTGACACTGGAAGGCGCCCTCAAAGCTTACTGCCCACTGGGGGGAGCACAGACAAAAAGCAGCTGGCACCCAGGGCAGGGACGGCCACCGGCCATCAAAGAGGGTTGGGAGGGAAGCTGTCTGCACTGTCACTCTTGCCATCAGGAGTGGAGTGACATCCTAGCAAGAGAACATGCTGTGCAAGGCGGGAGGCAAAGAGGTGGGGAAACGGCTGCAGGGTGGTGTCGCCAGAGGAAGCTGCGCTGTGGGAGAGGGGAGCCCTCGGAGGCTGCTACTGTAGATTAGAGCCAGCCTGAGAAGGCCTCAGTTTTCTTGTCTGCTCAATGGGGATAACAACATCTACCTGCCGGGCTCGCTCCAGATTCTGTAATGTGAGGCCACTGCTGTGAACTTGATTGGGGATCTATAAGCTGCTCCCCAGCACCGTCCACAGGCCCTGGGTTGCCGACTCTCAGGAGGAATTCAACCTCCGAGTGCTCGCCCTTGCCCCAGGACGCAGCCAGGATCCTCAGCCTGGCATTCAAGGCCCCAGCTCTGTCGCTAACTTTGTCCCTCTCGCCCACCCCAGCACATCTGCCCCGGGCTCCTCGTCCCCCCTTTGCGTGGGACAAAACTAGAACGCCCGCCCCGGGCGTCCGCCCGGTCCCTGCGCACGGGAGTTGGCGCACCCCGCCCGGGCGCCCGGCGCAGGCCCCGCCCCGCGCGCGCAGGCCCCGCCCCGCGCCCCGCCCACCTGGAGCCCGTAGTCGCGCGCCGCGTCCCACACGAACTTCTTGCTGACGCCGCCCGCGCCGACCACCAGCAGCTGCTTGCCCGCCATGAGGCAGCGCGCCGAGCGCCGGAGCATGGTCTCCACGAGCGGCGCGGCCGCCGCGGCGTCGGCCGCCGCTCCCGGCGCGGCCCACTGCCCCTCGAGCGCGCCGCACGCCTCCAGGCACAGGCCGCCGTTCAGCTCCAGGGCCACGGGGGTCAGCGCGCGGTCGGCCACCGTCAGCGCGAAGTCCACGCCTGGGCCGGGCGGGGACACGGGCTCAGCGCGGGCGGCCCCGGCCCCGGCCCCGGCGCCCAGCCCGGGCCAGCTGCACTCACCGAGGAAGTCAGTGTGGGCCCAGCGCCCACCGCGCTGCTCGGCACTCAGGCCGGCCTCCAGGGCCAGCACTGCGGCCAGGGCGGCCTCGGCCGCCGCCTTGATGCGCTCCCGCACAACCGCCACCTGCGTCGCCTCGCCCAGGCCGCACTGGGCCAGCGCCACCTCCAGCGTCCACGGCAGGGAGTTCTGGTGCCGCAGAGGCCTGTCCCCGCGGCCCACGCCGCACACCACCTGGGCAGGGTGCAGGTCAGGCGGCTGGCCCAGGAGGAGCCACCCCTATATGCATACCTCCCCCTGTGCCCAGATCCAGGCCAGCCCTCTCACTGAACTTCCAAGAAGCCCCATCCTTCAGTGTGTCTTAACCCATTCTCTGCTATTGCCCATGTGGTCCCCAGAGCCCGCCAGGGGTTCTACCCAGGCTTCCAGGGCAGCTGGGGTCCCTGCTCCTGAAGGCTACAGGCCTGCTAGCTCATAGCTCCTGCAGCCCTGAGGCCTGTGCCTTCCTGGTGTCCCCTAGCCCTGGCACCTCCCCTAGATGCCTCTTTTTTTTTTTTTTTTTGAGACAGAGTCTCACTCTGTTGCCCTGGCTACAGTGCCTTGGTGTCAGCCTAGCTCACAGCAACCTCAAACTCCTGGGCTCAAGCAATCCTCCTGCCTCAGCCTCCCAAGTAGCTGGGACTACAGGCATGCACCACCATGCCCGGCTAATTTTTTCTCTATATATTTTTAGTTGGCCAATTAATTTCTTTCTATTTTTGGTAGAGATGGGGTCTTGCTCTTGCTCAGGCTGGTCTTGAACTCCTGACCTTGAGCGATCCACCCGCCTAGGCCTCCCAGAGTGCTAGGATTACAGGCGTGAGCCACCGCTCTGGCCCAGATGCCTCTTTCTTACTCCACTGGAGCTCCCGCAGGGCAGGGTGGAGTCCTCACAGCTTGGCTCAGAGCTGGGTACTTAGAGGGCCCCTAAGCCTCCTTGAGCTCCCCAGCTTATAGGCCCCTCCTAAAGGGCTCCAGGCGCTGGCGGTTTATCAGGAACCCTGGGGCAGCCTCTTCTGTGGGCAAGAGCTCCCTGGGAAGAGGATTCAGCCCCCCAGCCCTGGTACCCCCCCAGGGGGGCAAGCACAGGGGCAGGGGCTCCTGATGAAGGAGGGGTTCTGGATAGGTTGGAGGAGAGGGAAAAAGTGTCAGACCCCGGAGTTCCGCTGGAGGCAACCGACATCCCCATGAAGATTTTGTCCTCTCTGCCCACAGACTGCCCAGAGGCCCTTGTCAGATCAGTGGGACGGGGAGTGGTGGGCAGGTCATGACTTGGACCTGAGCCACGCTTACCTTGCTTAGCAGGGGCCTGTCGCCCTGTGTCCGACACACCACAGCACAGATACGCACTGCCAGCTCAGGCCCAGGTGAGGGGCTGCCTGGGGACGAAGGGAAGGTCTAAGCCCAGCACAGAGAAACCAGAAGGCCGTGCCAAGCTGCCTCCCCTGGCTGGCCCAGGTGCGTCTCACCTGGGAAGGGCAGCCGGGGAGGTGGGCACACAGCCTCCACCAGGACACTCTCCTCCTCCTCCAGCTTCTCCAGCAGCGCCAGCACCGTGTCCGCCACGGCGCCCGGCTCCGCCCGTCGGTGCAGACGCAATGCCTGCCGCCCCCGCCAACGCCAGCCACTGAGCTTCACAGCCACCTGCAGCAGGGAAGGGAAACGGGCCTCCTCAACACTACCCCATGAACCTGCACAGCAGGACACTGACCCCACGAGAGCCAATGAGTAAACTGAGGCAAGACAGCAGGGGGTTGCCCTAGAGATTTGGCGGCAGCAGGGCTGAAAGGTAGGCACAGCTTCCCAGCAGGACTTGGTAACCACGCCCAGGTCCCATCCTGCTGGCACAGACCTGGGCAGGAGCCCGTTACCTGCAGGACATCACCCAGGGCCTCGGAGTGCAGAAAGGCCCCTACTTCCTCTTTCACGAGTGATTCCTGGCCCTCTTTGCCACTCAGCTCCACCAGCCGTAGGCCCGGGCTGGCATCCCCTCCCCGCAGCAGCCCCGGCGGCTTGTAGGTGAGAGCCAGGGTGGCTGGCACGGCCACACCGCCCTGCTGGGCCAGCAACCGCCTCGTCAGCAGCCGGTCCTCCAGCAGCCGGGCCAGCTCGGCCGAAGCTCCTGTGGGGCAGGTCAGGTCGCGGGCAAGCTCCGCTGCCTCCCGGCCCCAGCCAAGCCCCTGCCCCACGCCCGCCAGAAAGTAGGTGGCACGGCGCGGGGGGACAAAGTCATCCAGGAATGTCATGCCCCCTGGGTGGAAGCTCACGGCCTTGGAGACCAGCAGGGCTGCCTCACCCGGCTGCCCGGGTGCTGGCACCTTCATCAGCCAAGCAGGGGACAGGCAAAGGAGCATGTTTCCTGTGGGCAGAGGGAGGCAGGTGGCTAGTCAGGGAAGGCTTAATGTCCCCATGCCCTCCACCTCCAGCCGGGCCCCTGTGTAGCAGGGGCAGCTGCTCCCAGAACCCACCCCGCTCAGAGTATGGCAGCTCGGCCAATGGAATGCAGGCGGTTGCCAGGGTATTTTGGGATGTGGCTGGGCTAGGGCAGCGCTGCCCTTTCTGTAGGAGGGGGTGGGGAAACTTGGGCACACACTCACCCGGGCTCTGGACCCCACCCTCCAGCAGCACTGACAGAAAGGTGCTCGGGGATCCCAGAATGCACAAGGTCACCTCTGCCCCAGGACAGCCTCGGGGAAAGAGAATATTGCCAAGCTTACCAGGGGCCCCCTTTGCTGTCCTTCTGCCCACCTGCCCCCTCGTCTATATCCCTGCCCTCCCCCTTGGGCCTCCAGGTGCTTCCTGGGGATCAGAAGGGAAGAGTATAGGGGACAGGGAGGGAGTGGAATGGGGAAGGGGAGCTGCCACCTGTCCTGTCCTGTGAGGCTGGCTCCCTTCTCTCTGGAGCTGTCCAGAAGGCACTGCAGGCTGGGTGACCAGGGACCTGAGTTCTAGCCTGAGCTCTGTCTGTGAGACCTTGGAGAAGTCACTGTTTCTCTAAGCCCCAGTTTCCCAGTCTGTACAGTGGGACCATGTCTGTGATTCTCATGTATGCTAACTCATCTAGCTGTGGCCACCTGATTTGTAAAACAGATGAAGCAGGGGAGAGTCCTGGGGTCCCAACCGCAAGCCGCCTCCACGGCAGCTCCCCAGACACTCCTTTAGCAGCTTTGGTACCATGGAACACAGTTTGCAAATCCTAGGGCTGGATCTTCGTGGGGAGTGGGGTGGAGAGCCCCAATCCCTAACCCCACTGGTGCCACATGGCCTTGGAAGAAATGCCTACCTGCCTCCGACCAAACCAGAGGCTGGGGAAGGGCTGCCCCTGACCTGGATGGGGAAGCAGACTAGGCTGAGGGCCCCTCCCTGCCCCCAGGCATGCCCCCCTCCGTGGAGCCCTCGGGCACCTGTGCGGGGCACCTGGCTGCGGTCCTGGGTCTCCGGAAGGCCAGCTTGCTGCAGACAGCTCTGCAGGAGGCTGTAGTAGTAGACAGTCCAGGCCCGGGCCTCGGCCCCTTCCGGGGAGCCCTTGCAGTCCAGGCCCACGTCCTGGCGCCAGGAGCCAGGGAGGCAGCCTGTGGGCGGCAGGCCAGAGCCCCCTCCCCATGGGCCCTCCTCTTCCTCCAGGTCCTTGGAGCCCAGGGGGCAATCCCACTCGGGACTCAGTGGATCCAGGGAGAGCTGAGGGGGCAGAAGTGGTGGGTCTTGGGCAGGGTGGGCAAGGGGCACATGAAGTCACCCAAGGGTGTAGGGCCCCCACTCTCCCAACCTGGATTATGTTCAGGGCACATACTGTCCAAGGGACCAGGAGAGGAAGGAGTTGGGGGGTGAAGGCTTGTCACTGGGAGCATGTAGGTGGGCGTGCTTTGCAGACAGTTTTGTGTCGTGCCCCCATCGGGAGCAGGAAGCAATGTCCTGCTGGCTGGCCCACTGAGCCCCCCCCATCCCACGCTGTGGTCCACCTTAGCTTGGTTCACAGGGACAGAGGTTTTCTTTGTCTGTTTGCACATCAAGGCAACCGCGGCACCTAAAACAGTGCCTGGCACCCAGGCACTGCTCGGTAAATGTTTGTTGACTGAAGAATAGGTGAACGAATGAACCCAGCAATCTCTCTTGGGTTGCTCATTTCTCTCTGGGCCTCAGTGATCCAACTGCCAGCACGGAGTTTGCTGATATCTATGCATGGAGGGGATCCTGTCCCACTGTCATCCCCACGGAGGCCTCAGGGACCCGCTATGCACCCAGCCCTGTGCTAGGCATTAGGAGGGAAACGCTGGTGTCCTTTTTGGACGTTTTGAGTCATGGAAATGCTTTCTTTGGATAAAATCTAACACACACACCCCCTTTCTGAGGCCGGCGACTCCCATGGGGGCTGCTGGGAGGCTCAGTGTGAATGGATTCTGACTCTCTGCAGTCTCCTGGTCTGGGGCAGGCCTGGCAGCGGGGCCCGGCCTCCAGGGGACAGGCTCGGCCACCTTGAGCAAGTTGTGAGGTCTCTTTGGGCTTTGCGGTTGCCTGGTGCCCACCCTGTCCCATCCCCGGTGCTGATGAGGCTCGGACTAAGAGGATCACTGGCTGGCTGGGAGACACGTGCCGCATCCGGGACAGTGGAGGACTGAGCCTCAGACCTGGGCTTGAATCCCAGCAGCCAGTGCCACGTTCTGAACCTTGGTGCCCTCCTTCAGAAGGTGGGCTTCCCGAGGGCCCAGGCTGCAGGCTCCCTGCTAAGTCCCCGAACCTGGGAATGGTGCTGGGCACACAGCGCGTGCTCAGTAAATGTTGTGGAGTGGACGAATGTCCAAGGGGCCTAACAGTGCCACCTCCCAGGGCTGATGGGGGAGAGGTGGCGTGCCTGGCGCACAGCAGCTGTAGGGGTGAGGGCAGGAGAGCAGGCTGTGAGTCCGAGCTGTCTGCACAGGGCAGCCCCTGGGTTTGGCCTCTGAGTGCCAGTCGCTGCCCTCTGGGCGCCCCCTCTGTCCAGGAATGCGGGCCTTTGGGGGAGGGACCACAGGAGACTCACCATCTCAAGGGTGCAGGGACTGGATGAACAGAGACTGATGGCAGAGACAGAGGGACAGAGAGACAAAGGAGGGAGTCAGGGCAGCCAGGTCTCTACCCCACCTGCCTGCCCCTAAGACTTTGGGAGCAGAGAGGTGGCCGCTCCGTGCCTCTGTCCTGTCCCTGCCAGGAGGTGCCAGGCTGCCCCACCCCCACCCCAAGGAGGAGAGGGATTTCTGCCACCCAGACCCCGTGGTTCCTGCCCCCGGAGCGCACACGTGGGGGGGGGGGGCGCCCGGCTGCACTGGGGGTCCCGGCTTAGTCCCTCCAGCGGGGGACTCCCTGGGTCCCGTGGGGGGCGGTGTGGTGTCAAGGGTCGCGCTGCGGGGCACAGGCGCTCTGTCGGGCAGTCCCCTCCCTGGCTCTCCCCGGGGCGGGGAACGGAGCCGGGGGTACCTGGCGGGCGGCGGCGGCTCGGCCGGGCTCGGTGGCGGACACGGAGCGGACGGGACTCGCGGCGGCGGCGGCTCAGCCGGGCTCAGGCGGCGCCACTTTATATAGACGCGGGCGGGCCGCGGCCGGCGGGCGGCTGGGCGAGGACAGCGGGACGCCCCGCCCCGCGCGCCGCGGCCAGACCTGGGCGTGGGGTGAGGCTAGGGGTGGGACTCGGCCGGCCGGGGGCGGCGCTCGGCGGCGCGGAGAGCCAGTCCGGGGACCGACGGGGCATCTTCACGGACTAAGTCCCGACGGGGGTCAGATACAAGTGGACGGGGCCTGTCAGGGCCACAGAGTAGGGCTGCGGTAAAGAGAAAAGAGACGAGATGGAGAGGAGACGGCGATGAGAAGGGAGGGCAGGGGAGGGGAGGGGAGCGCTGGAGCGGGCAGAGGCTGGCACGGGCTGTCCCCGGGCTGGGTGGCGGCAGAACCGGCTGGGGCACACCGCCCCGAGCCCCGCCCTTGGATGGAGTCCTGCGCTCCCTCCACCGCCCCCCACACCCAGGCCTGCCTGCGTCCCAGCCGGGGCACTCTGCCCTACCGCACACTCTCCCAGAAAGGCCCTCTGGGCCAGGGTCTCCAGACATCTGTGGAGTCCCCTCCTCACCTCTCCTGTCCTGGAGGCCTGCACACGGGAGGGAAGGGATGTCTATGAGATCCACCCTGCCCATCCACACCCAGGCCAGCCGCTCACAGTCTCCCCAGGACACACGTATATGCCCAGGTGAACCCACCCAAACACCCACAGAAGCACACCCCAAGGGCCCTGGGTCACAGCTACAGACCCCCCTAGAGACTCACACCGTCTCCTGGAGTGCACTCCTAGCTCTGCCGTGGGGCCAGGGCGGCACCTCCCCTTCCTGATCTGAAGCTCACTTTCCTCCTGCCTCAGGTGGGGCGGGCTCCCTCTCCCAGGGCAGGGCGAGCACCTGGCACAGGTGGGCTATTGTCACCATTCCTCCACCTCACTCCCCACACTCACACCCTCTCCCTGCTTGTCTCCCTGTCCCCGCTGTCCTTGAGAGCCCCCTGGCCTGGGGGAGGGTACTGAGGCGCCCATGGCACTTGTGGGGACAGAGGTGGCAGCTTTTGGACCCTTTCTGCTACTACAGACAGAGCAGCCTATGGGGACACACAGCTGTCTATCACTGGAAGTGTTCAGGGAGGGGAAATGACCCAACTAGGGTCCCCCAAGCCAGCCCACATTCCCCAGCACAGCCCTCCCTGCTGGGGCTCCCACAGTGAAGCGCAGACGCCCGGAAGGTCCGTTCCCTGGCTGTGTGGGTGGCCCAAGCTCACTAGTGATCCCACTGTGGGGCAGGGTGGGTATGGCTGTCACCCCTAGAGCATGAACTTTGACATGTGATAAGCTACACAGCCTCTGGGGACTCAGTTTTCTCATCTTCAAATGGGGACGACAGTGAGTGCATGCTTAGTCCAGGCTTGGCTGGGCAGGGCGCCTGCCAGTGGCGCTAGTCTGGTTGTATCAACAAGTATTTCTTGTTTTCTCTTCTTGCTATGTTGCCCAGGCTGGTCTTGAACTCCTGGCTTCAAGCAATCCTCCCCTCTGGGACTCTAGGCGTGAGTGAAGAGTGCAAGTGTTCCATGCCTTGTCCCAGGTGCTATGCAGGGGGCTGTATGTGTGCAGTGTCACTTAAACACTCCACACTAGGAGGTAGCAGCTATGATTGTTTGCCTTTTACACACGAGGAAAGCGAGGCTCAAAGATGTGGTGTGACTTGCCCAAGGTCATGCAGGTGGCGGGAGTCAGAGCTGGGGTCTTCCTTCTGCTAGGATGAGTGCAAACCCACGCAGCGAGCACTGCAGTTCTGTGCCTGCTCCCAGGCCACCTCGGCTGGGCACCAGCTGCACTGGCTTTTGCCTTGTGGACAAAGGGAGGAAAATGAGGGTCGAGGAACTGCAGCCCAGTACCTGGGCCCTTGGACTTGGGGGAGGCAGGTGCCAGGGGGATCCTACTCTGTCCTTGCCAGGATACCCTGGACATCACCTGAGGCTGGGCTGAGCCAGGTCGGGGTGGGGTGAGAAGCTATGCTTCCACTGCTACCCAGCTGGACTGAGGACTCATCATCGTAATAGTGTGACTGGTAGGACGCTCTTGAGGCTGGGCAGAGCTATCGTCCCACCGTCTGTAGGAGGAGACTGAGGCTCAGAAACGGCAAGAGGGCCTTCCCATGCAGGGACTTTGCAGGGAGCCCAAGTTTGGCCTCTGAGAGCCCAGAACAGTTCGGGCATGGCGGGGGCAGTGAAGGCTGGAGCCTGTGGGTCCTCCCTGATCCATGGTGGGGCTCCACAGGCTCTGCCGCTCCTTTGTGTGCCCCCCACTCGCGTCCACTCTACACCCCCACTCCGATGCAGGCTGACGGACGTTTCCGGGTGCCATCCCAGCGTCAGTGGCAAATGCTCTTGGATGTATCACATCCCTTTCTGAGCCCCTTTCCAGTCAGGTTTGTAGGGAGCTTCTGGGTTCACTGAGTACCTGGGCGAGAGGTCACCGCCCACTCTGCCACACCGTGCACTGTGGCAGGACTGCATCTTGCCTAAGAGCAGTATCGTTCCCCAACTGGTGCAAAGGTGTCGGGGCTGGCGCGGCCCTGCGGAGGAGGACCTCTGAGAACGTGTGCTCGAAAGGGAGCTTGTCCTCTTCTGGCCTGAGCTGTCAGTTCAGGCTCCTGTGTTCCGTTGACAATGGAACCTGCAGAAGAGCTGCCCAGAAAATACCTCCCTGAGTAGGAGAAAGGCAGTGATCAGCCCCAGCTGGATGGGGCCCTGCTGGAGACCACCTGCTCCCTAACTCTGTCTCCGTGGTGAGCCACTGCCATTGTGCCCCCAGCTTGCCCCAGCCTCGTGACAGATTCTCAGGCCCAGGGCTGAGGCTGCTGCATTTCTTGTGCTCCTATTTTCCCAGCAGAAGAGCTGAACTGTGGAGGGCAGGGAGCTTCCAAGCAGCCCCCAGGGCCAAGTGCCCTGGCCACCCTACCTGCTGCAGTGCCTGAGATTCCACCGTCAGACTCCTATAAGGCTAAGACGTTGTCTAGAAGGCACAGAGCCCTGCATCCTCACAGCACTGTGCCCCTGCTGTGGCCTCAGGCAGGGTACTGGGCTCACTGAGCCTCCATCTCTCTAACAAGGCTATCAGGGCCACCTGCAGAGGAGGAGAGGGGTCTGAGAAAAGGTTTTATAAATTACAGCTAAGTGGATGATTATGAAGCTACAGGTACCCCATGGCAGGGGAGGAGGGAGGGAAGGAAGGCTCTGGAAGCTCTCTTTAACTCACAAGAGCCCAGCTGCCCACACTCAGGGTCTAACAGAGAATGGTGGGGGTGGGAGCAGGAGAGGGCACCCCCAGGAGGGCACGCTGAGGTGGGTGCCCAGTAGGGAAGCGGGTTCATGGGCTGCCAGTGGTGGGGGCAGGGGTGAACCTTGGTCTGCCACGGACAGTGAGCTTTGCCAAGTTCCCTCCCCTCCCGAACCTCAGTTTCCCCCCAGGAAACTCCAGATACAAATGGATCCCATGATCCCCTCCTCCAGGTGGTCGACTCCTCGGGATTGGGACAGCTCTGCTCTGGCCCCAGGGCCTGACCAGGCCCATAGCAGGTGCCGCATGAACGTGAGTGCATTTCTGCAGCCCGTGGCCCTGTCACTACAACATTCCAAATCCAGACTCTGACGCGGCCAGGGCAATGCTTCAGCACAGCCACTGGGACGGGCAGATTGAACACTCCCCTGACGGTCCACCGTGGACCCTCGGCCTCCGAGACGTCTGCTCTCCGTGCTCCCTGCGGGAAGGGAGGGGGGCGCCCAGGAACAGGCACTGTGGGGACGCAGCTGCATCGGAACCAGCCCCGTTGTCCCGGCGATGGTTCGCGCTCCAGGCACCCACGGAGGCAATTAGTGAGTGTGGGAGGAGGTTTCCATGGTGGCCATCCCGAAGGAGCGCCTCCAGGGCTTGGGGGAGCAAGGGCCAGCGGGACCTTTCTCCTTTGTCCTGGGCACACTAGGCCTTTGTCTTTGCCTGACTCTCTTTGACAGATGTGATCAGGACCATGGTGGGGTGGACTTGGATTAGAGTCCCCCACCCTGGGGAGTCCCCCACCCTGGGGAGGCCTGAACCAGTCTGGGGGGCAGGGAGGGAGGGGCCGGCATCCACTGGGGAGCCCTCCTCCCATAGGTGCGAGAGCCTCCCCTGTCCCTAGGAGGCTGGGCGAGGCAGCACCCGGCTCCTGGGCTGGTAAACACCTTCCCCAGCAGCCAGTGGGCAGCCCTGGTGTGTCCCCAGGGCGGGGCTGGGAGGGTGGGGCAGGGGAGGAGGGGCAGGGGCCTCTCGTCTAGGGTTGGGTGGAGGGTGTTAGATCCAATTCAGTCCAGGCCTCTGCTCAGTCAGACTTTATTCCAGGAGCTCTTTGGGGTCCCTCGGCCCAGCGGCCGCCTCTCCGTCCCACTCCCTGGGTGCTGGCCTGGGTGCGTGTGAGGGTCCAGGCACCAGGACAGCTTCACCGGCAGGTAGCTGGCTTGGGTCCACACAGCCCCACTCTGGGATCTTCCTTCATCTCTGTGCCTGACACAGTTTGTGACATGGGGGCTCCTCCTGCACCGCCAGGCCTTGCTGGGGAGGGGCCGAGCCCCCAGCCCCCAGCGGTAAAGTGCAGTGCCCATTTGCAGGGCTGGCCACGCAGGAGATCAGGACGCCGGAATCCATGGGACCCTCAGAAGCGGGTGTCCAGGAAGGAGGCAGAGCCTCGATGGGACCTGGGGGGACCCTCAATGGGGGGCCCCCGGGCCCGAGTCAGGAGCCCATGGAAAGTCTTGCCGCGGGTCTGGGGTTTGCGCCGTGGTGGCCGCGGCTCCTCCGGGGGCTGCACCACAATTCGGGGCACTTCAGGCTTGGCGCCCCTTCGCGCCCCTGCCAGCTGCTGGGCCTCAAAGACGGCCTGAGCCCCAGCAAGGCGGGCCTGTGGCTGAGGGGGTGGCCCAGGCGCTGACTCAGGCAGCTGGGCCAGCTGGACTCTGATTTCCCGCTGCAGGTCCCGCTCAGACAGGGCCACGCCATGCACCTGTGGGGAGCAGCTGGTGCTGAGTTTGTCCGGACTTGGGAAGGGCAGGGGGTGGGGACAGGAAACCATGATGTCCCCATGGGGCGGGCAGTACACAGCCCCAGGAAGTGGCTGAGGGCTGAGGGGCTGATAGACAGCCTCGCTGGGGGAACACAGAAAGGCACTTGAAGCCTGGGGTTTTCGTGTTTTCTGCAGCTCAGAGGACAGGAACTGAGCCCCAGTTCTCACTTTGGCTCCCCACTCTGGGACTCAGCTTCCCCTGCTGTGCAGCAGGGCCTGGGCCATTGCAGGGGGCAGGGAGGGAGCACCCACCTGGGACATGAAGACCTCCTCCTGCAGCTGGGTGGGAGGGATGGCTCGAAGGGCGCCGAGCGTCTCCAGGAGCCCTGGGCAGGCCCCGCGCTGCTCGGCGGTGCCCAGTGCCAGGCGCACCAGCGTCAGCCCCACTCGGAACAGCACCTTGGCACCTGCAGGCCGGGGCTCACTCACCAGGAGGCCCGCCATGTCCAGCCCCTCCTCAAGTCTATATCTGAACCTGCCCCTGCCCCCAGCCCAAGCCAGGAGCAATGAGGGAAGATGGGCTTGGACTTGGCGGGGCGCAGGGCCCTGCACTGGCCACATCAGTCTCAGGGCTCCTGACAACCTCGCACCAGCCTTCCGGCCTCAGCCTTCTTGTCTCCACGAAGAAAGATCAGGCTGGTGCTCTTTAAGGCCTTTCGGCTTGGATCTGTGACGCTCTGATTCTGGAAAGATTCTAGGCAGAGTTTCTCACCCCTGGGCCAAGAGCATATGCTTGTGTGTGTGCACACTCCCCACGGCGTGACCTTGAGCCAGTCCTGGAGCCTCAAAATCCCTTCCTGGCAACCTCTGATCTGCTGAGAGGAGCAGCCAGGGGACCAGTGAGGCCTGGTGACAACTGTGACTTGTGAAGGGGCAATCTGGTGTCTTCGAAGATATTTAAGGGAGCCCGCACAGGGCTTATCCTCAGATGGAGCTGATCAGGCCCTGCCCAGCTCTGCCCAGCCCTGCCCTCAGGTCCAAGGCTGGAGGGGAGGTGACCCATGGATGGCCACTTGGACACCTGTGGCCAGAGCTCTAAGCCAGCTGGTGGTCCTCCGCTCTGTGTGTGTGTGTGTGTGTGTGTGTTATGGGGATGGGGTTTGGGGGGTTGGCCTGAAGCCCACAGGCACGCAGTAGGTAGGTGCTCAGTGAATGTACTGGTTTATTTCTACCATCGTTTCAGGTACAACCTCTGGGTGTCACACAGAAAACAGTGCAGGCGGGTTGCTGGTGGGAGGCACTGAGGCAGGGCCCGGGGACCAGCTCGGGCCTGCCTGACTCCCCTCCTGCTCTTGGCCTGGCCCAGCGCCCCCTCTCTGGCTTTGCCTCCCCACACCCTCCCTCCTGTGTCCCTCCGCTGTAGCCTGGCCCTGGGGACAGCAGCATTCCTGGCTCCAGGCCTCCTCCACGGAGCAGCCAGGCAGCTTTGAAACAGCAGTCCCCTCCTGCCGCTCCCCTCGCACTCTGTCACATCCCTCGTTTCATTTTCCCCATGGCACTTATGACAATCTATAAATATCTTATTAATTTGGTTACTGTCGCCTCCCATTCCCACCCGCGCTGGAAGGAAGGTCTTGCTGGCGCAGATGCTCCCTGTCGCCAGGGCTTGGCCTCCTCCCAGGGCCCCAGCCTGGCCCAGTCCCAGCGCTCAGGCCTCCCCGGCCGCCCGCCCCGCCCCAGGCAGCGCCAGTCCTGCCTCTGGCGCCCCGCATCACAGGGCCCGGCCAACGCCTTCCGCACGCCTGGCCCTGAGGTGCGAGGCCCCCAAAGCGCCAGGAGTGACAGTGGCAGGGCGAGCAAAGCCCCACCGTGTGCGCGCCCAGGCCCCGTCCCGTGCTCACCCTCGCTGAGGAAGGCGTCCCAGACGCGCAGCACCGTGGGGAAGGGCAGGGAGCGCGCGAAGAGGCACAGGAACCACTCGGGCAGGTAGAGCAGGGGCCCGACGCCCACCTGCTGCAGGTGCTTGTGCACGCGCGGGAGCTGCCGCCGCAGCAGGGCCATGAACACCTCGGCGTCCAGCCGCACAGCCTCCTGTGGCCGCGTCCATGAGCTTGGAGGCCAGCGGCGCCCAGCACGGCCACCCCCCACCCCCCAGTTTTCTGCCGCCACCCGCATGCCAGGCCCCTTCCCCCCTTCCTCCAGCCCCCATCCGGCCTCTCACCATGTGGGGGCCGTAGTAGCCGGGGAGGTAGACCTCACAGATCTGCACCAGGCACCAGAAGGCCTCCTGGGGACAGGGCACAGGCCTGTAGTGCCCACCAAGGAAGGGACCACGGGAGGGAAGGCAGGACGGGCAAAGGGGGTGGGGGAGGGCCTGGGCACAGCCAGGAGCCTAGACTCAGTGCCCCCCCAACCTGCCCAGTGCCTGTGGGGGCTTTCCAAAAGCCAGGGCCTGCTCATGGGCTTAGGGGGTTGGAAGTCACAGGGATCGGGGCATTGGATTTGAGGGCCTCAGGGCTGGGGCTCATTGGGCAAGGGTTGGCAGGGTCCCAAAGTTCAAGTCCTGGGTTCCTGGGGCCATTGGGGTCAGGGGTCAGAGTCCCAGGGTTCAGAATCAGTAGTCTGGAGTCAAGTCACTGATGAATATCCAGACTCCTTGGCCACTGGGGTAAGGGGTGAGGTCAAGGTCCCAGGCTCCGGGAGTGAAGGTTGTGAGGCTTGAAGGTCACTGAGGTTGGTGGTCATGAGGCTCTGGGTCACTGGGACAGGGTCCAGGAATCAAAGATCCTAGGTCCCTGAAGCCAGAGCTTGTGGGGTTGGGGATCCCTGGGGGCCTAGGGTTCAGGGTTTGGGGACTCAGCTTCCTGGAGCAGGTCCTGGTCACTCACCTCTGGGGGCAGGTGCATGAGCAGCACAGCAGCCACGGGACCCTGGGCCTGGCAGTAGCCCTGTTCTGGTCGATACAGGGTGTAGGCCTTGAGTACCTGCAGGAGCCCCTGCTGCCTGTGCCAGAAGACCCCATTAGGGGCTAGTTCTCCGGGCATCCCTTCCCCACTCTCTGGGGGCCTCTGCCCAGGCCCCAGCCTCCCAGGGCCTTGCTGGGTCCCCTGAGATGCAAGGCTGTAACACGGGACGGGGGAGACTGGGCCCAAATACCCAGTGGGGCATGGGGGTCCCTGGGCACCACTGGCTTCGTACCCATGGCCCTGGGGTGACACAAACATCTCGTGCAGAGGGAACTGACGATGCAGGTCCCTGCCAATGGTCTCCATCCACTGTGGGTCTCCCGGGGCCTCTGCCAGCTTCTGTGGGTGGGCGGGCAGGAAGGTGGGTGTGAGGGATCAGTATGGGGGGGCTCTGGGAAGGGGAGGTGGGACCCCTGCCCACTCCCTCACCTGGTAGGTGCCAGGGCTGTTCTTCTGACACACATGGGCCCCACACAGCAGGGGCCAGCAGCGGGCCCGCAGGGCCGAGGGGATGCCTTTGCGACACTGCATCTTTACCTGTGGGGAGTGCCGGGAAGCTCCCTACTTCAGCCCCATTGGCTCCTGCTGGCAGGCGCCACTCTGGGTGGCAGGGAGCAAAAGTGTGGGCCCGGGAGGAAATGAGCCTAGGAGGCCTGGGCGGGGCCCCTCTCCCTCTCACCTTCTTGTAACGCCGTGACATGGTTTTCTCCCAGTGTGAGGTCATCTCTACCCACTTCATCTCCCGTTGGCGGATTAGGTCTGCAGGGGGGTGACCTGGCCTGGCAGCACATGGAACAGATACCCAGGTGCTGGGCAGCTGTTTTTACCTTCAGCCCATACCTGCCACCCTCCATGCTACCCAAGTGAGCCCACCTCCTGGCCCTTGGGATTTCTGGGGAGCCCTGTGGAGTGACCTGTGACCCAGGAGCTGCTAGTGGTTGTCATGGGGACAGGAAAGGATGTGGCTCCAATGTGGGCAGAAACAGGACTGAAGGAGTGAGTGGGTGTGTGTTGGGGGTGGGGCTGGTTGGCTGTCACCAAGGACAAGGACACAGACAATTCATAGAGCCCTGGACTAGAAGCTAGGAGTCCTAAATTTGAGTCTGGTTCTGCCCCTGATTTGCTGTGTGACCTGGGGCAAGTTTCTGTCAGTATCTGGGCTTGTTTTCCTTTCTGTACCTTGGGGAGGAGAGGGGAGGAGGTATGGGTTCTATGATTTGGACCTGGGATTCCTGGGCCCAAAATTAAAAGGGAAAGGAAGCCCAGCCCCAGAAGAGGATGCAAACCCTTGGAGGTTGGGGATCAGAGACATACAGAGACACCCCCTTCCAGCCCCCAGTCCTTCCTACCTTAAGATGCTGCCTGGAGCCTGAGGAGGGTGATACTGGCTGAGTCCCCAGCCCAGTCCCTACTGCCAGACCCTTCCCAGGCTCCTGAAGTTGGGCCTCACTCCAAAATTCAGCTCTCAGACCCCATCCTTAATACCGGCATCCCGCCCGCCCCACCCCTGCCCCACTTACCCTGGCTCTGCTGAGCTGCCCCCAATGAAGCCATAGCGGTCAGCCTGGCGATACGGGCCGGGCCCACTCAGCTCAGAGTCGGATCCCAAAGAGCTGGAGTCATCCTGTAGCTCAGAAGGCTGCACCAGGTCCTCCCCCAGGGCCTGGGCCATGGTGCCCAGACTTTGGATGCCACAGGCTGAGAAACATGGGGAGACCCGGTGTGAAGGGCCACTCCTGGCCAGCCTGGGGGCTGCATTCCCATCCAGCCAGTTCCCAGCCCCAGCCTGGCTGGGGGGGTCAGACGAGGAAGGCTTCAGTGTATCTAATCTAGCCCCCAAGTGTCCTCTTTTATTGGGGTGGAGGGCTAGACCCTGCAGTGACAGAAAGGCCAGGCCCAGCCCGTCCCCATCAGCCCAGCTCACCTCCCCGCAGCACCTCACCTCCTCCTCTCACTTCCTCCTCACACACAGCTTCAGCAACCAGCTGGGGGCCCCTCCCTAGTGGGGGGGGTTACCCTTTCCTCTGAGGCTCTTCCTGCCTGCCCCAGTGCCCCTGAGCCATGGGCTCCTCCCACCCTCCCCTTGGGCAGCTTCGGGCTTCGGATCCTGTGCTGGGTGTGATGGTCCAAGGCCTGCCAGAGGTAGTGAGGCCAGGCCACCTCCATTTTCGAGAATACTGGTGTGTAAAGCACCCAACTCAGGGTTTCAATAAGAATTATGGTTTATTTAAAATAATGGGCCAGGCTCGGTGGCTCACGCCTGTAATCCTAGCACTCTGGGAGGCCAAGGCGGGCTAATTGCTCGAGGTCAGCATTTCGAAACCAGCCTGAGCAAGAGCGAGACCCCGTCTCTACTATAAATAGAAAGAAATTAAGTGGCCAACTAATATATATAGAAAAAAATTAGCCAGGCATGGTGGCGCATGCCTGTAGTCCCAGCTACTCAGGAGGCTGAGGCAGGAGGATTGCTTGAGCCCAGGAGTTTGAGGTTGCTGTGAGCTAGGCTGACGCCACAGCACTCACTTTAGCCTGGGCAACAAAACGAGACTCTGTCTCAAAAAAAAAAATAAAATAATGTTTGCTCTTTACAAAGTCACACTTTTAACATGCGCACAATGCAATATGATTACGTTACTCAAAAGGTAATTATGGGACTTACAAGAAAATATTAATTTAGTAGGCCCCAAGGCAGTGTGGACCAAAATGCACTCAGCCTTCTGGGGACTACAGCGACCCAGGAGGAAGGCATCTTCCTGGAACGTGAGGTCTTGACAAGCCATTGCTATCTGTGAGCCTCAGTTTCCTTTTCTGCACTTCGAAGACTTCATCTGTAGCGTTTGAGGAGACGATACTATGCTCACACCACCATCTTACCCAGAGCAGGGGTGGGAAGGACTATTTAGTGCTTGAAAGAGAAAAACAACTTCTATAGTACTTCCGGTCCCATACCCTCAGAACGGGGCTGGGAGACTCTCAAAGGGCGGAACCAGATTCAACCTCGCCCCGCCCACCAGCCATCACCTGGCCCCGCCCCGTCGCCTGAGGCCCCGCCTCCCGGGGCGCCGCGGCCGGCCGCTGCTCTTTGCAGTCAGTGGAGGCGCTAGAGCGCGAGGGAGGGCGGGCCGGGGCGGGGCCGGGAGGCCGAGGAGGCGGGGCGGCGGGCCGGGGGCGACTGGGGCGGGCGGAAGGAGAGCCAGGCCGGAAGGAGGCTGCCGGCGGGCGGGAGGCAGGAGCGGGCCCGGAGCTGGTGGGCCAGAGCGGCGGCGCCGCCATGTCCGACAGCGAGAAGCTCAACCTGGACTCTATCATCGGGCGCCTGCTGGAAGGTTGGCCGGGGCGGGGAAGGTCCGCGCCTGCCGCGCCCTGGCCCCCTGCCCGGCCCGGAAGTGGCGCGCGGGCGGGCCTGCCCTTCCCGGGCCAGCTTAGACTGGGCGGGGACAGGCCGCGAGGTCCCGTGTCCACAGCCGCCCCCCCCATTCGCGGGCGCGCCTGAGAGGTCTGGGGCCCGCTCCGACATGCGAGCAGCCCCCGCTCCTGGGCCGGGGCACACGGGTTGGCCTGGCTCTTGGGTTGAAGGAGAAACCTGTGAAGACTAGCCCTGGAAGGGGTCCTGCGCGGTGAGGTTTTGGGTGGCAGGCCCTGTCTCCTCTCGAGGGTAGTTGGGGTCTTCCCTTAGGAGGTTTGAGGCGGAGATCTCGAAGGCTCAGCAGCAACAGTTACCTCCAGGCAAGGAGGAGCCCGTGAAGCCCAGGAGCCCCTAGTTACCCATGGGGTCACCTGTGACGCCCACCCTCCTGGCTGAGGGGCCAGGGTCCTGACACCCCCATTCTACCCCCAGTGCAGGGCTCACGGCCTGGAAAGAATGTACAGCTGACAGAAAATGAGATCCGTGGTCTGTGCCTCAAATCCCGGGAGATTTTCCTGAGCCAGCCCATTCTTTTGGAGCTGGAGGCACCCCTCAAGATCTGTGGTGAGCCCCCTGCCCCGGCCCCCTTGGCTTCCTGAAAGTGGCATCGGTCCCCCAACGTTTCTGGTTTCCTCTTCCTTTGAGCCCAATACTGGCTCTGGTTTCGAGTCTAGACCGTGCACCTAGCTTATGGTTCCCTGGGTCACAGGTGACATCCATGGCCAGTACTATGACCTTCTGCGGCTGTTCGAGTATGGTGGCTTCCCTCCAGAGAGCAACTACCTCTTCCTGGGGGACTATGTGGACCGGGGCAAGCAGTCTTTGGAGACTATCTGCCTGCTGCTAGCCTATAAGATCAAGTACCCTGAGAATTTCTTCCTGCTCCGTGGGAACCATGAGTGTGCCAGCATCAACCGTATCTACGGTTTCTACGATGAGTGTGAGTGGTCTGAGTGTCCAGAGGCTGCCCAGGTCCTGAACTGCACTTCTGTTCAGTGGGACCTTCACATTGGCCTGGCAGCAGCAACTTCAATATCTGAGATACTTACTGGACTGTGAGCTCTATGAGGGCAGAGCCTGGGTCAGTTCATATCTGTCTGCCCTGTGCTCCCTGGCTGGCATGGGGTCTGGTGAATGGCTGCTGACTGGAGGGCTGCCTGGGTTCTAGTGCATTCCCCCAGGACCCTGCCTGGTGACAATCCCCTCCAGTACATTTGCTGTAAGCACTCAGGATGCCTATGTGGACTGGACTCTGCTGTCCAGAAGCTGAGATAAATCAGACCCAGTCTTGGCCTGGCCCTGCTCATGGGGTGGAGGTGGGTCCCAGCCCCGAGGTTGGTCCAGGTTGGAACTTGGCTTCCTAAGTACTTCAGTGCTTTAGAACTATTGGGAGGCTGGTAGGTAGTAGGGGATTTGAGCCCTCCTTGCCTTACTTTTTCCAGCTGTATTTGAGTAGCCCCCAAAGTTCCCTGGAAGGCCTGAGACCAGGCTGGGGGTGGGCGAGGGTAGGCAGGCCTTCCACGAGCTGCTCCTTCCCCCGGGCAGGTAAGAGACGCTACAACATCAAACTGTGGAAAACCTTCACTGACTGCTTCAACTGCCTGCCCATCGCAGCCATCGTAGATGAGAAGATCTTCTGCTGCCACGGAGGTGAGGGTGGCTCTGGGGCACAGACTCAGGGAAGGCCTGGGAAGGATCCCTGGCCACATTCCCTGGGCCTTGGAAGGATGCTGTTAGCTGGAGGACACATTCCCAGTTGCCTGGAACAGCTCTCCCTTGGGTCTTTTCGTGGATGCCACTCCTTCCAGGAAGTTTCCCCCACACCCCACTGCGTCAGTCTGCACTCGCCTCCCTGTCATGGCATTCGCCATCCTGCATGGAATTTACTTGTGTCCTTTCTCCAGGCAGCTGTCCACTCCTTGAGGGCAGGGATGTCTTTGTGATTGTGTTTGGGGACTTGCAAAGCCGAAGGGAAGGCGATGGACTTCTGCCTGCCTGGGCTCTGGGGAGCCCAGGAGAGGGGTGAAGGGGTGGTGGGAAGGGTAAGGCTGATTGGCAAATGCTTCCTGGAGGAGGGAGATGCTTGTTTTAAGGCTTGTTGAGGAAGTGACTTGTCCCTGGTGCCCCTCAGGCCTGTCTCCAGACCTGCAGTCCATGGAGCAGATACGGCGCATCATGCGGCCCACAGACGTGCCTGACCAGGGCCTGCTGTGCGACCTGCTGTGGTCTGACCCCGACAAAGATGTGCAGGGCTGGGGTGAGAATGACCGTGGCGTCTCCTTTACCTTTGGAGCAGAGGTGGTTGCCAAGTTCCTGCACAAGCACGACTTGGACCTCATCTGCCGAGCGCACCAGGTGGGCTGGCGGACTCTGGTCTGGGCAGGGGTGGGGAACGCCAGGCCTGTAGTTGCGGAACTAACTGCTCCCATCCTTGTCCAGGTGGTAGAAGATGGCTATGAGTTCTTTGCCAAACGGCAGCTGGTGACACTTTTCTCAGCTCCCAACTACTGTGGCGAGTTTGACAACGCTGGTGCCATGATGAGTGTGGATGAGACCCTCATGTGCTCCTTCCAGGTGGGTGTGGGGAAGCAAGGGGCTGGCAGGTCCTGGGGCTGAGCCCCGTGAGCCTGACTGGCTTTGTCTCTTCTAGATCCTCAAGCCCGCCGACAAGAACAAGGGGAAATATGGGCAGTTCAGTGGCCTGAACCCCGGTGGCCGACCTATCACCCCACCCCGCAATTCCGCCAAATCCAAGAAATAGCCCCCGTGTGCTGCCCCTCTGCCCCAGATGATGGATTAATTGTACAGAAATGTTGCCATGGGGGGGGGTCACACGGGGCCCTAGGGCCCACCCATCATGGGGAACGTGGAGCCTTGGTGTATTTTTCTTTTTTTTAATGAATCGATAGCAGCGTCCAATCCCCCAGGGCTCCCTCCTGCCTGTGGTGGCTGCAAGCAGGATCCTGGGGCCAAGTCTGCAGCTCAGGGCAATGGCAGGCCAGATTGTGGGTCTCCAGCCTTGCTTGGCCTCAGGGCTGGCAGCCGGATCCTGGGGCAACCCATCTGGTCTCTTGAATAAAGGTCAAAGCTGGATTCTCGCCATGGCCTCTGTCTCCCTTGTTCCAAACACTGGGCCTGGCAGCCCTTCTGCACAGAGCCACTGGAGAGTGCGGGGTTGCTGGGCCCCAGAGGCTCTTAGAATTCCAAGCCAGGGATAGAGTATTGGGAATGCAAGAAAAATAGTCTGCGTCATCCACATGGGGTCCCAGGGGTTTGCGCAGCACTTGAGGAAGAAACAGGCATGATTGGCAGAAGTGAATCAGTGGGGCCAGGTTTTTTTCTTATAAAGGTGAGTCTGAGGAAGACAGGTTTCCGGCCACTCCAGCCAGGTGGTTGGAGTCTGGCCTAAGGCTCAGTGTTTTATAAGAGGTGAGGAACCTCCTGTCAGATAGTAGCTCAAGGCCAGGTGTGGGAACAGACATGATTGGTTGGGGGGTGGGGGTGATAATAGGACTCAGGCCAGGCAGCTCCACGGTGCATGGTGGGCAGCCAGGCAGGGGCTGTGGAGGGAGCAGAACCGGCTTGGCTCCAGCAAGCCCACCTCTACGACCCTCCAGGGCTGGGGCTACACCTAGTCCAGGGCCTCTGGACACAGACTTCAAGTTCTCAGTTCAGCCTTCACCCTCACTGTCTTCAGCCAGCACAGGGCTGGGGCCCTGGGGGGAGTGTACAGGGGCCAGGATGGAGCCAAAGAACAGCGAGCGGAACTGGAAAGAGAAAAGAGAGTTCTGGGGGCTGCTCCTTTCCTCACTTCCCATCCCCTGCCCCCACCTCCAGCCCCTACCTTCTTGGGTGGGGGAGTCCCAGGCACTGTACTGGGCTCAGCTTCGTCTTCCTCTGAGTGGGGGTCAGGGCTGTGGGAGAGTTGACGGACAGGTGAAAGGGAAACGGAGGGCAGCACCCGTGAGCCCTCACTGCCTACGGTGGTTTCCATGGCGATCATGTAAGAGTCAATGTCGTCATTGGCAAAGTCATCCAGGTGGGATGTGCTGCAGGCAGAAACAGTGCCAGTGAGGAAGAGGGAGAGGAGAGAGGAAGGGCCCCACCTGGGAGGGCTCAGAGGGGGATCCAGGGCCTCATGACTGCTGGTGCTCTCTCATGGTTTTATTACTTCCTGATTTGGTTGGAAAGGAGAGGATGCTGGGGTTAAGTGGTGGCTTCCTGGAGGGGGTGGGCCTGGAATCCCTTTGATCAGAGTTCAGGTAGGGGCCTAAGGGAGGCATCCTGGGGTCTACTTTAGCTCAGCTGGGGGAAGGGAGAAGCCAGTCATGTGAGCTGGGCCACTTGAGGCCCAAGCCCCCCACCTTCCCAGGGGACAGGAACTGGAGAGCACTGGCGCCCAGGGACAAGCTGGGCAGGGGGCCAGACCAAACTTCCTCTGCTTGAACGACACTGGGCCCCTCCTCCCCAACCCACCTGCCCTTCCAGCCACCTGCTTCCCCCACTCCAGGCAGCTCCCTGCTCCCAGCAGCCCTTCCCTCCTTGGCCTGGAAGGAGGCTCAGAGGGGAGGCCTCAGCCAGACAAGGAAGCCAGCAGGACCTTGGGGATGCTTCTCTAGGTGGGAGGGGTCTCAGTACAGCTGACCGTGAAGGCTGAGCCTGCAGGACTGGAAGCTGTGAGCACTGTAGAGGTGGGGGCCCAACAGGAGAGTGTGTTAGGGGGAGGGGCAGAGGCTGCAGGCTCAGGCTGGGGTGCACAGAGAGGAGGGGTGGGTAGGCAGGTGCCCTCACCTGTAATCCTGAAGCTGAGGCACTGGCTGATGGAGCTCCTGGGAGCCTAGGTCCTTGGAGTGTGGGTCAGTCTCTGAGAGTGTGGCTAAGACAAAGTGGCCATCCAGCAGAGAGTCCTTGATGGTGAAGATGGCTGGTCTGGGCAGGGGACAGGGGCCCCAAGCTAGGTCATTCCATTGAGCTCCTGGCATCCCAGGGCCTTCCCCATCCCTTGTCCCCAGACTGGGAATTACCTGCCTGGAGCATCAAAATGAATGCTAAGATTCAAGTTTGCTGACTCTGCAAAGCTCAGGAGCCCCTGGGAGGAAAGAAACAGTGGGGTGAGGCCCTGGGCTGGGGAGGGAGGACAGGACAGTGAGTGCATGGCGGGGAAGCTCACCCGAAATTCCTTGAGGCAGAAAGTAACAGCCACCCCTTCTTGGGCCTGCAGCTGCTGGAAATCCTCCTCCCCAATGCTCATCTCAGTCATCATGGCTTTGACAGTGCTGTCTGTGGGGGCAGGAACAGGAGGAACCTAGGAACCTGGGCCCCAGCCCCCTCCATGCTCAGCTCTGCTCTGTCCCAGGCCACCCTGGCTCCTCACCTGCCTCCTCCTCCTCCTGGTAGCTGCGTAGGATGACCCTGCGGCCACGGCCAATGCCCAGTGTCACTTCAGCCAGTGCAGGAGGGAAGGGCAGAACAGCCTCTCCCAGGACCCTGTGAGGAGGGCAGAGCATTACACAGAATGCCTGGTCCTGCCCAGGGCCTCTGCTCTCAGAGGACCAGAGGCAGGGTGCTGACCATGCACGTGCATGCGCCTTGCATGCCCTGGGAAGGTGAGGACAGAATGAGCAGGATGTGGTCCCGGCTCTGTCAGAAGTTCCCAGGGTGTGAGAGAAGGGATAAGGCAGACAAGAGGACAAGAACAGAGCCCAGAGCAGGCAGCAAGGAGGACAGGCTGGCTAAACCTAGCCACACAGAGTTGGAACACCACACTCACGCTATCCCTACAAACTGAGCCTTCAGAAAGAGTCTTTGTCTTCTAAGGATACACACTGCTATAAAGAGGAAGTGACTGGAATTTGCCTCAAGTTAATTGCAGACAAGAGCTGGCAACTACTTTTATACGTATTTGAAACTGTCCATAAGAAAAAGAAACAATTACTCATTTAAAAAAAAAAATAGAGGAAGTGAGTGAGTGAAAAAAAACAACACTGCAGACCAAGGTGATAGCCTCTCCTCTTTCACTACCCAAGAGAGTCCTGAGCAGTGTTAGCTCAACAGAACCTGGAGAAACATGCCAGGACCCAAAGGGACTTTCAGTCACCATGAGAAATGAACAGGAACTCAGGCTACTTGAATGCAGCGTCCAGCATGGGGCAGGGCGAGAGCCCCCTCTTCTCTGAGCTGGTCCTTGCCAGGGGCCCTTGCTTCCACTGGAGTCCCCATTTCCCCGGCCCTGGACAGCCCTGTGCTCTGACTGCCCAGTGTATCCCCCAAGGCTGAGTGTTCAGGCAGCCTTCCTGGTGTATGACACCCCCACCCAGCCTCCTGCCTTGGCCTGGGGACTCCTCAAATCTGGATCGCAGGAGGTTAGGAAGAGAGGCTGCCCATGGATGGGCAACACCTCTAGAAGGATGGCCAGGCTGGATTTTGAACCTTTAAGCCACAAGGTTAAGGACAGACCTTCAAGGTTACTCAGGCCACACAAGAAATCTGATGGCAGGTCAGGGATGTGCTCTCTAGAAGAGGAATTAAAATGGGTGTGATTGGCCAGAAAGCCAGCCAGACTTTGAGATGGAAATTACAGGGTCATAAAGACAAGGAGAATGGAACAAGAGGGCACTGCCCTCATCCTTGCCAGCCTCTGCCACTAAAGAGCCAAACAAGGACCTGAGCACACACTGGGATGTATGATGTCTTTGAGGTTCACAGAAACTCCGTAGGGAAAATGGGGGAGATGCTTTCCTAAATTGGCCCTTGAGGCCCCAAGTAAGGAAGAGAGAGACCCAGGGCTGAGCTTGTCACTGGGGTGTGCTCACCGTGCTGGGGCGCGAAGCATGTGGGGGCACGAGGCTGGGTCAAAGACGGCCTGCAGGGACTCGCAGTCCTGGAAGGACAGGTTGTGAGTCTTCCTCACCCCTGGATGGGCAGACAGGGTCTCAGTGGGCCTCAGTGATCTCCCTCAACTTAGGGACCCTCTGGTTGATGAGCTGCCCACTCACCATACTTGCAGTGCAGCTGGACCACCAGGCAGCTGCTCCTGCCATTCAGGGAAATGCAGCATTTTTCCACAGTCTTCTCCAGCATCGCCAGCGAGCGGAAGACGGACAGGAAGGACTGAGTAGGGGAAGACATATCAGCCCAGCACTGTGCCTCCACCAGCCAGCTCTCACATTCCATGTAGGCCTCGGCCCATCATGTAACACTGAGAAAGGGGCTCCCATGACATACTTCCTAGCCTTGTTTATGCTCTTCCCTCTGCCTGAAATGCTTCAAAAGACTGCTTACCTTTTATGACAACCTGAATGTCCCCACCCTCTTATGTCCCTCTGTGGATGTCTTTACTATGCCCCTCCATGCATTTTAATTTTTTTGACATAAGGTCTAGCTCTGTCGCCAGGGCTAGAATATAGCGGTGTCATCATAGTTCACTGCAACCTCAAACTCCTGGGTCCAAGCGATCCTCCTGCCTCAGCCTCCCAAGGAGCTGGAACTACAGATGCATGCACCATGCCTGGCTAATTTTTTACGTTTTGTAGGGACAGGGTCTTGCTATGTTGCTCAGGCTGATCTCAAACTCCCAGCCTCAATTGATCCTTCTCCCTTCCAGTGTCGGGATTATAGGCGTAAGCCACTGTGCCCAGTCCCTCACTGCATTTTGCATGGGATTGCTCCTGCATGTCTCTCTTCCCCATTAGGATCTGCTGTGTGCCCCAGAGCAGAGGCACAGCTGGTGGAGGTTCCTCAGTTGGGACAGTGCCACTGCTGAGGAAAGGGTCTCACCTTCATCAGGATCTTACAGCGCAGCAGGTCCTGACCAGGGGTGATGGCCTGGTACTGCTGGAAGAAGAGCGGGGCCAACACGAAGCAGGCATAGGCAGAGCGGGAGGAGTTCACGGTCCGGAGGGAGAGCTGGGCCATGAAAAGCAGAAAAGCAGGGACAGGGATGTGGTGTGGGGGCACAGCCCTGCAGCCTGCATTTGCTTGCACACTTGCCCTAACGTCCTCCCGCTCCACCAACACCTGGTGAAACCCTCCTCCTTGGAGTCAGCTAGTATCTTCTCATGAATTCTGCAGTCTCAGCACTGCTCCCACCGTCAAGGGTCCGCACACTCTGCCCTTCCCCCTAGTTATCCTTAAGTCCACGCCACCCCACTGCCTTCAATTCACACACCGGTCTGGGAAGATCACAAGGCCCAAGCTGATGTCCCACAACTGGGGAGGAAACTGAAACTCAGCAGACAAATCTGCCCACAGTTACACTGCCTGCTGGAAGCGAGACTTGAGTCCAGGTTACTGGCTCCCGGTTGGCATCCCACCCCTCATACCCCAGCCCCTCACCCCGTCTTCCAAGGGTTCCAGGTAGAGCTCGTCCCCGATACGGGACAGGGCGTGGACGGCCTTGCCGAGCACTGCGGGGAGAGCAGAAAAGGGGTCAGGCTGGAGCCTCGGGCCGGCTCACATGTCCCCGCCACCAGGCCGACGCAAACTCACCCTTCACGTTGCCGCCCGTGACCAGGCACTTCATGCTGGCGCCGCTCCGAACCGGGCCTAGCCTGCGACCGGGCCGAGGCAGGCGGCTGGCCCGCGACAAGTAGCCCCAGCCGGTCGCGGCGGCCGCCGGACCCGGTTCCCTTAGCGCGCGTTGCCCCTGGCCGCCCCGCCCCCGCCTGTCTATTGGTCCACACACCGGCGCCTCCGTCACGTGAGAAAAACGCTCACAGACCCGCTGTCAGGTGACCGAGTCCGTTTCCGGGGCTGGGCCCCTATCACGCGACTCGGGCGCGCTTGCGGTTCGCTTCTGGCTCTCCAGTCCTGCCGCTGACCCTCCCGCGCCCCGGGTGCTGGGCCGCTCGGCCGGGCGCGCGGCGGCTGCGCACCGCAACGCGAAGAGCAGTGAGGACGCAGCCCCAGGGCTCGAGGCGCCTGGTGCAGTGGACCGAGCACTGGGCTCGGAGTCGGAGATGTAGGGGCAAGCCCTCCTGGTCACTAACTTAGAACACGTTTCTGGACGTCTGTACGGGGATACAGGGTAGAAGCAAGACCGTCCGCACCCAGTCCGGGCTGGGGACTCGGACACAAGCAGCAGTCACCAGCTGTAAAAAGAAGTCAAAGCAACTTGCTGCAGGAGCCAAGGGTGGAAGGTGGCTTGTTCGTTCTGGCTTTGAGGATCCTTTATTGGTTCTCTTCATTGATATTTGAAGGAAGAAGAAAAGGTTCTTCAGGCAGAAAGGGGTAGAAGGCAGAGGGAAGAGCAAGAGTAAAGGCTTAGCGGTGCGTGGGCTCTGCGCCCCTGGGGAGGGGAGGGGGCTGCCAGATGCCGAGGGGCACTACTAGGAAGCGCTGGAAAAGTTTTAGAACGGTAGATTGAGGGTAGTTCGCGGTTATGTGCATTTTTATAAGACCCCAGACTGTGTGAAAGAAAGGGGTTCCTCAGTGGATCTTCCCCTTACCCTGGGCCCCAAGTCCCACGTGTGAAAGTGGAAGGACTCGCTGACCCCTCGTTCTCCACAGTACCAAGGCTCTGTGGTTCTTTTTTTTTTTTTTTTTTTTTTTTGAGACAGAGTCTCGCTTTGTTGCCCAGGCTAGAGTGAGGGTCGTGGGGTCAGCCTAGCTCACAGTAACCTCAAACTCCTGGGCTCAAGTGATCCTCCTGCCTCAGCCTCCTGAGTAGCTGGGACTACAGGCATGTGCCACCATGCCCAGCTAGGTTTTTTTTCTATGTATATTAGTTGGCCAATTAATTTCTTTCTATTTATAGTAGAGACAGGGTCTCGCTCTTGCTCAGGCTGGTTTCGAACTCTTGACCTCGAGCAGGAGTTCGACCTCCACCCGCCTTGGCCTCCCAGAGTGCTAGGATTACAGGCATGAGCCACCGCGCCGGGCCTGCTCTGTGGTTCTTTGAAGTGTCCTGGGCATCCCTTCGTTCCTGTAGGGCTGGTCTGTGCGTTACTCTGGTCTTCAGTAGTGCAGAGGATAGATTTGTCCCTGAGCCCCTTGCCCTCCAGCCTCATTTAAAAAAAATTATTTACCCCCATAATATGCCGAAATAAAAAAAAAAAAAAGTGGAAAAAAAAATTATTGGCCAGGCGCTGTGGCTCACGCCTGTAATCCTAGCACTCTGGGAGGCCGAGGCGGGCAGATTGCTCGAGGTCAGGAGTTCGAAACCAGCCTAAGCAAGAGCGAGACCCGTCTCTACTATAAATAGAAAGAAATTAAGTGGCCAACTAATATATATAGAAAAAATTAGCCCGGCATGGTGGTGCATGCCTGTAGTCCCAGCTACCTGGTAGGCTGAGGCAGAAGGATTGCTTGAGTCCAGGAGATTGAGGTTGCTGTGAGCTAGGCTAATGCCATGGCACTCACTCTAGCCTGGGTAACAAAGCAAGACTCTGTCTCAAAACAAAAAAGCAAACAAATAAAAAAAATTATTGATGCATCATAATTGTACATATCGATGGGGTACATGTGATTGTGTCATGCCTCTCTCTTGTTTACATGCTTCAGTGGTTGCCATAAAATCCAAACTCTACCCTGAACCTGTAGGAGCCCCTCCACCCATCTCCTCCCCTGATAGCCTGTTGTACCTGCCACTTGCTCTCCCATCTAGGGATCTTTGCACGGTCTTCCCACTTCTCACATGGTGGCTCTTCTCTCCTTCAGGGGTCAGCTGCAGTTGCCCTTCCTCAGCTAGGCCTTCTCTGCCCCCACCCCACCCTGTGGTCTCTGGCTGGGCCCTTGCCCTGTTTTAGTAGCAGCGCTTACCACAACTCCGCATTATCTCCTGCATGTGTTTACTTGCTTTTGATCTCCTCCCCCGCCCATGGAAATCAGTAAAGCCTTCCCAGCTCCTCCACCTCTGTCCCACACTCATTACCTGAGCATCCCAGCTGGGACAGGAGACAGAAGCATAACTCCCTAGAATAGGCAACGGAGGGGAAGGCTGCAAAGATTCACATGTTTCTGCCCCTGACCCCTATATGCTATAGGGTCCTATGGCCTTGAGGTCCTTGGAGCAAGGCCCTAGGCAGGGGGGAAGGGAGATGGAATTTCCTTGGGCCACTTCATGAGTCTTCAGTCACCCTCCTATCCCCGCGCCAAAAGTCAGAAACCATCTGAACCTTCTGCAGGGCTTAGAAAACAGAAAATGGGCTGGACGCGGTGGCTCACGCCTGTAATCCTAGCACGCTGGGAGGCCGAGGTGGGCGTATTGCTCAAGGTCAGGAGTTCAAAACCAGGCTGAGCAAGAGCAAGACTCTGTCTCTATTAAAAATAGAAAGAAATTCATTGGCCAACTAAAAATATATAGAAAAAAGAATTAGCCGGGCATGGTGGCGCATGCTTGTAGTCCCAGCTACCCGGGAGGCTGAGGCAGAAGTATCACTTGAGCCCAGGAGTTTGAGGTTGCTGTGAGCTAGGCTGATGCCACGGCACTCTAGCCCAGGCAACCGAAATGAGACTCTATCTCAAAAAAAAAGAAAACAGAAAATGGCCTGGAGCTGGGAGTCAGGAGACCTGGGTTTCACGTCTGGGATCCAACACCGACTTGCTGTGTGATGTTGTATAAGTCCCTCCCTGTCTTGAGCTGTTTCTTCATCTGTACAATGTGATGGAGAGGGCCATGGGGGGAGCACACTGAGGTCCCTTCCAACCATGACGTGCTGGGATTCTGAAGGAGCCCTGCAGCTTCTCTGTCCCCTTCATCTGCCTGCAGTGGGGGAGAGAAGCAATAATCAGTTGGCTGTCCTGCTTGCCCTCTCCCTGTCTGCTGGGCTGTGGGGCTGGAGGGAGCTTTCCAGTGCGAGGCGGAGAAGCTTCCCCAGGCTTGCAGCTGGCATATCACTAGTGCTCTTCTGGTCCATTGGGCAATAAGGAGCTCGGAGCCACCAGGAACCCTTTGTGTTGGGTGAGGGATGGGTATAGGGACCCAAAGAGAATTTGGAGACTTGGGTGTAGCTCCAGCCCCACTCATAAATGGCCTCAAGCAAGTCCAGGTTCCTCTCTGGGCCTGTTTCTTCCTCAATAAAATGAAGGTGTTGGGTGAGATGCTCTCTCAGGATTCTTTCAAACCCCAAATTTTTACAGTCTTTGCCATATCCCACAGTAGAGGTGGCCTTCTGTGAGTAGGTAGGCATGCAAGTATGTGTTAATGTGTGCATGTGGGGAAGGTGTAGCAGATACGGAATAGAAGAAGGGAAATTGTTGGGAAATTTCTTCTCTTCAACTACCACTTCTCACCCAGCTGATTAGGTTTGAAGTAGCAGGCAGTCCAAAGCTTGAGATCTTGGTATGCAGTAATTCATTCATTCAACATATTTTGGGTGCACTTTTCCACAGGACAAAAATCCCTCTTCTCGTGGGGCTTCTGCCCTGGTGTAGAGAGACAGACAACAAAATAAACAAGTCAGTCACATCGTATGCTAGAAGGTGGTGGCTGTTGCAGAGAAAAAGAAAGCCCTGAAAGGGGGAGAAGAGTGTCAGGAGAGAAGATCTTCAGTGCTAAATAGCCTGGCCAGGCTGGCTTCGCTGAGAATTGGCTATTTGAGCAAAGACCTGAGGGAGTGAGCCCTGCAGACAGCTGGGGACAAGCACTCTGAGGGAATGGCCAATGCCAAAGCTCTGAGCAGAAGTTTGGGCCAAGTCAAGGTCCCTGAGCTGGGGAGGGCTACAATCTAGTCGGGGGAAACTGACATCAGTCAAAGAATCACCAAAGTAAATGTGAAATTACACCTTTGAAAGGGGCAGGAATGGTGATGACATGGGCTATAAGAGCATGTCACTGGGCACACCTGGTCCGGGGTATCAGAGAGGGCTTCCTGGAAGAAGGAACAGTCTGAGAGAGGTGAGGCATGGGGAACAAGTTAACCAAAAAAGTGCATTCGCTGAGAAGTCATTGGTGAGGATGATTTGCCAGGCACTGCTCTGTCCTACCACAGATGTCCCCTGCAGCCCTCCTTATAGACACAAGAGCAAAGGCAGGATGACTCATGGGTGGCATTTTGCCAGATTGGGATAACCAATAGGTAGAAGGGCAGAGGAGTTTAGGGCTTGGGAGTTCACCCTGGTCCATCTGGATCCAGTCTGTGCACAGGCAGAAAGCGGTACAGCGTGGTTACTCTGGGCTAACCCAGCGGGCGTGGCAGCTCTGAGTTGCTGGGTGCTAAGCTGGGGGAGCACCATTTGGCCTGCTTGTGATGAGTTTGTGGCATGCCAGGTGTTGCCACCCCCTGCTGAGCTCTGCCCATGCCTTTCCCATTCCCTGGCATTTCTCCCAGCAATCAGAACACTGTTTGGCACTCAATAGTGGTTTAACAAGTCTGTGTTGAATGACTGAAGAGTAGAGGATTCAGAGAGGTCACAAGACTTGAACCCAGGTTGTCTGTTGAGGTTGAGAATGTGTTTCTAGGTGCCAGACTGCCTACATCTGAATCCTGGCTTTATCACTTAACAAGTTGTGTGAAAATGGACAAATTGCTTATGTTCTCCAAGCCTCAGTTCCCTAATCTGTAAATTGGGGGTAACTTCAGTCTCTGCCTCAAAGGGCTATTGTGGGGATTGATTTAGTTAATGTTTATGAAGCTCTTAGAATCTGCTGTTAGCATTGCTATTCTTATGGTTGCTGTGTTCTGCCACCTCCCTCTCTGGTGTGTGTCCTCACAGTATCGTAGGGTCAAGACTAGAGACGAGTCATCGCCCTAGATGAAGCCAGGGCAAGTCCACACTAGGAACCCAGGAGCAAGTATCTTCAAAGAAATATCACAGAGAATAGGTCTGGAGCCCAGACATTAGGAAATTTTCTGAGGCCTCTTGGGTAGGGGCAGAAGAGTCAAACCAGGGGGAAGAGGCTCAGGAGGAAGGCTGCTGCTGCTTCTAGCTGTGCCACGTGCTGGCCACACGACTCTGGGCCCTCAGTGTCCTCTGCCTCCCAAGAAGAGTTTGGGTCTTTGCCTGCCTTGCAAGCTGCTGGATGCTGGCATGAGATAATGGACGTCCCCACACTGCCAGGCACTGTGCACAAACCGGGGATCAGGTTTTTTAAGTCTGCAGGGCTGGAGGTGGAGAGGAGATGGGATGGAAATTTTTAAACCCACAGTGGGGATGAGAAGGGGGAAGCTCAGGCTTGTTCACCAAAACCTGGCATTCTGGAGTTACAGGGCCCCCTTGGAGCGCAAGTGAGGTAAGTTTAGGACAAATCAAAGGCAGTGTACTTCACCCAGCAGGGGAGGATGCCGATGGAACTCATTACCCCAAGATGTGGTCTTGGCTGGAAATATAAATAGCTTCACAAAAGGTTTAGATAAATCCATGGATGACAGCTCCATTCATGGGTTAGAAGGGGAAGGAGGCTGTTTGGGGCCTGTTGTCCCCCCCAACCCCTGCACCGGGACGACATCAGGGATGTGACCTGGCCTCCCTAAATGATCCTTTTGCACCCCTGTTGGAGGCAGGCTGCAGGCTGCACGGGCTCTAGGAGGCAATGCTGTGTCCCTATAAGCTGGAGCCTGGCCTGAGTCCTGGGCCCTTTCCTCCCCCTCCCCCATACTCCCTATTTACTGTGTGGGGGAGAGGCCACCACCAGCTTTGGGGAAAGCATCCTGGCTGCGCCGTCCCCTGAGGGACCAGCAGAGGGAGACAGACACCGCATCCTGTCTCAGTTCGCAGAACAGACGTGGGGCTGATGGGCCTTGGGCAGGGTCAGGCAAGCCTCTGTGGGTGCCGGCTTCGTGCCATGTTGCGTAGGGGCCCACATGGTGAAGACAGTCTGCTTGGCTGGGGTGGGCTTACTACAGGGGAGATGGGGTGAGGAAGGAGATTTCAGGGAACTAACTAGTCGCAGGGTGTGGAGGGGGCTGCTAATTAAGAGCAGGGTGGCTCTGGAGCCAGGCTGCCTGCCTGTGTGATGCTGGGCAAGTTATGTAACTCTGTGGCCTCAGTTTCCCCCTGGTACAATGAAAAGTTCAACAGCACCCTGCTTTCAGGACTATGTGAGACTATCTGTGTGCTGTATTTAAGTGTTCCATTGCCGTGCCAGGCAATTAGTAAGTGCTCAGTAAACAGTAGCTATATCCTACATGGGCAGGAGACAGAAGTCTCTTCAGTCTCCTTGGAGCTCTGCAGCGCACAGAGCCCTTTTGCTGCATGGTCTCACCGCAGCCTCACCACTGCGCTAGAAGCCTGGCAAGGCCGAGAGGCCATCTTGTGAGTGCTAGCGCTGGGCTTTCTGATGCTAGAGAATCCAGGGATCATTCCAGGTTCGCTACAGAGCTGGAGGCTGGAGGCAACCTGCCTCAGTGCCCTGGTTTGCACTGAGCCTCCTGGCACATCCCTGGTGGGTATTGAAGTCACCTTGCCCTCTGTCTCAGCAGACCACAAGCCCCTGGCGGGCAAGCTGTGTGTCTCTGTAGGGCCACACTGTTCAGCAAGGCATTTATAGTATATATAGTAGGGGCTTCAGTAGGCTTTGGGAAGTTATTGTACCCCATAGGTCCGAACGCCAGCTCCTCCCCAGCCTCTGTACTGGTTCCAGTCCAGGTGTGGCCCTCTTTTTGTCCCTTGAATTCTCCCTGCCCCCTCTGTGACATCTTTCCTAACATCTCCTCCCTCCTCTGACCTTTTTCTTCTCTGTACTATAGGTCTTTGTATACCTTCTTAAGTTCCTATTTCTTTCTTTCTTTCTTTTTTTTTTTTGAGACAGAGTCTCACTTTGTTGTCCAGGCTACAGTGAGTGCCGTGGCATCAGCCTAGCTCACAGCAACCTCAAACTCCTGGGCTCAAGCAATCCTCCTGCCTCAGCCTCCCGAGTAGCTGGGATTACAGGCATGCGCCACCATGCCCAGCTAATTTTTTCTATATATATTTTTAGTTGGCCAATTAATTTCTTTCTATTTATAGTAGAGGTGGGGTCTCACTCTTGCTCAGGTTGGTTTCAAACTCCTGAGCTCAAACAATCTGCCTGCCTCGGCCTCCCAGAGTGCTAGGATTACAGGCGTGAGCCACTGCACCCGGCCTTAAATTCCTATTTCATTTGACACATTTTGCAAGGGTCAAAGGCTGAAACCGAAATTAAGGACTACAGGGTAGACCTCAGAAAGATGCCTGTGGGTGCTGGGGAGTGGGTGAACTCTTCACAGACCCAGGCCACCCATGTCTTCTGGACACCCTGAAGGCCTAGCACGGGGCTGGCACACGGTTGGCTCCTTTCCTCCCTTCTGAGCCAGCTGTACCCTGAGATCCCACCCTTCCCACCTCTAGCCCTTCTTCACTGCTACAAGAATGCTGCCTGGGATACAAGGTCAAATCCTCAGGAGTTGTTTATTGTGAGGGAAGAGAGGAGACATATCCTGAGATTGCACTAAGGTAGAGAGTGGCAGGGCCCCAGAGTTATGTGGCTGTGCCCTATGGTGGGGACGCAGATGGGGCAATGGGGACAGGCTGAAGAAGAGGTGAGGATGAAATAGAGGAGAAGGCTTGGATGTGCAGCCCGAGGGCTCGCAGGTGACAGGTGCATTGTAGCAGAGGGGCCATCATTAGCAAAGACAAAGGTCTGGGCTGGCACAAGGGACAGCCAGCAAGGACACTGAACACTGCTGATTGCTTCTAAGTGCTGGTGATTTGACCTATGTCCACTCAGTTGTCCCTTATTCTGAGGAAGGTACTAGTATCATAAACCCTGTTTTTTTTTGTTTTGTTTTGTTTTGTTTTTTTGAGACAAAGTCTCACTTTGTCTCCTGGGCTAGAGTGTCATGGCGTCAGCCTAGCTCACAGCAACCTCAAACTCCTGGGCTCAAGCAATCCTTCTGCCTCAGCCTCCTAGGTAGCTGGGACTACAGGCATGTGCCACCATGCCCGGCTAATTTTTTTTTTATATGTATATATTTTTAGTTGGCCAATTAATTTCTTTCTATTTTTAGTAGAGATGGGGTCTCGCTCTTGCTCAGGCTGGTTAGAACTCTTGACCTAGAGCAATCCGCCCGTCTCAGCCTCCCAGAGTGCTAGGATTACAGGCGTGAGCCACCGCGCACAGCCCTCAACCCTGTTTTATAGAGGAGAAAACCAAGGTGTAGAGGGGTTAAGTGACTTGGCCAAGGTCACACAGCTGATAGAGGTGAAGCAGGCACTCTTCCAACAATGCTGGAATAGCAGGCCAGTAAGATGGGACTCTGCATCACTGCATCATGGGGGTCCATCCTCTGACCTGGGGGCGGGGCAGGAGAACAGACAGTCTGGAGAAAGCAGTGAGAACCCTGGAGGAGGGAGGATGGGGGGGAAGGAGGGAGCAGGAGGAGCCGGCAGTGAGTCAGCAGGGCAGGATAAGGATCTTCCAGCCCAGGGAGAGGTAACCCCACTCCTCTGCCAGGGGAGACGGAGTCACAGAGCCTGCGGCATGGGTTGGCCAGGGCAACGGAACATCCTGGGAGAATGTGGCAGGGAAAGCTCCTGGCAGGCAAGGGAGGAGTCGAGCACCTGGGGGTATCCCTTCCGCCCCTGCCCTCTTCACACACCCATTGCCCAGACATCCTGGCACACGGGGAGACAGCCCGGGCAGGGCCGGGGAGAGGCAGGTAGGCAGCAGGCCTGCAGGGGGTGGGGAGCATGTTCTTTGGGAGGCCTGAGCTGGGTCAGGTGTGGATGGGGGACCTAGGGCAGGACCAGGCCATTGCTGAGGTAAGAGGCTCTCTGCCCCAGGGTTTCTGCTGACATCACAGCCAGCTCAGGGTGAGGCAGGGCCCTCTGGGCTCTTGTCCACTGGCAAGAAAGGGAAAGTGTGCATTCACACGCCCACCTACCTCCCACACACCCAGAAACAGGGCCATTTAACCCCCCCCCATGTCCCCTTCGACCGCTGCACACGCGCACTGGAGGGAGCGCGCACACGGCGGTGGGGAGGAGGCTCCTCCGAGGGGTGTGAGTCCTGGGGTACTGAACTACTTAGGCCTCACTTTGCCAGCCACTGAGCAGCAGCCCCAGGAAGCAAAGGGAAGCCCTTGCCCTGGTTCTGTTAGTGGGTGGCCATCTAACTCCCAGTGTAATGCTCATTCCATGATTCCAAACTTGCTGCTAATGGAATCCAGAATTCTAGCTGAGCTCTCCAGTGCTCTTGGGGACTAGCCTCTCCTGCCCCCCTAGCCCAGTGGGACACTGTCAGTTCATGTCAGTGGTGAGTGGTGGGCAGGACAGCCTAGGTCACCCTCTGTTCCACATCAGGACTCTCCAGGTACTGGAGGACTCTATGTCCCAAGGAACATCTTAGTGTCCTGAAGAGACCAGTTATGTCTGGGGCTAGATGGCTCAGCAAAGTCTCCCCTCAGCACCCAGACTCTTTGCAAGAGTCCGCTTCTGCTCCCCCATCTCCAGGATGGCACCTGCGTGGTATCATTAAAAGGGCATGTCACTGAGGTTAGACAGTACTGGGTTCTCATCCTGGTTCTACTGCTTACAGGATTGTGACTTGAGACGAGTGACTTCATCTTACCAAGCCTCAGTTTCCTTGTATAAATGGGGAAATGATAGCTCCTACCTCATGAGGTTATTGTAATGATGAAATGAAACAGTGCCCATGCCTGATGTGGGGACAAGCTCAGTGCATTTAAACTATTGTCAGTATTTAAGCAAAGTAAATGTTAGTGAGAAACACTAGCATGGCAGCAGGCTAGGGGGTCACCTTGGCAGGCATGTGCCTCTCCTGCCCATACCCAAGGCAGCCTCCACCCCTCCATCCCATGGCCCCTTACGGTTCTTCTCTGTGTCCCCAGCACCTGGCATGGGTGGTACTTAGGGAATGTTTGGTGAATAGTTGAATGAACTAGTGTATGTCCCTTATTTCCAGCTGGCAGACCTCTCTGGGCTTCTCCAGTACCACACTCCTGCTTACCTGTCAGGAGGGGACCAGACTAGAGGCTCCCCCAGCTTAGGGATCCTGGGCTGAGGTCCCTTTGATGCTAATTCTCCAGCTGTGCAGGAGGTAGCATTTGTTGTTTGTTCGTTTGGGCACCTGGAGAGCTTCCCTGGGGATGTTAGCTTTGTGGGGAGGGAGGAGTGGGATATTCGCCAGTCCCTGAGCCAACACTGACTCACCCTCGCCTCTTGGAGGGCAGCTCAGTCATCACCTGGTGCCAGCTCTGCCCCCCCGCCAGCTACCTCCCACCATAGATGGGGCCTGACTTGCCACCCACCGTAGATGGTAAGGCCTGGAGTCTGGAAAGCCAGAGAAGGTGGCAAACCAGTGTCCCCATCATCAGCTCACTGAATATTCCCACCATCCTGTGGAGAGAAGGGCAGAGGTAGTCATACCCCATTACACAGAGAGGTGACAGGCTTGTCCTAAGGCCACATTGGCCAATTGGAAGCAAGATATCCTGACTCCTAGCCTACTTCGTGCCTGCTGACGGGAGCCCTGTGGGCTACACCCAGTGATACCTCTGTGTTTTGCCTGTGGTTGCCACCGTACTTCCTGCTCAGTCCACCCACATGTCTACCCTGAAGTGCCCTCTCCTCCCGGATGCTCTCATTGGCTCTAAATGCACCCACTACCACCTATAGCTGCTCTCAGATGGTTTAATGAGTGTCCCAAGACTGTGAAATTCTTGAAGGCAGGGGTGGGTTTTCCTTGTCCTCTCTGTCCCTTACAGCAGCAGCCCCCAACATTTTTGGCACCAGGGACCAGTTTCATGGAAGACAGTTTTTCCACAGAGGTTGGGGGCCTAAGGGGTAGGATGGGGGGGTGGAGCCGGAGGAGCTCAGGCTGCGGCACCAGCGATGGGGAGCGGCCATGAGTACAGATAATGGTTCTTTGCTGGCTCCCCTGTCCCCACTCACTTCCTGCTGTGTGTCTCCCCATCCCTCAATTTCATAGAAGATACTTTTTCCATAGTGGGAGTAAGGGGGTGGCAGGGCTCTGCTGCCCGGTCCCTAACAGGCCACAGACTGCTACAGCCCAGGGTTGGGGACCTCAGGTTTACAGGATCTAGCACCTAATAGAGACTGAGAAAATGCCTGCCTATACAATGTACCATGGGGACAGGTGTCTCCTCTAAACTCTGTGCTCCCCACCAGCAATCCCAGATTGTGTTTCTGAGAGCCACAGGGGAGCAGGAACTCTCTGAGGTCCCCCAGATGGAGATAAGAGGGCAGCCACCTGTCCTGCTCTACCCCAGGGAAACCCTGGAGGGGCTGCTCCTTCGCTATCTTTCCTTTCTTCCTTCTTCCCCCAATTCCAGCAGTCTCCCCTCATTTGGGGTTTTGGCAGAATAAAGGCATTATTCCAGCCCCCACCCCAACCCAACTGGCAGCTCCTAGCCTGCTGCCTTTGCCCAGACATGGCAGAGGGGCACTGGCAGCTTGGAAATAGAGTTGATTTTCCCTTTGGCAGTGTGGAAGATGGGGGAGGGCAGAGGTTTGGCCCCCACTAGGTGAGGGGAGAGGGCAGGTATACAAGTCCAGACAAGAGGCAGAGGTAGAACACGACTTTCCCAGCTTTTGGGGTCATTACATTAAGAATCAAAGACAAACTGGGAATCTGGGGGGTTGTGTATAAAGCCAATTGTCCCTACACCTACCTGGCCTGGGTCCCTGTTTCAGAGCTGCAGCCCTCAGTTCCTGCAAACCAGTGCTTTCCAGATACCCCCCAGGTGAATGTTTGCTGGGGATGGCATTGTCCACTCTCCTCTCTTCTGCTTTAATCTCTTCCTCTTCCTCACCCAGCTCCTCCTTCCTCCTCAGCTCCTGCCTCCTCCCCTCTTTCTCACTCCCACCCATGTGCGTCTTTGTGTCTCCTCTTTCCTTCCCTGGTCCCTTCTCTTTTCTCACTCCTCTGCAGCCCCCACTCTCCTGCTTCAGCTCCCCTCCTGTCTCCTGCCCCTCCTCCTCTCCCCGCATGGGGCTGCTTTCTCCCTGACTCAGCAAGGTGCTTTATAAGGTGCTGAGGGGCTCAGCCAAATCCAAACCACATTGTGCAGACTCTCCACGAGGCAAGAGGCTGCAGAGCAGAGGGAGAAGGGCCTGAGCTGCTGCCCTTCCCTTCTTGGCTCCCTCCTTCTGAAAGGGTAGCTGCTAGGGATACCTCCTAGCCAGCCTCAGTGCCAGTCAGGCGTGGGCATCTGCCTTCTTGCCCTTTACATAGGCATCAAAAGATCATTGGGCTCACCCACCAAGAATGTCACTGAAACTCCAGGGTCCTGGCTGGTGGGGGCAGGGAGAAGGTGAGGAGGGAAGAGGGAGGCCCTGAGCACTTTTCACAAGGGCCCCTCCAAGGCAGTTTTCCTCAGAGCTGCTACCAACATCCCACAGGTTCCCTGCCCCACACCCCAGGCCAGCTCTCCTTTCCCAGCTCTTTTTCTCCTTGTTTAGGAAAAAGAAAGGAAGAAAGGGGGGGGGGAGGAGAGAGAGAGAAAGAGAAGAAAAAAAAAAAAAAACCCAACCCAACAACAAAGTCTGTCCCACTCCAGTGAGGTAATTGAAAACAAACTTCTTCCCCACCCCCCCACCCCCCCACCTCACTTCTCACAGTGTAGAAAAGGGAAGAGCTGCCCTGGGAGCTCAGCGCTGGCCATGACCACGATGCCTGCTCTAACCCACAGGCTGGAGGGGCTGTCACTGGACTGGCAGGGCGCCCTCCTTTCCCAGGGGCACCGGGGCAAGAGTGAGGGACAGAGGCTCTGATGTCACTTCAGGCAGTGGCACCACCTTCCAGGTCTGGCCCACCAAGGGGCCTCTTCCACTTTGAAACAACAAATCAACAACAACAACAAAAGCAACTTATCACCATATGATTTAATTGGTGGTGTGGCTATAGAGCACCCAAGACTTGGAGACCAAATGACTGTCCTCCAAGAAAAATCATGAAGTGGGGCTGTCCACAAGCCCTGGGTGAGAGCGGTTTCCTCTGTGCTTACTCTCCCTGGCAGCCCTTTGGAGAGGGAGAAAGGGGGAGGGAGACCCTGTAGGGAGGGTCTAGGCTTATGGGTCCCTAGGTGTCCTGCCCAGCAAGTCCCAACCCAGGCCTCAGGGAAGGAAGAAGAGGACTCCACAGCCAAACCACCCCTACCCTCACCACCAGAGAAAACCAACAACCCCAAAACCCAAAGGAAGAAGAATGCCAAATGTCTTTATGGGGAAGCAGTTCACAAATGGGGACGCTTGGTCTGTCCATCGCCTAGAATTGGGAGCATTCTCGCTGAGTCACTGGAGAAGCCTCTGGTGTTGAAACTGGTCCGGTGCCTCGTGCTGATTAATGAATTACAAATCCCCCACCCATGTGCATGCTCCCTGGTCACTGGAAGAAGAATGAGCTGGGCAGTGGGCCTGTGGTGCCCTCTTCCTACCCCCCAGGGGGCATTGTGAGCCGGTTAGTCACCTGCCCCAGCCCCTGGCGCCTCACTGAGCTTTAGCTTTTGGAAATGGGACAAGCGGCGGGACAATAGGCCAGGGGGGCGGTCAGCCCAGACAAAGGGCAGCAGGAAAAACACCATCACTTGCTTCGAGGCCAGCTCGTTGGCATTTAGGAGAGTGTGTCATTGCATTTACTTAGGGGGAAGTGGGGGGAAGGTTAGAGGCGAGGAGGCAGAGGTAGGGTGAGAGCAGGGACCCTGCGCACGGGGCAGGGGGCAGGCGGCCCCAGGCGACACCAGGAGAGAACCTCACACTGAGGCCACCCCACTGTCCAGGCTCTCGGGAGTCTGCAGACTGATGCCCTTCCCGCCCCCTCCCCCAGGAGGCCCAGGGTGGTACCACGGCAGCCTCGCCTCACCTCACCCCCCCTCGGTGTTGTGGGAGGGAGAGGGAGCCCCAGAAGCCCTCCCTTCCCTCCTCCCCCCTCCTCCCCCCACCCCGGGGAGGGCCGCTACAATTTGTGGTTACAGCTTTACACGTCAGAAAAAAAAAAAAGTTTGCAGAATGTCCCACACCGAAAAAAAAAAATCCGAAACCGAGCGAAAAAAACCTGCGAGTGGGCCTGGCGGATGGGATTATTAAAGCTTCGCCGGAGCCGCGGCTCGCCCTCCCACTCCGCCAGCCTCCGGGAGAGGAGCCGCGCCCGGCCGGCCCGGCCCCCAGCCCCATGGACCTCCGAGCAGGTAGGAGCCAGGCGTCCGAGGCCCCGGCCCCCGCCCCCACCGAGCAGCCACGAGATCCGGTTCCCGTCCTTCCCCCGACACCCCGGGAAGCCCTGTGCCGGGGCTCGGGGCCGGAGGAGGCACGGCGGGGCGCCCTCGAGAGGGGCCGGGTGGGGACGCGGCATTCTTGGAGTCCGCTCGGTGGGGCCAAGAGGTGGCCAGGGGTGCGGCGGGGAGCCCGGACGACTCGCAGACCTGGGGAGGTGGCAACCTGGAACCCCAGCGAGATGGGGTCCCGGGGAACCCGCAGACCGAGAGCCCAACGCAAAAGTCGGGGCGAGCGAGTCCGAGGCGGGAGCAAGGCTGTGGGAGGGAGACGCCGGGAGGGGAGGAGGGGGCTGGGGAGAGGAAGAGGGAGGGAGGCAGGGGGGAGCCCGAGGCCGGGCCGGCGGGAGGCGAGGGGAGGCCGACACCTCGGGCCGCGTCGCTCCCTCCCCGGCCCGCAGGGAGGGGAAGGCGGGCGGGAGAGCGGAGAGGAGGGTGGGGGGCAGAGTCGAGCCTGGCTGGGCCCGGCCAGACGGGCCGGGCGGCGGGACTCGCGGCTTCCTCGCTGCGCGCGGCGGCGCGGCCGGAGCCCTCCATGCTGCCCACGGCCGGGGAGCCGGCGGCAGGTAGGGCGGGCGCGCGGGCGGCGGCAGCTAGCCCCCGGCCCGCCGTGGCCTGGGAGTGATTACTGCAGGGGCGCGGGGGGCGGGGGGACGCGGGCGCAGCCCGGCCCGACCGGCAGGAAAAAGTCCGTCACCCGCCGGGGAGCGGCGGGAGCCCTGCGGCCCGCGGGACGGTGGGCGGGCAGGGCAGGGAGTTGACGCGCGGGAAAGGGCAGCGGCCGAGCTCGGGAGCCCGGCGCCCCGACCCCGCCCCCGCCGCCGGGAAGGGAGCAACCGGGCGGGAGCGGGCGGGGGGCGGGGCCGGGGGCGCCGGGGCCACACAGGGGGAAGGCGCTGCTGCCGGGAGGGGTTCAGGAGCGAGAGGTCACCGCCGAGGAGGGAGGGCCATCGAGCTGCCGCTGCAGCCGCACAGTTCCCGGGCCGAGCCCTTGGAACCTTAGGTCCCCGGGGCCTCGCCAGAGCCTCCTCATCGTTGCTCTCCCCACTTTACTTTTCCAACACCACACTGGGCTCCAGGAGCCGTCCCTACAGACCCTCAATCTCAGAGGACCCCATTTTCGCCAGGGGCCAGCCTGGCCCTCCCCTGTGGGGTAGAGGGGGCTTCCAGGAGAGGCGGGGAAAACTGGCGGTGCCGGCACGGCAGGAGCAGTCTGAGCCTTGGAGAGAGGCTTGGGTAGGGGTGCGGACGCATTCTCTGTCCGACGCTGTTTCTCTGACCCTGGCAGACCTGTGCCCTGCTCCTCAGCACACACTGGCCCTCGCATGGACACAGGTACATATTCCCGTAACAGCCCAGATGTGCTCCCCCAACTAGCTCAGATACACTCGCTGCCCTGGAGCTACACACAACCAGGGAAGGAAACGGTCAGAGATGGTAGCAACTGTCACCCAGCAGCCCCAGAAATGACACTTCTGACTAGTGTAATGGCTCCCTCTTCCCTCCACTCACAGACCCACACTCCTGTCCCGTTCACACTTCTGCACACCACCCCCTACACACCAGCTATTCTGCTCAGGGACACTTCACATTCCTCCCCACAATCCCACCTGCCTATTCACACCCTGCTCCTGCCCACTCGCTCCCAGCCCCTCCCGCACCCTCTTGATAACAACACCCTTTCTAGCTCACCCGCAGCTTGCCCTGCACTATTTCCTTCACTTCTTCCCCTGCCTCTGGCTTTCAGCTGGCTGCACAGCAGCCCCCTGGCTTCTCCCTGAGCACACCCAGGGCCCTCTTGTGGCACAATCAGGAACCCTTTACTCCAGCGGAAGCCCAACTCCTGTCCTGGCTACTGACTTCACAAGCAGGGGCTGGCCCACCCTCTGCTTCTTTCCCTGAGCCTCCGTTTCTTCTGTCTTTTAGGCTGGAAGAGAAGGGCAGGGAGGGGAATGTTGGAGAGGACAGCAGAGATGGAGCCCCACAAGTTTCAGCTGGGAGAGACTTTAGCATGTACAGTGCAACCTCCTCATGCAAGCCTATGGTCACCAGAGGGGTTGGTGGCAAAACTAGTTCTCCTGACTTCCAGGCCCATGTGTCCCCACTCACCAAGCCACTTCTCAGCAGTCTAAGGGAAAAGGAATCAAGGAGAGGGCAGACGGGAGAGAAGAAGAGAGAGGAGGGCAGCCAGCCTGGAGGACCGAGGAAAGATGGGTTTCTGTGGCCTGTCCCTGGGAATCCAGGTCAGGAGGCACCCCCAGGGCAGCTTCCTACAGGCCCAATGCCTGAATCTCACATCACAGTGTACACATCACCCCCTAACCCACTCCAACCCCCAATTCCTCTCAACAGATCCCTCCAGGGTCACCCAGATATTGGTCCTAGTCTGGCCTGAGGGCAGGGCCTTTCCTTCTGGCTCCCATATTTAGCTCAGCCTGTGGCCACCGGCCCTACCTTTGCAACCCTGTAATGCCTTCCTGGCTCTAACATTTAGAGGTTACAGCTCTTAGCCACCAGTCCCAGGTGCAGAGTCTCTCAGCTGACCCGTCCTACCTATCCTAACAGTCCTAGCACAGCTGCACCACAGAGCCTTCACCTTCACTGGGACAGGTCAGCCTGGGGGATATAGGCCAGGGACTGAGACAGCTGGCTAAAGATGTGTACACGGGTGTGCCTGCCTGTGCAGCCGTGTCAGAGTGGCCATGTGCTTGCGTGGGCTAAGAGTATGTGTGTGTGTGTTCAAGAGGGGGGCCTTGGTTCCCAGGGCCCAGGGATCTGGATGGAATTAGGAGCTGGCCCGGGTGGGGGCCAGGATGGGGGTGGAGGGATGCTGCAGGAAACGTGAGCTGTGCTCATTAGCTCCTCACGTGCTCAGCCGGATTTATAAACACAAGGAGAAGACGGGATGTAAACAATCAGCGGGCAGCAGCCAGAGACAGAGCTGGGGCGGGGGCTGGGCTGAGGGCCAGAACTGGGGGAGGGGGCCAAGGACACAGCCCCCACGTTGAGGTCCACCTGCACACCATGAGCCTGGAGAGGAGGGTGGATGAGGGCTCCAGGAAGCCCACTGTAGACTCCCTCCCTGGGAGGCAGTGCTCACAACTAAACCACAGGTGTTCTCTGCCCCAGGCAGCTTTCCGATTGGATCCACTGCCTGAGATATGGACATGTCTTGCCCAGAGTGGACGCTGTCACAGCAGAGGGCAGAGCCTCATCGTTTTACCTCCCCTTTCTCCTCTTCTAGTCTCTTCTCCCTCTGGGTTCTAGAGACTCCTTCCTTCTTTCTAGTTCTCGCCATGGGCCGGTCAGTCCATGGGCTGGTCAGTCAGATCCTTTTGCTCTCCCCTGCCCCCCCCCCGTCCCCCTGCCTGCAGTGACACAGTTACCTCAGAACTGAAATATTCCTGGAAACACCGGCCTTGTCTGGTTAATTTCATGAGCCGTTTTTCTGCCCAGATGACTTAGCTCTTGTTTATCCAAAAGCTTCTCCCCCTGCTGTCCCTGAGTAGGGAGCTGGTCCCCCCCAGGGATGTCCCACAGGGCTCAGAAGGGGAGAGGGAAACGGGCCCAGAGCTGGGATCCTGACCACACCTCCCTGCCATGGGATAGCCAGAGCTCTGTCCCAGAACTCTGGCTAACAGGTCTGCCTAAGGCAATGTGGGGTAAAGAGGCAAGCCCAGCTCCCAATTCCTGCTTCAGCTGGGATCCTTGGCATTGCCACTAACTTTCAGCGAGGCCAGACTCAGTCCTGAAAGCCATCTCAAGGCTAGAAGGGCCACTGCCCACCTCAGCAGGTCTCCAGTCTCCAAAATGAACACTGTTTTGTATCCCTAGGATGCTGGAGGTGACTCGCTAGATCCCTAGACTTTGTGCAGAGGGGAAGGGCCTGGAGATGGGATGTGAAGGAGGAATAGGAAGGAACTGAGAGTAAGGCAGGAGCTAGGCATGGAAAGGAGCCTCCAGGAGGGAAGCCACAAGTTGCAGATGGGGGAAAAGAAAAGGGGAGCCTGTTTCCCCAGGGAGCAGTTAAGTGCCTGACCCTGTTCTCTGTCCTAAAACACCACGTGTGCATGCGTGCACACCTACCCTCACACACACACCCTCAAACAAAGAGCCTTCACCCAAAAGAGCAGGGTCTCTATAACTGCTGTCCCCCACTGCCATGCTCCATCAGTAAAGCCAGCCAGCCAAACATCTGAGTCAAGACTGACTAGTTGTGCCACTGTAAGTCCCCACCTGACTGCTGTGCTCTATGAGACACTTCATCCAACTTGAATCCTGAATCCTTCCTAGCTTGTAACCCTTTCTAAACCCTGTCCCAGCGTTATACCTAGCTCTAAAACTAACCTAGTTTTCATTCTTTCTTAAATCCAAACCCTATCATAACTCTAAGTACAGCCAAATTGTTAAAACTATCCAACTTATTTCAACTATCAAAGCAACATGTGTCATTATAGAAAAATTTTGAAAGTGTAAAATATAATCTAGAGGAAAGAAATCACTTATGACCTCCCACCTACCCAAGCTTAAAACCCAAACTAGCCCTGCTCTTCCTGACATGTCAAACATCGTACCATCTGACATCAAAGTCAACAAATCCACAAACCTTAGCCCCAGCTAACCCTCTGCCTGCCCAAACCTAACCACATCCCCCTACTGGACTCAAACCTCAACCACACTAAATCAACCAAATCCCAAATCTAAACTAATCTTAAACTTTAAAAATAACCCAGTCCTTAAACCTAATCTAGCCCAATCCCAAGTATATCCCTACCCTATCTAAACCCTAATTGCCTCTGCCAGTCCCAAATGTCCACTGAATCCTGACTTTGGTCCTTATCTAAAAGCCTGGAAAAGCATGTTTCCCACAGACTTCCTTATAGCGTGGACTCTAGGCATCCTGGTATACCCAAACTCTCCAGCGCCATCGGCTGAAGGCCCAACTCATCATATGTGTAGCTCTCCCTGTCTATTCCCAACAGCTGGAGGCTGAGGAAAGTTCTCACTGAACTCAAACTTTTCCCCACCTAACACCCTAGATAAGAATGGGGCAAATCTCCACACTGCTAACAGTCCCTGAGAGTGGAGGCTAAATCTCCTTCAATCTAACCCCACCCTATACTTCCCACACCCAGGAACCATATCCCAGAATATACCCAAAATTGGCTCTATGAGGCAGCCCTGTGTCCTTCAGCCTGGTCTAACCCTATACCTTGCCTCCTCTGGCCAACTCCATTCATGGCCGCAGCCTCTCTCCTGCACTCTCCCTCGGGCTGACCACTTTCTGTGTGCCAGCTCTGATATGTGCTGTTTCCCACCATTGGCTCCTCTCAAGCTGCACCGGGACTGGAAGACTGGGAGAGAAGACTGGAGAACAACTCGAACCCAGACATACAGATTCACAGTCCCTTGGCCAGGCCCCATCCCTCCGTGTATACACATACATGTTGGCACACATACATGTTGGCACACATACTGTGGTACACATGCCAAACACTTTCTCAGCTGACACACAGATACACTCTCAAATAGCTACTGATAGACACACACACACACGCATGCCAAGTCCTTGTCCTCAAACACACATGCCTCTTCTCCCCCCCACCAGCCCTGGGCCAGGAGTGTTCCCCCTCCTCCATCCCTTCTGCCTCCCATCTGGTGTCCCATCCTCTGTCTAAGGTGGGGACAGACACCTGAGGGGCTGCCAGCAGCTTCCCTGCTTGGGCCTGGGCCCCCCTCATGCTTCTTGCCCATCCTATCCACAGGGGACTCGTGGGGGATGCTAGCGTGCCTGTGCACGGTGCTCTGGCACCTTCCTGCAGTGCCAGCTCTCAATCGCACAGGGGACCCAGGGCCTGGTCCCTCCATCCAGAAAACCTATGACCTCACCCGCTACCTGGAGCACCAACTCCGCAGCTTGGCTGGAACCTATGTGAGTAACCAGCTTAGGAGTCTGGGAGTTGGGTGCAAAGTGAGGAGTTGCGGGAAGACAGACATAATGATGGAGGGTCCTCGTGAAGGGTGGAGTGATAAGGAGGGGCCCTTTGGCTCCAAGCCGTCTCCCTGTCTGGCCTATCTCCTGCCCTTCCCTCTTAGGTGCCCCCTCCTCCCCATCCCTGGCCCCAGGACTAAGCATGTGGGCAGGCCTCGCACCCGCCTTGGCCCATTGCCCCACTGGCTGCCAGCCCAGCCGCCCGCCTCCCCCTGGGGGCCGGGGAAGTCTCCTCTGTTTACACCGTGTTGTGGTGTCTCTTGCACGGGCGGGGTTGGGTGGGGATGGAGGGGCCCCACCTCCCATGCCTGTGTTCCAGCTCGTCTCTGCCCCTAGACCTGGGGCCCTGCTGCTCTGGACCCATGGGCCTCCCTTCTGCCTGCCTTTCCCTTCCTAGCTGGGCCTCCTAGGGGGGTCTTGGGGGAAGAGGACTGCAGGGAACCCAGGCCAGTAGTGGCAGGGGGTTCGGGTGGGGATGGAGGTTATGCTGTAAGGATTTGGGGGCAGTCCAGAGGTGCTCAGAGAGCCCAGGAGAGGAGGAAGGAGGGTCAGAGGAGCCAAGGACCATGGGGAACCAGCCCCCTCTTCCCGTGTTCCTCTTCCACATCCCAGACCCTACTCTGGAGCCAGGGAAAGAAAAGGGAGGAGGGTGGCGGGGGAGCTGGCTCCAGCCCCAGGATACACCGAGGAAATTAGTTTGTCTCTGTGCTTGTCAGCGTGTGAACCTCCCCCTGGGCCCTTGCCTATCCCAGGCCTCGCCCCTGTCTTCTCCCTTTCTCTCCCAGTCACACACATCTCCTTCATCCCTTTCCCTGGGCCCCAGCTGCCCCCCAGGGGCTGGCAAGGGCTTTGGCCTCTTCCCTATGCTATTTTGCCTTCCATATTCCTCCTCCTGTCCTACTCTTATGACTGCCTCCATGCCTCAGTTTCTTCCTTCTGCAGCCCTGCTCCCTATCAGCTGAATCCTTCCTTGGGGGTGTTAGTGAGTAACCTTCTGTCCCAGTTCCTTCAGCTGGTGGGACTGGGCACGTCAGCGAGGCCAACAGAGCTCTGATGCCAGCGGACCCCTGCCTTTCAACACCGGCTTTCCTCTCTCATTTCCCTGTGCAGAAAACCTTTGCTTGACTCTGCTACCCCCTCTAGTTCCCGACCCTTTTTCTCTCCTGACTTTCTCTGCCAAATTTCCTGAAGGAGTGGTCTACACCCTCTGCCTCCACTTCCTCTCCACCCACTCACTCCTTAACCCCCTGCAATCTGGCTTCCAGGCCCCAGCAATGGTTCTCTCCAAGGTTGTCAGGCACCTCATTCTTGCCAAAGCCGACAGTATGTGTAGGCTCACTCTCCTTGCTCTCTGTTTTGCAGCCACACTGCTGAGCACTGCTGCCTTCTTGAACTCCTCTTCCTTGGCCTCTGCACTCTCCTGGGCCATCTTCTACCTCTTCAGCCTCGCCTCCTGGTTCCTGGTGGCTCCTCTTCCTCTCTGCCCTGCTCCCACGGTGGGCACTCTCCAAGGCTTGCCCACTCAGCCAATGAGCACATCCTTGCTGAGTGTCTCCTGTGCAGCTTTCTCTTTTTACGCCTCTCCATAGGAGAGTTCACCTGTCACCTCCATGCCAGAGAAACTCAGGGGAGCCCATGAACAGAGAGGCCTAGCATGGCGACAGGGCCAGTGTCAGGGGACACAGGAAATAGAAGCTCTGGGTGCAGGCCTCTCAGTGGTGAGCCCCGCCTCCTTCCCCATCACCCTCTCCTTTTCACAGCTGAACTACCTGGGGCCCCCTTTCAACGAGCCTGACTTCAACCCACCTCGGCTGGGGGCAGACACTCTGCCCAGGGCCACTGTCAACTTGGAAGTGTGGCGAAGCCTCAATGACAAACTGCGGCTGACCCAGAATTACGAGGCCTACAGCCACCTTCTGTGTTACTTGCGCGGCCTCAACCGGCAGGCTGCCACAGCCGAGCTGCGCCACAGCCTGGCCCACTTCTGCACCAGCCTCCAGGGCCTGCTGGGCAGCATTGCAGGCGTCATGGCAACTCTGGGTTACCCGCTGCCCCAGCCTCTGCCCGGAACTGAGCCCACTTGGACCCCTGGCCCTGCCCACAGTGACTTCCTCCAGAAGATGGATGACTTCTGGCTGCTGAAGGAGCTTCAGACCTGGCTGTGGCGCTCAGCCAAGGACTTCAACCGGCTCAAGAAGAAGATGCAGCCTCCGGCAGCTGCAGTCACCCTGCACCTGGAGGCCCATGGCTTCTGATCTCTGACCTTTACCCTACGCCTTCCCTATCCCTTCAAACCCTGCTCCCACTCTAGGAGGGAGAACCCTGTATGCCAACACTTGTTGAGCCAGCAAACAGAAGCCACAAGACTCTGGCCCTCCCCTGGACTTGGATGGGGGTGTGATGTAATAAGCCCCATCTCCTCCCCACCTCCCAAAGGCTTAAAGATCTGGGGAAGGGGTGCAATAAGGCCCCATTCTGTTTCCACAGGGAGTAATGCTTGAGGGAGTCCAAAGTGGTTCAAGGTGACATAAAGGCTCTCACAGCCTCCTGCCTTCTGCCTACCACTTGGCCAGTACCCACTCAGCCCCTTAAGCAGCACTTCCAGGAAGCATACCTGGAGGACAGGAGTGGGAAGCCACCATAGCATGTGCCTTTCTGGGGTGAAGCCCTTTGGCTGCCCTTCTTTCCTTGGATGGGTATTGTTCCTCTACCCCAGATAACTCCACACATCCAATTCAGGAAACAAACATGGTGGCAAGTTTAAACAAAGAGAGATGAGATTAAAAATAAAAGGGGTGGGGCCTGCATTGGAAGTGGCCTACCGATCAGAAGAGACAATACTGAAAGCAGAGGGGCAGGAACAGACCAGACCCAGGAATCACCAAAGCAAGTCAGTGGCGCAGAATGGCAAACAAAAGCCTTGTTGAACATTAGGACCTTGCCTCAAATTTTCTTGCCAGCATCACAGTGCCTCCTCTCTGCCCCCCTTCCCAGGGTATCTGTGGGTTGCTCAAGCTGGGGAGGGCAACCGTAGCCACAGCCACAGGATTTCCTGAAAGTTTACATTGCAGTAGCATTTTGGGGTGTGGGGTGGCAGCTCCCCCAGGCCCTGCCCCCCCAGCCCCACCCACTCATGACTCTAAGTGTGTTGTATTAATATTTATTTATTTGGAGATGTTATTTATTAGATGATATTTATTGCAGAATTTCTATTCTTATATTAACAAATAAAATGCTTGCCCCAGAACTTAGTCTCTTTGCCTAGCCTTGCCCCTCCTCCTGGTGCTCATCGCTGCTCTCCTGGCCCTGGCCCTGGCCCTGGCCCTGGCCCTGGCCCTGGCCCTGGCCCGCCCTGGCTCCTACTCCACCCCCAGCCCGATGGAGGTGCACAGAGCTCAGGAAGAGGTGCTCCTCCCTCTGCCCACTGGGGCAATGTATGCACCTTGGACTTGTCCACCCCAGCCCAGTCCTACCACCCTGTGATCTCTCAGTCCTTTTAAGAAGCTTTAGTCTATTTTGGGTTTTCCTTCTCCCTGCCTTTGCTCAGTCTTCCTTACCTTTCTGGATTGCTTTAGTGGTCTTGTAGGTCTGTCTCCCTGCCTTGAATTTCTCCCTTCCAGTCCTCCCTCCCCATGGTGTGCAAAGCTACCTATCTGCCTATCTGGTGCTCTCCCCAAAGTGGTCAGCCCCTGGGCACTCAGTCCCCAGCTTTCCCAGGACTATGGTTCCCATGCCCATGCCTGCCCACTGGGGCCTCAAGAGCAGTGACCCTCACCTCAACACTCTCTTCCAGGGAAGGTGACAGACTGCAGACAAGTCACAGTTCTCAGCTATGACTCTACTCTTCTCTCCAATGTATGACAACATATCTGGGGAAAGAGAAAAATTCCGCTTAGACTGTGGGAGAATGGGATAGATGCTATTCAAGGGATGACATAAGCTCGAATCCAGTTTCATGACCTCCTAGCTGAAAGACCTTAGACAAATTAAAGCTTTCTATTCCCCATTGGTAAAATGGAGATAATTAAATACCCTTATAAGATTGTTGGACAGAATAAGAGAAACAATAAAGGTAAAATGCTTGCTTGGCTGTAGCAATTATAATAATTACAGATTACTTGGGATATATCAGCATGTCATGACATTTTAGTTAAGAACCACTGGGTAAATTAATGGATTAATTGCTCCCAGCTAATACATGCATATTTCACAAGGGCCTCCTGGAGACAATGCCTTGAGCAAAGGAAATAACAAATGATGGTAATGTCAATCAGCTGGCAAACCCAGTAAAGCCCCAATTACCTGCCTGTCACTGGTGAAAGAAAGCTAAAAGAAGCCTAAAACCTAATGTGGGTCCTGTCCTTATTGAGCTTGCAATCAACCTGGGAAGAAAAGATTAGTTTACCTGAAACAAAAAGGGCCCAAAGCATACACGTGTGATGTAGACTAGGAGGTACCAGTAAGTGCAAAAGCCACTAGAAAAGGGAGAGGTCAGAGTGTAGGTGCAGGAGCTGTTGGACTTGCTTGTGGGTGGGGCGAACCAGCCTCTTCTGAATGTCCCTGAGTCATCTGGCCCAAGTTGAAGGGAAACGTGCCCCACCCTGAGGGGTCCAGGCTCTTCAGGTGGAGACATTTGCCCAGGCGTGGCCAGGGGCACTCACAGGCCCTGCCCTCTGCCTAACAAGATAGAAAGGAGAGGGTATCCAGGCTGTCACCATACATAGGCAAAATGAGTGTGGCCTGTGATGTGCAAAGCACTAAGCAAAGGGCCCTGAGGAACACAGGTAAGTGAGGTGTAGGTCCTGTCTGCACAGAGCGGAAGCAACCCCATACACTGAGCTTTTGGGGAGAAGATTCTGAGTCTTTCTCTTCTCTCTATCCCAGCACCCAACTCAGACTCCAGCCTAAAGAAGGTGCTCAATTAGGTGCGGGGGGCGGGGGGGGGGGGAAGAAGGTGCTCAATTAGTGTGTTGAACAAAACAATTTAGAAAAGAGAATAGGAACCCCTCCTCATAAATGCTAGAATACAAGGCAGAATTCTATTAAGAGCAGAAAAAAAAAAAAGAGAGATCCAGGCAAAATACTATGGAAGTCTAGGAAGGAGAAACCACATCCAATTGGGTGAAGGCTCTCTAGGCTGTACGTCCTTTGGGAAGGAAATGGTGGTTGAAGCCATCACTGTATTTCCAGTGTGTAGCATACAGCAAGTGCTCAATAGTTACCCTTTGAATAAATGCATGAGGTGGGATTTGACATCATTCTGGAAGGATGGGCAGAATTTGGACAGATGGAGATGGGGCAGGATAAGGGTTAGCTAAATGTTTCTCTTCTTTTCAAGCAGATGGCTTCTCAAGGGGAGGCTCTAGGATTTATTCATCCCTACAGCATTTTAGCATAATGCCTGGCAGAGTAAAGTCCTCAATAATTTGATTTAAGAGGATTTAAAGAGTGTCGAGACAACAGCATTTGAGAAGTTAAGAGAACAGAATTTGAAGGAGGGGGCTGATCAAGAGTCTCAGATGCCTCAGAGGAACTGAGAGAAGAATGCAGAGAAAACCCATTGGTTTGGCAACCAGGAAGTCACAGGTGACCTCTGAAAGAGCAGGTGAGAAGCAGATACCAAATTGTGAGATTAAAGAATGTGGTAGGAAGAAAGTAAGAAGGGTAAATAAAGTCCCTCAGAGTTGCTAGTAAAGGAACTATTCAGAGGGGTTACCAGGATCAAGGAAGGTTTTTTATTGTTGTTTTTTTTATTTTTATTTATTTTTTATTTTTTATTTTTTTTTGAGACAGAGTCTCGCTTTGTTGCCCAGGCTGGAGTGAGTGCCATGGCGTCAGCCTAGCTCACAGCAACCTCAAACTCCTGGGCTCAAGCAATCCTCCTGCTTCAGCCTCCTGAGTAGCTGGGACTACAGGCATGCGCCACCATGCCCGGCTAATTTTTTCTATATATATTAGTTGGCCAATTAATTTTTTTCTATTTATAGTAGAGACGGGGTCTCGCTCTTGCTCAGGCTGGTTTTGAACTCCTGACCTCGAGCAATCCACCCGCCTCGGCCTCCCAGAGTGCTAGGATTACAGGCGTGAGCCACCACGCCCGGCCATTTTTATTTTTTTTGAGACATGGTTTCACTCTGTTGCCTAGGTTGGAGTACAGTGGCATCATCATAGCTCCCTGCAGCCTCAGACTCCTGGATTCAAGCGATCCTCCTACCTCAGTCTCCTGAGTAGCTGGGACTACAGGCGTGTACCACCATGCCCAGCTAACTTTTTTATTTTTTGTAGAGATGAGGTTTCACTCTTGCTCAAGGGATCCTCCTGCCTCAGCCTCGCAAAGTACTGGGATTACAGGCATGAGCCACCTTGTCCAGCCTGTTGTTTCTAAATAGAAGAGATCTAAACATGTTATTGCTGAGGGAGGAGGTGGTGGTTGGGGAAAAATGGAGAAGTTTGGAGAATGGAATAAGGAGACAACCAGAGGAAAATCAGAAGGGTTGCTGTGGGGGCTGAGGGGGGTGGATCTGCAAAAACAAAACAACAAAAAAAGGGAGAGCCTATGGAATTAGGTGATATCCGCAGACACACCTTTGTTGTGGGCCCATTCAGCATGGATTGTGAAATTCCTTAGCATGCCAGAGATGGCCAGAGGTGGGAACAGAGTGAAGAGAGGGCATTTTCCAAGGCTGAGGACTGGCAAGGCAGGGAAGGGAGTCTAGGCTGCTAGAAACTATTGTTGAGTGGCTGAGAGCACTGAGCCACGCAGCGTGGGCAGGATGGTCAGAGTTGGGAAATGGACCTGGAGAAGCACCCCAAATGGGGACCGCTAGAGTTCACTCACTCTGAGGATGCAGAAAGTTCCTGTGGGGGAATTGGAGGGGTAGAAACAGATGACAGCATGGTCAGAGAGGGAATTTCAGAATTTGAGGGGGTTTTTGTTGTTGTTTTGTTTTTTGAGACAGAGTCTCACTCTGTGGCCCTGGGAAGAGTGCTGTGGCATCAGTCTAGCTCACAGCAACCTCAAATTCCTGGGCTCAAGCAATCCTTCTGCCTCAGCCTCCCGAGTAGCTGGGACTACAGTCATGTGCCACCATGCCCAGCTAATTTTTTTCTATAAACTTTTAGTTGTCCAGATAATTTCTTTCTGTTTTTTAGTAGAGACGGGGGTCTCACTCTTGCTCAGGCTTGTCTCGAACTCCTGACCTACAGCAATCCTCCCGCCTCAGCGTCCCAGAGTGCTAGGATTACAGGCATGTAATCCATGCCTGGCCCAGAATTTGAGTTCTTGAACCCTCTCTCAAATAGCTCCTAATGATGGTGACAGGAGTGTGAAACCCTCCTTCGGGTTTTGGCACTGTGTGCCACAGGGCCTCCTGTAAAAATGCCAGCACTGTGGGACAGGGAACTCCTGGTGAATGACAGATCATCAGTATTTTCTGTGAGTGAGTTTGACACTGGCTCTCTATCCACAGCTGCTTCAGGCAAAGATGCATGTTGCTGGTTATCTAGCTTCCACCTCTCAAGTGTGGCTGTAGAGTCAGAGGCTCAGGGATGCAGAGGCAACATAAGAATTTAGGCCCTGCAGTGTCAAGGGGGTGGGGGCACATTATCTCTAGAAGTCCTTATGTCCTCACAAGGCTATGGAGAGTAGGTGAGAGGGAAGGAGAGAAGGCCCTCCTCCCTGTCAGCTCCAGAGAGCATGTGTGAATTAGAAAGCTCATGCCATCTTGGGTGCTTGTGTCTGGGAGAATGAGCACAAAGTGAGAAACTGTCGACTGAGGCAGGCGGCAACTTCTGAGAGGGTAGGGGTGGGTATAGAGGAGGCTTTGATGGCAGGGGTAAAATAGTCAGACCTTGCCAGCTTCCCCCTTCTGCAAAGACTGACCCAGGACATAGGGGTCTCCTCAGCATGTAAAGAGACCCATTTGAGCACTCACCCCACATACACACATCACAGCCAGAGCCGCCCCAAATGGGGACTAGCAAAGGGAAGCCCTCTGTTCCCCTTAACCTAGAGGGCAAGGGCTAGTGATTCAGGCCTGGCTGAGTGCTCTGACACTCTGGCTCTGACAGGGGACTCCCTCAGCTCCCCCTTCTTCTCTGGAGCTACAACTGTCCCTGCCTTTGTTCCCTCAATTCTTGAGCTTCCTGACTCAGCCTGGTTCCTGAATTTCCCAGCAGGGGACAAAGCCCTTGTCAGTGGGGTGGGGGTGGGGGCAGTGATAAAGCTTTAGAGCCAAAGTTCCAGTCCCTTTTCCCCCAGTCTCAGCCTTCAGGGTCTCTCAGCCCTGCTGGGTCAGAGGTCACCTCTAGGCTCCTCCCAAATTGCTCTCATGTCCAAGGCTTGGCTGATGGGGTGGAAATGGTTAACTAGGACCGTCCTCCCAGCTGGACAAAGTCTGACACCTGGTGGCCAAGGTGAGGAATGGCCAAAAGGGCCCCTTTCAAATCTCCCCATAACTTGTCCAGAGCCAGGATGGCCAAGGTGAAAGGGGAGGTGTAGACCAGAGGTGTGGAGGTGGTGAGGGCAGGGAAGAAGAGACAGCAATGGCAGAAAAACCCAGAGACTGTTTTCTTCCCCCTTATCCGCCCCCAGGCTCCCATTCCTTAAGCCCACTAGGTGGGAGAACCTGGACAGGGAGAGGAAGGATACTAGGAGGGCAGTGAGGCACTAGGAGTGGCTGCCTAAAAGAATACTGGCCCCAGGGTGAGGAATGGGGCCCAGTGGGTGTGAGTGTGTTGGGGGCCAGGGGCTGTTAGTCTGGCTGTCCAGGATCTCTGCAGAGTGGGTGGTGGGGCATGAGGAAGGGGGCTGCTGGGGAGAGGGATGGGGAAGTGGAGATGCCCCATAGCCCACTGGGTCCCAGGCAGCTGCTCCCTTCCCGCCACCTGCCTCCACCTTCCCAGCTCTACCTGGCTCTCCCCACAAGGCCTGTTGTGAGCTGGGGGAGGGAGGAGGCTCTCAGGGTGCTTGAGCAGTGCTGAGGCCCCCTGTCCTGCCACATTGTCTGAGCTAAGCCAGGCCTAGTCCCCCTTCCCCTTGGAGCAGTGAGCAGTGGTCCTCAGCTAGTTCTAGTTCTTTTCTCTCCTGGGCTCCCCAGGACATTGGCCTTGCCCCTAAAGCGAGGGCCTTGAGTGCAAAGGTCGCTCCTACAAGTCACATCACCAGCCTCTGGGTATCAAGGCTGACATAAGGAACCTATGGCTGGGTCTCAGGACATTCCCCCAAGGAGAGAGAACTTAGCCACCAACTCAGACCTCTGGTCTGGCCTGCCCTCCATCCTGAAGCCTGAACTGTGACAGCAGTTTAGGGGATGGGCCCAAGAGGCTGCCTGAGTAAGGGAAGGAGTTCTAGACAAGAAGGTGATAGGAGATAGATGGGGTTGGAGAGCAAAGAAGGAAAAGACCCATGGGCAGGCCAAGGTCCAGCTTAGATGCCAGCACACCTTAGGGATCCAGATGCTGAGTCAGGGAAGGATGCCAGTTGGACAGGAATGGTTCCAAATCCCTGAGTGCCAACTGCTCCCTTAGGGCTCAATCCCTCTGCTATCTGACCAAGAGAGGAGGCAATGCTGCCTGTGGTGAGTACCCTCAACTCCAAGCCAGAAAGCCAGGCCTAGGGTGCCTACACTTGAGCTGACCCCTCTGATTCTTTTCCTTGGGCCAGGTGTGAGCTGAAGCCCAAGGGAGACATCTTCCAGGCTGCATAGACGAGGGCTTGAGCCAGGCAGAGCTGGGGGAGGCTGGCAGGGATGGCTCAGACAGCCATCCACAGAGCAGGTCAGGGTTCCGGAGGTTACCAAAGGAGAGCAGGGAATAGGCCCAGGCAGCAGTAGGAGCTGCTGTGGCCGCTCAGCGGCACACCCCATTTCACGCTCCCTGGGCGGTGGCAGGGCCTCACGGCTATCAGCTTTCAGGGGTGGGAGGGCCCAGGAATGAGGAGGGGTCTGCCCCACCCATGGCTCCCTACTCCCTCCGGGATTTGTGGACTCAGGGGGTAGGTGCCACATACATCTGGGAACAGCCCAGGAGTCTCTTGTGGAGACCCTCTGGGGAGGGGGTAGTTAATCCCACAGAGCCTGGGCACCATCCCTCCACAGAGAGCTTGGTGCCTAACTGGATTCAACACCTAAGCCCTTCCCAGCCCTGGTGGAGAGGGCCTGTCTGTTTCTGTGTCCAACTCAGCAGGGCCCCTGTCTCCCTGAATGTGGGCCCCACTTAGCCCACAAGGCAGATGGGGGCACTAGAACAGTCCAGCCCAACAGGGAAGGGCCCTCCAGCTCTATGCAGTGCCCCATGAGCTCCGTCTCCCACTCAGCCCCTCCTCATGGAAGCTGACTGGACAGCCAGGCAGGAGGTGGCCCCTGAAGACATGGCTTACTTCTCCCCTTTGGTGATCTACTCTCCAGAGCAGTTCTCCTCCCTTGCTCCATGTGTACCAGGCGTCCAGCCCTCTTCCTAATGCAAAGCACCAGATCCCAGAGCAGTGGGGAAGGAGGCAGGCAGAGGCTGAGCCCTGGCGTCTCTGCCCCACCCTCCTGGTACCCCTGGAAGGAAGAACCGGATGGGATCTCTAGAGGGTGATTAGAGCTGGGCTGCTTCCTGTGCTGGTTCCCAGACTCCCACTGGCCAGAACTTTTGCCTGCTGCCAGGAAGTTGGTGAGGGGGAGGCGGCAGTAGGGGTGAGTCAGCGATGACAGGAGCCCAAGGGACAAAGGTCATGGGTGGAGAACTGAGAGACACTGTTTACAGCAGCCCACCTCCTCCAGGAGGGCTTCCAATGCTAATCACCCCTGTGGTCCTCATCAATCTCAGACCCACCCTTCCCTCTTCTGTTTGTTAGGAATTCCAGCCTCTCACTGACAATGTGCACGCACCTGCCCCGTAAGCCTGGGGAGCAAGGAGGGATGTGGGGCCCCACCATGCCTTTGACCCTCAGCAGTGATGATAATTTATCTACACTTCCTACTTTCAAAAACCCTATTACATCTATTTTAATTGAGTAATATGCAGGAAAGTGTTTAGAACAGTACTTGGCACATGGTGAGTGCAATATGAGTGTTAGGTTTGTTGTTAGTATTTTCTGCTCATACTCACATTATGAGAGATGGGGAAGATTTTGCCAATGAAGAACTGGGGATACAAACACATTGCAAGGGGGAACTAAGACCCCTGCTCTGGCCTGCTCAGAATGGAATCTTCCTGACTAGTAGGGTGGACAGGAGCAGGATACAGGACCCCAGGAGAGTCAAAAAGGCAAACGCTTACCTAGACTAAGAGTGGACAGTGTCTTTGGGCACAGACTGTGAGAAAGGCACTTTCAGAACCCAAGGGCTTCTCCAGCCCGGTCTCCTGGGGCCAGTGGGGGTGGGGTGGGAGCAGGGAAGGGGGCTGGATTCGCCCAAACTCTCTTTAAACCTCCAGACCTGCCCCCACAACACTGGCTGGGCCAAGGGGCCGAGTGAAGGCTCCAGCTGGGCTCTGGGGAGTTATAAACTGGCCACGGGGATTAGCGAAGCTGAAAAGAACATTTGCCTAGGAAGGGAAAACGGGAAGTGAGAGGCTGAGGATAACGCTCTGCAAGTCCCTCGGGACCCATTGCAGACCAATGGGGGGCAGGAAGAGGTAGTGAAGTTGGGGGCACCGTGACAGGTCCCCCACCCCAGTCTGACCCCGCCTCCCCTAGAACACAGCTGCAGCAGCTGCCCCGCCCCCTCACCCTGTGTTGCCTGCCATTGGCTAGAGCCAGGGCCCCGCCCAACAGAGGCAGCCTGCCATTGGCTTAAGTCTTTCATGTTTGCGTGTTTGTGGGGGTGGGAGAGAGGCGTCATTCCCTGGAACCCGGCGACTTCCTCTCTTTGCTTGTCTGGGTCATCTCGTCTGCCCGTCGTCGCTGGCCCCATCTCTCTCTCTCTGACTCTCTCTCTCAGCAGCTGTCTCTCTCGCGCCTGCTGGTGCCTCTCTTCCCCGCAGTCGCCTCCTTCTCTGCCTGCCTGGGTGGCCGCCATGGGCCGGAAGCGGCTCATCACTGACGCCTACCAAGTCGTGAAGAGGAGGGAGGGGCCCGCTGGGCACTGCAAAGGGGAGCTGGCACCCGAGCTAGGTCTCTGAGGTGTGGGGGAGGCAGGAGGAGTGGACACGGGGGAGCTGAGAGGCCGAGGGTGTAGGGAAGCGTAGTATGTCCTCTACTCTCAACACACGGCCGCTGGAGGGCAGAGGCAAGGGGTGTGAGGAGGTCTGGGGAACAGTGGCACAGCTGTGAGGCGAGGGCCAGAGGGCTGAGACCAGTCTCGCAGGGCAAAGTCCTGGGCAGGCTTGAGGAGCAGCGTGTCATTGCAGGAGACGAGCCCCAGTCCCCCAACAAGGATGAAGCAGAGCTGGAGCTGTTGAGGCAGTTTGACCTGGCCTGGCAATATGGGCCCTGCACAGGTGAGAACCCCACTCAGGTTCCATAGAGCACATCTCTGAACCAGTCCTGTCACCCACACGTCTCTGAAGCGACACCCAAACACCTGCCTGACTCTCAGGCACTGTCTCCTGTGACTGGGGGGCGTGGAGGCTCCAATATCACCCCTCCCCCCACACATACATTTTCTAGCCTGGCCTCTTCCCCCTCCTCCATGAGGCCCCAGAGTCTTCTTCCCACTCTTGCAGGGATCACACGGCTGCAACGCTGGCATCGGGCAGAGCAGATGGGCTTGGAGCCTCCTCCAGAGGTGCATCAGGTGCTGAAGACCCACCCTGGAGACCCCCGCTTCCAGTGCAGGTCAGAGACAGGCCAGAAGGGCTTTCAGGGGAGCCAGGGCCTTCTCCAGGCATCACTGCCCTTCTGACCTGGGCAGGGTTGCCCTGACCTGAGGGAGAAATAGATGCAGACTTGGGGGTCCTTGGTGAGCAGAGAAGAAGGTTCTGCAAGGTGCCTGGCTCAGGAGGACAGGCTGCTTTAATAATTCTCATCTCTGTGAGCTCATGGTAGGGGAAGGTGCACTCAGCACCCAGGGACTATCTATTTAGGACTGAGGGGTTTGCCAAGGACTACAGGTATGGCTAAGGACTGGGGCTGGTGGGATCAGATCAAGAGATTCAACTGACTCTCTCTCCCTCTTCCTCTCCTTGTCTCTCTGTGGGGTATCCCCACCTCCCATCCCATCTTCCACAGCCTCTGGCATCTCTATCCCCTGTGAGGTACCACCTAGGACCTCCTGCCCTTGGCACTGCTGCTAGCCACCTGAGGACCTCAGGACAGAAGTGAGAGCCAGCTATTGCCGCTCAGCTCAGCTCTGCTGTGGAGAAGCCTTTGGCAGCTGAATCTGGAGGTCTCTGTGGCTAAGCTTCTCCATCTGACCAACAGGCTCCTGTAGCCCCTCTGAGAGCCGACACAGGTGAAGCTGAGCACCTCCTGGATGAAGAATGGTCTCAGGGGACAAGGACCTGGCCATGACCCTTCTGATGCCTGCCACTTGCCTCCCTGACCTATGGTGTGGCAAATTAGGCATAGATTGAGTAGGCAGATGATTTAAGAGGCAAAGATGCATCCACCTACAGCTGGGGATCCAGGACAGGACTGGCTGAGCTCACAGGGCAGGGGTTTCACTAAAGCTTATCAATAAAGAATATTGAGCCTGGAATCCTGACCTCCACTTCCTTACTGTGGTCCTGCTTTGGCTGGCAGTTCCCAGCAAGTTAGTAGGTGGGAGAGAGCCAGCACCACAACTCCTCTTTTCCTACAAGGAAGCCCCAGGCCTGAGAGGGAGGAAAGGCAGATCCCCTAAGACACAGACCCAGAGTCCTCTTAGGAGCTGAGCGACTTCTGGTGCCCCCTCGTGGTCAACAAGGGAATCGCTCTTTACTAACCTTCACTGACCTGTTGCTGAGCAGCAGCCTGCCACCTGCCTGCCACCTGCCTGCTTACTGCTGCTCACCTCACAGACATGGGTGCTTAGCCAGAGAAGGGCCCCTGGAGCCTATGGCTCATGCATTCCCAGCAAGCACCTCTGCTTCCTATAATGGGGGCTACCTGGTCCCAAAGCAGGCCTGGGATGGTTCTCAATTTGCAGGACCTGCTCGGACATAGCCATAATCTGAGGGGCTTTGGTAGGGAACTGGCTGGAGCCAGAAACAATGCTTAGGGGACCCTGGGTCAGGGTATGACTTGGAGAATGGAATCAGTAACCCCTTATATAGTGTTGCCTTCATTTGTGACATCAGCCCTCCACCCCAAGGGCAGACAGACACAGCAGGACTAACTCCTTGGAAACAGGCCTAGACAGCAGCTCTGTGGACTTTGTAGGCCCCAATCTTACTGAGCACTGACCGTATCTGAGGTACTTTAAGTGTATTATCTCTAATCCTCCTAAAAAACCTTCTAGGTAGGTTTTACAGAGAGGGAAAATGAAGCTAAGAAAGGTTAAGGTTGCCCAAAAGCACACAGCAGGTAAGTGGTAGTGCAGAGACTAGGAGCTCTTCCAGTCTATACCATGCCCCCTACACCTAGTATGTGTCAGGTACAAAAGGTCCTCTTGGGGTGTTATCAACAGTCAAGAGATGGACAAAAACAAGCATGTATATTATGTCAGGTGGTGGTCAATGGTAAGCAAAATTAGTGTTAGAGTCTAAAGGGGTCAGGGAAGGCCCTCTGCTAAGGTGGCATTTGAGCAGAGATCTGAAGGGAGTAAGAGAGCAAGGCTTGCACCCATGTGAGTGTTCCAGGCAGAAGGAACAATAAGTAGCAGCTCTCCAAGACAGCAGTGTTTCCAGGCTCTTCAAGGAACAGCATGGAGGCCAGTGTGGCTGGTCAAGGAAGAGAGGGGGAGGACAGGGGGAAATGAGGCCAGTTAGGTAGCAGGCAGGTCCCATAGGGCCTTGCAGGCCATGATAAGAAATCTAGGTTTTATTCTCAGTGAGAGGGGAAGATACTGGAAGGCTTTACGCCAATACATGACATAATCAAACTTATGTTTTGAAAATATTCATTTGGCTGTTGGTGGAGAACAGATTGTGGAGCTGGAGGAAGACAAGAGGTAGCAAAACCACTCGGGAAGCTATTGGAGTTGGCCTTGTGAGAAGTGATGGAGATAGGGACCAGGGTGGGGTGATGGAGCTGGTAAGAAGTGGCCAGATGCTCTGTATTTTGAGGGAAGAACTGACTGACAGGACTTGCTACTGATCAGTTGACTGTGGGATTTAAGAGAGAGGAGCTAAGGATAACTCCTAAGGTTGTGGCTTGAGTGACTGCCAGGTCAGAGTTCCCATTACTAAGATGGGAAAGACTGTAGGAAGGCTGGGCTGGGGAATCAAGAGTTCTGTTTTAGGCCAGGTGCAGTGGCTCACGCCTGTAATTCTAGCACTCTGGGAGGCTGAGGTGGGAGGATTGCTTGAGCTCAGGAGTTCGAGACCAGCCTGAGCAAGAGCGAGACCCCGTCTCTACTATAAATAGAAAGAAATTAGTCAAACAACTAAAAAATGGAAAAAATTAGCCTGGCACAGTTGCGCGTGCCTATAGTCCCAGCTACCCAGGAGGCTGAGGCAGGAGGATCGCTTGAGCCCAGGAGTTTGAAGTTGCTGTGAGCTAGGCTGATGCCATGATACCCTAGCCCAGGCAACAGAGTGAGACTGTCTCGAAGAAAAAAAAAAGGGGGTTCTGTTTTAAACATGTTGAAGTGTCTGTGACACATCCAACTGGGCATGGGGTGTGGACAGTGGGCATGGAAGTCTGGGATTCTGGGGAAGTCTAGACTTGAGATATATATTTGGGAATCTTCTAGATGGCACTGAAAGCCATGAGAGTAGATGAGATTACCTGAGTGAGTGTAGAGAGAGACGAGAAGTGGTCTGAGGACAGCCCTGGAGCCTCCTACATTTAGAGGCCAGGGGAAGGGGGCACACAGCAAAGGAGACAGAGGAGTGGCTGGTGAGACTGGAGAGAAGTCAGGAGAGTGGAGGGTTTGGGAGGCTGGGCAGAGGAGTCTCAAGGTCTCAGATGCTCCAGAGAGGCCTGAGAACTGCCCACTGGATTTGGCAATGCGGAGGACATTGAGGCCTTGACACGAGCAGTTCTGTGGAGTGAAGGAGGTAAGAGCCTGCCTGGAGAGGCAGTCGAAGGGGAGACAGGGAGTGTGCCAGTTCTTTCAGGGATTTTTACTGTAAGGGAGCAGAGAAATGGAGTGGTAGCTAGAAGGGATGAGGGATCAGGAAGGGTTTTTTTATTTGTTGTTTTGTCTTTTGTTTTAGATAGAGTGATACTTGAGCATAATTGCTCAGTGAAGAGAGAGATCTGATAGGGAGGGAAACTGATGCTGTAGAAGAGGAGGCCGTTGCATGAGTGAGATCTTTGTGAAGGCAAGGAGGGTTGGGAACCAGCACACAGGAGGAGGTGGCCTTCAGGAGGAGCACCCACTGTGACAGGCAGAGAGGCGGAGGATATGGGAGTAGATGCAGGTAGGAGGATACATTTGGGGATGGGAACATTTGAGAATCATATGTTTACTGAGAGCCCAGCACTGCTGGGAGGGAGCTGATGTTTACTAAGTGCCTCTCTGTGCCACACATCCGTGCCATCTGTTGTGCTAAACACTGCACACATGTTATCTAGTTGAATCCTCAGAACAATCTCATTAGGTAAGTATTACCCATGTTTTACAGATAAGGAAACCAAGGCCGAGAGGAAAAGTGCCTTGCTCAATCAGTAAGCACCAGGGCCTGAATTCATAGCTAGGTCTGTTTTCCCACTCAATCACTCCACACCTGCACTCCAGATGTTGCAGGATAAGGGCTGTTGAAGAGATGAAGACTACATATGTCGAAAGTTAAAAAACTGTGTAATACAAGTGCTACCCTGAGACAACTTAGGAGTGGTATAGACATTGAGTTATCTGAGTTCTCAGGAAGGAGAGAGTACCACAGGTTACAGGGACCCTTCTCCAGGGGCCTTGAACACAGGGACTGTCACCTCCTGCTGCACTGGTATTACCCCTGCCTTACCTCATCTGCACCTAGCCCCTTGTACTCAGATGTCCCTGCTTCTCAGACCTTTCTACTGCAGGATGAATGGATTCCTCTTTGGGGCTGGAGGATGGTCCTAGACAGCTCCACTCTGAATATTATTTGTAGTTTATTCTGCCAATTTTGCATTCTACTTCCCTGATATGTCTGGAGTAGTTGCTTTAACATAAAAATAGATGAAATTATTTATCAAGTAAAATGAACCCTCCAGGAAGATGTGCCCTGTGTGGCTGGCTTCATATACTCCTGACATACCTACTACCACCTCGCTCAGTTTGAGCAGTGCTTCAGAAATACTGAATAAGCATCTATAGAAGGAAATGAGAGGTAACCAGCCCTTGAAAAGTAAGAGTTAGCAGGCAGAGGACAGCATTCTTGACTGAATGAATGGGCTGAGCACAGGCAATAAGGAGAGGACCGACATGTGTGTAATGGGGCTAGGTGTGCACTGTGCACACCTCTGTGAAAACCAGTACAATAAAAAACTAGAAGCCAGGCGCGGTGGCTCACGCCTGTAATCCTAGCACTCTGGGAGGCTGAGGCGGGCGGATTGCTCGAGGTCAGGAGTTCAAAACCAGCCTGAGCAAGAGCGAGACCCCGTCTCTACTATAAATAGAAAGAAATTAATTGGCCAACTAATATATATATAAAATTAGCCGGGCATGGTGGCGCATGCCTGTAGTCCCAGCTACTCGGGAGGCTGAGGCAGCAGGATTGCTTGAGCCCAGGAGTTTGAGGTTGCTGTGAGCTAGGCTGACGCCACGGCACTCACTCTAGCCTGGGCAACAAGCGAGACTCTGTCTCAAAAAAACAAAAACAAAAACAAAAAAAACTAGAGTTTGAGGGCTTGCTAGTATAAGTGCATTTTATCCCCACAGAAACCTTAGAAGCATGATAAAACTTTTTATAAAAGGATTTTAAGAAGAAAACTCTGGCACAGAGAGGTTAAGTAGTTGCCCAGGGTCACACAGCATTTGTCAGGGATGTTTGATCCCAGAGACAGGCTCCAGAGCCTACACTCTTAATCATGTGGAATAATGACAGTGAGACAGGCTGGGGCCAAAAAAAAGGCTCTTGAGCCTGAGGCTAAGGAGTTTGGACTTCATCTGTGGTGATGAGAGTACCTGAAGGTTTCTGAATAGGAGAGAAACAGGATAAAAGTAATTATCCTGGAAAATCTGTCTGGCCAGGTATGAAACAGGGGGAAGAAACTACAGGCAAGACCAAGTAGAAAGCTATTAAATATTCAAGACATGTGTGCTGAGACCCTGGATTAGCAGACAGACTAGAAAGGACAAAGAACTACAAGAGATGTTGCAAGGAAGTTGGCAAAACTTACATTTGGGAAGGGAAGGATGGAGAAAAGGTGTCAAATATGACTCAGGTTTTGAGCTTGGGTGAGTGAGAGAATGCAGATGCCATGAGCAGAAAATGGAAACTGGGAAGTGGGAAACGGGCTCAATTTTGTACATGTTTAGCTTGAGATGATGACAGGACACCCACATGGAAACATCTGGTAGGCAAAGGAAACACAGAGTTGAGCCCAGCAGAGAGGTCAGGGGAGAGGGTGGTATTCAGGGAACAGAGGGCAATCATCTGCATAGAGCTCCCATGAACCCACAAGCATGGATGAGTTCTGTGAGAGAGTAAAGAGAGACAGAAAAGGGTGCAAAGAGAAGATCAAGGATGGCACTTGGGAAAATTCTAGAAGAAGGTGGAAGAAGATCCAGTAAACCAGAGGGAAGAGTGGTCAGGCTGACAGGTGAACCAAGGTAGAGAAGTGTCACAGAAGTCAACGGTGCGATGCTGCAGAGAGGTCAAAGAAGATACTGTCAGGAGGAATGTAAAGAGGGCAGGACGGCTTCCCCTAATTCCACCCCTACACTCCTGCTTCCCTCTATCCCATTTTGTAGTTCTCTCTGGTATCTCCAGCTGTCGTAGTAACTACCAGTACCACACCCATCCATGAGGGCCACCTGATTCATTCTTTATTGACTCAGGTGTGGCAACATTTATCCACCCTCAGACAAACTCACTAGTAACTTCAAGGTTTAAGGAGCTAATTTACCAAGAAACTAAAGTAAACAAGGGAAAGGAACAAGTTTCTGAATTCATCTAGAAGCAAAAGAAAGCTACAACAGTGCCAGCTTGAGGTAGATTTGGGTTACCACTACCACCACCTTTAAGACTTAAGGGAGTCTCAAAATGATTCCTACTTTTCTATGAAAGTGGGTTTCCAGTTTATCCACCTGAGTCCTAAACTAAAAAGCAACTTTGTGCTAGTCATGGCAAATGCAAACAATTAGAACCCTAGTCCCTAAGCTCCAAGAACTGACTGTAGTACGGTGAGAGAAAAAAGATGTGCAAGTGAACTTCCAGCGATGCTGCAAGACAGATGCGAGCTTGGCCTGTGGGAACTCAGAGGCCTCCTGAGGACAGTCCTTTAGCTGAGTATTTAAGGATGAGGAGGGATTTCACAAGGTGGACAAGTGATAGTGGACCATGTGTTGGGTCCTGGGTCCTTCTTGAGCCTGACTTTGGTCCTTTCTCTCTTGAAGGAAAAGGCATTTCCTAGAAACCTCCCTTGGGCTAGATGCCTCCTTCACATCACCTAGGGTGCTGATGGTTCCTACTCTTGCGAGCCCTAGCCCTGACTGCGTAATGTTTCTCTCCCTGTGCAGCCTTCCCCAAGAAGAGTTAAGGATTCTTCCTCTGCTCTCCATGGTAATCTGTTTATATTTTAGGACAGCATGCCACATTGCTACAATACATTTCACTGTCCCCACTGCTGAGGAGTATTTTATCCTTGTTGGTGAATACTTATCATAGGGTCAGCTATATAGTAATAAGCACTCAAAGCCGGCAGAACCTTCCCATTTCACTCACACCTATTTTTTGGCCTGTTGGTCCCATCCAGCCTGTGAGAATCACTTGTGTGGGAGCTGTGAAGGCTGGCCCTACCTATACTTCGGTGAAAGCCAGGCTCTACCTAAGTCACTTCTCCATGGGGGTTGTGTAGCCTTGATGGCAGGAGTCATCTTTTCCTAGGGCCTTCTCAGTATGGAAGGCATCAAAGCTGGCAACTCACTGAGTGCTCATCTAAGGTCCTCTGAGGTGCAGAGTAGAGATAATCATCATTGCAATGGGCCACCCAGCCCATGTCTCTACATGCTCTCAGGAGGGCTGGCCAAGATCCTACCTGCTATTGCAGTCGCACTCCAGCACGCTGGAGCATACACTCATACAACTCCAAGGATGCCAACTGGCATTCTTCATCAAAATTACAAATGCACATATCCCTTTCAGTCCATATCCAGACATTTATCCTACAGATGCACTTGTATGTGTAAAATAACATATATAAGGTCATTTATTATAAAACTCTTTGTAACTGCAAAGACTATAAAACAGCCTAAAAGTCTATCAATAAGGGACTGGTAAAGTAAGTTATAGCACACATTGGATATGATACTGTGAAAAAGTTCCAAGAAACTCTTTGTGCATTGGTATAGATTAGAGGATGATTTCTAAAATAGATAGTTAAGCAGGGGTAGAAAGGATTTATACAAGTGTATATAATATGCTACAATTTGGGTAAAAATATGTGTATTTATTTGTATTATGCATATAGTACTTCTGAAAGGACACCCAAGAAATTGATACTTTGAGAGGGAGGTAATCTGGTGGCATGGAAATTAGGAACAAGAGGACATTTTTCATTGAATAATACTTTTGAATTTTGAATTATTTAACTATAGTATCTATTCAATCAATCAATAAGAATAAAGTATTACCATGTCTATGTTGATATGTTTAACAACTATTAAAAATAATGGTGGATTCAATTTGATAAACATTCACTGTGCCACTTATCGAGCACCCAAAAAAAAAAAAAAAGGAAATAATTCCACTATTACACTACATAATGCTACGGTTTTGTGGCTATCCCTAGACTCAAGATGCTCCACTTTTTACTACATTTCACTGAGACAGAAGGTTCTACACATCTCTATGGTAGAGTCCTGGCAGAGGAAAGGTCCAGGACATGCTCCTTCTAGAAGGCCTACTTCCTTTTTTGCTACTCACACTGGGGCAATGGGCAACTTGTCAAGACAACAGGTTTTGAAGGAGTACAAACAGGATGAGTCCAGTATAAATCCAACCACTTCATTTAATGATTCATTTAAAAAGTGCATATGAGGCCGGGTGCTGTGGCTCACGCCTGTAATCCTAGCTCTTGGGAGGCCGAGGCGGGCGGATTGCTCAAGGTCAGGAGTTCAAAACCAGCCTGAGCAAGAGCGAGACCCCGTCTCTACTATAAATAGAAAGAAATTAATTGGCCAACTGATATATATATATAAAATTAGCCGGGCATGGTGGCGCATGCCTGTAGTCCCAGCTACTCGGGAGGCTGAGGCAGAAGGATCACTCGAGCCCAGGAGTTTGAGGTTGCTGTGAGCTAGGCTGACGCCACGGCACTCACTCTAGCCTGGGCAACAAAGCGAGACTCTGTCTCAAAAAAAAAAAAAAAAAAAAAAAGTGCATATGAGCTGGGTGCAGTAGCTCATGCCTGTAATCCTAGCACTCTGGGAGGCTGAGGTGGGAGGATTGCTTGAGTTCACAAGTTCGAGATCAGCATGAGCAAGAGTGATACCCCAGTCTCTACTAAAAATAGAAAAATTAGCCGGGCATTATGGCATGTGCCTGTAGTCCCAGCTAATCTGGAGGCTGAGACAAGAGGATCGCTTGAACCCAGGAGTTTGAGGTTGCAGTGAGCTACAATGAGCCACTGCACTCTACCCAAAGTGACAGAGTGAGACTGTCTCAAGAAAAAAAAGTGCATATAGGGCACCAGTTAGTGTGAGTAGTATGTAGAATATATAGCTTGGATCCCACCCCTTAATGAGTTTTCAGTCCTCCCTTAAATATATGAAAAGATACTCAATTTTAACTCTAAGATTGTCAAAAACTAAAAAACTCAGTATACTTTGCTGGCAAAGGCTTACGGGAAATTGGGGGAAACAGGTGGGAGCGCAAAATGGCACAACCCACATGACAGGGAATTTGGTAGTACTGATAAGAACACATAGCATTTATCCTTGACCCAACAATGCCACTTTTAGGAATTTATCCTGAAGATTCACTTCTGGAAACTTAAAACAACATATGCACAAGCTTAATCACTGTGGCATTATTTGTAATAGCAGAATATTGGAAACAACCTAAGTTCCTGTCCACAGCAGACTAAATAAACTCACCCAGTAGAATACTGTGTAGCTATATATATATAAAAAAATAGGCCAGGCATAGTGACTCACACTGAGGTGGGAGGATTGCTTGAGGCCAACAGCTCAAGACCAGCCTGCACAACATAGCGAGACCCTATCTCTACAAAAAATTTAAAAGTTAGCTGGGTATGATGGTATGCGCCTGTAGTCCTAGCAACTCAGGAGGCTGAGCCAGGAGGATCACCTGAGTCTGGGAGTTGAAGGTTGCAGTGAGCTATGATGACACCACTGTACTCTAGCCTGGTGACAGAGTCAGACCCTGTCTCAAAAAAAAAAAAAAAAAAAAACTAAAAAACAAAAAAACCCACCTTGAACTTTACTTAGGTTTGTTATTGATAATGGTATTGGTGTAGTAATCCTAAAACTGTTTTGCTAGTTTTGTATTAAGCATAGAAAAAATGAATAAACACATAGATACCAGAGATTGCACTATGAAAAAATGTAAATTATGGAATCAGGAAAGGTGAGAAAGAATCCTCAAGTGTTGAATTTGAATTGGAGATATCAGTATGCAAATTTTTTATAAATCAACGTTCTTGAGATACAGTTGATAAATTATATAGCAAAATTACAGATTTTAAGTGTATAGTTTTGATAAACATATATACCAATGTAGCCACCAATCCCATTAAGACCCAGAACATTTCCATCAGCCCAGAAAGTACCCTTACTTTACTTTTCACCCAATTTCCCTTCTCCCGTCCCAAGCAATTTTATTTCTGTAATCAAAGATTTTTTTCCTGTTCTAGAACTTCATATAAATGCCACCATACAGTATATATCTGGCTTATTTCTCTCAATATAATGTCTGTGAAATTCATCCATGTTGTTGTGTATCAGTAGTTCATTCACATTTGTTGCTGAGTAATATTCCATTGTATGAATATACTAAAATGTATTTATCAATTTATCAGATGATGGAAATTTAGGTTGTTTCTAGTTTTGGACTCTGATGAATCAAGCTGTTATGAAAATTCATGTATGAATCTTTGCGTGGGTAGGTTTTCATTTCTCTTGAGTAAATGCCAAGGAATAGGATTGCTGGGTTATATAGTATACGTATATTTAACTTTAGAATAAACACTGATCTGTTTTCCAAAGTGGTTCCACCATATTACACTCCCATCAGCATAGTATGAAAGTTTTAGTAGCCCCATATCCTTACCAACATAAATTTCAGTCATTCTTATGTGAAGTAGTATCTCAATATGTTTTAGTTTGCATTTTCCTAACATTGACCATCTTTTCATGGGCTTATTTGCCATTCATGTATTTTCTTTGATGAAGTATCTTTTCAAATCTTTTGCCCACTTTTTTAAAGAAACAGGATCTCACTATGTTGCCCAGGCTGTAGTTGAACTCCTTGGCTCAAATGATCCTCCTTCCTCAGCCTCCTGAGTAGCCTGAACTACAGGCATGCACTACCATGCCCAGCTCTGCCCATTTTTAATTGGGTTTTTTTTCCCTTATTATTTAGTGATGAGTTCTTCATATATTCTGGATACATGACTTCTGTCAAATATGTGTACTGTGAATATAGTCATGTACTCTATAATGATGGTTTAATCAACAGCTGACCACATATATGATGGTGGTTTTACTATACCTTTTAATGTGCCTTTTCTATGTTTAGATATACAAATACTTCCCATTGTGGTGCAATTTTCTACAGTACTCAGTACAGAAACATAGCGTACACGTTTGTAGCCTAGAAGCAATAGGCTCTATCATATAACCTAGGTGTGCAGTAGGCTATACCACCTAAGTCTGTGTAAGTATACTCTATGATGTTCACACAACAATGAAATCACCTAATGACAAATATCTCAGTACATATCCCATCATTAAGCTACACATGACTGTACTTTCTCCGGGCTTGCCTTTTTATTTTTCTTAATAGTGTCTTTGTGTATTTTGTTTATAATTGACATATTACTGTACATGTTTATGGGATACAGTGTGATGTTTCAGTACATGTGTTCATTGTATAATGATCAAATAAGAATAGTTAGAATGTCCATCACCTCAAACTTATATTATTTCTTTGTGGTAGTAACTCTCAAGAACCTCTTTTCTAGCTATCTTGAAATAGACAATACATTATTATTAACAATAGTCACTCTACTATGTAATAGAATACCAGGACTTACTCTTCCTATCTAATGGTAACATATTACCCATTGACTGACCTCTCCCCATTTTCCCAACCTCTGGTGACCACCATTCTACTCTCTACTTCTTTTTTTTTTTTTTTTTTATAGAAGTAGTGCAGTTGGATACTCTCTACTTCTATGAGATCAATTTTCCTAGATTCTACATATAAGGGAGATTATGCAGTATTTGTCTTTCTGTGCCTAGCTTATTTCACTTAACATTATGTCTTTCAGGTTCTTCCAAATGTCAGGATTTCACTTCTTTTTATAGCTGAATATTATTCTATTGTGTATACATATCACATTTTCTTTTCTTTTCTTTTTTTTTTTTTGAGACAGAGTCTCACTTTGTTGCCCAGGCTAGAGTGAGTGGCGTGGTGTCAGCCTAGCTCACAACAACCTCAAACTCCTAGGCTCAAGCAATCCTCCTGCCTCAGCCTCCCGAGTAGCTGGGACTATAGGCATACGCCACCATGCCCGGCTAATTTTTTCTATATATATTAGTTGGCCAATTAATTTCTTTCTATTTATAGTAGAGACGGATCTCGCTCTTGCTCAGGCTGGTTTTGAACTCCTGACCTCGAGCAATCCGCCCGCCTTGGCCTCCCAGAGTGCTAGGATTACAGGCGTGAGCCACCGCGCCCAGCCCATATCACATTTTCTTTATCCATTCATCCACTGATGAATACTTAGGTTTATTCCACCTCTTGGCTTCTGTGAATAGTGCTACAATAAACATGGGAGTGCTAATATCTTTTTGACATAATGATTTCAGTTTCTTTGGCTATATTCCCAGTAGTGGAATTGCTGGGTCATATGGTAGTTCTATTTTTAATTTTTTGAGGAATCGCCATACCGTTTTCCACAACGGCTATACTAATCTACATTCACACCAACAGGGTATAAGCGTTCCTTCTTCTCTGACTCCTAGCCAGCATTTGTGATTTTTTTGTCTTTTTGATAACAGCCATTCTAAGTGAGGTGAAGTAATATCTCACTGTGGTTTGATTTGCATTTCCCTGATGATTAGTGATGTTGAGCATTTTGTCATATACCTGCTGGATATTTGTATGTCTTCTTCTTTTTCTTCTTCTTCTTCTTCTTTTTTTTTTTTAGAGACAGAGTCTCACTTTGTTGCCCAGGCTAGAGTGAGTGCTTCGGCATCAGCCTAGCTCACAGAAACCTCAAACTCCTGGGCTCAAGCGATCCTCCTGCCTCAGCCTCCTGAGTAGCTGGGACTACATGCATGCGCCACCATGCCCGGCTAATTTTTTCTATATATATTAGTTGACCAATTGATTTCTTTCTATTTATAGTAGAGACGGGGTCTCGCTCTTGCTCAGGCTGGTTTCAAACTCCTGACCTGGAGCAATCCACCCGCCTTTGCCTTCTATAATGCTAGGATCACAGGCGTGAGTGTATGTCTTCTTTTGAGAAATGTCCGTTTAGGTCTTTTGCCCATTTTCAAAATCAGATTACAGGAAGTCATCGCTTAATGTCGTTGACAGGTTCTTAGAAACTGTGACTTTTAAGTGAAAAGGCTTACAGCAATTCCTTGAATAACATCCTTTCTTTCAATGTTATTTTGTTATAAGGTTGATGAGAAAAAAAACTGGTTTCACTTAAAGTTGCAGTTTCCAAGAACCTACAGACAATGTTAAGTGAGGAATTGCTGTATTTGGTTTTTCGCTATTGAATTGAGTTCCTTATATATTATGGATATTAACTCCTTATTGGATGTATAATTTGCAAATGTTTTCTCCCATTCTGTAGGTTGTCTCTTCACTCTTGTTTTCTTTACTGTGCAGAAGCTTTTTAGTTTGATGTAATACCATTTGTCTATTTTGCTTTTGTAGCCTGTGCTTTTAAGGTCCTATCAAAAAAATTCTTGCCCAGACCAATATCATGAAGTATTTCCCCTGTGTTTTCTCCTAGTAGTTTTATAGTTTGAGGTGTTACATTTAAGTCTTTAATTCATTTTGAGTTGACTTTTATATAAGGTGAGAGATACGATGTAGTTTCATTCTTCTGCATGTGGATATTCAATTTTTCCAGCATCACTTTCTGAAGAGACTGTCTTTTCCCCCATGTGTGTTCTTGGCACGTTTGTTGAAAATCAGTTGGCTATAAATGTGTGGATTTCTGAGTTCTCTATTCTGTTCCATTGGTCTGTGTGTTTGTTGTTATGCCAGTATCATGTTTTTTTGATTACAATGGCTTTGTAGTATTTTTTTTAAGGCTATGTACATAGCCTATTGCTCCTAGGCTACAAACCTGTTCAGCATGTTACTGTATTGAACTGTAGGTTGTAGTGTATTTTGAAGTCAGGTAGTATGATGCCTCCAGCTTTGTTCTTTTTGCTCAAGATTGCTTTGGCTATTTAGGGTCTTTTGTAGTTCCATATGAATTTTAGGATGGCTTTTTCTTAATAGTGCCTTTCTTTTCTTTTCTTTTTTTTTTTTTTGAGACAGAGTCTTGCTCTGTCACCTGGGCTAGAGTGCAGTGGCGTCATCATAGCGTACTGCAATCTCAAACTCCTGACCTCAAGTGATTCTCCTGCCTCAGCCTCCTGAATAGCTAGGGCTACAGGCACACACTACCACACCCAGCTAATTTTTCTATTTTTTGTAGAGATGGGGTCTTGCTCTTACTCAGGCTGGTCTCAGCAACTCCTGGCCTCAAGCAATCCTCCCACCTCAGCCTCCCAGAGTGCTAGGATTATAGAGGTGAGCCACCACACATAGCCTTAATAGTGTCTCTTAAAGAAACAAAGTTGACAGATCAAAGGAGCCAACACCATGGCGAAGTCCGGGGAGAAGAGTGGCGGACACGGGAAGAAAAGCCTGAAATGGAAAGCCGCTACTGGAGAACTTCAGGAGGCTCCAGTGGCTGAGCATGAGGCAACAGAAAGCGGGGTCCAACCCCCGAAAATGGCTACCTTTCCTCCAGGGTTTAGCATTCCAGAGATTAAGAACAAACAGTGGCGACACTTAATGTTCACGAGATGGAAACAGCAGCAGCGGAAGGAAAAGTTGGCAGCTAAGAAAAAACTTAAAAATGAGAGAGAGGCTCTTGGTGATAAGGCTCCACCAAAGCCTATACCCAAGACCATTGATAGCCATCGAGTGTATGATGAAGCCAAAGTAGACCCTAATGATGAAGAGGTTGCTTATGATGAAGCTACAGATGAATTTGCTTCTTACTTCAACAGGCAGACTTCTCCCAAGATTCTCATCACAACATCAGATAGGCCTCATGGGAGAACAGTAAGACTCTGTGAACAGCTCTCCACAGTTACACCAAACTCACATGTTTATTACGGAAGAGGACTGGCTCTGAAAAAAATTATTCCACAGTGTATCTCAAGAGATTTCGCAGATCTCACAGATTTTTGTTAATGAAAATCATAAAACTCCCAATGGACTTATTTTGAGTCACTTGCCAAATGGTCCAACCACTCATTTTAAAATGAGCAGTGTTCGTCTTCATAAAGAAATTAAGAGAAGAGGTAAAGATCCCACAGAACACATACCTGAAGTAATGCTGAATAATTTTACAACATGGCTGGGTCACTCAGTTGGATGTATGGCTGCATCTCTCTTTCCTCATAATCCTAAATTTATTGGAAGGCAGGTTGCCACATTCCATAATCAGCAAAATTATACCTTCTTTAGATTTCAGAGATACCTATTCAAGAGTGAAAAGAAAGTAGGAATTCAGGAACTTGAACCACGTTTTACTTTAAAATTAAGATCTCTTCAGAAAGGAACCTTTGATTCTAAGTATGGAGAGTATGAATGGGTCCATAAGTCCTGGGAAATGCATACAAATAGAAGAAAATTCTATTTATAAAGTGCTGAGGGAATAGTATTAGATTTTGCTGATCAGAACTATCTTTAACTTGCTTAATTATTTTTAACAGAGCCAACCTTTTCAAAATGTATTTACTGATTTCATAAACCTTCTTTCATGTCTGGACAAATTACCAAATGTCATGGTATGTTTATGTAGCAAATATAAATAAAAGTCATTTTGGTGACAAAAAAAAAAAGAAACAAAGTTTTGTTTAATGAATTTTGATGAAATCTAGTTTATCATTTTTTTCTTTCATGGTTACTGCTTTTTAATGTCCTAAGAAATACTTACCTACCCCAAAGTATTTTATTGTTTTAGCTTTAACATTTACATCTAAGATCTATTTTGAATTAAGTTTCACTCTTTCAATCTTGATAATTGGTAATTTGTATCTTTCCTCTTTTTTTTCCTTCATCAGTCTTGCTAGGGGTTTACCAATTTTATTAATTTTTTTCAAAAAGCCAACTTTTGGCTTTGCTAATTTTCTCTACTTTTTTTTGTATATTTTCTATTTCATTAATAGAGCTAGGATTCAAGATTCAAAAATATTTTCTTTTTAAATATGGATATCCAATTCCAATCCTATTTGTTCAAAGACTTCTTTTATCCACTAAATTACCTGGGCACCTTCATCAAAAATCAGTTGTTAGGGGAAGGCAGCAAAAAAAATCAATTGGCCAAAGTCTTTATTCTGGTCCCATTGGTATACTTGTCCATCCTTATCTCAGTATCACACTGCCTTGATTAGTGCAGCTTTGTAATAAACCTTTAAAATAGTCCTCCAACTTTCTTTTTAAAAAAATTTTTTTCTCTTCTAGATCTTTGTATTTCCTATAAATTTCAGAATCTGCTTGCTAATTTCAACAACAACAACAACAACAACAACAAACCTGCTTGAATTTTTATTGTAATTACATTCATTGATCTATAGATCAATTTGGGGAAAACGGACATATCTTAACAACGTTGATTCTTCCAAACCATTAACATGGTATATTTCTGAATGCACTCTGTCTTCTTTATTTTCTTTAATTTTCTCAGAATGCTTTTTAGTTTTAAGTATAGATGTCTTGCCTGTCTTTGGTTAAATTTGTTCCAAATTTTTTTATGCTATTGTAAATGGATTTTTTTAAGTTTCATTTTCCTATTGTTTGTTGATAGAATATAGAAATACAATTGGTTTTTGTATATTGACCTTGTATCCTGTTACCTTGCTAAATACACTTATTTATTTATTCTAGTAGACTTTAAAAAGATTCCTAGCATTTTCTATGTAAATAATCATGCTACCTATAAATAAAGAATTTTACTTTTTCCTTTCTAATCTGTATGCCTTTTATTTATTTGTCCTGCCTCAAATACTTCCAGTATAATGTTGAATGGAAGTGCTAAGAACAGATAGTTTTTCCTTTTCCCTATCTTTGGGTAAAAGCTTTCAACATATCATGATTTAGTGTAATACTAGCTGTTATTTCATAAGTGTTCCTTTATCAAATTAAGAACATTACCTTCTCTTTGTATTTCCTGAGAGTTTTTCTTATACAAATGAGAGTGGAGTATCATCAAATGCTTTTTCTTCACCTATGAGATAATCAACTGGTTTTCCCTTTTATTCTGTTCATATCATTTATCACATCTTAGTGATTTTGAACAGTAAACTAATTATTTTATTTTATTTTATTTTATTTATTTTTGAGGCAGAGTCTCACTTTCTTGCCTGGGCTTGAGTGCCATGGCATCAGCCTAGCTTACAGCAACCTCAGACTCTTGGACTCAAGCAATCCTCCTGCGTAAGCCTCCTTGGTAGCTGGGACTACAGGCACATGCCACTGTGCCCAGCTAATTTTTTCTATTTTTAGTTGTTTGGCTAATTTCTTTCTATTTATAGTAGAGACGGGGTCTCACTCTTGCTCAGGCTGGTCTCAAACTCCTGAGCTCAAGCAATCCTCCTGCCTTGGCCTCCCAGAGTGCTAGGATTACAGGCATGAGCCATCACGTCCAGCCTAAACTAATTTTTATTACTGGGTTGGTCATTTTTTTTCTGTTGTTGGGTTTCATGTGCTAATATTTTGTTGAGGATTTTGTATCTATTTTCATAAGGTACATAGATTTTTCTTAAAATGTCTTTTCTTTTTTTTTTTTTTGAGACAGGATATTTTACTCTATTACCCAAGCTCAACTCCTAGGCTCAAGAAATCCTCCCACCTCAGCCTGCTGAGTGGCTGGGATTATAGGTGCATGGCACTGTGTCTGGCTTATGTTTTCTTTTTGAGATATAACCCATATGACATAAAATTTACCATTTTAAATACAATTCAGTGTTTTTTAGTATATACATCATATTGTGCAACCATTACGATTATCTAATTTCATAACATTTCCATCACTCCAGAAAGAAACCCTGTACCTACTGGCAGCCAGTCCCAACTCTCCCTGGCAACCACTAATCTACTTTCTGTCTCTATGGATTTGCCTATTCTGAACATGTCACATATATGGAATCATACAATATGTGGCCTTTTGTGTCTGGCTTCTTTTACTTAGCATAAGGTTTTCAATGTTCAGCCATCTTGTAGCATATAACTACTTCATTTCTCTTGATGGCTGAATAATACCATGTAGATATACCACATTTTGTTTATCCATTCATCTGTTGATGGACAGTTGGATTCTTTCCACTTTTTTGGCTAATATTGTTATGAACATTCATGTACAAGTTTTGTATGAACCTGTTTTTAATTCTCCTTGGTATATACTTAGAAGTAGAATTGCTGGGTCAAATGGTAATTCTGTTTAACTTTTGGAGAAACTGCCAAATTTTTTCTATCTTCTTAAGGTAGAAACAGAATTACAATTTTAAATCATTCTCTTTTACTAATATAGGCATTTAAAGTTATAAAATTTCTTCTAAGCACTTCTTTAGCTGCACCACACACATTTTGATATGCTGTGCTTTCATTATCCTTCTGTTTGTTTGTTTGTTTGTTTGTTTGTTTGTTTGTTTGTTTTGGAGACAGAGTCTCACTCTTGTTGCCTCGGCTAGAGTGCCCTAGAGTGCCCTCGTGTCAGCCTTGCTCACAGCAACCTCAAAACCTGGGCTCAGCCAGCATGAGGCTCATGCCTGTAATCCTAGCTCTCTGGGAGGCCGAGGTGGGCGGATTGCTCAAGGTCAAGAGTTCGAAACCAGCCTGAGCAAGAGCAAGACCCCGTCTCTACTATAAATAGAAAGAAATTAATTGGCCAGCTAATATATATAGAGAAAATTATCCGGGCATGGTGGCGCATGCCTGTAGTCCCAGCTACTTGGGAGGCTGAGGCAGTAGGATTGCTTGAGCCCAGGAGATTGAGGTTGCTGTGAGCTAGGCTGATACCACGGCACTCACTCTAGCCTGGGCAACAAAGTAAGACTCTGTCTCAAAAAAAACAAAAAAAACCCAAAAAAACTCCTGGGCTCAAGCGATCCTCTTGCCTCAGCCTCCCAAGTAGCTGGGACTACAGCTACCATGGTGTGCCACCATGCCCAGCTAATTTTTTCTATATATTTTTAGTTGGCCAATTAATTTCTTTCTTTTTTTTTTTTTTTTTTTTTTTTTTTTTTTACTAGTGACAGCGTCTCGCTCATGCTCAGGCTAGTCTCAAACTCCTGAGCTCAAACGATCTGCCGGCCTTGGCCTCCCAGAGTGCTAGGATTACAGGCATGAGCCACCGTGCCCAGCCGTTCTGTTTGAAATAGTTTCTCATTTCATTTGTGTTTTCTTCTTTGACTCATAAGTTATATAGAAATATATTCTTTAATTTCATAGCACTCAGAGAGGCCAAGGTGGAAGGATCGTTTGAGGTCAGGCTGGCTCGAGACCAGCCTGAGCAAGAGCAAGACCCCATCTCTACTAAAAATAGAAAGAAATTAGATGGACAACTAAAAATATATAGAAAAAATCAGCCAGATATAGTGGCGCATGCCTGTAGTCCCAGCTACTCGGGAGGCTAAGGCAGGAGGATCCCTTGAGCCCAGTAGTGTGAGGTTGCTGTGAGCTGGGTTGACGTCATGGCACTCTAGCCTGGGGAACAGAGAAAGACTCTGTCTCAAAAATATATATGTATATATATTCTTTAATTTTGAAATATTTGGGGATTTTTCTAGCTATATTATTTGTTTCTAATTTAATTTCATTGTTATCATAGAGTTTACTCTGAGAGATTTAAATATTTTAAAATTTATCGAGACTTATTTTATGGCTCAGGATATAATCCAGCTCGTCTAATGTTCATTGTGTGCTTGAAAAAAATGTACATTATGCAATTACTGGGTGGAGTTTCTTTAATGTCAATTCTATCAAGTTGGTTTATAGTATTGTTCAGATTTTTTTTTTTTTGAGACAGAGTCTCACTTTGTTGCCCAGCCTAGAATGAGTGCCGTGGTGTCAGCCTCACAGCAAACTCAAACTCCTGGGCTCAAGCAATCCTACTGCCTCAGCCTCCCGAGTAGCTGGGACTACAGGCATGTTCCACCATGCCCAGCTAATTTTTTCTATATATATTAGTTGGCCAATTGATTTCTTTCTATTTATAGTAGAGATGGGGTCTCGCTCTTGCTCAGGCTGGTTTTGAACTCCTGACCTTGAACAATCTACCCACCTCGGCCTCCCAGAGTGCTAGGATTACAGGCGTGAGCCACCGCGCCCGGTATAGATTTTTTTTATATATTACTGCTTTTTGTCTAGTTGTTCTATCAATTACCAACAGAGGCGTTTTCACATCTCTGACAATTGTGCATTTGTCCGTTTCTCTCTTTGGTTGTGTCAGTTTTCCCAGCTCTAATATTAACCATTATTAGGATTACATCTTTCTGCACAACTGACCGTTTTCTAAATTTCTCTTTATCTCTGCTAATTCTCTTTGTTTTGAAGTTTACTTTGTTTGATATTAATATAGCCACACTAGCTTTCTAGTGATTTCTATTTGCATAGCACGTCTTTTTTCAACCTTTTACTTTTTATCTGTGTCCGTATATCAAAAGTACAGTTGACCCTTGAATAACACAGGGCTTAGGAGTGCCAATGCCCCTGCACAGTCAAAAATCTGTGTATAACTTTTGACTCCCCTCCAACTTAACTACTAATAGCCTACAGTTGACTAGAAGCTTTAACAATAAAAGTTGATTAACACATATTTTGTATGTTGTATGTATTATATACTATATTCTTATAATAAAGTAAAAGAGAGAAAAGAAAACGTTATTAGGAAAATCATAAGGAAGAAAAAATATATTTACTATTCATTAAATGGAAGCAGGTCATCATCTTCATCATATTCATGATGAGTAGGCTGAGGAGGAGAAGGAAGAGTAGTAGTTGGTCTTGCTGTCTAGGAGTGGCAGAGGTGAAATACAAAATACATGGGGAAGGTAGAAGGGAGACAGGAGAGGCAGATACACTTGGTGTAACCTTACAGAAATACATTGTAACTTGTCTGACATTTTTGCTTTTTCATTTATCTAAAAATGTTTCTATACAGTACCGATCCTTCTTCCACTGTTTTCTTTGGTTTCCATGCCTGTATCACAGAAGGGTGCATGTTATCAAAGAAGTTAAAAGCAATCTTCAGCCAAGCACGGTGGTTTATGCCTGTAATTCCAGCAACTCAGGAGACTGAGGCAGGAGGATTACTTAAGCCCAGGAGTTCAAAGCTACAGTGAGCTATGATTGCACCACTGCCCTCCAGCCTGGGCAGGCACTGGTTTGGAATCACTTATCTCCATCAAGTCGTCATCTTTTTTGTTTGTTTGTTTTGTTTTGACACAGGGTTTCACTCTGTTACCTGGGCTAGAGTGCAGTAGTGTTACCATAGCTCACTGCAACCTCAAACTCCTGGGCTCAAGCGATTGTCCTGCTTCACCTTCCTGAGTAGCTGAACTACAGGTGCCCACCAGCACACCTGACAAATTTTCCTATTTTTGTAGAGACATAGTCTTACTACATTGCTCAGGCTGGTTTCAAACTGTGGGCCTTAAATGATCCTGCCATTTCAGCCTCCCAAAATAATAGGATTCAAGTTGTCTTCTGTTAATTCCTCTGGTGTGATGTCTATTAGCCCTTGAATTTCTCTAAGATCCATATCTTGAAACACTTCACTCCCAATATTTTTTGCCATATCCACAATCTCTTTCATGATATACTTGATTGGCTCAGTTGTAAGTCCTATGATGTCATGCATAACATCTGGACATAGTTTTCTCCAGCAAGAATTTATTGTTTTGGGCTTCATGGCCTTCACAGCTTTTTCTGTTAATATCACAATGATGGAATCTTCAATAGTGTAATCCTTCCAGTGTTTCATGATGTTCTCTCTACTGGAGTTCTCTTCCATAGTGTTGACAATCCTTTCCATAGAGTATTATGTATAATGAGCCTCAAAGGTCCTTATGAGACTGAATTAGAGATGCTGCGTTTGGGGGCAAGTAGACCACTTCAACACCTTTGGTGTTAAACTCATGGGGTTCTAGGTGGCCAAGAGCATTGTCCAATACCAAAAGAACTTTAAAAGGCAGTCCTTTACTAGCAAAGTACTTCCTGACTTCAAGGAGAAAGCATCAATTGAATCAATCCATAAAAAGGGTTCTCATTGTCCAGGGCTTCTTGTCATACAACTAAAAGACTGGCAGCTGGTGTTTATCTTTTTCCTTCAAGGCTCAGAAGTTAGCAGCTTTATAGATAAGGGTGGTCCTGATCATAAACCTAACTGTATTTGCACAAAACAGGAGGGTTAGCAGCTTATACCTTCCTGCCACAAATCCTAGTGCTCATTTCTCTTTCTTCTAATAAATATCCTTTGTGGCATTGTTTTCCAGAATAGGGTACTTTTGTCTGCATTAAAAACATGTTCAGGCAGATATCCTTTCTCCTCAATGATTTTCTTCTTCTTCTTTTTTTTAAATATATTTTTTTCTTTTTTTTTTCCGCCTTGCAGTTTAGGATTTCAACATACTCAATGATTTTCTTAATGACATCTGGAATCTCATCTGCTGGACGCAAGCTGCTTCTCCTGTTATCTTGACATTTTTAAAGCCTAACCTCTTTCTAAAATTATCAAACCTTCTTTTGATGGCATTAAATTCTCCAGCTTTAGATCCTTCACCTTTCTTTTGCTTTAAGTTGTCATATAATGACTTCACTTTTTCTCAAAACATATTAGGTTTGCCCTTCTTACAGTAATCCTATACCCACATAAAAGTTGCATTTTCAATATGAGATAAAAAGGTATTTTGCCTCTTTTGAGTCCTCACTTCCAAAATGACAAAGGAAAGAAGGAACAATGGTCGTGCCAAAAAGGGCCATGGCCATGTGCAGCCTATTTGCTGCACAAACTGCGCCTGCTGAGTGCCTAAAGACAAAGCTATAAAGAAGTTCACTCCCGGTGAAGCAGATTAACCTTTAGCAGTAAAGAAAAATAACAAACAAACAAACAAAAAAGAAAACAAAAAAAAATGAAATTTAAAAAAATAAAAAATAAATAAAAAAAAGAAGTTCATCATTTGGAACATAGTGGAGGCCACAGGTGTCAGGGACATTCTGAAGCAAGTCTTTGATGCCTATGTGCTTCCCAAGCCATATGCGAAGCTGCATCTCTGTGTGAGTTACGCCATTACACAAGGTAGTCAGGAATCATTCTCGGGAAGCCCCCAAGGACCGAACACCCCCACCCCAATTTAGATCTGCAGATGCTGCCTCACAAATTCCACCAAAGCCCATGTAAGGAGTTGAGTCCTTGAGGACTGAAGAAAAACTATCCTTTGGAAAAAAACAAAATGGAAATTACACTTAATATAACATGTTGAGTATATCTGTGCCAGACAGGGTGGGGGTTTGTGTGTGTTATACCAAGTGTTCAGGTGTGAACTGCCACATAGTGTTTTCCAAAAAGAAAGCTTACTTGTGAAATTTAAACTTTAACTCTTGCAGTCTTATCTTTGGCCTTCCCAATTTGCATAGCTATGTGCAAAAAGGGAGGGGAGGCATCTGGTGTTGGGTTAATTCAACCTGGCCAACTTTAAGTTGGCATCCTAAAAATGGGTGAAGATCTTTAAGAGAGTAAGGGAAAACTGACCATTGTTAGTGAGGAGCACATTGGGAAGTGACTTAGACTGAGGTGTTCATACCCTTGGGGGTGACATTGAGAGGAAATGCACACGTGGATAGCTTCAATGCTGTTCCAGATTCATATTCAGATCTTCAACTTCCTACCTTGTCATTGGTCTGTTGCTAAGACAGTTACCCACTGCATCTTTCTGCAGTGTGTTTCTAGGAACTTGTGGGAATCCCACAAGAGGATGGAGAAAGAGGTTCCCCAAAGTATAGAGAAAGCATATACCTTATTTCATCTGTATGACAATGGCTTATTTGTACTATAATTCAGAAATAAGAACATTAATTAGGGGTATATATTTATGTGTATCTGAAAAATCCATTTGGGAGTGGATTGTTAAGGACTAACTTTGCCAATTAGGTTATATGTTTTTCCTAAAGCTAAATCAGTAGTAGCATGGAGATTTTGATAATATACCTTGTGCTGAAAAATGCATTTAAAAAGGTATTTTATAAGAAGTGCAAGGTTTTTGCACCTGCTGGTGTAGCTATAATGACGGCTTCATGAAATTCCTTTTCTTTTTTTACAATAATCCTTTTACTGGATTCATTTATCTTGAAATGCTGAGCAACCACAGCTGCAGATCTCACTCTATAGCACATATCAAGCAATTCAACTTTTTCTTGTAATGCCATGACTTTTCTCTGCTTCTTAGGAGTGCTTCCAGCATCACTTAGTGGCACTTCATATGGGTCCCATGGTATTATCTTAAAAAACTTGGTTTATAGTATTGTACTAAACACAATGAAAAATACATGAGGCCGGGCACAATGCCTCATGCCTGTAATCCTAGCACTCTGGGAGGCCAAGGCGGGCTAATTGCTCAAGGTCAGCATTTCGAAACCAGCCTGAGCAAGAGCGAGACCCTGTCTCTACTATAAATAGAAAGAAATTAATTGGCCAACTAATATATGTAGAAAAAACATTTCCCGGGCATAGTGGCGCATGCCTGTAGTCCCAGCTACTTGGGAGGCTGAGGCAGTAGGATTGCTTTAGCCCAGGAGTTTGACGTTGCTGTAAACTAGGCTGATGCCACGGCACTCACTGTAGCCTGGGCAACAAAGTGAGACTCTGTCTCAAAAAAAAAATACATGAGAACTGTGAGAGATCACTTTTTTACTGTGATATGCAATTTACTAGAGAGACAAACTGCTCTTGTGGAAATAATTAATGTCACAGGAGGCTTCTCACAACACTTGAGCTCACTGCACTAGCAATAGGAGATAGCAATCAAATTGTTACTTAGTATAGTATTACTGAAGTTAATTTTATGTAGTTATGATTTAATATTTTGTTTACATTTCTCTCAACTGTGAATGGTGCCATGTACAGTATGTGTGTGCTTGTGTATAAGTTTTGATAAATTATAACTTTCTTTTTGAGACAAGGTCTCACTCTGTTGCTTGGGCTGGAATGCAGTGGTGTCATCATAGCTCACTGCAAGCTCAAATTCCTAGGCTCCAGCAATCCTCCTGCCTCAGCCTCCTGAGTAACTGGGACTACAGATGCATGCCACCACCGCTGGATAATTTTTTCTATTTTTTGTAGAGATGGAGGCTTGCTCTTGCTCAGGCTGGTCTCAAACTACTGATCTTAAGCAATCTTCCCACCTTGGCCTCCTTGAGTGCTAGGATTACAGGATTGAGCCACTGTGCCTGGACAAATTTTAACTTTTTATAATAAATTTATGTATATTTTATGATAATAAATGATAAAACAGACTAGTATCTACATATAGTTTATGTGTCATGACATAACTTTTCCTCAATTTTTTTGATGTTTTTAGGCAATGTGGTTCATCTGTGAGTTTTTTTGAATTGCTGCAAATCTCCAAAAAATTTTCCCCTGTATTTATTGAAAAGAAGCTGCATAGAAGTGGATCTCTGCAGTTCAAACTAGTGTTATTCAAGGGTTAACTGTATAACACACACCTTTAGATATTATATAGCTGGGTCTTCATTTTTTTATCTTGTCTGATAATCTCTTTTACTTAGAATGTTTATATTTAATGGAGTTATTAATACAGTTAGGTTTAAGTCTGCATTAATTTGCTGGAGTTTTACTATGTTCTGAATATGTCCCCCAAAATTCATGTGTTGGAAGTTTAATCCCCATGTAACAATGTTGGAAAGTGGGGTCTTTTGGGAAGTGTTTAGATAATGAAGGCAAAGCCTAGTGGATTAATGCCACTACAAAAAGGGTTAGTGGGAATGGGCTCACTCTCTTGCCCTTCTGCTCTTCTGCCATGTAAAGACACAAAGTTCACTTTCTCTGACCCTTCCATCTTCTGCCATGTGAGGATGCAAAAAGGTGGCTCACACCAGATGCTGGCACATTGATCTTGGACTTCCCAGCTTCCAGAACTGTGAGAGAATAAATTTCTGTTCTTTATAAATTACCCAGTCTCAGGTATTCTGTTATTGCAGCACAAAAAAGACCGAGACAGGTTGCCATAACAAAGTACCTCAGATTGAGTGGCTTAAATAACAGAAATTTATTTTCTCACAGTTCTGGAGACTAGAAATCTGAGATCAAGTTGTTGGCAGAGTTGATTACTTTTGAGGGCCATGAGGAAAAGAGCTGTTCTAGGCCTCTCTCCTTGGCTTGTAGATGGCCACATCGTCTTTCCTCTGTACTGTCTTGTGTCCAAATTTTCTCTTTTGAGGACACCACTCATCATATTGTATTAGGGTATACTCTAATGACCTCATTTTAACTTAAAACCTCTGTAAAGACTCTTATCTCCAAATACAGTTGTATTCTGAGGCAGTAGGGGTTAGGACTTCAACATATTTTGGAGGGGGACACATTTCAGCCCATAACAAAGTCTATCATCTTGCTATTTGTTTTCTATTTGTCCCCATGTCTTTTTAAAATTCTTCGTTCCTCTTTTCCTGTCTTATTTTTGAGGAATTGACTATAAGTAATATGTTTACATATAATTTGATATTCATTATATAATTATATATTGAATATGTATAATTAATATTATCATAGTACAGGTCTGCTGGCAACAAATTATTTCCTCTATTTACTTTTTAGCTATATTTCCCCTTTTATTATTTTTAATGGTTGCTCTAGAAATTACAATAAGCATCACCAATTTATCACAGTCTAAGTGCACTTGACACTCCACAAATACAGGAACCTACAGCCACATAATTTTATTTATTCCCTCACACCTTGTAATATTATCATGTATTTTACATGTATCTTACAATAATAGTACTTTTGCTATTTATTTATTTATGAGATAGAGTCTCACTCTGTTGCCTGGGCTAGAGTGCCATGGCATCAGCCTAGCTCACAGCAACCTCAAACTTCTGGGCTTAAGCGATCCTTCTGCCTCAGCCTCCCGAGTAGCTGGGACTACAGGCATACGCCACCATGCCTGGCTAATTTTTTCTATATATTTTCAGTTGGCCAATTAATTTCTTTCTATTTTTAGTAGAGACGTGGTCTTGTTCTTGCTTAGGCTGGTTTTGAATTCCTGACCTGGAGCGATCCCCTTGCACCTCGGTCTCCCAGAGTATTAGGATTACAGGCGTGAGCCACAGCCCCCGGCCAGTACTTTTGCTATAAATAGTCATATGTCTTTCATAGTTAAGAGAAGAAAAAAATTATTCTCTTTTCTATTTTTTTTTAATTTCAGCATATTATGGGGGTACAAATGTTAAGGTTACGTATATTGCCCTTGCCTCCCCCCTCGAGCTATTCTCTTTTCTATTAACCCAAATATAATCATTTCTGTAGCTCTTCATTCCTTCCCATAGACACAAGTTTCCAAATTTCCTTTCTGCCCGAATAATTTCCTTTAGTATTTCTCATAATACAGTTCTGCTAGTAACAAATTCTCTCATCTTTAATTTTTCTGAAAATGACTTTATTTATCCCTCATTTTGAAGAATATTTTCATTGGATATAGAATTCTAGATCGAAATTCTTTTTCTGTCAGCACTTTAAAGGTGTGATTCCATTGTCATTTGTCCTCCATTTTTCATATCATTGTTCCCCTTTATGTTATATGTCTTTTTCTCTGCCTGTTTTCCAGATATTTTCTTTACCTTTGGTTTTCAGCAATTTGACTATGATGTGTCTAGTCTAGGTATGATTTTATTTGTGTTCATCCTGTCTGGGGTTTGCTAAACTTCTTGAATCTGCAAGTGAATATTTCTCATCAAATTTCCAATTTTCTTGACCATCATCTATTCAGATAGTTTTGTCTGTCCCATTCTCGTTCTCCTCTCCTTCTGGTACTCCAGACACCCACTGGACTGTTTGATATTGTCCCACAGATCACTGAGACTCCAATAATTTCTATTCAACATTTTTGTCTTTGATTTTCAATTGAGATCATTTCTCTGTACCTGACTTTTAAGTTCATGGCCATTTCTTCTGCCAAAGCTTCTTCAACCTTCTGTTAAGTCCATCCAATGGATTTTGCATTTCAGATATTACCCTTTTCAATTCTAGAATTTCTCTCTGGTTCTTTTTAAAGTTTCAATTTCTCTGCTGAGATTCCCCATTAAGGCCACCATATTTTTAAGCCTTTAATCATATTTTTTTTGTTTAATTTTTTTATAAAATTATAAATTTTAAATTTTTACTTTTTAATTTTCCAATAAAAGTCAATACACTGAGACATAATTATATTTATAGTAGTTGCTTTAAAGATCTTGTCCACTAATTTCAATATCTGGGTCACCTTAGGGTATGTTTCTAAAGACTGTTTTTTTCCTTAATTATGGATTACATTTTCTTCCTTCTTTGAATGACTAGTAGTTTTTTATTACATGCTGGACTTGCCTGGATAATAACACTTTCTTTTAAAGAATGTTGAGTTTTGGGCTGGGCGCAGTGGCTCACTCCGGGAGGCCAATGCAGGCAGATTGTTCAAGGTCAGGAGTTCAAAACCAGCCTGAGCAAGAGTGAGACCCCACCTCTACTATAAATAGAAAGAAATTAATTGGCTAATTAATATATATAGAAAAAATTAGCTGGGCATGGTGGCACATGCCTGTAGTCCCAGCTACTCGGGAGGCTAAGGCAGCAGGATTGCTTGGAGTTTGAGGTTGCTGTGAGCTAGGCTGATGCCACGGCACTCATTCTAGCCTGGGCAACAAAGCGAGACTCTGTCTCAAAAAAAAAAAGAATGTTGAGTTTTGTTCTGGTAGGTAATTTATTTCCAGCAATTCTCCTTGATGTTTTTGAGACTTGGTTTTAGGCTTTATTAGGGCAGGTTTAGAGTAATGCTTATTCTGTGGAAGAGGTTAGGAAAGAGCTGACCTTTGTGAAAAGCCAGATAGTAAATATTTTCAGTTTTTCAAGCCATATGGTCTTTCTCACAACTACTCAGCTCTGCCACTATAGTGTAATTAATATCAGCCACAGACAATATGTAAATAAATACATGTGGCTATATTTGGCTCATGGTTGGCAAGATCTGGGCAGGCTATAGTCCACCTGTTTCTGTTCTAGGTCATGATCTTTTTTCCTAAGGCATGGCCTTTCTGGTATCTCAGCTCAATGTCCAGGATATTAATGAACTGTTTCCATTCTGGCTAGACCAGAATTCAAATGCTCCCAGCACCATGTGACATTTAGTATCTCTGTATAACTTCCAACCCCACAGCAGCAGCAACTCTCTGCCAGGTCTCATAAAGTCTCACCGTGCATACGTACAGCCCAACTGTCCACCAAGGATTCATAGAAAACCCACATATGAACCTCTGGGCATCTGCAAAGCTCCCACCTTTCCAGTACACCTGCCCTGCTTCAGCAACCCTCAACTGTGAGCTCTGCCTTACCAGCTCAGAAGAACTGTTGTGCTCTGCATGGGCTCCATCTGTTTTGTGGTCATCAAATTGTCCAGGGAGAGGTTCATGGGCCAGGGTTAACGTGGGGCTCACCTCAAGTATTTTCCTTCTCTTAGTAATCACAGTCCTGCTTATTGCTGAAAGCCCAATAATAGTTGCCCTATATATTTAACCCAGTTTTATAGTTGTTTAGCATGGGAAGACGCTGACATAATCAGAAGCAGACATCGTAAAACTCAGTGATTTAAAAAAAAAAAAGATGTTGAGGCGGGCGGATTGCTCAAGGTCAGGAGTTCAAAACCAGCCTGAGCAAGAGCGAGACCCCGTCTCTACTATAAATAGAAAGAAATTAATTGGCCAACTGATATATATATAAAAAATTAGCCGGGCATGGTGGCGCATGCCTGTAGTCCCAGCTACCCGGGAGGCTGAGGCAGAAGGATCACTCGAGCCCAGGAGTTTGAGGTTGCTGTGAGCTAGGCTGACGCCACGGCACTCACTCTAGCCTGGGCAACAAAGCGAGACTCTGTCTCAAAAAAAAAAAATAAATAAATAAATAAAAAATAAAAAAAGATGTTTTTCACTCTCTGTTGAAAAGGCCTAGAAACAATAAAACCTAACAGCAATGATTACACCTAGAACCTAGATCTTAGTTTCTAAGTATCTCTCCCTTCCTAAAGAAACTAGAGATCTTTGGGAAAATGGCTGATTCCAGGTTTGGGATAGGGAAAATACAAGGTATATCCAGCTTGAAGGAGCTCTCATTGGGCAAATATGGGAAAATTTGAGCACCAAAAATATAACGATTGCAATGACTTCTTTTTTTTTGTTTTTGTTTTTTGAGACAGAGTCTCACTTTGTTGTCCAGGCTAGAGTGAGTGCCGTGGCATCAGCCTAGCTCACGGCAACCTCAGTCTCCTGGGCACAAGTGATCTTCCTTCCTGCCTCAGCCTCCCAAGTAGCTGGGACTACAGGCATGCACCACCATGCCTGGCTGATTTTTTGTATATATATTTTTAGTTGGTCAATTAATTTCTTTCTATTTTTAGTAGAGACGGGGTCTCGCTCAGGCTGGTTTTGAACTCCTGACCTTGAGCAATCCTCCCGCCTAGGCCTCCCAGAGTGCTAGGATTACAGGAGTGAGCCACCACGCCCAGCCATGCAATGACTTCTATTACAATAACATACTGAATAAAAAAAGGATAAATGAATGTATTGTGACACTTGAAATGGGGATGGTGAAAAATTCTTCCTTAATGAAGAATAATAACTTATTATATCAAATGCATAATAAATATAGAAGGAATTTAAAAAACAGCTGGGCACAGTGGTGTGTGCCTGTAGTCCCAGCTACTCAGGAGCATGAGGCGGGAGGATTGCTTGAGCCCGGGAGTTCAAGGCTGTAGTGTGCTATGATCACACCAGGGAATAGCCACTGTATTCTATCCTGGGCAATATAGCCAGACTCTGTCTCAACAAATAAATAATTAAAATAAAGAACAATGAAATAAATAATTCAGGCAAAGATTATCACTTGATGCTAAGACCATTGGTTGACTGAATTATGGGGAACAGGACATTCACATGGTCTCAACTTACCACCCAACAGATTAGTTATGATTATAAAGGGAAAAGAGTTCCTTGACAGGCCGGGCGCGGTGGCTCAAGCCTGTAATCCTAGCACTCTGGGAGGCCGAGGCGGGCAGATTGCTCGAGGTCAGGAGTTCGAAACCAGCCTGAGCAAGAGCAAGACCCCGTCTCTACTATAAATAGAAAGAAATTAATTGGCCAACTAATATATATATATAAAATTAGCCGGGCATGGTGGCGCATGCCTGTAGTCCCAGCTACTCGGGAGGCTGAGGCAGAAGGATTGCTTGAGCCCAGGAGTTTGAGGTTGCTGTGAGCTAGGCTGACGCCACGGCACTCACTCTAGCCTGTGCAACAAAGTGAGACTCTGTCTCAAAAAAAAAAAAAAAAAAAAAAAAGAGTTCCTTGACAATGAAGAGATCTTGCAGGTACTATTTTTTTTTTTTTTTTGAGACAGAGTCTTACTTTGTTGCCCAAGCTACAGTGAGTGCCGTGGCATCAGCCTAGCTCACAGCAACCTCAAACTCCTGGGCTCAAGCAATCTTTCTGCCTCAGCCTCCTGAGTAGCTAGGACTACAGGCATGTGCCACCATGCCTGGCTAATCTTTTCTATATATATTAGTTGGCCAATTAATTTCTTTCTATTTATAGTAGAGACGGGTCTCACTCTTGCTCAGGCTGGTTTCGAACGCCTGACCTTGAGCAATCCACCCGCCTCCGCCTCCCAGAGTAATTTCCTAGGATTACAGGCGTGAGCCACCACGCCCGGCTGCAGGTACTATTTTAAACAAGTAAATAAACTCAGTGTTACCAACAAATGAATAAAGCAACATTATATGACTAAAATAATGCAACAAACAGGGGGAACATGTTATATATTATTCTTATATAGTATTCTTGTAGTATTATGTAGTATTATTCCAAAAAGGCTTAAAGTGAATCTAATTGTAAGGAAACATTCAAACAGACCCAAACTGAGGGATATTCTACAAGACAACTAGATTGGATTCTTCAAAAATGCCAGCGTCATGAGATCCAAAAAGGCAAGAAGAATCAAGAAACATGACAACCAAATGCAATCAGTGATCCCAGATTTGATCCTGAATCAAATTTTTTTTATAGCTGTAATGGAAAATCTAGGGATATTCAGAGAAATGTAATTATGGTCTGTAGTCTAGATAATAACATTGCATTATTATTTCTTGGTCATTATGGAAAACAGTTTGGCAGTTCCTAAGAAAGTTAAACATAGAATTACCATATAACCCAGCAATTCCATTCTTAGGAATTGAAAGCAGTGACTCAAACAGATACTTGTAAACCAATGTTCATGGCAGCATTATTCACAACAGCCAAAGGTTAAAACAATCCAAATATCTATCAATAGATACATGGATAAACAAAATGTAGGATATCTATAGAAGGAAATACTATTCAGCCTTAAAAAGGAATGAAATTCTGATACATGCTACAACATGGATGAACCCTGAAAACATTATGCTAAGTGAAATAAGCCACACACAAAAGGACAAATAATGTATGTTTCAACTTATATGAGGTAACCAGAAGAGGCAAATTCACAGAGATAGAAAGTAGAATAAAGGTTATCAGAGGGGAATGGGGAGTTATAGTTTAATGGGTACAGAGTTTCTGTTTGTGATGATGAAAAAGTTCTGAAAATGGGTAGTGGTGATGGTTGCACAACATTGTGAATGTATTTAATGCCACAATTATACATGTTAAAATGATTAAAATAGTAAATTTTATGTTATGTATATTTTATCAATTTTTTAAAAAAAGGATATTGTGGTTAGATAGGATAATGTCCTTATTTTTAGGATCTACAAACAAAAATATTTAGGGGTGAAGTATAATAATGGCTGCAACTTATTTTCAATGGGTCCAGAAAATAAGAGAGAGAAAAGAAAGAAATATGGCAATAACAACTGGTGGAATCTAGATGTATGATATAAGGGTATTTATTGTACTATTGTTTCAATTTCTCTGTAGGTCTGAAATTTTTCAAAATAAAAAGAAAGTGCTCAATAAATAATTTTTAAATGGAGAGGGGGCACTCCCAGATAGAAAGAATAGCATGAGCAAAGGTGAAGAGGTGGGCAAAGTGTTTTCAAGGGATAGTCAGTAGTCTAGTTTGATCAGAGTGAAAGGTACATACTAGGATGTTCTGGGAGATAAAGGTAGGTTGGTGCCAGGTTGGGAAAGGCCCTGAGCCAAAGAACAGAGTCGTACTGCACTTGGTAGGCAATGGAGAGCATTACTGAAGGCACTGAATGTAAAAGTATCATATATGAAGTGATGGATTACTTCTGAAAGATAAATCATGATGCTCTGGACAGACTGAAGGACAGGACTAGCTGGAAAGCGATTATAGTAGTTGAGGCATGGGAACAGGCACTTTCGCTAGGTGGAGGAAGTGAGAACAAAAGGCAACTGTTTTGTGAAGGACTTTCAGAATTTAATAATTGATTAAGTGTGGAAAGTCAGAGTTATCACCCTGCAGTTTATGTCTGGGCGTAGGAGACTAGCAGTAATAGGGTGTAGGAGAATAGAGGAAATGGAAAAGTCAGTAGGAGGGGCTGGTTTGGAGCTCAAGACTCAGAAATGAAATGTATGAAAAAAGAATGAGGCCGGGCACGGTGGCTCACACCTGTAATCCTAGCACAGGGGAGGCCGAGGCAGGTGGATCGTTTGAGCTCAGGAATTTGAGACCAGCCTGACCAAGAGCAATAACCCATCTCCACTAAAAATAGGAAGAAATTAGCTGGACAACTAAAAAATATATATAGAAAAAATATTAGCCAGGCATGGCACATGCCTTTAGTCCCAGCTCCTTAGGAGGCTGAGGCAGGAGGATCGCTTGAGCCCAGGAATTTGAGGTTGCTGTGAGCTAGGCTGATACCACGACACTCTAGAATGAGTTTAATTTTAAACTAGCCTTCTGGTCAAATGGATTCTTCACAGTCCTGCAGACTCACACAGGAGTCCAACCAGAAACAGAATTCTCCTTCCAAGGACAGTTTCTCCATCAGACCAGCCTCACCTGGCCCTATAACCCATTCCCGGGGACCAACAGGCTCTTACAGCTCCCCCAGGCTCCTGGTGCCTTCAGTTCTTCTCTAGTAGCAATCCTTCAACTTAGTTCCTTTACATCTAGCATCCACATAGTTCCAAGTCTTCTTGCCCTAACTTACTCTCTTATCTGAGTCCTTTTTTTCTTTTTAAGAGGAGAGGAATGAGAGGTATCTGCCAAGGAGCACAAGTCCTGCAGCATGCAGGTCAGGCGGGCACTCTTAGGAAGCTCAAGAATGGTTGGGCCAGGCAAGGGTATTTGTCTTTGTGCTTAGTGGCCATTGCTGGCACTGCCTAGAGGGAGGGGAGGAAGGAAAGAGGGAAGAGATGAATGAACACAGCTGAGGTGGAAGGTGATGCTGGAGCAGAATGGTGGGGTGGGCCAGTGGGGACCACCTGCAGATCTTGCTGCAACAACAGCATGTAGGCCTGGCTCTAGGCCAGTTCCACCCACTACACGGGATACTCAGAAGTACTTGGGTAGGGAGATCACTGCTTACCAGCTCAGGCATCCCACTGACCCCAAAATAATTCCATCTGTTGTCATAAAAGCACTTACTGTATCCCTAACTCAGCCTCCCTCCCAATTTCCCATTTCTATGTTGAAAATAAGAGCTTTAAGTTGGGAGGAGTAAGGACATTCTGAGGAGACAGAGCCTAGCATAGGAATATTTGGAATGATGAGACCTTCGGACTGAGAACAGAACTGGAGGAGACATCTTGCTGAGCCACTGGTGAGGGTGGAAGGTGTGGAAAAGGTCTTTTGAGGAGCTTCGTAAGATGGGAGTCAGTCTGCCAAACCAAGAGATGAGCTGCACAGCAGTGTGTGCTGCCTGCAGAGACAGGCAGCTGCTGTTTTGAGCAAACCTGCGCAGTTGCAAGCCTTCTAAGGCCATAAGAAGATAAATTATGTAGGATGCATATAACCAGTCCCTCTCCCCACCCTAGCCTCTAGGAGCATCTTCATTCACCCAAACCCATCCACCACCCCCATAAGTGTCTCTAGCTTGAGTTGGGCCAGCATGTAGGACCCTGCCTTAGCCTGGGTTTGCACCTTGTTTCTTTCCCTGCCATACTCACCTCCCCACCATTACCTCTGAGGCTCACTGAGATGCTACCAGGGGTGCCAATGGGGTGGGGTGTGGTATTACTACCCAGGCCAATCCTACCAGGCAAACTTTTGCTAACTTCCCTCCTCATCCAGTGGGGGAGCAGCTTTCCTATTCCTGGTTCTCTAGCCCAGATACAGAATACCCTAGTATCCCAGTTGTCCAGGGTACCTACCTGAGAGAAGGCAACCCTGGCAGAATCAAGGGGAAGAGTACTATCTCTCTCATGGGACCTGCTACCATGAAAACAGCCAGCATCTAGTGAGGACATGACAGTAAGAGACTGATCAACCATGTGTCCAACATGGAGAAGCTAGGCTGGGATGGAAAACAGGAAAATGGGCAGGAAATCCTAGCTGAATGGGAAAGAAGGAGAGTCTTGGTTGACTTTCAGGTTAGTCTAGGACCATGGCTTCACCAGTAGGCCGATGGCATCCCTTCGGTGATAACAGATGCAGTGGAAAGATCACTGGTTTCAGTGCCATCACTTAGGTCTTTGACCTACAACCTAAGAACTCAGACCCCTAACATGGAAAATCAAAGTTGTAATACAAGACCTTCCAGCTGTTAAGATAAAGTGAGATCACAAATAAGTGACAGTGCTTTGTAAAGGACCATAATGCCCCTGAAGTAGGCTGACATAGGCCTATATGTTAGGCACTGAGCTGTTATAACCTCCTCTCAAGTACCAGGCCTGTAGTTACGAAGGCTTTACACAGCACTCAGCGACAAAGATTCCTGATGCACCCCACAGGCACTTACTTACCTGCAGCCATAGAGTGGGAGCCAACTTGGGGAGCAGGACGAAGAGGAAAAGCAGGGCTCTGGCATAAAAGCATAAGCTTCCAGGATGGTGTAATAGGTCACCCTGGGTTGCATCTCCAGGAAAAGGGGTGTTTGTGGCTCCCAGAAGTCCTGTACTGTCCCATATCTAGGGACAAAAAAGGCAGTCAGTTGTGCCCAAAACCTCTTTGATTACACTTGTTTAACCTCTCCCCAGCTTCCTTGTTCTGAGGATGACTGCACTCTCTGAGCAACAGAGGATTCCAGGAGGAATCTAGACCCTTGATGGGTTACATAGGACTTAGAAGGATTTTCCCTGTCCTCAAGCCATTCTCCTTTCAACCTTCTCTTGTGCCCTCTTCAAGAGAGACACCTCCATCCCAGGTCCTGAGGTGATTCTCCCCTCCATGGGTCATCAGACTCCTGTCTCAGGGTCTACTTCAGAGCTAGCACCTGGCACAGATTTGGCACTGGGAAGGACTGGAGAAGGGCAGGGCCCCAGAAGTCAGCCTGAAGATGGTGCTGCCAAAGCCAGCTTCAGTCCTTTGCAGTGGATGCATGCCTTGGCAACCTATTGGTATGGTAGACATAGTTTCCCACTCCCAGGTGGGTCACAGGTGAAAAACAATGTCCCTGGGGAGGGGTGGGCCATAGAAAAAAAAGAGCCAAGAATGAACATAAGAGCCAAAAGAATATCCATTACTGGTCCTCAAACTTACCTCCGGATCCTATGCTTCTGTTTCCTCCCCTCATGGTTTTTCCTCTCAGTTCCAGGAAAAGAGGCTTGCAAACCCTCCTGTCCATTTATGAGATCTTGTTCATTGGGCACTCTCAGTTGGCTGGTACCGTGTAAAATATGCCAACAATATGGCTCTTGTACCACAATTATCTGCCTATTCACATTCTTTCCCTAGAAGAGTGGCTGTAAGAGGGCATCCAAGTCTAATAAAAGGATCTCAGGGTAATACAGAGATCACAGCTCAGTTACTCTTTGTAGGAAGCTCATAGCTCCTATTCGTTCACTAGTATTTCCACTAATATTCACTAATATTGGCCAACCAGGTGCCAAGTAGGGAAGGAAAACACTGACCAAAACCCAGTCCCTGTCATCTAGGAGCTCAGCATCTAATCAGGGCTACAGACACTTCTTCTTCACGTATCTCAAGGCTGTGGAAAGGGTGTCCAGAACATCTTTTCCCTACTTCTTGGCATAGCCACATTTCCCACATGCTTTAGGAGGTTCAAATGGTGTCTTCTCCTTGCTTCTCGCATTATATGGTGACTCAGTAGTGGTCTCTCCTGCCTCTGAATCTTCATAGCACAGTTACCTGGACCTCTCTTCTTTTTTTTTGAGACAGAGTCTCACTTTGTTGACCAGGCTAGAGTGAGTGCCGTGGCATCAGCCTAGCTCACAGCAACCTCAAACTCCTGGGCTCAAGCGATCCTCCTGCCTCAGCCTCCCGAGTAGCTGGGACTACAGGCATGCGCCACCATGCCCGGCTAATTTTTTTTTTTTATATATATATCAGTTGGCCAATTAATTTCTTTCTATTTATAGTAGAGACGGGGTCTCGCTCTTGCTCAGGCTGGTTTTGAACTCCTGACCTTGAGCAATCCGCCCGCCTCGGCCTCCCAAGAGCTAGGATTACAGGCGTGAGCCACAGCGCCCGGCCTGGACCTCTCTTCTGACACATCACTTTCTACTTAAATTACATGTGTTTTATATGCATAATTGATCTTCTCTACTAGACTCTATGTTTCCTGAGGGCAAAGTTTGTCTTATACATCTTCATATCCCTCATAGCACCCCACACAGTTCCATGTACATAATAGGTGCTCAAAAAATGCTCATGGAATACAGCTTCCACATAAAGATGCTTTTGGATGAAGACTTGTTTGTGAAACTACTGAGAGTGCCCAGATTTTTTAAAAAAAATAACAAATACATTTTTATCACTAACTTAAAACTCCTTGTTAGGACGTTCCCAGTTAACACAAAGCTTGAACTCAATGCAAGCAGCATAGAATTCTTGGGTATTCTTTATAATCATATGTCCATCCAATCTTATGTAAATATATTATTGTTCAATATCTAGCTGTTTCTGCATCATAACGTATAGGTGCTCACATCCTGTGAATCTCAAGGAAGGGAGAGTATCTTTCCTATCATGTGGTGCTGAGCCTTGTAGATGCTGTGCAATAATGATATAATCCACACTACAGCTAAAGGGAGGTGAGACACTGGCTGTGAGTATACAACCTTGGGTAAGAAGACTGGCTTCACCATCAAAATCAGCCTATAAAACCATCCTGCTTTGGAGAATGGATTTACCCAGAAATAAAGGCAGTGACTTCAGAAATTAGGAAAAGGCTAAGGAATATTTAAAAAATTATCAGAAATGAAAGCTGGAACTTGGTGGCACTTACTATGTGCAGGCCCTGGGCTAAAAACTTACATGCATTATCTCATTTAATCCTCAAAAACCTGAGGTGGTACTATCCTTAATTTTGCAAATGAGGAAACTGAGGCTCGAGAAATGTAATAACTTTGCCCAAAGTCACAAACTCAAGTTTCTCTGACTCTAGACCCCAAGCTGAGATTCTTGCTCAAACCATCCCAGCTCCTTTTCTTCTTTCACTTGGTGTGCAATAAGGGGCAATGAACCCAGCTGTACGTAAAATACCACAGCGCTAGAAGAGACCTTAGGGAGCATATGCTTCAACCTTATTTTACAGAGAAGGAAACTCAGGCTCAGAGACATAAAGGAACTTGTCCTCTGGGTCTGCGGTCCCCAATCCCCACGGACCAGTACCAGTCCATAGCCTATTAGGGACAGGGCCGCAGAGCTCCACTGCCCCTTGCCCGCCCCACCCCCGTCCGTGGAAAAATTGTCCTCCGTGAAACTTGGAGGGGGCGCACAGCAAGAGGTGAGCGGCGGGCAGGCCAGTGTATTCACAGCTGCTCCCCATTGTTCGCATCCCTCCGCCTCCCTCCCCATGAGCTCCGCCTCCCTCCACTCCCCTTGCCCTGCCCCATCCGTGGAAAAATTGTCTTCCATGAAACCGCTCCCTGGTGCCAAAAAGGTTGGGGACCGCTGCTCCAGGTCACACAGACCCGGGGGCTGCTGTGCAACAGAATTGCAAAGCCACTAGAATTCCTGTCCAAGCCTCATTTTACAGAAGGGAGAGCTGCACCCCACAGGGGCTGGAAGCCACCCTGGGTCCCAAATCCATTAGAGGCAGAGCCAGAGACAGATCCAGCCCTGGGTGCGCTCGTTGTCCTGCCAGACGCTCTACCACCACGTTCACCCGTGGCACCAACCGTCCCAGAGGCTGCCAGCGCCTGGCCCACGTCCCAGGTGTACCGGTGGGCGGTGCGCAGGCCCCTGGCAGGCCGAGCGGAGCTGCGCGGGCCACAGCCGGACGCTGGCCTTGCGGACCCGGGCCTCCCTCAGCCCCTTCGCCTCAGAACGCCGAGGCCTCAGGAGCACGCGGACGCCCGGACGCCCCGGAGAATTTGGAAACGCTGGTCCCAGGAGGCAAGGCCGGCCTGGCTTCCTCCCCTAAAACCCCCTACTTTGCCCTCTCAACCGTTTGCAGACCCTGTCCCAGCTCCAGCGCACCTCAGGAAGAAGCAACACTTTCTTGCTCCACTGAGCCAACGGTCCGGGACTCTGGGGGTCGAGGTTCCCATGGAAACGAGAGGAAGCTCTTTGCGCCTGCGCAGAAGCGCGAGGCACGCTGGGAAATGTGGTTTTCATGTTGTTCCTGGAGGCCAGGGGAACAGACGCAAGATGGCGCCCGAACGTCGCAGTCGATTTAGGCAAGCCGAGTTTCCCGGCCCCCGCGCTGCTCGCGTAGGAGAGCCTGCGGAGGGCTGAAAGGTAGCTTCTCTGGACAGCTGAGGCTCTGAGGTGTCTGGGATGCATGGTAAAGGGGCGGAGTCCGGTCTCTTCAGCACGTTTGACTTTGCCGTTTGAAAACTTAGCCTAACGAGGGGCTGCCTTGATTAGGGTAGAGAGCGGCGGCGCCCGAGTTCCGCTCCCCCCCCAGCCTTGGGTAGGAGAACAGTGGGAGAACGTTCTGACGGTGGGAGCCGGCCCAGAATGGACAGGCTGTGCCAGAAACTCAGGCTCCTCGACGCAGCTGGTGTTCCAAGTCTGGGCAGGGCGACCGCTCCCGTTGCTAAGAGGCTGCTGTATCGCGTGGGAGTTGAATGGGAACTCCAGGAGCAGGGGTCATCCTGACCCTCCCTGCCAGGGAGTTCCTAGCACTTCTGGACCCAGGGCTCGCCTTGGGCAGAACTGTGAAATCAATGAGTTTGCCCAGGAACTACCTTCTCCACTCCCGAGTTAGGCTTCTGGACTGAGAATCTAGAAACCTAGGATCTGATTCAGGTTCTGTTAGAGACTCATTAGTTACTTCTCTGAGATAACTAATGCCTGCCCTTTCCTCTGGGAGTGTTGCAAGGTGTTAACATAGGCTGGATGGCACTTTAAGAAGATAGGCATTCCCATTCACTGTAAATTGGTGCAACTTCTTGGAAAGAAATTAGGTGATGCCTGTCAAAATTAAAAATGCACAGGAAGGGGGGCATGGGCAATATACGTAACCTTAACATTTATACGCCCATAATATGCTGAAATTAAAAAAATGCACATAGCCTTTCCTTCAGCAATTATAGAAATATGTTGTACAGATTTAGTGGTCATGTTTGCACAAGAAAATATATACAAGGGTACTTAATGAGGCATTACTTGGAATCAGGGGAAAAAAATATAATGCAACGGCACTCACTCTAGCCTGGGCAACAAAGCGAGACTCTGTCTCAAAAAAACAAAACAACAAAAAAAACCCATAAACAACTTAAAAGTTCATTAATAAATGACCCCTTAAATAAATGGTGGTTTCCATAAAATGGAATGTGTGTGGTTTTTATTCATTTATTTATTTGTCATGACAGCCTATCATTGAAAAATATGTTGTTATTTACTTTTTGAGACAGAGTCTCACTCTCTTGCCCAGGCTAGAGTGCCATGGTATCAGCCTAACTCATAGCAACCTCAGACTCCTGGGCTAAAGCAGTCCTTCTGCCTCAGCCTCCCAAGTAGCTGGGACTACAGGCATGCGCCACCATGCCCGGCTCATTTTTTCTATATATTTTTAGTTGTCTGATTAATTTCTTTCTATTTTTTATAGAGATGGGGTCTCACTCTTGCACAGACTGGTTTGGAACTCCTGACCTTGAGTGATCCTTCCACTTTGGCCTCCCAGAGTGCTAGGATTATAGGCATGACCCACTGCGCCTGGCCTGTCGTTATTTTTTAAATGAGACAAATCTTTACTTTTTTAGAGACAAGGTCTCACTGTTGCCCAGGTTGGAGTGCAATCTCAGACTCCTAGGCTCAAGCGATCCTCCTGCCTCAGCCTCTCGAGTAGCTGGGACTACAGGTGTGTACCACCCACCATACCTGGCTAATTTTTCTATTTTATTTTTGTAAAGATGAGGCCTCACAATGTTGCTCAGGTTGGTCTTGAACTTCTGGCCTCAAGTGATCCTCCAGCCTCAGCCTCCTAAAGTGCTAGGATTATAGGCGTGAGCCACTATAGTTTCCTCTCCAGTCTTTGTTTCCCTGCTTGCTGAATTCTAACCTCAGAGTCCTCCTGAATTCTAGTTGGCCTTAAATTCTGAGTTCATGATCGGACCCTGCCTTTCAAGCTGCATGGGCTGCAGGAGGGCAAGGCAGGACTTGGCCTTGGCTTCCCTCCTGACACTGTCACTCCCAGCCCTAGCCTAGGACTACTGAAAGGACAGTCTAGGTGAGACTCCTGGTTGGCTGCAGGAGTGCAGCCTGGGGTGCAGCCCTCAGTGTTTGCTCAGGGTGGATAAGGAATCAGAACTAGATTCCCTATATCCCACCCACCTTGTGACCCTAGGCATGCCAGATAGGTGCAAATAATTCCTCTTGTGGAAAATATGTAGAGGCTGAATTCCAGCAATGTATAGATGACATGTATTGTTAAAAGATATATCAAAGTGAGGAGGGATAGTTAAGGATTTCCTGGTCTGATGCTTTTGTTTTACAAAAAGAGATTCAAGGTGAAGTAACTTTTTTTTTTTGAGAGAGAGAGAGTCTTACTTTGTTGCCCAGGCTAGAGTGAGTGCCCTGGTGTCAGCCTAGCTCACAGCAACCTCAAACTCCTGGGCTCAAGCGATCCTCCTGCCTCAGCCTCCCAAGTAGCTGGGACTACAGGCATGCGCCACCATGCCTGGCTAATTTTTTTCTATATATATTAGTTGGCCAATTAATTTCTTTCTATTTATAGTAGAGACGGGGTCTCACTCTTGCTCAGGCTGGTTTTGAACTCCTGACCTCGAGCAATCCTCCCGCCTCGGCCTCCCAGAGTGCTAGGATTACAGGCGTGAGCCACCACGCCCCACCTGAAGTAACTTATAAGTGGTGAAGTCATGGCTAGAACCCAAGTCTCCTGCCCCTCAGCACTTTAGGGTTAGAGCAGTGCTTGGGAGTCCCACTAGGGTCTGTCTGAGATTCATTCTTACAACTGGGCATGAAATCTCAAATGAGGATGCCTGGTGCTGGCTCCTACCTCTGAGGCCTGCTTTGAGGGAAGGAGTTGGGTACCACCTCTTCCCTCAAAGCAGTGTAGTGTGTCATAGGGCAGAGAGAATGACTTTGGGAAGAGGGGATAGCAGTGACAATGATGGAACCACTAACTCTTCTTGAACACCAAAGCTGAGCAGAAGGAACCCCTGGGCAGGAAAGGAAGGGTTAAGGGTACTTCTTCCCAGGCAGCGAAGGCTGGCTTGGAAACTTGGGCTCTCTTGCATTATAGCAGGATTCTTAGGACCAAAGATATGCTCAAGAACTAGCACCAAGTGTCTAAAAGGAGTCTTAGCTTCTGGAACAGGCTTGGTCTTATCTAGGGCAGCAGTTTTCACTTCCTCTTGGGCAACTCCCTTCAGCTGTCCCAGCAGAGCCACCCGCCTACTGCCTGGTGTGGACTTGCTTCTCTGCCCGCCCCTCCTGAGGGGGTGTGGGCAGCTGCCGTTTACCCAGGCCCAGCCCTAGGAGATGAAGGAGATAGCACTGGCCTCCCCTGGTCTTCCCCATTCTTCCTCCCACCCTACCCCCAAAAAGTCCACTCCCCCAAACAGGTCTGTCAGAGACACTTGGGAATTGTGAAGAAAATGTCAGGAATGAGGAAAGACCAAACTCCTCACATAAACAGAGAAAGATCTGATGGAAAAACAGATGGCTTTATCATAAAATTGAAAATGATAAGAAAATGTTTTTTATTTCTCAGTACAAAGCCAGATACTATTAAGACTATGAAAAACCGGCCAGAGGCCACGAAGTACAGAAAGACGATTCTCTTTGGCCGTAACCCAGTGCAGTGTTGTGGAAGCGCTGGGTAGTGGCAGAAGACTCTGGCCAGTTGTGAGGTGGGTGCAGGAGGTGGCCTGCCAGCCTCCTCAGGCCACCCAGGGCTGGGGACTGAGGTCCCGTCCGCCTCTGGCCTGGCTGGCTCCAGGAGTGAAGTGAGGAGTTGCGAGGAGGCGAGAGCCTTTCCCCACTGGGCAGCTGTTTTTATTCCGTGGCTACAGGTGAGTATCTTAGGGAAAGAGTTGAAAACGGAAGTAGGGTGCTAGCGCCCCCAAAGGCACCTTCAGTCTCTACCACATCCCAATTATAAAGTCTTGAGCCCTTGGACAGGTGGACGTGGGTCTGAGACTTAAGGCTGTAGGAGGTGAAGCTGTAGTGACAGGTGTGGGGGCTTCCTGGGGAAGAGCTAGGAGCAGTGTGTATGGGCGACAGGGGTGAGGGTGTTCCTCCGAGGAGCTGTGGATCCTGCATTTAGTGTCTAGGGGGACATGAGTGTGTGAGAGCTCAGGCCTCGCCCCCCTCTCTGCTGTCATCCACGCTGACCTGCCTCACCACCTTCCGGAGCCTGGGTGTGGAGGGAACACCAGCTTCTCCTTGCCCCTGCCCCTGCTCCTGCCCCAGCTGCTGGAAGGCTCGGGTCCGGCTGGCCACCAGGGCGGCGCTCTGGAGGGCAACCACAGACTGGCGGGACTTCAGGGCAGGCCAAGTCCCCTGGCAAAGCTGCTGGCCTCTCTTGGCCCTTGAGAGCTGAGGGAAGGGCTGCGGAGGCTCTTCATCTGAAGACTCCCGGGAAGAGAAAACCTGCATGGGCGAACGTAAAAGGAAGAAGAGCTGTGCAGGAGTCTTCCAGGGCAGAGCCAGGAAAAGGGCAGGTGCAGAGTGTGGAATGCACACAGGAAAACTCAGCTCTCGCAGGCCACACTGCCTGGGAAGGGAAGACGGTGCTCCAGTTCCACTGCCCCTGCTCCTTGACCCCTACCTGCCTGGCTTCCCTCTGCCCCCCAGAAGCCCTCTTCAGTTCTCCTGCACCTGCCACTTGCTGCAGGCCTGGGCCCCTCTGGCCCCCTGCTCCTTCTCCCCCTCTGCCTTTGTGTGGCCTGCCCAGTGAGCCACAGCGGAAACACCTGGTGCCAGCCCCTGAACTGGGCTGTGCGCACGCACGTGTCCAGCTGCTGCATGAGGACCCCTCTGCCTTGTCAACACCCATAGCCATCCATCAACCCTCCACGCCTCCCTGTCCTTCCACACCCAATGCTGCCCCAGGAAGCTGCTTCAAATGTCCCACCTTTGGCCTGGAGTCTGGCTTCTTAAGGCAGGGGCCAGCTTCGGGCCTTAGACTTGTGGCCTGCAGCACTTAGCGCGGAGGGTGCTCACTTACTCAGTCAGCACTTGGGCAGTGTGAGTGCTGAGACCCACCCCAGCCCCGCATCCTTTGCCTGCTGCTCCTCAGGTCAGGGAGGGGCTCAGAGATCATCTCACCTACCCCACCGACGGCAGAAACCCTTGCCAGTAGGCTGTGGAGCTCCCAGCCTGGTAAGGTGCTCCCTTTGCTGAGAGATATCGAGCAGACTGTGGAAGAGGCATGGACCACACCCCCAGGGGCCTGACCTCTCAGGAGACCTCGCATGGGGGCTCAGACCGAACCCAGGTATCCCTTTACTCAGGGCCTAAAGCCAAGCGCCAGTCCTGGCCTCTCCCCCTCCTCCCTCCTTACTCTCCCTGCCACAGCATACAAACCTCCCCCAGCCCCAGCCTCACCTCTGGCAGGTCACCAGCCTCTGAGACACTCTCCAGCTCCGGGGAGGGCTCCAGGAGACTGATGGACCTCATGACCCCTCGGAGGTTGATGCGGGGCCTTGGCCCAGACTCTTCTTTCGGGGCTGCCTGGCTCTTCTCCAAGCCCACGGCCTTCACCTCCCCACCGCCCCCCGGTTCTGGCGGAAGAGGTGGGGAATGTGTAGAGACTTCGGGGGTCAGGGGCTCCTCTGGGGAGACCCTACCCACTTTCTGCTCCCAGATGTGGCTCTGGCGGCTGTGAGGAGGTGGCCCTGAGTCAGCTTTGAGTGACCCAGCAGCTGCCCACAGCATACACACACCCTTCCCCCTCCTGCTTCCTCCACGCTCCGTACCTGGCAGTCAGGATGCCCTGGTAGGTCTGCAGCTGGCGCAGGAAGCCAGGGTTGGGGCGGGCGATGGGCCGCAGCTCCTGCACGTGGTGCAGTGCCTGCTCCAGGCTCCAGCCGTACTGCTTCATGGCGTAGGCCAGCACTGTGGCAGCCGAGCGGCTGACGCCCATCTTGCAGTGGACTAGCACCCGGGTGCCCTGCGCCCTGTGGAGGCGGGACGTGCTCAGCTCCCCACCCCTCCCTCACATAAGTGAGGGGCTTATGACCAAGAGCAGGGGGACAGGAAGTACAGACACTGTGGGCTGGGAGGGTCACAGAGCTGACGGCAGAGTGGGCAGCAGAGCCAAGTCGGGGGGTGGGGCCAGGGTGCCCGCAGGACTGGGCGGGCAGCAGGAGCCGGGCGGAGCCTGACCTGGCAGCTTCGATGAAGCGGTGAGTCTCCTTCCAGTGGGGCAGCAGCTGGGCTGATTCCTCATCCCAGAGGCGCACATTGTGGTAGGTGAAGCGCTCTGGGTAGAAGTTGTCAATCTCCCGGGCCATGTTCAAGATGTGGCTGACCCTGTCCCAGAAGGCCCAAGGCCAGGCTGATGTGGGCAGGGGCAGCATGCCCATTGGCCTTCGGGCCCGGCAGCCCCTGGGCCTCTCTGTTTGGTGCTTAGTTTCCAGTCAGGTGGAGGCAGCAGTTATGGTGGGAAGAGAACTGACCCAGCTGTCAGATGACTGTGACCTTGAGTACACCTCTCTACCTTGCTAGGCTTGAGTTTCCCACCTCACCCAGAGAGCTGAGGGCAACTGCAGCAGGACCCTTCCATTACTCTCAGAAACTAGTTAGAGAACGGTTTTTGTACTAAGGTGAAAGTGGGTGGATCTGCAGCATTGGGGTGACAGGGACTGACTATGGCAGGTCTCCCAGAAGCCCATGGTGTGCAAATGACAGGAACCTATCACAGCAGGAAGTCAGGTCCTCACTGGGAGAAGAGCAGTTCCTTCTCCCAAGACAGGACTAGGTGGAGAGAGCCTTTCTCTGCTTGGAAAAGGCAGTCCCAGCAGTGGGCCCTGATGCTGCTCCTCACGCCATGGTCAGACCGTTTCCACACTTGGGTGGGCGGGCGGAAGAGTGGGCAGAGGCCTGGCCAGTGGGGCAGCAGGGTTACTGGCCTGGCCTGGCCTGAGAGCCCACGCAAGGGTGACATCCCCAGGGGCGACCCAGGGGCCCTCACTGCTACCTGTTTCTCTGCAGCTCCTCCAGGTTGGCCGCGTTCCACTCTGAGCCCTGTGGAGAGGGAAGCACCGTTCTCCCTCCCTCCCTGCCTCTTGGCCCCCCACTCAGCCTCTCCCCCCAGCTGTAACGTCCACACAGCCCCCTGCTCGGCCTGCAGCTCACCAGGTAGAGGTGCGGGAAGATGCGGGAGGCGCGGTCTTGCTGCGCCATGAGCAGCAGCATCTGGTTGTCGATGAAGTCTCGGTACTGCTGGAGGGGACACCCCAGGCGCAGCTCCAGGGCCTGGCGGATCTGTGGGCAGAGCCCAAGGGGAGGAGAGGCTCATGGGGCTCCCCAGGTTCCTAACCTCCCACCTTCCCGCTGGGCCCCTTAGGATGGCTCCCTGTCCCATCTACACAGACTGGGGCCGAGGCCAAGGCGTGGGGAATGGCTCAGGCCTGGAGGAGGGGCCCCGGCCCCTCAGCACCAGGCCCACCTCTTTGGAAGTGACGCTCTCCAGGTCGCTGGTGTCCAGCACTTCCCACAGCTCGGCCCGGATCGCCTGCTCCATCTGCTCCTGTTCCGAGGGCCTGGGAGCACATCCCTCAGTCAAGGGGCCCTTTCCTCTCTGCCACGGCACCCCTCTGCCTTTTCCTGCCCTCCCCCTGCCCCCAGGCTCTCCCCTCCCTTCACTGACCGCCCAGGTTCAGTGCTGGGAGGCCGCAGAGACTCCAGGTCAGCCATGGCCGTCCACTCATTGAGGCAGCTCTGGTCAGAGTTCAGTCTGTCCTGGTAGTAGCTGGCCCAGGTGAGCGCACTCCCACTGGGTACAAGGCCACTGCCTAGAGCTGCCTCACATGCCTGGTGCAACACTTGGAGCGTGGCCCTGGGACAGGAGGAGAGGCTGGTCATCCTGTCTTCCCTGCTGCCCTTGCCCAGGCCCTGCACCCACCTCCAGAGGAGACTCCCAGCGAGCTCTTACCACATGGTTTGGATGGAGATGGGCTTGAAAATTCGGCTCTGCCCACCAGATGTCACGCTGAATCCCCTGCAGGAGACCAGGTTGGGTGGAACCACACTCCAGGCTCTGGGACAGGCAGCCTGCCCGATTGCCAAATGTGGGAGGTCCAGGCCCAGAGAAGTTAGGTGACTTGCCCAGGACCACACAGCAAATCTGAGGTGCAGCTGAGAGCAGGCCCCAGGCCCCAGACTCCCAGCCTAGAATTGTGTCCCTAGTGCCTGGCCCCTGAGTCACATCTGTCACACTTGGCATTCCACCCACCTGGCCCCTCCTTCTCCCTCCCTTCTCCAGTTGCCATTTCTTACCCATCTCCATCTAAGTACACCTGGGTATCACTCCAGAGGGGCAAGACCAGGCCCAGGGTACAGCTGGGGGAGCTGGCAGGGGACAAAAGGAAAGCCATTGTCCCCCAGCACCTCAATTCCTTGCTCCCTCCCTTCTTCTCCCTGTTCCCACCTGCTGTCAGGGAAGTCCACCCCCAGGAGGACGGTCTCATCCTGGCCCGGGTGCTCTCGTGTGGAAACTACCAGCAGGTAGCGGAGCCGGGGTGGCCGAGCTGCCTCCAACTGGGCTGCCTGGGGAAGATGTGCCCAGAGTCACAGTGGCCCAAGGACCTTGCTTTCCCCAACTCCACCTGGACACCCCAGGCCCAGCACAGCCCTGCCCCTGCTCCCTCCCTTCCCACCCCCTCTTTCCAGATCCAGGATCAGTGGTACACACCCATGCTTCCCAACTTTAGGATTCATGGTCCAACAAAATGTTCAAAAAGATCTTTCTTAAAAGAGGGGCATGGGACTGACATAGGTTGCCTATTTTTTGTTTTTGCCTAGGAAGGAGGGTCTTTTAAAAACTCTTATCACTTGGCCAGGCGTGGTGGCTTACCCTGTAATCCCAGCACTCTGGGAGGCCGAGGCAGGAGAATCGCTCAAGGTCAGGAGTTTGAGACCAGCCTGAGCAAGAGCGAGACCCTGTTCCTACTAAAAATAGGAAGAAATTATTTGGCCAACTAGAAACATATAGAAAAAATTAGCCGGGTATGGTGACGCATGCCTGTAGTCCCAGCTACTTGGGAGGCTGAGGCAGAGGATCGCTTGAGCCCAGGAATTTGGGGCTGCTGTGAGCAAGGCTGATGCCACGGCATTCTAACCAGGGCAACAGAGTGAGACTCTGTTTCAGAAAAAAAAAAGAAAGAAAGTAAAAACTATCACTTGCTATTACCATCATTTCACTCAAATGTTTATCACCAAAGAAATATTAAGGACATAATATTACAACGGAGTTCGGTGCTTCTGTTCTAAATTCAGCTTTACGGAAGACTCGCTTCATCTTGTTCTTCCTCTCTGGCCACAGTCAGTTCTCTCCATGGCATTTGGGAAGCAGTCCTCGGGCTCCCACCTGTACTCCCATCCTATGTGGATGCTGGAGTCCTCATTCCCTCTGCCTGGGCCCCCAGTGGGTGATCAGCAAGCCCTCCCTGTGCTCTGGTCCACTTAGGGACAACTCACATTATCAGAAAAGTCCTGCCGGTTTAACAGAAACCTGCCTCCATGTAATTCCCAACCCTTGGACCTGATTGGGCTTTACTGACTCACACAGAACAAACCTTCCCTGTTCTCTCTCAGCCCTCCGGAGACCTGCAGACATGACCTGGCCCTGTCGAAATATCTCTACCTCAAACTTCACGGTCCTCGGGGTTTGGGTGACCCCTACACTCCCAGGGTGCCTTCCCTCACACCATTCATTGGTGCCCAAACAGACACACATGCTGGCTCCATTCCACCCTCTCCCCCACCCTCTCAGAGGCCACTCCCTTCTTGGTGAGCTCTGGATGGGACCCCTCACCAGGAGGATGTCGTCCTGCGGCCTCAGCAACTCCACCATGAGATGCAGGTGCTGCCTCTGCTCCTGCTTCTGGGGACTCTGGGGCTCTTGCCCGTAGTCTGTCTGGTCCCCATGGGGCTGCTCCTCACCCAGGGGTTCCTCTGCTGGCTCTGGGCTGGCCTCAGCTGCACCACCATCGTCCCCTCCGCCTTGCAGTCCCAGGACAGCCCCACGGAGCACCGCAAAGCTCTGCCTGGCAGGGCAGTGGGGAAATCGTTATGTCCCTCGCACCCCTTAGGGTGCAGGTTCTCAAACCTTAGCAGTGTCACCTGGAGGGCCTGTTGAAATGGACTGTTGAGCCCCATCCCCCGAGTCAGTAGGTCTGGAGTGGAGGCCTGAGACTGCATTTCTAACCAGTTCTCTGGCGATGCTTCCAGCACTCTGGGAAGTAGCTTGGCACCCCCAGCCCCAGCCCCTCTATTCTTGTCTGAGGGGGATGGGGCTGCGCTCCCTTTCCCTTCCCACCTGTCTAATTCAGGAGATGCTGTAAACTTGGTTAGGGACCCAGGTGTCCTCAGGCCCTGTCATCCCATCCTGCCCTTTGGCTTGTGACCACTGGCCTGAGCTAGGGTCCAGGGAAGTGGGTGAAGAAGCCCCAAGTGACTGGGGGGAGGTAAAAAGCAAAAGCAGTCAGGCCAGCCCTGCTGCCACAAGCTGAACCCAGCAGCAGGGCCCACCCGGAGCTTCACCCACAGAATCAGTAGGCAGCCTTCTGTCCTTGACACCTGGAGTTCAGAACGCCAGTGGAAGGCCTAGCGTGGTGGCTCACGCCTGTAATCCTAGCTCTCTGGGAGGCCGAGGCGGGCACATTGCCCGAGGTCAGGAGTTCGAAAAACCAGACCGGCAGTGGCTGGAGTGTCTGTTGGGGAGGAAGGTGCTCACCGGCGCTGGAGTCGATTTCTCCGCTTCACCGCCCGCTCCTGCTGAGAAAGCAGCCCCCAGGGAGAGTGAGAGCAGGGACTCTCCTCTCCTCTCTCAGGGCTGCTGGGGTGAGGGCCCTGGGGATCACCTTGCCCACTGTCGGGGGAAAGGGGCCAGAAAAGGTGTCAGATGCGAATCCTCTTCACACTGCTCCCCACCGGGAGTCACTGGGGGAGCCCAGCCCAAGCCCAGGTGTGGGGGTGCTGGGAGGGTGCTGAGGGTGGCGGAAGGGTCAGCCCAGATTTGGGCCTCCACAGACTTGGGCTGGCTCGCAGGGCTCCAGATCTTGACTTGGTCCGAGTTCCTGAGAACCTCAAAATCCCCCCAACCCCCTCCCCCCAAGACTTGAGGTCCCCCTTCGCACTACCCAGGCTTGAGGGGAATCTGCCGGCGGGCAGGGCGTGCTCCCCCAGGCCCAGCCGGCAGCCAGATGCGTGGGCAGGACCACAGCAAAGCCAGACTCACCGTGGGCCCCACAGGCGTGGAGTGGCCGCTGGCCGGGGGCGAGCGGCTCACTGTGACCAGGGCCATGGGGCCAGGCCGGGGACACTTGGGCGGGCACAGGCACGGCCCCCTGCCACAGCCCCACGGACAGTCCGGCCCCGCAGGACCAGGAAGGAGAGCGGAGCTACCAGGGCCTGGCACCTCCTCGGGGGCGGCCCTTAAAGGGCCAGGCACCCGCCCAGCGGGGCCGGTGGAGCCGGCACGCAGCGGATGGCCCCGCCCCTCGGGACTCCGTGGTTCGGCCCGCCCCGCCCCGCAAGCGCTGGGGGCGAGGCCGGGGGCGGGGCGCAGGTGCTGAGCCCAGACACCCTAGCCGCCCGCCGCACTCATTCCTGGGCTGGCCCTTCCGGCCGGCCCCTTCTTCCCCGCCCCGCCCAGGTAGATCACCTGAGCTGTTGGGGCTGTTCTGTTGCTCGGCAGAGGTGGGCCCTCTGCCGGAGGGAGGCAGGGGCTGGGGACACAAGTCTTAGAGAGTATCAACCACAGTGGATCTTAAGCCAGGGGGCCCTCACCCCAAACTTATTACTCCTTGCTGGTTGGCCTCGTGCTTCCACCGTCTGCTTGAGCCACTGGGAGACACACAGAGCTTCAGGGAAAATCGGGCCGGGATTTAGAAATAACCAGGGAAGCTCACCAGGGATTCTCAGGTACCCCTTAGGAGTGAGCAGGGCAGGGCTGAGCCTGATTCACAGCTGCACAGGAGGGAAGTGACCTGCCCAAAGTTAATCTGATAGAACATGCTGGAGTCAGGGCAGGGGCCACAGCGGGTAGGGGTCCTTCCCAGCTGGCTGTGTGTAGGGTCGGAGGCTGGGCATTTTCCCCTCCCCAACAGGAGCATGGGCCAGGTTCCAGGAAGGCCAGGTGGAGTGGCAGGATGGATGAACCTGGGTCTCCAGTAGGTGGGACAAGGCTCAGGGAGCAGCCCTTGATGTTCATGGAGCATGTGCTCAGGTGAGGGCACCTGACTTGAGTTGGCTCCTTTCACCCTCCCAACCACCCTGGGGATAGGGGTGGTCTCCTCCTTTCACAGCTGAAGAAACTGAGGCTCACAGAGGCTCAGGGGGCACAGCTAGGATCCACACCTGGGTCTGAGGCCGTTGCCCACAGAGTCTCCCCTTAGTGCCCCACTGGAAAGTGTGCCTCGGCTCCAGCCCATTGAGCAGAGCAAGCCTGCTGCTGACCGTGTCTTTATTTCCATCTTGTCTCCACTGCAAGCCCACATGAGGGGCTCCAGGCCCCAGCTCAGCAGCAGACAGTTTATAAATAAATAAATTACAAAAGCGGGTGGAGGGAGCAGCCCTGGACAGCCCTCCCGGGGGCCAGGCGGCTCAGTGTTCTGTGAGTGACAGCCGCAGGATCCGCTGTAAGTCTTCCTCCTCCTGCTGCCCCCTCCGCTCCTGCTCCTCCTGCTCCCGTGAGGACAACTCCAAGGCCAGGCGAAGCTGCTCCTCAAAGCTTGGGGGGGCGGGGGCTGGGGGTGTCCCATGAGGGGCTCCCAGGCCCCCAGGCTCCGTGGACAGCCGCAGGCTTTCCTGGAGGGCCCTTGCAGGCAAGGCACAAGGGGGGAGAGCAGACCGGTGAGCGCCAAGGCTGGGGGCAGAAGCCAAGGGGCTGGGGATGTGGCTTTGGAGGACAAAGACAGGGTGGTAGAGAGAAGATATGAGGCAGGGCCCTGTCCCTGGTCCCTCATGCCACTTTTGGTGGCAGCCAGCACTACTGATGGAGGTGGCCTTAAAGTGGGCATGGGGTCCTGGGCCCAGCACCTCCATGCTACCCAACTCCCCCTCCAGCCAGGGCTGGCTGGGTGCTCAAGGCAGGGTACAGCTGTGACAGGGACCCAGTAGGTCCTTCAAGGGCCTCACCGCTCCAGCTGAAGCTGCTCCTCGTAAACCATGGCTTGGGGAGGAGGGTGGGCACCAGGCCGGGTGTTGGTCAGGGCTTCCCAGACAGTCACCTACAATAGCCAGAGTGCCAAGCCGTCACCTTTGCCCAGTGGCTGCAGGGGCCAGGGCCTACCCCTGCACAATTCCCACCTGCTCTGCCTCTGTGCCTGCCTCGAGCAGGCTCTGCTGGATGGCAAACTGCAGCAGGTCATCGTCCTCATCTCGAAGGGGCTCGCTGCGCTCTGCGCCCAGCACGCTGTACCCCTCGGGCACCTCAAACACCATGGGGTCCACCTCACACGGGAAAGGGCTCCCTAGGCAGATGGCAAAGGGGCCACGCTCAACCCGATCTCCGCAACCAGACAGCCACGCGGCCTCCCTCTGCCTCCCGAAGGGGTACCTGGAGCTGGGACGGCAGCGCTGGGGGCCGGCACCCGCACGGAGCTCAGGGGCTCGTCACAGCCACACAGGTTGCTGAAGGTGATGCGGGCATTGAGCACGTGGAAAAGGGGAATCTCTGCGAGGACAGAGGAGACAGCCAAGCCTGAACTGCCCAGACGGAGACCCCTGCAGCTGCACCCCTGCAGTGCTGTGTCTGCCCCCTGCCTGGGGGCCCGTGCTAAGGGGAGGCCACCGTGCCCCAAGTTCTCCATGCCCTGGCCCCTCCTCTCACCAATCTTGACAGGGAAGCCGGGTGGGAGGCGCAGTGTGATGAAGTCACGCAGCTTGGCAAAATGGGCATTGCTGATGGCCATCAGGTCAATAATGGGCATCACCTGGTCACCCAGCGACAGCGGGTGCTGCTCACTCAGCCACAGTGTTGCCTTGAACCTGCCGGCCAACCACAGGGCGTGGGCCAAGGAACTGCGGGCGGCCCTCTCACCCAGGCCTGCTCTCTCTGGCTCTCTGCTTGCCCTCCCACCTGCCGGGGGCACCCTCCTCTGCTCAGCAGCCCCTGCCTGCCTCCCCCAGGAGCTGGTGTCCTGTCCCTATGGCCCAAGCTGTCCCTGGACCCTGGGCCCAGACTGGGGCTTGTTATGGTTTTGTGTCTGCACATCCGGTCTGGATGAGGAGGGCAGGGGCCAGGCTGTGGGCTTCTCTTCGAGCCTGGGCCACAGACCCGTCCTCCTCCTCAGCCCAGAGCTGGTCACCACCCCACGTGTTGCTGCACTTTCCTGTCCAGCACAACCCAGGGCCTGCTAGGGTCCGAATCCCAGCCCCACCACTGGGTGGCTGAGAGAATCCACATGGGGTAGCCCTGGGGCGCCTGGCCTGTCGCAGGCCTCTGTGTGCTGTTACGGCTCACGATGGCTCGTCAGGGCCTCGTGAGGCAGGCGGGCAAGTGGGACTGTTCTTGTTTCACAGAGGAGGAAACCAGACCTTGGGGGAAGGCGTGTCTTCGGGCCACACAGCAGGAGGCAGCGGTGCTGTGGGCCTGTCCCATGGGCCCTATGAACACCCCAGCAGGTGTTCATGAAATTCAATAGAAAACCGCATGTGGGTGGGGCCACCCACTCATTCATGCATCAGAGACTTGGGGCCAGTTCTGTGGGCCAAGCCCCTGCCGGGTGCCTTGGACCACGGATGAGACAGATGTGGCTCCTGCCTCAGGGGGTGGAGTCCAAGGAGCAGCCAGCTGAGTGAGCAGGTCCCTCACTACGTTGTGTGTGACAGGAGTCGACCAGGGCCCAGGGGGTCCAGGCGGGGTCCCCGTCCCTGAGGCAAGTCCCCAGCCAGCCCCCTCACCTCTGTACTTTGCTGGACATCTCAATGGGGCGGCCAATGTTCCTCGACTCCAGGCTGAAGTTGGGGTCAAAGTATTCGTCAGAGGAGATGGCTGTGGGGTTGTTGGGGCTGGCTGCCTGCTGCACAGGGGCCTGGGCGCCCCCAGGACCAGACTTAGCACTCCGGACCAGACGGCACCCCGCCCCCAGGCTGGCCCCAGTTCACCCCGCCCCCCCAGGCTCACCCCGCCCCCAGGCTGGCCCCAGCTCACCCCGCCCCCCCCCCCCCCCCCCCCCCCGCTCACCCCGCCCCCTAGGCTGGCCCCAGGCTCACCCCGCCCCCCAGGCTCACCCTGCCCCCAGGCTCACCCCGCCCCCCAGGCTGGCCCCGGCTCACCCCGCCGTGGGAGGAGTGCTGCTGGGCCATCCCCAGGAAGGACTGCAGTGGCGTCTTCCCGCCTGGGAGGAGGGTGGAGCCCATGAGGGCACGTGGGGCCATGCCCTGCTGCCCCAGACCGCTCCACTGGCCCTCTGCCCAGGGAAGCTCCCGTAGGTGGGAGAGGGGACAGATGAGAACGGTGAGCCCTCCCAGCTTGTCCAGGGAATCTCTAGCCCCTGACCCCAGACGAGGGCGACCCCACCACATAGTATGACCGGGCAGCAGGCAGGCGCACCTGGGTTTACCTTTGCTCCTCGACTTGTCCTGATCAGAGAGGTGCTCCGTGCGCGTGCGTGTCACCAGCTCCACGTTGGTGGCACTGTATACCTGGGGGTGTGGGGGGACATGGGGAGCTGGGGGCTCAGAGCCTGTTCCCACGCTCAGCCTTACCAGCACAGGACCCAAGTCCTCCTGTCCCCAGAGACAGACGAGATCTTGCTCCCCACGATGGAGGAGGTGGCAGGGTCTGAACCCCAGGGAGTCACCAGTAAGGAGATAGCCACAGGGCCCAGGGCAAAATGCTCCTCATTTGATCCGGGTTCCCTGGGTGGGGCCGTGCTGTGGGTGGTCCCCATATACTCAGCAGGGTACTTGGGCCATCGATTCCCCCCATTGCTCAGGGTTTCCAGGGCCCAAGGGCTACTCGTCTCTCCCTCCAAACTCTGGGGTGGATGTGCAGAAGGAGCTGAGTTCCTGGGCCTCATCTCCTGCCCCCAGCCCCCCACCACTAGCCTCTCCTGCCTTGGCCTCGTAGCCGCTAACAGTTTCCATCTTCTCAGACCGCCATCCCCAGATACCACATTTGTTCCTGAAACAGACCAAACAGGAGCTCGTGAGGACCTGCACCCCACCCCCGCCCTGGCCAAAGCCTCCCCCTCCGATCAGCCTGCCCTGGCTGCCTGGCTCCTGGGGGCCCTTCCCACTGTGGAACATGAAGGGGCCTTGAAGAGGGTGCCTGGACAGCTGGGGACATCTGAACAGGACTGGGGACTAGAAGCTACTGAGGAATTACTGTCGATTTTGTTAGGTGTGATAACAGTGGTGGAGCTGGGTTAAAAAACATCCTGATCTTTTAGAGTCATGTGCAGAAGCATTTGCTGTTGAAATAATATGAGATCTGGGATGTACTTTAAAATACGCCAGGAAAAATAAAAGAAAAAAAGTGAGGAAGGATAGATTCACTAAGATTGGTAAAATGTTGATAAGTTTTAAAGCTGGAGATGAGTAAGTACATTATCTCTCTTTCATATGTGTTTGAAATTTTCCATCAGAAGTTTAAAAGTATGCCTGATTCAATAATAATAGTTGAAAGAGATGGAGATTAACAAAGAAACAGAAGTTATGAACAGCATTATAAGCTAACTAGACTTTATAGACAGCCCTAGAACACTCCGCCCAACAACAGAACACACATTTATTTTTTTTTTGAGACAGGCTTTTTGTTGCCCAGGCTAGAGTGAGTGCCATGGCATCAGCCTAGCTCACAGCAACCTCAAACTCCTGGGCTCAAGCGATCCTTCTGCCTCAGCCTCCCGAGTAGCTGGGACTGCAGGCATGCGCCACCATGCCCGGCTACTTTTTTCTATATATATTAGTTGGCCAATTAGTTTCTTTCTATTTATAGCAGAGACAGGGTCTCGCTCTTGTTCAAGCTGGTTTCAAACTCCTGACCGCAGCAATCCGCCTGCCTCAGCCTCCCAGAGTGCTAGGATTACAGGCGTGAGCCGCTGCGCCTGGCCAGAACACACATTCTTCTCAAGTGGACACAGAACATTCTTATGGACAGACCACATGCTAGGCCATAAAAGAAACCTTGATAAATTGAAATAAATGATAGAAGTCACGAAAAGTATATTTTCCAACTACCATGGAATAAAATTAGAAATCAATAACAAAAAACATTTTTGAAACTCACAAATATGAAGAAAGTAAACAACATATTCCTAAATAACCAATGGCTCTAAGAATACATTAAAAGGGAAATCATAAAATGTTTTGAGATGAATAAAAATGAAGACATGACATATCAAAACTTACACAGCTAAAGACATGTTTAGAAGTGTAAACATAATATAGGTGTAAATGCCTGTGTTAAGAAACAAGATGAGGGATCATAAAAAGGTGTGAAAAAAAGAAAAAATAAGTAAATAGAGAAAAGATCGCATATCAATAACCTCACTTTCATGTTAAAACACTGGAAAAAGAGCAAACTAAATCCACAACAAGCAGAAAGAAAGAAATAATAAATACTAGAGTGAAAGTTAATGAATTTAGAGAAGAGAAAAACAATGAAACCCAAAGCTGGTTCTTTGAAAACATCAGCAAAATTGACAAATCTTTAACTAGTTTGACCAAGGAAAAAAAAAGAGAGAAGACTCAAATTAGAGGAGTCATAAATCAAAGTGGGGGGAGTGTTACTTCTAACCGCATAGAAATAAAAAGGATTATAAAGGAATATGATGAATAACTATACTTCAACAAATTTGATAGTTTGGATAAAATGGACAAATTCCTAGTGAGGCACAACCTACCAAAACTAACTTAAGGAGAAACAGATAATCTGAATAGATTTATAATAAGTGAAGAGATTGATTGGTTAAAAAAAAAAAGGCTGGGTGCAGTGGCTCACGCTTGTAATTCCAGCACTTTGGGAGGCTGAGGCAGGATGATCACTTGAGGCCAAGAGTTTGAGACCAGCCTGGGCAACATAATAACTACAAAAAAGTAGAAAAATTAGCTGGACATGGTAGCACATACCTGTAGTCCTAGCTACTCAGGAGTCTGAGGCAGTAAGGATAGTTTGAGCCCAGGAGTTTGAGGCTGCAGTGAACTATGATCAGGCCACTGCACTCCAGCCTGGGTGACAGACTGAGACCCTACATCTAAAAAAAAAAAAAAAACCGGACAAACAAACAAACAAAAATCCCCCCAAACCAAAAAACTATCCACAAAAAAAGACCTAGGCCCAAATGGCTTCACCACTGAATCCTACCAATCATTCAAAGAATTAATACTATTTCCTTTTTTTTTTCTGAGACAGAGTCTCGTTTTGTTGCCCAGGCTAAAGTGAGTGCCATGGTGTCAGCCTAGTTCACAGCAACCTCAAACTCCTGGGCTCAAGCAATCCTTCTGCCTCAACCTCCTGAGTAGCTGGGACTACATGCATGCACCACCATGTCTGGCTAATTTTTCCTATATATATTAATTGGCCAATTAATTTCTATTTATAGCAGAGACGAGGTCTCGGTCTTGCTCAGGCTGGTTTTGAACTCCCGACCTTGAGTGATCCACCCGCCTCGGCCTCCCAGAGTGCTAGGATTACAGGTGTGAGCCACCGTGCCCAGCCTAAAGAATTAATACTATTAATAGTAGGCTGGAAGTAGTGGCTCACGCCTGTAATCCTAGCACTGTTGGAGGCCGAGGCGGGCAGATCGCTCAAGGTCAGGAGTTCAAAACCAGCCTGAGCAAGAGCGAGACCCTGTCTCTGCTATAAATAGAAAGAAATTAATTGGCCAACTAAAAATATATAGAAAAAATTAGCCGGGCATGGTGGCACATGGCTGTAGTCCCAGCTACTCGGAAGGCTGAGGCAGAAGGATTGCTTGAGCCCAGGAGTTGGAGGTTGCTGTGAGCTAGGCTGATGCCATGGCACTCTAGCCTGGGCAACAAAACGAGACTCTGTCTCAAAAAAAATACTATTAATAATAATTCACAAACCCATCCAAAAAATAGAATAAGAGATTACACTTCCCAACTCATTCTTTTATTTTTGTTTGTTTTGAGAAGAAGAGAAGTTTATTAATTTTCTGAGAAATGAGGAGGTTGGTAGACTCCTGTCTTAAAGTACCAACATCCTCTCTTCCCAGCTCATTCTATGAGGCATCACTCAGATACCAAACCAGACAAAGACACCAGAAGAAGAGAAAACTAAAGACCAACATCTCTCATGAATATGAATACAAAATCCTCAACAAAATACTAACCAACTGAATCCAGTAACATATGAAAAGAATTATATACCATGACCAAGTGGAATTTATCCCTGGAATGCAAGGTTGGGTCAATACCAAAAATCAATTAATATAATCATAATATCAATAGAATTCTTTAAAAATCATATCAATAGACACAGATAAAGCATATGACAAAACCCAACACCCTTTCATGATAAAAACACTTAATAAACTAGAATTTCTAGCCGGGCGCGGTGGCTCACGCCTGTAATCCTAGCTCTCTGGGAGGCTGAGGTGGGCGGATTGCTCAAGGTCAGGAGTTCAAAACCAGCCTGAGCAAGAGCGAGACCCCGTCTCTACTATAAAGAGAAAGAAATTAATTGGCCAACTAATATATATATAAAAAATTAGCTGGGCATGGTGGCGCATGCCTGTAGTCCCAGCTACTTGGGAGGCTGAGGCAGGAGGATTGCTTGAGCCCAGGAGATTGAGGTTGCTGTGAGCTAGGCTGATGCCACGGCACTCACTCTAGCCTGGGTAACAAAGTGAGACTCTGTCTCAAAAAAAAAACAAAAACTAGAATTTCTGCAACCTGATAAAGGGTATCTACCAAAGCCCCACAACTAACACCACACATAATGGTGAGATTGAATGCTTTCCCTCTAAGATCAGGAACAAGACAAGGATATCCACTCTCACCACTTCTATTCAACTTTATACTGGAAGTTCTAGCTAGAGCAATTAGGCAAGAAGAAGAAATAAAAGACATCTAGATTGGAAAAGAAGAAGTAAAGTTATCTTTATTTATATGTGTAAAATTACTAAGGAATTGACTAACAATCTATTCAAACTAAAAAATGAGTTCAGCAATGTTGTAGGACACGTGATCAATATATAAAAATAAGTTATATTTTTATACATTTGCAATGAAAAATCTAAAAAATGAAATTAAGAAGACAATCTGATTCATAATAGCATCAGTAAGAGTAAAATACTTAGGAATAAATTTAATAAAAGTAGTATAAAACTTATCCTCTGAAAACTATATAACATTGTTGAAAGAAATGAAAGAAGAGCTAAGTAAGTGAAAAAACATCCCATATTCATGGATTAGAAGATTTAACATTGTCTTCCAATGTTTGGGCAGTACTCCCTAAACTGATTTACAGATTCAGTGCAATCCCAATCCAGAATCCCATCTGACTTCTTTGTAGGAATGGACAAATTGAATCTGGAAGTCGTATAAAATTTAAGGGACCCAAAATACCTAAAATAATTCTGAAAAAGAAGAACAGAGTAGGAAGACTCACATTTTCCTATTTCAAAACTTACTACAAAGTAACAGTGGTCAAGACAGTACTGGTATAAGGAACAGACATATAGACCAATGGAATAGAATTGAGAGTCCAGAAAATAATCCAAATCTCTATGGTCAACTGATTTTTGACAAGGGTGCCAAGACCATTTAATGGGAAAGGCACAGTCTTTTCAACAAATGGGGCTAAGACAACTGGACAGTAACATGCAAAGGAATGAACTTGTACCCTTACCCTCTATCATACACAAAAATTAACTCAAATGGTTCAAAGACCTAAATGTAAAAGCTAAAACTATAAAACTTTTAGAAGAAAACATAGGGAAAAATCTTCATGACGTTTTACTTGGCAATATATTATTAGATATGACACCAAAATAAGGAGCAACAAAAGAAAAATAGGTAAACGGTACATCGTCAAAATTAAAAACGTCTGTTTTTCCAAGGACACCATCAAGAAAGTGAAAAGACAGCCCACAGAAATGAAGAAAATATTTGCAAATCATATATTTGATAAGGGACTTAAATCTAGAATATATAAAGAACTCTTACAATTCAATAATAAAAAGACAAACCAATTTTTAAAATGGGCAAAAGATCTGAAAAGATATTTCTCCAGAGAAGATATACAAATGACCAATAAGTATATGGAAAGATGCTTGAAATTATTAGGCATTAGAGAAAGGCAAATCAATGCCACAATGATCCACGAGGCTGAGGCAAGAGGATAGCTTGAGGCCAGGAGTTTGAGACCAACCTGGACAACACAACGAAACTCCTAGGTTTTTTCCTCTACAAAAAATTTAAAAAATTAGCCAGGCATGGTGGCATGGGCATGTAGTCCCAGCTACTCAGGAGGCTGAAGCAGGAGGATCGCTTGAGCCAGGGTTCGAGGCTGCAGTGAGCTATAACAGCGCCACTGCACTCCAGCCTGGGCAACAGAGTGAGACCCTGTCTTTAAAAAAAAAAAATTAAAACAAAGAAGCCAAAACAACACAAGATACCACTTCACATCCACTAGGATGGCTATAATCCAAAATGAAGGAATGAATAAATGAACAAGTGTTGATGAAGATGTGGAGGAACTAGAACTCTCATACACCACTAGTGGGAATGTAAAATGGCACCGCCCCTTTGGTAAACAGTCTGGCAAGTTCCTCAAGCAATTAAATACTGGGTATTCCATTAAACCTAGGTATACGCCCAGGAGAAATGAAAACATATGTCCATACAAAAACTTGTATATAAATATTTATAGCAGTATTATTCATAACAGCCAAATGATGGAAACAACTGACGTGTCTATCAATGGACAAATGAATAAACACATATGAATCAACAAAATATGGTCTATTCATACAATGGATTAGGCCATAAAAAGGAATGAAGTAGTTATATGCTAAAGATGGATGAACCTTGCAAACACCATAGTAAGTGAAAGAAGCCAGATACAAAAGGGCACGTCATAAAATTCCATTCTTATAAAAGTCCAGAACAGGGAAATCTAGAGAAAGAAAGTAGATCAGTGGTTGCTTTGGGCTTGGGCAGCAGATGGGGGCTTGTGGGGGCTTGACAGCTAAAGGATGGGGGGTTTCTTTGTGAGGTGATGAAAATGTTCTAAAATTGACTGTGGTGGTCACAAATCTGCATACTAAAAGCCATTGAATTGTACACTTTGAATGAGTGATACATATGGTGTATAAAATCACATCTCAATAAATCTGTTTTTTAAAAAAGTGTTTCTGACTGTACCGTGGCTCACACCTGTAATCCTAGCATTTTGGGAGGCCGAGGTGGGAGGATCACTTGAGGCCAGGAGTTTGAGACCAGCCTGGGCAAGATAGTGAGACCCATCTCTACAAAAAATTTAAAACTTAGCCAGGCGTGGTGGCATGTGCCTGTTACCCCAGCTACTCAGGAGGCTGAGGCAGGAAGATTGCTTGAGCCCAGGTGTTCGACCCTGTAGTGAGCTATGATCACACCACTGTACTCCAGCCTAGGTGATGGAGTGAGACACTGTCTCTTAAAAAAAAAAATTTCCCCCCAAAATCTGTTACTGCAACTGGCGGCATATACTGTCAGAGAAATAACACTCTTGCCAGAAGGGTCAGGTGCCTAAGTTGTCCACAAAGGGCTCTGCCCTAAACACAGCCTTGCTAAGGAGCAGCCAGTGTGAGTACACACAGCGGTCCGGAAGCACAGCCTAAATCCTTGTCTTATGGAAAAACATGAGGTCAGAAGTGGAGAAACTGGGGACATCTTGAACTAGTCCCCTCCCCAGGAAGATAGCTGCCAGTCAGACGGGCACAGAGTGGCACGACCAGCAGCCAGCAGTCCGAGCAGGTGCTCAGCCTCCCTGCGGCTGTGGCGGGAGCCTCAAGGACAGCCTTGCTCTCATCGACGGTGGCGCTTGCTCCCTCTCCCGCCCCACCACGGTGCCCCATACTCACCTCTCGAAGGCCACGTTGCGAGTGTCCAGGTGGGTGGAGACGATCGGAGAGGTGAGGCGGCTGGCCACGTGTTCCTCGCTGGGCCGCATGGCAGCCAGCAGCGCTTCGGGCTCGTGCAGAGCGAGCGCCAGCGTCTCCGTGTGCACCACCTGCCGGTCGTGGTCCACTTCCATCACCAGGGCTCCTGCCTCTGCCGGCCAGCAGGGGAACACAGGAGGGGGCACCAATCAGAGCCAGCCCCCACCCACAGCATAGAGAGCGCCATCACGCCACCCTCTGCCACCTGCTGCTCAGGTGGTGGGTCCACCTCAGCCCCTGGATCCTCTCCATCCCAACCTCAGGTTCCACATCTGGAAAGGGGAGAGAAAGGATGGCCTCACCCCCGCAAGCCACTGGAGAGTCCGAGGACCGCAGCGCTGCCCCCAGAGCTCACCCTGACCCCTGAAGATGAAGCTCCTCCGGCCGCGCTGCCAGGTCATGTGCTCAAAGCCCAGGAGACTGGTGTCCACGCGCAGGCTCTCTCCCTGCTTCCACACGCGGTACACATCGCTCGGGCACATCTTGGACACAAGGGGCACTGCAGGGTGCACCAAGGTCATTGGGGGGGGTCTTATCTAAAGGCCCCACCCCAAGCCCCTGGGAGCTGAGTGGTCCCCACTCACCCCAGCTGGTGAACTCCCACTTCATCTCCACGTAGAAATCGGGGGCCTGAGAGAGACCAGAGCTGGCCATCAGGACCCTCCTGGTGCTAGGGGCCGGCAGGCCTGGGAGATCCTCGTCCACAGTCACTCTCTGGGAGCCCAGCCCTTCAGCAAGTCTTAATGCACTGCCTAGGCCCAGTGACACCAGCCACCCCTGCCCGGGAGAGGGTGGGCCAAGTGGGGCCCTAAAACGGTCCATCCGCAATGAGGCTATAGGCATGTGGAGGCCTGGGGGCCAGTCTCAACCTGGCCATGAGCCCATTGGGGGGTCTGGGGGAGCTTTTGCCCCTCAGAGTCCTCATCTATGAAAGGGGAACACTGGCCCCATCTGAGCCTGCCCCTGAGGTAAGAAGGGGCATGAAGTTGTATGCTCTGCAAGCCTGGCCCCGCTGTGTGCTTCCAGAAGGGTGCACAGTACCAGGCATTCCAGGGACTCAGGCCATATCCACCAAACAGACCTGAAGTCCCCTCTCCAGGACATCTGCATTCTCCAGGAGGCCCAAAGCTAAAGCTCTTTAGTGATTTCTGGCACCAGGGCCCCTCGATGCTGGCAAAGGCTTCTCTTCCAGAGGGCCCAGTCTCATCCATTTGGGCCTGAACTCCTCTCCTGCAGTGTGGCAGGAGAACACACTGCACAGACTGGCTGCCCCTCCAAGGCCAGGCCTGGCACAGGTGACCAAGGTGGTCCCCTGCCATGGTACCTGACCCCCCTTACTGTCCACGTCTTTGTGCCCTGATGTACCTGGCGGAGTTTGTTGAGCAATTCCGGAATGCCAGCCAGCCTCTGCATGGCTCTCTGGTAGTCCCGATACTGGAGCACCAGCTGCACCATCTCGGGGTCTCCAGTGCTGACTGCCTCCTGCAGGACTGGGGACACCAGGCTGCTGAGGGGAGCCCTCCTGATGGCCCTAGGCCTGGCTGGTCACTCCCACCCTCCAACCTTGCTGCCAGCCTCAGGGGGGACCCCTCTGCTCTCCGAAGTACCTGCCCAGCCCTGGCGGCTCTCTTTGGCCACGTTGGCATTGTGTCGAAGGAGGACTCTCACGGACTCCAGGTTTCCCAGGGACACGGCCAGCTCCAACGGGGTCCGCCCCCGAGGGTCCTCCTGTTCAATGTCGTGCTGGGGGAGGTGGGACACTCAGCAAAGGGCAGGAGAGCAGAAGCCCAGGAGGCTATGGGGCTGAACAGGACTGGGAGTCATGTGGGAAATAATGATGGCAGACAGGCCAGGGAGATGGCAGAGAACGGCCTGCGTGTCCTGGCAGGGGAGGGAAGGAGTGAGAGGAGGGTCCCGGGTCGCATGGCCTAGTAAGGCATAGGTGCTGGTGCAGGTGCAGCGTGTCAAGAGTTTGGGCGAGCCTGGGGACCCGTCCAGGACCAGGGCTCTCGTTCTCAGTCTGGTTCAGGGGTGATGCGGGCGCGAGTTCGGGGGCTCGATGCAGGGTGAGGAGGGCAGGCGAGCAGAGTAAGGCCCAACGCTGAGAGGCGAGGCCAGGGGCTCAGGCGCGAAGGGCAGGTGACCCGGGCTTCCACCGGGCTGGGGAGGGGCCGGGATGCGCTCGCGGAGCCGAGCTGGGAAGGGCGGCCTCCAGGGTGGAGACCACAGCTTGGGTGTGAGGGTCGGGGGAGCGGCCGGGTGCCCCAGCCGGGCCTCACCTGGCGGCTGTGCAGCGCGGCCTCCAGTTCGCGGTGCCGGTTCGCCCAGACGAGCCGGTGCAGCGGGAAGGTGGGGCCCGGGCCGGCCATGCTGGGCCTCAGCGCCGCATCCCGGCCCCGCCTTGGCTTCGGGCCTGGCGCGGCCCCCTCGCCTCCCCTGCGAGCCGCGCCCCGGCAGCGCCCACCGCAGCCCCCGCGGCCCCGGCAGGAGCGGCTCGGCGGCGGCGGCGGCGCAGGCGGCCGGGCGGGGGGCGGGGCGGGGCTGCGCCGGGCCGGGGCGGGGCGTCGGGCCGCGCGCCCCCTCGCCTCCCGCAGCCATGGCAACCGCAGCCGGCACGCGCGCGCGGGGCGCGGGCGGGGCGCGCTGCCCAGACGCCGGGGCCACCACGCGCGCCCGGAGACAAGCCCGCGCCCGGGTCTCCGCCCGCCTCGGCCGGACGAGGGTCTGCGGGGGGCGGGCCGGAGGGCGGGGCCTGGGGCCAGCTCCGCCGCGGCCTGCAGGGGGCGCCCCAGGCCCGGCGCAGACCCCTCCCCGCGGGTCCGGAAGGGAGGGAGGGGCCCGGGGGCGGGGCGGCTCGGCGCGGGGCGGGGACTGGGCCCGTGAGTCGTGCGCGCGCAGCGGGTCGCGGTCATGTGCCGCCGGGTTCCCCGCGTGTCCCTTGGGAGCCCCTCGCGCGTGCCGCGTTCCGGTCTGTGAGTGCGGGAGAGGTGCGAGGTCCCGGCTCCCCTGCCATCACCGCCGCGCGGAGCTCCGAGCGCCCAGTTCGGAGATGAGCACCCCGCACATGCCTCCAATGCTGTCCGCTTCCCTGGGGACCTGGGCCGGAGTCTGGGGCCCAGCGATGCGGACAGGCGGTCCCCGGGGCGCTGGAGTCAGGGCGGGAGTACTGAGGAGCGAGGGGCACTGCCCCGGGCAGCCCCAGCGCTTTCCCGATGGAGGACCCTCCGAGCTGCCTTTGCCCACCGCACGGGCCCCTTTTGCGGAGGATGCACTTTGCTACTAGTGTCAAGAGAGGAAGGAGAGTTGTGAAATCCAGGCGGGCCGCCACCCACACCGGAACTAGGGCGCAGGCCTCAGTCAGCTTGGTTCCGGCCTTTGGTTACTGGAGGCCTAGCCTGAGGTCTCTGATCCTGGTTTTGTTGGCCATGGCTGACCCTCTGGTCTGTGAACCTACTTGTAAAATGACTCCATAGCTGGGTCTAGAAGGGCCATATAGCTTTAGGGCCTCAGGGTCACCCCCTGCCCCAGGGAGTCTCTGGGAGAGGGGGCCTGATTGCCATTCTCGCCCCACCTTCTCATTGCTGTCAGGCGGCTCCTGTGCCATCTGGGATTGCTGACACTGTACCCTGTAGTGTCCTCCGTGATGTCCTGAGGTTGACAGCAGCCCAAAGGCTTCCAAATGTCCAGAGCTCTAAGATGGGCTGTGCAGCCCTCTCTGGCTTCCACCTTTCTCCAAGAGGCTGTCCCTCCCCCACGCCCTTTTAAAGCCCAAACCCGACAGGACTTTCTTGGGCCCAGCCTCTCCTGACCTCTGCAGTCTCGAACGTGCCTCCCCACGGGCCCTTAATTCCATGACAGTGCCTCCCTAACTCTAGGCCAGGGCCCCTCTCCCCGTCCCTGGTCAAGAGCCTGTGTTCCCATTGTCACCCTGACGCAGGCCTGCATCTCGGCTTCCTCCAGAACATCTCTATGCCCAGGTGCTCCGTGCTGTCCCATCAGTGTCTGAAGCCATATCCAGCCACTCACTCTCCTCCCCCAAGCCTAGCTCAGCTCCCAGCTGTCCTGGCTCTGTGACCGGTACCACGGACCCCCCGTGTTCCATCTTAGACGCCCATGTTGCTCATTCCAGGTCCCTGCTGGGCCATGTTCTTCCCATCTGGCCTCAGTTCGTCCCTTCCCCCACCACCCCCATCTTTAGGATGCCTCTTCCCTGGACAGAAGCTGCTGCCCCCAGCCTGCCACGAGGGCCTGCAGGGAAAGGGAAGTTGACCAGAAGTCTCTGGGTAGATGAGAGGCCTGGTGTTGGGCAACCCCTCATGCTTCAGGGACCCCTACCGGGGGCTGCACAGTGAGGCCAGAGAAGAGGCCAAGGTCAGAGAGGGCCAAAGGCCCAGAGGATGCAATGTGACCCAGAGGGCAGAGGGGCCTCACTGTGACTGTCCCTGGGGAGGGGCAGCTCAGCCCAGTGCCTGGCACGCAGGGGGTGCTCAGTGAGGCCCAGATGGTCCCAGTCCATCCAAACGTGACGCCAAGCACAGAGCTGCTGACACCTCCTCCTGCTTACCTGGGGAAAGGGCAAAAGACACCCCCTCCTCTCTGGAGAAGGGGGACAGCACTGTACAGCCACCCAGTGGGGAGCAGGACCAGTGGGGAGGGGCGGGAGCCCCCACACTGCCCTGGGCAGGCTGGCCTTGGCTGGCTGCAGTGGCCAGGGAGGCCACCTGCCATAAGACCTTCCCCTTAGGCCCCAGCTGCCTGCCTCCCCTTAGGCCCCAGCTGAGGCTGCAAAGTGGTCACTAAGCACAAAAAGAGTCTGAGACGGCCAAGACGTCAGGCACCATTTTTTATAAAAACGCATAGTCTCATTTTTCACTCTTTAAAATCACATTCAAAAATCGGCAAAGAAACGCCCCAAGGAGTGAGTAGACGGAAGGGGAGGGTGTACTGACCCAGCCCCGGGGAAGGGGGGGCGCGACACCACACACGGCAGCGCGACTGGCACGAGGGGGCATGCGGCGGGCGAGTGGCGCCCTGGGGTGGTGGCACTGACAGGACATGGTCTGTGGGACAAGACAGCCTGGGGGCACACTGACGGGCCTGGGGCGGGGAGGGCTGGCCCCCTCGCGTTGTGCTGCCCACCCGCCGCCGGCGCCCTGTGGTCCTGGGCAGATGAGGTCTCACCCGGCCCAGCAACAGGGGACCCTGGGGCCAGGCTAGGCCAGTGTGGCCCAATCCACAGCTGCCTTTCTGTGGTCCCTGAGCCCGGGCGCTTGGGGCGGGGGGTGAGGGGGGCTTAGGGAGGGCAGCAGCACCCACTGCCAATGCCGCCCTCCAGGCCGAGCCCCACAGTGTCCAGGGAAGGTGGGAATGGAGACAGCCAGTGACACAGGGGCTTCTCCCGAACAACGGTACAGGAGCCCAAGTCACTGTGGGAGGCCGGGGGCCCGGGGGACAACAGGCCCTCTCCTCTCGCCAGTGGCCAGAGGGCAGGACAGTGCAGGGCTCTGTCCCTCTGTTGCAAGAGGGGCTTCGGTGGGCAAATTCAAGTAGTATCCCTGTGCTGTGCCCTCCCCTGGGGTGGGGGACACTAGGCCCCCGCAGTGCCCGTGGGCACAGAGCACAGCTCAGAGCCTGAGGTGGCACAACCTGGTGTGGCACTGTCCCCCAGGGGAGGGCGGGAGGGCTGCTGGGGGCTGCTGCTCCCCCCATGGGAAGATACTGGGAGCAGGCAGCCCTGGGTCGGGACAGAGGGCGCTGGACAGTGGCTGGGTTGGTGGCAGCAGGAGCCAAGGCAAGCAGGCCCCTCCCTGGGGGCTGGGCCAGGCTGGGGCCACAGGAAATCACAATAATTACAAAATAAAACCTTTTCCGCTTTGCGGGAAAACAAATAATAAAAATTCGACAAAATAAATTAAAGGTTTATAAAAGGCGGGCGGGCGTCAGAGGCCGTTGGCGCTGCCGCGCTGGACCAGCGGCACCTTGCTCAGCTCCACGACGGGCGATCGCGGCTTGTTCTTCATCTTGGGCACCCGCTGCACCAGCTGCTGGGCCTCGCGGTAGGCGTCGCGCAGCTCCTTCTTCCACTGCACCAGCTCGGGGTCGCTCTACGGAGCCAGGTGGGGTCAGCCACACTTGGCCCAGGCCGTGCCCCCCACCGCACCCCCCACCCCCTGGGGGCCCCCACTCACGTCGCACTGCAGGACGAACTGCTTGCCGCCTCGGATCTTGAGAAGGAGGCACTTGCGCTCCTTGATTTGCGTCTCCTCCACGGACTGGATCTCCTCCATGGTCAGCAGGCTCTGCTGCAGGGCCGGAGGGAACGGGCCGTGGTAAGGGCCAGGCCGGCCATGGGGCGCCCGGCTCCCCGACCGCAGCCCCAGTTCTTACCGGGGCCTCGCCCTCGCCCCGCCACTCGAGCCGGTTGGGGAACAGGTAGAAGTACCGCCGCTGCCACTGGGTCAGGAAGGGGTTGCCCATCTTAGACATGTAGCCGTGCATGATACAGTCCTTCCCCAGCGCGTAGTCTGGTGCAAGAGATGAGAGAGGGCTCAGCCTGGCCCAGCCTGGGTTTAAGTCCCTGCTTTGGCTGCTCTCTGGCTGTGACCTTGGCCAGAAGGTCAGTGCCTTAAGCCTGGGCCGGTTCCTCACTTCCAAAGTGGGCAGGGGCCGGCCACCCTCACCTTCCTCGTGGCCCAGCTGCTTGTTCTTGGCTTTCTTGCGGGCCTCCAGCCGGTCTGTCTCAGCGTTGATGGTGTCAAAGACAGTCTCTGCCACCTCCTGCTGCCACCGCTCCGAGATGGTGAGGGGGAAGTTGCGGTAGAGCTCCTGGTCACTGTCCAGTAACTTCAGCAGGTAGACAGGGCAGGGACACATGGATGGACAGAAGGTGCCAGGACATCCATCAGCCACAGGCCTGCCCAGACCCAGGGAGGGGCAGGGATGGTCTGGTCCACCTGCCACCCCCGGGGAAGTGTGGGGCAGAGGAGCTGAGGCCCACAGGTTGGCAGGGCTGGCACGGAGGCTCGCAGGGGCCTCGAGGGACAAGGTCCCCCCAGCCAGGATCAGGGCTCAGGTGAGAGGCCAGGCAAGCCCCAGTACCTTGATTCCTTTTGTGTCCTCCTCATCGAAGGAGCCAATGTCGAAGGCGTCGGCTGCGTTCACCTCCCCTCGTGGGGGGATCAGCGGGGGAGGGTACTGCAGCAGAACAGGGGTCATTGGGCCTTAGCATGGGGCAGGCGCTGCAGGGTGCCCCCCAGCCCCTGCCACAGGCTATCACCTTCTGCAAGAAGACCATTTGCCAGTCCAGGGAGCGGAAGAAGGGGCTCTCCTTCACCTCCTGAGCCCTGCGGGGAGATGCCTGTCACCAGGGCTCCACACCACCCCGTGTCGGGGGCTCAGCCTGGGCATGGAGCCAAGCTGCCCAGGCTTAACTCCTGGTTCAGCCACTCTGTAGCTCTGTGACCTTAGGCAAGTTCCTTAAACCCGAGCCTGTTTCCTCATGTCTGAATGGGAGCACAGCAGTTCCTACATCACAGGGCGTGGGGAGTTTTAACATTGGCAAACCTGGCAGCGCTGTGCCCAGCACTTAGTAAAGGTTGAATGAACATACAAAGCTGCTATCATCACTGTCATCTTTGTTACGAGGGCGCCAGCCAGGCCCAGCAGCCCCACCCGCAGGCAGCCCTGCACCCAAAGACAGGGTGGCCATGCCCCATCTTGTGAGCTCTTCAAAGGAGGCAGGGACCCACGGGGGCGTCCAGGTGACAGGACACGGCAGAGACTGGGACACCCAGTATGCCGAGCAGCCGGGGCACTCACCCGCGGCCCAGGCAGCCCAGTCTCCGGTTGACGTCCCTCTGCAGCAGCCCCTCCAGCAGGGAGCGGAGTTCAGGGGAGAAGGAGTCGGGCAGCTCCACGGCCTCGAGAGAGGAGCGGGATGTCGGCAGGGGCTGGGGAAAAGCCCTTGACCCCATCACAGCTAGGGGTGGGGGTGTCGGGCCCCTAGCGGAGGGAGGGACGACAGCCCAGCGGCTGTGCACTCCGACAGCACAGGCAGGGCCAGACCCGCGGTGCGGGGCAGGAGGTCTGCCTCACAGAGACCAGAGGGGCTCAGTGGCCGGAGGTCTCTGCTGGCTGGTGAGAACCAAGAGTCATGAGCCTGGCACACCGGAGGCCCAGCCCCACCGTGGTCCCGCGCTGAGACCCTGCACTCACCATCGTCAAGGTCATTCGGTCGATCTCGTGCTTGTCTTTGGTCTTGTGCTGCCGGAAGGGGCTGTGCCTGGGGAAGAGGGGCCGAAGACCCAGGTCAAAGGACGGGAGTGGAGAAACTGAGGCAGGCAGATAAATGAGCCTTGTCCAGAGCCAGGGATGGTGCCACCCCAGACACCCAGGCGGCTGTGGGCTCCCCTCCCCCAGCCCCCTACTTGGATTGGAAAAGAGCTGCTCTCGGGCCCGTCCCAGCTGCCCACGCGGGCCAGCCACTCACCCCCGCAGCAACTTGAAGAGCATGCAGCCCAGGGAGAACCAGTCGGCGCTGCTGTCGTAGGCCACGCCTTTCTGCAGGACCTCAGGGGCCATGTACCCGTGGGTGCCCCTGTGGGAGCAAGGAGGCCATGAGCTCGGGCCGCGGAGGGCAGGGGAGGGGAGCGGCGCGGGGCACTCACACGCTGGCATGGGGCTTCTTCTTGGAGAAGTCGCAGGCCAGGCCCAGGTCTGAGATCCGCACGTGGCCGTGCTCGTCCAGCAGGATGTTGGCTGGCTGTGGAGGAAGCGCAGTGAGCTGCCGCCCAGGCATGGCGCCCGCGTCACTGTCCTCGCTTGAGAGGATCGTGGGTGTCCGGGGAGAGGGCCCAGGCGGGGTCTCCTTTCCCCAGTCACAACTGAACCCAGAAAGTAGCTCAGGGCAGGAGGACAGGAGGACAGGGGCAGCAGGGCAGGGCAAGCGTCCGCGCCAGCGTCACCTTCAAGTCCCGGTACACGACGAAGCGGCTGTGCATGTGTTCCAGGCCCAGGATGATCTCCGCCGCGTAGAAGCGCATGTCGGCCTCAGAGAAGACCCCGTGCTGGGACAGGTGGTAGTGCAGGTCCCCGCCTAAGGGAGGCAGCCATGGGGTGGCGCTCAGCTTCCTGCCCGGCCCCAGCCCTGGCCCTTGTCCCCTGGGCCCAGCCTGCACTCACCGTTCATGAGGTCCAGGATGAAGCTCAGCTTGTCCGGCGTGTGGAAAGCGTACGACATGCAAACGATGAAGGGACAGTCCTAGGAGGGGAGGGGTGGTCAGCGGAGGCTGCCCGAGGTCCCGGGGCCAACGCTGGCCTGGAGGCAGCCCGCAGGCCCGGCTCACCCCGGTGCTGACGAGGGACAGCATGATGCGCTCGTTCAGGGCCAGGGTCTCGCCCTGCTTCATCTTGATGCGCTTCTTGTCCAGACACTTCATGGCATACCTGTGGGGTAAGGGGTGGTCAGCGCCCCCATGCGGAAGGGAGCCTGGGCTGCCCTGGGGGCTCTTGGTGGGGAAGACAGGACATAGGACAAGCACGTGACACAAAACAGGGAGAGAGGGCAGGAGGAAGTCTGGCACGTCAGGGGCTCTGGGAGCGTGCAGGAGGGTCACGGCCCGAGCAGGCGGAGGGAGGGACACCACGGCACAGAGGGAATAGTGCGGGGCCCTGTGCAGAGACTGGCCTGGCAGGGCCCCTCACCAGGAGCACGGACCGCCCCCCGTAAATGCCCCTCCCGCCCCCCACCCAGAGCCCTGTCCCCCCTCCAGGCATCCCCCAGACTCCAGCCGAGCAAGGTGCTCACATCTTGCCCGTGTCGGCTTTCCGGCACCCGTAGACCTCACCAAAGCCCCCGCGCCCGATGATGCGGTGCACGCTGAAGTCGTTCATGGTCAGCTACGGGGAGGGCGACAGCTGGGGTCACTGCAGGCTGCCTGGCCCAGCCCCGGGGCAGAGGTACCCGGCTGCAGGGCCTGGCCCTGTGCCAGCATCCCCCACACCCATGTCCTGGCCACCCTTGCCGCTGGGGTCCCGGCACTGATCCCCACAGCCACCACCCCGGGAGCTGAAAGGCAGACGCCCCTGACCTCCCCACCCCTGCCAAGCCACGGGCCTGGCTTCCCGGAGAGGAGCAGCTGGGAGCACGGCCCTCCACATCCCACCTGGACCCACTCACGTGGATGTTGAGCTCCACGTTCTTCCACTGGCAAAATCGTGTGAACTTATCGCTGTAAGAGAAGAACCCAGGCTCAGAGAGACTCAGAAAGTGGGCAGAAGGATGCTGGCGTGAGCCTGCCCCACGCTGCTGCCATTCCCCGGGCTCCCGTCCAATGTGGAAACACCCCAAGCCCCAGTCTCCTCTTCTGGGATCTTGTGGGAACCACAGGTGCTGGGCCTGCCCATCCTCAGGGCTGGCGGCCTGTGCTCAGGTGCTCAATGTGGTCGCAGCCACCTAACGGTGGGCTCCTGTCGGGATCAGAGCAGCTTGGGGAGCAGGTCTTCCAGTCTAACTCAGACTTCCTGCTACCACATTCTGGATGAGTGCCCACCCTGTCTGTGCTTGCATACCTCTTGTGATGCAGAGCTCACTCCATGGCTGGGCAGCTGTGACCCTAAAAAAGCTGCTCCTTATATTTAGCTAAAATCTGCCTAGAACTCCCACCCACCTGGCCGATTCTAGCTATGTGGGCCATGGCGGGTAGCGTGCATAGGTGGTCTCTGGCTCCCCGAAATATTGCCCGGGACAGGTCTGAGCTGCCTGGGGCTGAGCATGGTGGTGCCCAGGGTGAGCAGAAGCCTGTCTGACCTCTCAGGAGGCCCTGCCATGGGGCCACTGAAGTGCCCAGGCCCCTGCTTGGCTTCCATCCTCCACACCACCCAGGCCTTTTCTCAGGACGGCCTTTCCTCCTCTTCCTCCCGCACACCAGCCCCCGCACTCACCTCTCGATGAATTTGTGGAACACATCCCCTCGGAGGTTCTGACAAATCTCTTCGATGTATGGCTAAGGGAGGAAGCCGGAAGTTGGTGACTGAGCCCCGCAGGACCGCGGCTGCCCAGGCCCCACCCCTAGCTGGTCAGGCTCCTCCACCTGGGGCTGTCAGGGGAGGCCCTGCCTGGGCGGGAGCCAGGAAGCAGCAGGGAACGAGCACGGCACACACCTGGAAGAGATCCGGGGGCACCTGCTTCTTCACTAGGTGGCCTTGGACGTGCTCGGTGGCACTCTTTGAGAAGGGCTGGGAAGACAAAGGTGGCTGTGAATTCTCCACAGGGTCCTTTCTTCCACTCCCGACGCCCAGGTGACTCTGGGCCTGCACATGGGTCCGGCCGAGCCCGAGGCCGAGCTGGCCAGGGACACTCACGTGTGAGCAAGCCAGCAGCTCCTTCATGATGTACGAGTCGAAGATCTCCCGGCTGCGCGCGGCGCGCTCGTCCTCTGTCTCCAGCTTCTCGTACTTCTTGATCTGGAGGACAGGAGTCGCACGGGTGGTCTGCGGCCCAGCAGGGCACGGGCCAGGGCCAGGCATCTTATGGGTTCCACAAAGACCGCCCCAGCCCCTCCCCTCTCTCCAGGCAGAGCAGGGCCGGCCCCCCGGGGGCCCTGCCGACCACCCAGCGCCAGCGAGGGCCCACCGCACCTCCTCGTAGAACTCCACCAAGGGCTTAGCCTCCTCCAGGTGGTTCAGGCAGAAGTCTCGGAAGAGCAGGTACCCTGAAAGTAACCGAGCTGGGTCACACTGAGCCACACCTCCTCTCGGGTCTTCCTACCATCGTGTGCAAAAACGCGATCTCTCTCCCAGGCAGGAGTTGGGCATGGTGGGCACCGAGGCTGTTGCCCGTCTGGAGATTTCTTGGAGTTCAGGTCAGGGCCCCTGTGTTTCTACTCACTTCCCAAATTAGACAGAGGCTGGAAAGTGACAGGCACATGGAGAGGCAGAGAAGGGGGCTGGCTCTGGCATCGGAGAGCCCTGGCTTGGCGCCTGGGCATCCCCTCAGTGCAGTCCAAGGCCCTGCACCTGCTCCGTGAGGCCCGCACCACCCAAACGGGGGCTGTGCACAAGCGACAAAGTCATGCCTGAGGGCCCTTCGGATGCTCCAGCCACCTGGACCAGGTCAAGCTACAGTGCAGGGGAGGAGGGTGGCCATGGAGGGCAAGGAGGGCCCGAGGGGGCTGTGCCCCTCTTCTGGACCATGTCCCTCCCCCACTGTCTAGCTCTTGCTCACAGCAGCCCTGACAAACAGGTAGGGAGGGTGGGTCCTGTTGGGGAAACTGAGGCTCAAGGAGGCCTGGCAGAGGTGTGGTAGGCAGCAGAGGCATGAGCAGAACGGAAGGCTCCTTTGCTGGGTGGCAAGTCCCAGGAAAGAGGTTGGGACGGTCCACAGGAGCCTGAGAGAGGTAGGACAGGCTGGGGGAAGGGCTGCCAGGAGACCCTGGACAGGACGCCCTCGCCCCTCCCAGGGAGTGGGGGCCGGAGCAGCTGCCGGAGGACAAAGGAGAGCTAAGCCCTGCTCAGGCCTCTAGTCCGCCATGGGTGACTGGGCTTGTGCTGGGTGGCTTCCCACGACTCTAGGGGCACTGCCTGGGCACTCTGTCAGTGTGCAGCCATCACTTTTGGTGAGGTTGGCCTGTTTGGTGACTTGTAAACAGGGCTCACGGCAGGCAGAGTGCTCTCCCCAGCACCGCCTCTTCTGACCCTGACAGTCTGGGGCAGTGAGGCTCATGAGTCCCATTTCCCAGATGAGGACACCACTGGGTCCAGAGAAGTGAAGAAACTCGCCCAAGGTCACACAGCACAGGCCTGAGACCCAAAGGGTGGTGTGCTTCCTGATGCATCACTCCCTTGGGCCAGGCCACACCCAGGTCGGAGCTGAGAGCCTGCTCTTGGAAGGGCAAGTCGGAGCTGTGGCCAGTGGCCGGAGCCTGCCCCCCAGGCCAGGCCTGCAGGGTGCTGCTAAGACACCAGGCACCAGCAGCAGCAGGAGGAAGAATGAGGGGCCAGCACGGAGCAGGTCACTCACAAAGAGGACCCATGGGGCGGGGGCGGGCCAACCACAGCTCGGCAGGCGCCACAGGAAGGGCCCTGCCTCTTCCTGCCAGTCCTACCAACGGCCCAGAGCAGCTGTGGCCTCGCCAAGGGGAAGCTGCAACTCTCAAAAACAAAAACCCCAAAGGAGGAACTTCCCTGGCGGCCCTGGACGACTGCGGGGGCCCCCACCTCCGCCACGGGGCCCTCTAGGCTGACAGCCAGGGGCTGGAGGCACGAGAGGTCACACGGCCCAACCTGGAGCACCCCCTGGGGCCACCTGGGGCTTTGCTGGAGTGGACAGGAGGCGACCCTCCCGGGAGCGGGGTCACTGCCCGCCGGCTAGGGTGGGGCAAGAGGTCAGCCTGGGGCGGGCAGAGCGGCTGCTGTACTCACCCAGCTTCTGGGAGAAGATCTTCTCGAAGGTCACCTCGCCTCGGTCCTCCAGGTACTTCTGCATGACACTGCGGATGCTGTGTGAGCGACAGGGACATGCGGTGAGCAGCCCTGCCCGGTGGGCTGCAGCCAAGGTCCCGCTATGAGTCGAGGGCCCTGCTGGGGGCGACACTGCTCCCTCCAGGAAGCAGGCCGCCGTGGGGCCCACGCACTCATCCCCACAGCAGTCAGACCCGCAGGGCCTCCCGCCCAGAAGCCCGCTGCCTGTGGAAGTTCGGTCCCGGGCTACTGCGCGCTGGCTATGGGGACTTGGCCAAGTCGCAAAAGCCAGGCCCGGTCCACGAGCGGACGAACAGACTCACAAAACATGGCCCGTCCGCACAGTGGCATGTTGTTGGCCAGAAAAAGGAGCGAAGCACTGACACTGGCCACCACAAGGGTGGACCTCGGGTACATGGCGTGGAGTGACAGCAGCCAGACACAGGCCACACGCGCGATCCCATTTATAAGACACGTCCGGAACAAGCACATCCCCAGGGACCGAGCAGATCTGTGTTGCCAGGGCCTGGGGGGAGGGACAGGGAGTGACTGCCAGTGGGTACTGGGAGATGCTCGGAATGAGACAGGGGTGAGGGCTGCACGACACGATGAACGTGCTGAAAACCACTGAAACGCGCACTTTAAAATGACGAATTTTATGTTATATAAATTGTATCTCAATTAAAAAAAAAAGCCATGCCTGAGTTTGCGTGTCCCTCATACTTGGATAAAAAACAAGACCCCTGCCCTGGGCTGCTTGGCAGGGCTGTAAGGGAGGGGCCGGCCATTGTGAACCCCCAAACCCAGCCCGACACCTCCTACCCTGTTTGTCCCACCCCCAACACTGAGAGAGCCCTTCCAGGCCACATGCCATGCCTCAGACACCACCTTGCTGTCCCCTACTCCCCCTCCTGGGCCACCTCCAGCCCAGCCCTGCCACACCTGGCCCCGCTGGCCCAGGCTCCGGGCCCATGTCACGCTCACACAGCCCTCGGTGCCTGTGGCCGCCAGTGGGCCGCGAAGAGACTGGTGAGCACTCGGACCCGCACGTCTGGGCGCTCTGGGCTCCGCACAGCCCTGGCACTATCCCTGGGAGCCCAGCCCGGGGCTGGCTACTGTCACCAGAACCCCAAACGTGTACACACGAGGCCTGGGGTGCGGCCCTGAGGCTGTCGCAGGACACGGCAAGTGCACAAGCCTCACTGGGCCCCGAGGTTGGGGCAGGACTCGAGTGGGGTGGCCTCGGGGTGGCGGAGAGGCCGTGTGGGGAAGGCAGGCCTTCACTGGGTCCCCCAAGTGCAAACAGGATGTCGGCAGGTGGTGAAGCCAGGACAGGTGGGGGGCGTGGGAGCAGGCAGGGCATAGCTTGCCCAGAGAGGAGCAGGAGAGCGGGGGCAGGGAGCAGGACGCACAGGGGGGCAGGGCCTCGCACGCCAGGGGGCTTCGCAGCCAGGGAGGGGGAGCGGGCTCAGTCCAGGGCGGGCACATGGGCCCTGCTGCAGGCACAACGGGAGGAAGCCCAGGCAGACAGCCACACTTGGCCCGGAAGGAGGGGGAGACAGTGGGTGGCAGGAGGCTCGGGCTGGCCGGTACCAGGACAGCGCTTACAAGGACAGCCCTGCGAGGGCTGGGCCGGGGTCTGGAAGAAGGCGGCACAGCGAGGGAGATCTGAGGAGCTCGGGCTCCGGGCAGGGCCGGCAGGGCCCGGGGCTCATGCCTGTGCTGCGCAGCACCGTCCTCCAGGGCTGCAGTGGAACCCAGGCCCGGCCCTCCCGTGGTTTCGCTTGCCCCTGAGCCCTTCGGGAAGGGCCACTCGAGCCAGCACAAGAGCACGTGGGGCTGTCACTCGCACGATGTCGGAGCCGTGTCCCCCTCGCCCGCTCCCCACCTTCAGAGGCCGGGAGATGCTGTGACCTCCTCCTGAAGCCGTCTCCAACAGGAAGCACAGTGCTGATGACAAGGATAGGCCTTGGTGACCCCCTGTGTTCACATCCTGTGACTCCTTGGGCACAGACCCTGCTCAGCTGGGAAAAGGAGAGCCCAGGCCCGGGGCCCCTGTGCAGCCACTTCCAAGGTGGCCCCCTCCCTCCGGGAAAGCAAGGACACCCTCCTGGAACCGGCAGGGGCTCCCAGGCCTGGACAGCCCCTCAACCACGCTGGCACACCCTCCCCTTCTGGGGGCCACACGCTGGCTCATCTCCATCAACTGTTTCCCGGCTCCTGGGACTCACAGGGACATGGGAGACAGCGGACAGAAACCAAGTGTCACGTGGTGCTTCACACGCAGCTGGAGCTTGGTAAAAATCTGTTAAACCGAGAAAGACGCAGTTGCTGCCCTCGGGGCCTGCAGACGGAGGCCGAGCTCCGGGGAGGCCCTCAGGGCACAGGGCCAGGAGGCCGGGCAAGGCCAGGTCCCTGGATCTCGCCCGAGAGTGGGGCTCGGAAGGCGGCGCCTTCACCGCCCGTGGCTGAGCTCTGGGTGCTCCACCTCTGCACCCGATTCTCATGTTTCAGGACATTTTGATCCACAGGGGGGATGAGAAAAAGCAATAAAGAGGGAAAACGAAATCACAAAACACCAATCTCCCAAGGCAGCGGGGGTCAGATGGACATGTCGGGTGCTGGCCCCGTGGGCAGGGTGGACAGGTAGGTGCAGAGGACAGGCAAGGCAGCTCCAGCTGGCAGGGGGACCCCACCGAGAGCTGGGCACAGCCCTGGGAATGGGGGCCTTGCGGCCTCCCTGGTAAGCCCTCCTGAGCTTGCTGCGTGGGAACCGGCAAAGCTGGTGCCAGCTTGGCAGAGGGAACGGCCACCTGGCAGCCAGGGTGCAGCCACTGCCACTTCCTGCCACACAACCCAGAGCAGCGATAACCCGGCATGGCAGGTCTCCCACGGGGCAGTGCGCTCACCAAGAGACCCTGCCTGTGACAGCCAGGAACCTGCTGGGTAGAGCCTTCCCCTTCCCCGGCTCTGCGGTTGTCCAGGCCCAGGCAAGGGCCGGAGGCGAGACCCTGGGCCCCAAGGCTGGCCCTCCTCTCCTAAGCCACGCCTGGGCATGGCCACAGCATTTTTCCCAGCCCACAACAGTTCACTTTCTTCCTTTAAAAGAAAAAAATGTTTTTTAAATAAAATAAACAACCCCCCCCCCAAAAAAAAGCCCAAACTCGAGGCCAGGCCTGAGCAGAGTCCTTGAAGGGAAGGCCCCCAAAGTGGCAATTTTTAGGGTTTCCTGTCTATTCCCATGGGGCTGGTGGCCGAGGGAGCTGGCAGGTTAGAAATACGTGTCACTAGAGGAAGCTCTGGCCAGGGTGACAAGCACGGGCGGGCACGGGAGGCAGGGGCAGCCTCCTGGGCTGGGTCACCTTCCTGTCCAACACCCACTCCCTGATCCTGGCAGAGTCTGGAGTGGCAAGGAGCCCAGAGCAGCGGCCCTGCCTCCACCCAGGTCAACAACCCTGCTAGCCAGGGGCACGTGGCTCCCAAGACCCACTCTAGGTTGTCAAGAGAACCAAATGGCCTGAGCAGGCCCAGACAAAGGGACCCACGGCTCCCAATCCCCTTGGGGAAGAGCCTCCGAGCCTCCTCTGCCCTGGCAGCGGGCTGGGCGCCCCGGCTGGGTCCCAGATGGCTCTGCCCATCTCCTCCCCTGGGAGGTCAGGCCAAGTCACTGACTTTAAATATCTAGTCTCCCCATTTATAAACTGAGGATGTCAATAAAACGCTGAATTGCTGCCACCATGATGGCCGTTTAACACCCTGAGCAGGCACGGCATGCTCCCCACACGGGATCCTGGTCTGCTCCCACGACGCACCCGCCGCGGCCCGCCGTGGCCCCGGCCCTCGCTTGGCAGCTGGAAGGAAGACAGTGGCCGGTGGACAGCAAGGGCCTCGCCGAATACGTGAAGGGACCAGGAGTGGGAATGGCTCTGCACACGACGGGAGCAACGTCCAAACCAGACTGCCGCATCTCTTACACGCCAAAAAGCTCACCATAAACACAGAGGGCACTCTGAGAACAACACGGTTTCCTCGTACCCTGGGAGAGAAGTTTGAAGAAACCACAGCTGACGGCAGAAAAGCTCGGACCGTCTGCAACTTTACAGATGGCGCATTCGTTCACCATCAGGCCCGGGACTGGAAGGAAAACACAACAACAAGAAAACTGGCTAGGTGGGTGCCTCACGCCTGTGACCTTAGCACTCTGGGAGGCCAAAGTGGGAGGACTGCTTTGCTTGAAGCCAGGAGTTCGAGACCAGTCTGAGCAAGAGTGAGACCCCATCTCTACAAAAAATAGAAAAATTTTAGCCAGGTGTCGGCGCACACCTGTAGTCCCAGCTACTCCTCGGGAGGCTGAGGCAGGAGGATTGCTTGAGCCCAGGAGTTATAGGTTGCTGTGAGCTATGAGGACGCCATAGCCCTCATGCCTGGGCAACAAAGCAAGACTGTCTCCAAACAAATAAACAAGAAAGAAAATTGAAAGATGGGATGTTAGTGGTGGACTGTGTCATAAACAAGGTCACCTGTACGTGGGTCTATGAAAAAGTAGAATAAAAACTCCATCATCACTTTGGGCAGGAACTGGTTACAAGAATGAACAAGCTCAGTTCAATGAGCAAATCAAATCTCCACACTGTTTTCCCCCGTTACTGTATTCAATTATCTGTATCACGAACATTTTACATGCGACTATTTCGAAGTGCTGGTTTAATTAGGCTCATCCCTTTGATTAATAGATAAAAAATAACTAAGAAGCCTGAGAGGACACAGCAGAAGAGGAGCTCTCCTAAAACGCGGGGCAGTCAACCCGCGCCCACCTCCCGGCCCTCGGGAGTGCCCCAAGCTCGCTGACGGTCTGCGCTGCTCCTTCTAGGAGGGGATCACATGGGAACTGGCCTTGTTCGGGCCTGTGTTCCACACTTGCTGTGTCCTTGGAGGGCGGGGCCTGTGGCCAGGGCTGGGCCCGATGGCTGACCCAGGCAGGTGGCTGCCACTGCCCTTGCAGACGGCCTCAGACTGCTCCACCTGCGGCCCCAGGGGGTAGAGCCGGATACCTGCCTGGCCAGGGCGTCAAGGGCACCTTGGCACAGAGGCGTGGGGTGCCTGGCGGTGGGAGGGAGCAGCCCGGCTCCGCTCCGGCACCAGCTGCTCGGGCAGCCCAGCCTCACTTCCTTTCTGAGCAGCGCAGCTGAGCACCGGCTGGGTGGCAAGGACGGTAGACAGGGAGGGGGTGAGTGCTGAGGGGGAGAACTTCTGGTACCTTCCGATACCCCTCGGTTCAGGAGAAAAGCAAAGTCCCACGCTCTTGTGGCGTGGTGGTCTGGGCCCTCCTGGTGGCTCCCGCTCAGGGCCAGAGGCAGCAGCCCCGAGGAAGGGAGGGGACCGCAGGGGTCAGAGGCAAACACGCTCACACCAGTGGTGATGGCAAGGAAACCAGGCTAGGGGAAGCTGACTGGGCAGCTGGCCCAGAGGCCCACAGTGAGTTAGACGCAAAGAAAACGTCCAAACCCTCCCTGAAAAACGCCTCCCAGCCCAGCGCCCTCCGGCCTCCCCTAGTCCCTGGGGAAAAGCAGGCTGCAGGGTCTCCGAGGACCCTGACTGTGCCCAGCACGTGCCCTGGCTGCCCTTGCCACCCCCTGCCAGGCTCTGCAGCCTTAGTCCCTGTGCCCCCCCATGTGACAGTGATGCCTAAGCCTCGACGTCCCAAGACAGTACGAGCTGGCGCGGAGGCCACTGGCCAGCCCAGAGGTCTGGTGCAGCCACGCTGGGAGGCCCCTCGCTCCGGGAGACGGCAGTTAGGGAGCCAGGGGAGCAAGGGCCTGTGGCTGCAGCTGAGGTGCTCCTGTGGCATTTCCAGGAAACCTGGCACCGAGGTGGCAGCGGTAGGAGGAAGTCCCCTGGGGCTTCTTATTAATATTTCTCAATGACCCTCCCTGGGGCTGAAAACGTCCTCAGAGCTCAAGGACGGGCCACGAAGAAAACGGGGAAAACCAGCCCCAACTGGCAGAGTGGGTGGGGCAAGCCCTGAGCAGGGGGCGGGAAGGACAGCGCCCTGTGCACTCGGGTGCCCCCGATTCGGCAGTGGCCCAGGCTTCCTTGCCGGGATGCTCCGTAAGACACCCTCCGGGCCCTTGTCAAACGTGACAGCCTCTTCACGAGTAGGACACGAGCACCCACACCTGCAGTTTGATGCCGACACTGAGACCATACCCTGCCCTCGCCTCAGCTGCACCAAGAACAAGCTTCCAGAACTCCCCTGCCCAGACCCAGGCTGGCTTCTGGCGTCAGAGGACAGAGCCGCCAACACGTTAATGCCAGAAGACTCACTTCTGCCAGCGTAGACACGTCTCTCTGTAGTAAGCAGCAAAACAGAAAAGGACGTTATTGTCTTAAAAGGAAAAAAAGCTGCAGCCAAGCACCTCATTTTTGGTATCTCATTTGAGGCAGGTTAGGAATAACTTGGAGGTAACTCTGTCTGGCGGAGGGAGCGACGGGTCCAGAGCCAGTGGGGAAGGGGCCCAGGAAGAAAGGGCAGGTGTGACGGAGGCAGGCCGTGTGCGCCTCAAAGACTGTCCCATGCTCTTGGTCCTGCTGTTCCTCCCAAACAGGAGCTCGGTGTCCCGGAAGCAGCAGCCACACGCCTGCGGCAGCCAGCACCCACAGCCGAGCTCAGCCCCCCGCCAGCCCACCTGGGCCGGGAAGAGGCAGCGAGCACGTCTGCACCTGACGTCACTGGGAACTTACTACTGGGGCCTGGCCGTGCATTAATAGGACACAGCGTTCCAGGCTGCCAGCGCCCAGATTCCCCTGCACGGATCCCAAGCTGCAGCGCTCAGGCTCCCTTCAAATCCGTTTACCCGGGAACGGCAGGCGGGAGGCTTAATGGCAAATATGCGAAACCTCATGCTCTGGAAAGGAAAACAGATGGGAAAAGACATCCCAGAGACCCACTGCTGGGGAGCAGCAGCGGCTTCAGTGGCCCAGAGGGAGTGCCTGCCGAAAAGATAATCTTGTTTTCAGGGGCAGGATGGGGAGCGGAAGGCTGGAGACGCGGAGGAGGGGGGGACGTTCCCTACAGACGCAGGGCAGGAAGTCCCGGCTGCGAAGAGTTAACAGGAACGAAGCGGCAGCAGAGGAACAGGGGCAGGGTCTGGGGAGCGGGGAAGCCAGAAAGGGGCCGGAAGGAGGAAACTCGCGGTGGGGGAGGGACCAGGAAATAGCCAAGAAAATGGGAGGCTGCAAGAGGCACCCAGCTCCCACAATCTGCCACTGGGCTGCCACCAGACTGCCACTGTCACAGGGGAGGGCAGGGGCACCTCCAGGGACCGCCTGGGCAGGGCTCCTCAGCCAGGAGCCCAGAGATTAATTACATGAGGCCTCAGCGGTCACATTAAGCAAATGACGATAATTACAGGCTGCTGCTCCTGCCATGGGGAAAGGGAGACAGCAGCCCCTTCAGGGCCGGCCCAGACCTCAGACGCCAGAGCAAAGAGCAGCCACCCCATTTTATTGATGTGGAAACTGAGGCAGGCCCAGCCAGGATAAGGGACCTGCCTGGGTCCCAGGTGAGCTGGTCTTGCAGGGGAAAGAGAAGCTAGTTGTCCTGTCTCCCAGGTACACAACGCTGCTTCTTTCTCTGAGAAGGTCAGGAAATGGGTCTGTTTCCTTGGAGTCTATAGGGTGACAGAAGGGGAGGCCCCTGTGCCAACTGAAAGTGGCACTGTGCCCACTGTTCCCATTCCCCAGCCCTGGGAAGTCAGAGCTGAGATGCCAGCCCCAGCTCCCAGCCAAGCCCCAATCCACGGCTGCCCCCGTGGCTGGGGAGGCTGCCAAGACGGACCATCCCACGGTGGTGACAACTCTCAATAGCACCTGGTCATGGGGACAAACCACGGCCTCGCTCCCGGACCCTGTATCCTCGGGCCGCCTGGCATGGAGCTGCCGCTCTGTGCACAGCTTTGCACTGTGAACTGAGACAGCCGACAGCACTGGGGCCTGCCCTGCCGGTCTGCAGACAGGGGTGTCAGCAGCCCAGGCCACAGACTGCAGACAGGGGCTTGAGAACAGGTGCTCAGGGGTGGGCAGAGATGAAGCACAGCAGGGGAGAGCACTGGGGGCCCAGAAAGCTGAGGCCCACTTCCAGCCGGACCTGTGGCCAGGGCAAGTCCTTTCCCCTCCCTGAGCCTCAGCGGCTTCAGCTGTTAAATGGGGAGAACACCACCTGCTGGGCCTGCTGCCTGCACTTGGATAAAACGGAGTAAAAAGCACGTTGCAAACTGGGGCGTTCCATGCAAACGTGAGATACGGCCTGGATCACCTTCAAGGGCAGGAGGCCTCAGACCCACTGCATTTGCAAAGTGTAAAGCAAAGGCGGCGAGCCCTGTCGCGTGGGAGGGCTGGACGCCGACGGGCAGTGCTAGAGCCTCCGGTCCGTTTCCCAGGTGTGAGCAGCCTGCCCAATGTCACGCTGCCGATGGTGACCCCATGCAGAAACTGTGATGCCTGGCTCTCAGTCTCTTGCTGTTCCCCCAAATCTCACAGCGTGCCTTGTCTCCATTCAGGACTAGATGATACACCACACAGCCCTGATATTTCTTAAGCAACTACTACGTGCAAAGCATGGCCTTGCCAACTTCACAGGTTGGGTTTTGCGGAACTGAGCTGACCGATGTCAAAATAAACAATAAGTTATTACCACTGCCATCATTGCTCCTATCGCCACCATCACCACTGCACATGGTAAGGGGACAGGAAAAGAAGAACAGCTTGTTCCTCAGGGTTCTAACACCTGCAGAGCCAACCCGAGGTGGGGCCCCATCAGAAGCAATGCATTCTGGGGAGGTTACCCAGACACAGAGAGTTCCAGAAAAGGCCCCGCCTCACACTTTGCAGAACTCCAACCTGCAGGAGGGTCTCGAGGTTGTGGCCACCAAGGAGAGCCGTTTTGAACCCGAGAGGTTGACTCCCCCATTTCCTCCGGGGTGGCTTTGTCATTTCTGAACTCACTTTTGTTCTAACTGTCACTGCTCCTTGGACAACCCCAGCTGACAGTCGGTCTGGTTCCTGTTTTGAGAAATCTGATTGCAAATGTCTTAGCAAAAAAAAGGGCCCTAACGACCTTTTCAAAACGCAGACCGATTTTCCCTCTCCCAGGCCTGGGGTTCAGTCGATCTGAAACCCGGTGAGCAGCCCACAGAGGAGGGGGCCAGTGAGAGCCACGGGCACGGCAGCCCTGCAGCCCGCCCCGAAGGCTGGGCACACCACAGAGTCACAGCCCTTACTTCACACTAGCCACATTTCACAGATGAGAAAACTGAGGTCCAGAAGTGGAAGAGACTTGCCCAAAGTCACCTGGTAAGACCATGGCAGAAAGGACAGGCCCAGTCCCCAGCCCACGGGGGCACCAGCAGGCATGAGGAGTTGCTGGCACCGGTTTTGCCACACGACACAAAGAATTGTGGTGGGCACATCTGCCAGGCCCTGGCTCAGCCCAGAGTAGTGGACAAAATGCAGAAGCAGAAGTCAGAAGCCCGGATCTGGTGGCCAGGTGCCACCTGGGATTACCTGTGTGACACTGGGCAGGCCACTCACTTCTGGGGCTTCAGCTTCCCCACCTGCTCCATGGGGACAAAACCACAGGGGCTCACCCCGTGCGCTGCTATGAGGCACAAACAGTGGGAAAACACTCTCAGCCATTAAATGCTCCAAGCCACAGCTCCCATCCACGCCCTGTACGCTTCTGCACCTACAGCCCGAACAGTTTAAATTTCGATATCAGGTGTGATGACATCAGTTGTCATACAGAGAGGTGGCAGCGTGGTCCAGCGGCGGCAGGTGTGCTGGGGGAGATGGTGCGTGCACCACACCAGGGTCCTCATGGGCACCATCCCGAAAGCACTCTCCGACCCAGCTCCAGGACAGGGACCCCACCGGAGGAGTGGGGAAGAGCCCCCCTCGGACCCGCACTAGTGTGCGGACGGCAGGGGAGTCGGGCGGGGGCAGTGGGAAGCCGGGCGGATAGCGGGGTGCTGGGAGCGGGGGCAGCCGAGGGATGGCTGAGACGGTCAGGCAGGGTAAATGGTGGCGCGCAGAGCGGAGGGACCCACGGCGCCGAGCTGCTCGGAGGAGGAAGGGGCGCGCCGGGCGGCCGCGGGAGAAGGCAGGAGCCGGGCGCTGACAGCCGGGGCGCCGGCCGGGCGTGATGCAGGAAGCGGCGGAGCGGCTCGGGGGCCGGCGGCGCTCGGTCCAGGCGCGCGGGGCCTGGGGCTCGGGGCTCTGGACCCGCGGGCGCCCGGCGGGCCGGGCCGGTCGGGGCTGCGGGGCCGCCGGGCGTCGCGGGGCCAGCCCCGCGCGGTCCGGGGCTGCGGGGTCGAGTGTGGGGCCGAGGTCTCGGGCGCGGCTGCGGGAGGAGCCGGCGGGCGGCCGGCGGGGTCGGGCGCGCGGCGGCGCCCCTCACCTGGGCTCGGGCAGCAGGATCTTCTTGCTGGCGCGCGCGGCCGGCGTGGCCTTGCTCTTCTCCATGGCCATCAGGTAGCTCACGTCGGCCAGCACCGCCTCCAGGTCCGCCATCTTGGCGGCGGCGCTGCCTGCTCCCGCCGCGGCCGCTCCGCGGCTCCCGCTCTCGGTCGGCCGGCCCGGCGCGGCCCGCTCGGCCTGGGCGCCGCCCGCCTGGCCCGCTCGGCGCCCGCGGCTCCGCTCGCCGCGCTCACTGGCGGCGCCGCCCCATGGCGCCGGCTCGGGCCCGGCCGCGGCTCGCGCTCCGCTCCCGCCGGGACTGCAGTCGGGCCGCCGCCGCCCGCGCCCGGGAGCCGCCGCCGCCGCCTCCGGCCCCGCCTGCCGCGCACAGCGCCAGCGAGCCCGCGAGGGCCGGGCGGCCGGGCGGCGGCGCCCCCTGGAGGCCGCGCGGGCCGGGGCCGAGCCTGACCCCGGGCCGGCGCCCCGAGACCCCAGACCGGACCCGGAACCACGACCTCAGCCCCTGGCCGTGACCTCCGCCTTCGATCCTGGACCCCGACCCCGGCCCGAAGGCGACCCAGCCCTTGGCCACGGCCTCGGATCGCACCTCTGGATCCCACACCCCGCGAGCAGACCGCGGCTCCGACCCCAGACGGGGATCACAAGGATGCTGGACCCTAACCGAGACGCAGATTCAGACTTCAGAACACGATCTGGGACTCCTACCTCAGACCCCGACTGTGACCTCAGATCACAGCCCTGGGTCCCCAGCTCCATACCCAGACAGTCACAAACCCCAGACCTGGGTTACAGTCTTGACCCCAGACCCCAGATCCATATTTGGGACCATTACCTCCATCCAATCCCGGTGACTAACCCCAGCCTGGACTCTGACCCCAGACCCAGATCACTGCCATGACCCTGAACCCTAAACTTGGGGTCAGGGCCCAGATCTAGACTTGAACCACCAACTCCAGACCAGCATCCTAGACCCAACACCTGGAACTTTGGAAACAGTCTCAGGACCAGAACGTGACAACTGCAGTGAGACTCCAGGCTTACTCCAGCCCCAAACCCCTCCCCTCCTGCTCCAGACCCAATCCTGTCCCCACACTTCAGGATCAAGGACCCTGCACCCAACCCCACCCTACTGACCAGCTTGTAGACCTGGGTCCTTGGCCAGCACACTAGGCTCAGCTTCCTTCCCTGCACCCCATCCCACCCAGAGGCTCATTCATGACAACTCCACAATGTGGGGTCAAACCTCCCAGCACAGAGCTTTCAGTGCTTCCTGGCAAGGGAAAGCCACTCTGCTAAGGGGAAAGCCATGTGTTTCAAGACAGTGTTCCTATCTCAGCTCGCCCCTCTCTGGGACCCTCCTCCCAGCCCTGGCACGTGGAGCTCAATTCTCACAACAGTTGGTGGCCCAGCAACCAGACCCCTTTTACAAAGCAGGGAACCCCATCTCTGTGCACTTCTTGGATCAGCCTGGAAGAAGAGCTCATCAGAGATGGTGAGGTCCCTTTCTCAGTGGGTGACACCCCCACACACCCACATACCCAAGTCAGAACCCCAGTTTTCTGTTCCTTGACTCCTGCCTCTTCTTCTGCCCCTTCCCTCATCTAATTTGTCATCATACCATCCTGTCTGGCCTCCAATCTTCTTTTTTTATTATTATTTATTATTTTTTTTTACATTTTTCTCTATTTTTTCATTTTTTTTTTTTAATTTCATCATCATCTTATGTTTCTAAGTGAGAATCTTCTTGAACCTGCCTGCTTCTCAGGGTCCCCATGGCCACTGCCCTGATGCAGGCTCTGACCAGAGACACCGTTCCCAAATCTAGGTCTGATGGAGTTACTGCCTGCTTAGCTCCAAGAAGCTTCGGGGCTACTGAAAGTGAAGGACCTAGAGGGGGGCTCCAGGTCCTCTCCCCAAAGCAGACTCCTTAACCTTAACCTGGGTGATCAAACTCCTTAACCTGCAAGTCAAGGTGTTGGATGACTGGGCCCTGCTCCCCTCTCGGGTTTGTTTTGCCACCGTCCCCTGCACCTGGAGTCCCCCTACCAACCCAGCCAGCCAGCCTCCCCTCTGCCTTTCCTAGATGCTCTTCTGGGTGCCTTTCCCTGGCTAACTCCTGTTATCCTTTAAGACTCCCCTCCTCCAGGTGGCCTTCCCTGGCTCCCTGACTCAGACTGTGCACATCTCAGATCTTACACTTACCACCTACTGGGCCCTGTTTCCCTGCTGTGAACACAGCATCCACTGCAAGATGCAGCATTGCCAGTCTTGACAGTGGGGAGTGAAGCCGTGTTACATGTTTGCACCAATTGGAAAATGCATCCTGATGTGGGAAATGCTGATGCACGGAAAAAAGGCACGTGCTGCCTCCCACTGTGACTGGCATCTCTTGCCTCCAGTGCCCGCCGCCGGGAGACCAGACTCAGAAAGACATCAGTGTTGGGTGAATGAATGAATGAGTGAATGACTAGAACCTGGAGTAAGGGCAGAACAGGGCCAGATGCTACAACAGGAGGCCTCTAACCTGCTCTCCCGCCGCCCTCCCTCTGCGATTGGGAGGACAGCCATGTGCTGGCCTGGGTCTACCGGAACAGCCCCAAATTCTGCCTGATTAACTTGTCAGACCAGAGTCTGTAGGTGGGCTCTGAAATGCCAGCCATCCTGCTCCAGGAGGTGGCAGCCCCCGCCAGGCCTGAAGCTGGGGGCCTTGGAGGGAGCTGGTCTCCCATCATTGATTTTTTTTTTTTTTTTGAGACGAAGTCTCACTCTGTTGCTACAGTGCCGTGGCGTCAGCCTAGCTCACAGCAACCTTAAACTCCTGGGCTCAAGCGATCCTCCTGCCTCAGCCTCCCCAGTAGCTGGAACTACAGGCATGCGCCACCATGCCCGGCTGGTATATATATATATATATATATATATATATATATATATATATATATATATATATATATATATATGTATGTATATATTTTTTAGTTGTCCAGCTAATTTCTTTCTATTTTTAGTAGAGACAGGGTCTCAATCTTGCTCAAGCTGGTTTCAAACTCCTGGCCTTGAGCGATCTTCCCGCCTCGGCCTCCCAGAGGGCTAGGATTACAGGCGTTGAGCCACCGCACCCGGCCTCCTCATTGATTTCTGAGCCCAGGAAAGCCGCTTCAGGAAGCCCCAAGTTCAGGAGAGGGGGCGCGTCCCTGGCCTGGGGAGGCTGGTTTTCGGGGTGGTGCTGCCCTCTGGTGGCAGTTGTCATGCAGAGAGGAAACGCGCCTTCTCAGGCCAGCTTCAGTCATCGCTTCTCTCAACAAACCTCTGTCCCGTGCCCAGAATGCTCCCGCCTGTCGCCAGGACACTAGGAGTGGAAAGGGGAGCCGGCAGACCCGCAGGCACACCAGTGCGTGGCATCTGCACGGGTTGACTAACACATGCTGCAAACTTAGCACGCCCCACACGAGCTTGCTCCCACCGCCCTGTGCCTGTCCAACCTGCTTCTCTCCCGCCTCCCCATCTCAGTCATGGATCCTCCTTCTTCCAGAAGCCTGGGAGTCATCCTTGACTCCTCTCTCTCCTCACCTGTCCCGCCCCCTCCTTCCTGAGAGTGAAGGACCTAGAGGGCGACTCTAGGTCCTCAACCCCCTCTGCCCAAAGCCGGTTAGGTGAACAAGCTTTAAGAAGTGCCTGCTGTCATCCAGCACTACTTGGTGTGTCTGTCCCCTGAGTATACCCTGACTCCTTCCGCTGTGCCCTGCTGAACCCTGCGCTGCCCCAGCCTCCTCTCAGGGCTCCCTGCCCCGCTGGCTGCCAGAGCTTTTACCCTTCCAATGACTGTCCTTGCACTTAGGATAAACCCACCCTCTTCCTGGGGCCTGGCCCTGCCCACCTCTTGACAACTTCCTCCCTTCCTCTTCCTGAGTCCTTGGCCTCTCTGGCCTTCCTGCTGCCACTCGCACAGGCTGAGTCCATTTCCACCCCTGGGGTCCTGACTTTACAGTTCCCTTGCCCTTCCCCCTTCCAGAGTGGCAGCTCCTGCTCATCCTGCCACCCCATGGGCTGACAGCTTGAGGGCTCTCCCTTGGGGTCCCTGTTTGTCGTGGTCCCTGCTGCACCCCTCACCCCCAACATCATGTTTGGCACACAGTTAGGGGGGCAAAAAGAAACATGACTCAGTGTTGGCCCATCTGGTGGCAAAGAAAACCCCCAAACACGTATGTCTGATGAAGCTGGCAAGAGCTCTAACGCAGGGCACCCAGGAGAGGTGAGGTCAGGGGATGGGCGGGAAGGGCTGGGAAAACCTTGAACAGAGCCTGCGTGCACGGGTGACAGGGAGGTTGGGAGTAAGTGCTGGCACGGGAGGGTGAGCTCGGGGCCTTCCCTGACCTCAGTAAGTGTGTGCCCCATTGACCTGGCTCAATTCCTGCCCAGCACAGACCGCCACCTCCCTGAGGTCAGGTGTCCAGACAGTGCCAGGCCCTGGCTGGGCCTCTGGGAGTTCACCTCATGCATTTACTTATCCACTAGACAGTATTTGCTGAGCTCCTGCTACAGACCAGGCACTTGCGCTTGGCCTTGGGGAGCCGCCGGCACAGGAAGACTGAGCTTGTGGGCAGACTATCCGCGGAAATAACCACTGGCATCCACTGGGGTCTCAGGTGCAGGCCACGGTTCCTGGAGCCCAGCTGATCTCATGCAATGTTGGGAACATCCCTATGAGACAGGTGACAAGTTATTCCAGGAGCCTCCTCAGCTGAAGTCAGGGAAAACCCAGCAAGAGCGTTTTTTGCCAGAGCTAAGGATGGGAGAGCAGTGGTTGTGTTAGGGGCAGAGAAAAGAGGTTTCTAGGTATGTAGAGCAGCAAATGCAGAGATGCTGAGAACAGGGCCCTGGTTATCCGGGTGGGCTTCCATATCACCAGGACGTGGGTCCTCGGCTCCTTCCAGCACAGAGCAAGGATGACCGTGGGCCATTAGCCCACAGGTACCAGCCCACCATCCTTGCAGGGCTTCAAGACCCCTGGCTCCTCCAGTACCGCTTCCCGGGAGCAGGGCCTCTACCTGGAACCTTCCAGAAGGTCACACGGTCCCTGAACTGCCACTGGCCCCAGTCTCTTCTCTCTCCTTTGAGGCTTTGCCCTCAGCAGGTTCCTCCCCACCCCCCAGCCGCTGCTGGTCTCCTCCCGGCCCAGTGCCCGCCCACCCAAATTGTGCCCAGCGCGCATGCGCCCCAGCGCCTGCCGCTCAGATTGGCCCCAGATCCTGTGGTGGTCCCTGCTGGCATCTTTGTGCCTAGATGCTCCAAACCGGCCAGCGAGTGTCCGATTCAGTCTCGTAGCCCTCACCGGGCTCGCACTGCGGCCGCTGGTACTTGCCATATGTGGAGTCGATCCCAGGGCCATCTCCGACTAACCTGGCTGGGTGCCCCAGGGAAATTACTTAACTTCTCTGAACCTTGCCTTTTTCATCTGTACAAAGGACGCCCCCAGCGTGGCCTCCCTGGATTGTTTTGAGGATTAACTGAGATAAGGTGTGTGGTGTTGGGCCTACCAAGTGGTCACTGTCACTCTGCAGTATCTTGGTCCTTGCTGTGTCTCTACTTAGGTGTGTTCTGAGGTCTTGTTGCTCTCATTTCTCTTCCCTCTCTACCTCTTTGTCATTCCTCTTCTGGGTCTTTTTTTTTTTTTTTTTTTGAGACAGAGTCTCACTTTGTTGCCCTGTTGCCCAGGCTAGAGTGAGTGCTGTGGCGTCAGCCTAGCTCACAGCAACCTCAAACTCCTGGGCTCAAGCAATCCTCCTGCCTTAGCCTCCTGAGTAGCTGGGACTACAGGCATGCGCCACCATGCCCTGCTAATATTTTCTATATATATTAGTTGGCCAATTAATTTCTTTCTATTTATAGTAGAGACGGGGTCTCACTCTTGCTCAGGCTGGTTTCAAACTCCTGACCTCAAGCAATCCGCCCGCCTCAGCCTCCCAGAGTGCTAGGATTACAGGCGTGAGCCACCGTGCCTGGCCTTCCTCTTCTGGGTCTTTCACAGTGTGTTTCTCTCCACGTCCCTCTGTCTGCTGTGCTAGCTTTCTCATGGCACACTTTGAGGAGGTGGCAGCTGGAACTCCTTGCCCCCTGTGCCTCGGAGTGGGGCTGGCAGGAGATGGGGTGATAGCATTGGGCAGAGGGTAAAGCCAGGTGCTCCCCGGCCTCTGGTGCCTGCTCTCACTGTGTTCTGCCCACGTGTGGGTGTCAGTGCTGAGGTTTCCTGCCAGCCCTAGGCTTGGAGATGTGGCCTGGAAAGAGGTTGGGAGGACTGGTCTCCCCAGCCAGCAGGTGCCTGCCTGCTCTGCTGCTGGTCACCCAAACCATACCTGGCGCAGAGCTGGCCTGGGGGGAGCCTGGATTGCCCTTTCCACCAGGACCAGCTAGCTCCATCATTTGCAGGGCCTGGTGCAAAAAACACAAGGCCCCTTAAAAAATTACGAAGTTCGGTCTGGGCATGGTGGCTCATGCCTGTAATCGTAGCACTTTGGGAGGCTGAGGACAAAGGATTGCTTCAAGCCAGGAGTTCAAGACCAGCCTGAGCAACATAACAAGACCCTGTCTCTACAAAAAATTTAAAAATTAGCCAGATGTGGTGGCACACACCTGAAGTCCCAGCGACTCAGGAGGCTGAGGCAGGAGGATCTCCTGAGCCCTGGAGTTGGAGGTTGCAGTGAGCTATGGACGATGCCACTGCCTGGGTGACAGAGTGAGACCTGTCTCAGAAAAAAAAAAAGTTCAGGATGGTGACAGCAGAGCCTAAAAGCAAGCTGGGGCCCTTTGGAGTGTGCAGGTTCCTATGTGACTGCATGGCCATTCACCACATTTAGCAAATCTCCTCATCCCTCACTTCTGGGACGGATGGGGGTAGAGCTACCTAAGGCTAGCTCCAACTTCCAAGAGCTGGAAATGGCATGGGGGAGGACGCTCAGGAGGGCACGAGAGAGCTGGGGCAGAGGCTCCAGCGTCCCTGCTCTGCCACTGAGCCGAGGACTGGCACTTCACCTCTCTTGAGTCTTGGCTTTGTCATCTATGAAGACACCTGCCTAAAAAACAAAACAAAACAAAATAAAGACACCTGCCTCACGGGGGTGGGGCAGGGGTTCGAGTGTGAGATGCGCTCGCGTGCATACAGGCTGGGTAGGCCAACTCTGCAGCTTGTCTCAGGGTTTCACTAGCCACGTCACTGCGCAAATTGTTCTATGTGTATAACTCAGTTGCTCAGCTTTAAAGTGGGGAAAAAGTAAGGTGGTTGGGAGTACATGAGTTACTACGTGTCAAGTGCTTAGAACAGTGGCCAACACTCAGTAAGGCCCATTAGAGGTCAGCTGTGATCACGATGTTACTGCCTATGAAAGGCACACAGAATGTCCAGGTTAACTCCTGATTGGGGGACAAACAGAAAAGGCTTCTGGGAGAGGTGCTTGAAGGATAGGCTTTAACGCTTGCGGTGAGGATGGCATAGCCTAAACACAGCAAGCCTAGGAACCAGAGATGTCCAGTTTGAGGCCCTCTTAGAAGCACCTATGTGCCAACCATTTTACAAAAGGCAGCAGCGGTATGAGTTTACTGAGCTTATTTTATTCCAGAGACACGGTTTTGCTCTGTTGCCAAGGCTGTGGTACAGTAGCATCACCATAGTTCACTGCAACCTTGAATTCCTGGGCTCAAGCGTCCTGAGTAGCTGGGACTACAGGTGCATACCACCATGTCCGGCTAATTTTTTTCAAATTTTTGTAGAGATGAGAGTCTCGCTGTGTTGCTCAGGCTGGCCTTGAACTCCTGCATTCTAGTGATCCTCCCACCTCAGCTTCCCAAAAGTGCTGGGATTACAGGCTGTGAGCCACTGTGCTCAGCTCTGGTTTGCTGAGTTTAGACATGGCTCCAGAGGGTTGCTGAAAATTTTTGTGTATGTCATACACAGAGGATTAATTCATAGCTGAATGAAGGAAATAGGCAAAAAAAAAAAAAGGAAAAAAAAAGGCTTATAGTATTGACACAAGAAGAGAAAAATGTATGGAGTAGGGGAGCAAATGGTGAGTGACGAAGCCCGAGGGCCTGGCAGCCTTCGTGGGCCACACTGACTTTATCCTGAGCTGAACAGACTGAAGGGTTTTTAAGCAGGGGAGGGTAGTTGTCACACCTATCTTTTAACAGAACCATTCTGGCTGCCAACATGGAGGACAAGGGGTTGGACCAGAGGCTGGGAGGCCACTTGGGGCTGTTGCTTTGGTTGAGGTTGTAGACAATGGTTCTGCTTCCACTAGGGTGGCAGGGACGAGGTTACTAAGAGGCAGATGGGTTTCTGAGATATTTAGGAAGTAAAATTGACACTCTTACTTCTCTGGTGACATCCAAACGTGGTTGCATCCATATCCACCCTCAGGAAAGCAACATGAAATTAGTCCATTGTCCAAGGCTCTGTTTCTAGGCCAAGCAGCAGAACTGGAGATGGTCTATAACTATCAGTTCAGGGAGCAGGCTGGGCTGGGACCCCTCAGTTCCTCTACAGATAGTGAGGAAAGCCTGTTTAGGACCTTCCAGACAGGACCTCAGCCCTCTTGAAATGTGCCAGTTCTCTGGCAGCACCTGGCACACGTTTAAAGGCTGGAAGCTCATACTCAACATACCAAGTGAGGACAAGCGGTGGGATGAGGTGGGACACATGTGTCAGAGCCGGTCTGGCCCAGACCCCGAGTGGCGACTTTGCTGCAGCTTTAGTGGGTGGAGGCTGGCCTTGGCTAATGGCCTGGCAGCAGCAGGGACGGAAACTCAGAAACCCCCAGGCCTGTTCTCAGCAGCGCACACTGACTGGGACACCTCTGCAGGGCTGCTCCCAGCACTGCCTTTTTGGAGAGGAGAGATCAGATAATCTTACACTTACATTTTTTACATCCATTAAAAAGTTCATCTTGATGAAGCAAATGTTGTATTTCTAGAAGCAAGTGCTGCTTTTTAATGTTAAAAAAGCTAAGGAAATCCAAGTAGTATAGACATTCCACAGTTCTACAGCCTCTGCTCAGAGGGGGGAGCAGGCAGTCCTTGGCCTTGGCCTCTCATTTGCACACACACACACACACACACACACACACACACACACACACACACATCCTAAGGCACAAAAAGCTTAGTTTTTGTGTTTAAAGTCTTTTTATCAAAAAAAGACCCTCCCGCCAAAAAAACTCAAACGGAAATCAAAATATTTCCCACTGGAGGCTACTTTGTCTTTTAAAAATTTTATTACACAAATATCTCCCACTCCCACATGTCAGAGGAAAGATGTCCTTGCTCTTTCTAAAACCAATAATGGAGAACTTTTAGAAAATAAAGTCCAATAAGCTTCCCTCCTTCCCTGGCCCAAAATAACCCCAATGTGTCAACTGAGATAGCTTATCCCCTTAATGCTTACATTTAATTTAAATTTTTTAGCACAACATTGGAGACTGACTCTAAATCAGCAACAAAAAATATATATTTACAATATTTCTCGGAAAAACAAAAAACACAACCAAAACCTTTAAACATAGTGACTTTAGGAGTTTTATTTATGGAGCAGTTATTTTTTTAATCACCAAGTGATTTTATATTATATATATATAAATTTTCTTCCTTTCCTTTGTGGTTTTTCGCCCCGGTGCTTGGAAAGATGGAGGCAGGGGTCTGGTCCTGCAGTCTGAGGAGGGCAGGCTCTCCTGGCAAGGCCGTATCTAAGAGCAGATTGTAGGAAATGTGATAGACTCCCCAGGTTACTCTGTTCCCCAACGGAGACACTTCTTTCCTCCACATGGACCGACCCTTACCTCTAAAACCATTCCCCTCGTAGTCCCAAAGAAAAGTAAGACCCAGCAAGGGCACTGTCCATCCGCTGCCACTCCTGGGCTCCCTTTTCTGCTGACCAATTTACGTGCACGGTAAAAATGCTTGTTTTTCCAAGCCGAAAAACAAACAAACATAAAAACCAAAACCCAAAACAAACCATCAGCTTGGAAATTTCTGTGGATGAAATGTCCCAAAGTCAGAGGCACTCTCCCGGCACAATCCCTGCTCTGAAGGGGTCTCTCCACCTCCCCTTTTATAAAAAGACAACAAAACAAAACGAAGTAATCTTTTCAGTATTTTCCACAGGAGCAACCAAAAAAAAGGCAGGAAGCTTCCAATTATAGGTCATTAACAATAATATTAATAAGGTTTTTGCTCAATACCCAGGGTTCTTTACAGAGAAGTCCCCCAACTGAGGCACTCTGGAATGAGTCACTGGCACTTCCTCAAAGTTTCAACCCCACATCACTGGGCCTGTAGACCAGGGAGGGGCAGAGGGTCGTGGGAGCAGACTGCTGTTTGTAAGGTGCAGCCAAGAGATCAGCAGATTGGAAGAAACAGACAAAATGCCACCCGCTACCAGGACCCAACTTCCTCTAAGGCGGCCAGTTAATGCCAGGGTCAAAGCTGGGCTAGGTGGCAAAGAGGGGACCCCTCTGCCTCTATTGCTTTGGAAGTGGCAAGGGTGCAGTTGGCGTCTCTCCTCTGGGTGGCTCACACTTCAGACCCCTGGTGCCTGGGTTCTGTCCCTTTGCCCCACAGGGCTTCAGGAGGAGGAAAGCCTAAGACTGGGCTACAGGAAAGGGGCCAGGAAGGGATGGGGTTGGAGGACAAGAAGGCGGGGGCAAGGTTGTGCTATCAGTATCCTTATAGATGGGGAGCAGAGTGCAAATTTGCATCTATCATGAATAAGCTCTTGCCACAGGCTGCTGCTACTGAGCGTCTCCTCACACACTTAAATATTGACCCAAAAGAAATTCCGACCTTTCTTTCTTTCCTTTTTTTTTTTTTAAAGTGCAAAAAGCTCTCTGCTGCCCTAGAGAGAGGATCTTTGGACAGGCCGTTCAATGCAAAGTAAAAGGGGGCAGCTGATGGGGTTCGACAAAGGGTGGTGGAGCGGAGACACCATGCTCCCTCCCAACCTCCCTCCTCACACACGCGGAACACACTCAGCCACACACACAGAGGCACATGCACACCCCCTTCCATGGCTGCAGGCAGAGGGCAGGTGACTGGCTTCTAAGCAGGACCCCCTCCCCCCCAAAGGTGCCAGATCAATGAGCTGCTGGGGCTGTACACAGGCCTGGGCTCTGGGGGGCTACCCTAAACCAGAGGTCTGTAGGAGCCTGGCCCGGAGGCAGGTGGAGACTTGGCCCAGTCCTCTGCTCCCCCGAGTTGGGGGGAGACAGGCTGCTCCCTCTGAGGACATGCATCCTGGGAAAGCCCTATTCAGGCAGGAATGAGGACATGTGGAAAAGGGCAGTCAGGGGAGGCAAAAGAGAAAGGGGAAACAAGGAGATGGTGCCTGTCTCAGAATCCGTCTGGGTAGCAATGGAATGGGTGTGTCCCTGGGGTAGACAGTTCCAGCTCCTCTGAAGAGCTTCAACCCCAATAAGTGCAATAAGGACCTCAAAGAGACTAGCAGGGAAGTCTGGGGTAGGGTTCGGTGGGAAACGTCATTATGTGAATGAGCATGAACGCTGGACAGAATCAAGCTAAGGGGAGAGGACAGGAGGGAGAGCACAGACACGAACGTGAGGCTGGGGACACCTCAAAAGCACCAGTGTGATCTGCACGGGTCTGGAATTCCTGGGGCTGCCAGCCCCTCCTGCATAAGCCGGGAGAGTGTGATGGAGGAGAGACACGCACTGGACACCACAAGGAGAACCTGGCCGTGGATACAGGGCTGCTTTCTTCCCTGGGAGTTGCTCAGAACCAGGCACTGCTGGGGACCATGGGTGGGGATGAGGGGCCCAGGGCCCGGTGCAGATGAAAGTTGCACGAACACCCCAAACTGAGAGCCCAGCCTCTTAACAGGTGAGCAAGCAAGCAGGCACCTCGACAGCACAGCCTGTGCTTTCCCCTCGAATCAATTTGCTACTCCCTTTTTCTCAGGAGGGACAGGAGCAGGCAGATAAGCCTGGTGTCCACCACCCTCTCTGCCCCACCTGTAGAGGAAGGGCTCAAGGGACAGGAGGGCAGAGGGAGTGTGACGCTGGCCTCAGAGCCCGTGCAGGGTCGGGGAGAGAGGTTCTCCTCGATGGGGAGTCAGGGGAAGATCGGTTTCCTGTTCAGTCTGGCCTAGGTGTGTCTTAGCTGATCTTCTGTATCAGCTTCTCATCAGACAGGCAGTAGAGGCTGTTGATGGACAAGTCTGAGATGAAGTGCTCGCAGGCTTTTCGAGTGATCTGCTTGCATCCTCGAAGGTCAATCAAGGTGACGTTGGCGATGCGCCGTAGGTAGATCAGGGTCTGGTCTGTCAATTTATTGCAACCTGTCGGTAGAGTGGCCACAAGAACAATACTCACATACCCACAGCCAGAGAAACCTTCCTCTGCCATTCAATTCCCCCAGCACTCTTTCCCTCAAAATGCTGAACAAAAGCCCTCTTTGTCCCATAACTACCTGGCTCAGAGACCAGAAGTGCCATCAGCAATGTGGCCTCTAAAGGGCCCCTGCTGTCTCATGTCCATTGCCACGTGACACAAGCACAAGCGCTGCAAGGTGATCAAACTGCAGGTGGATGGTGGCTGTACAAGTAAGCACCTGACTTAACCACTGCAGGCCTCACACCCGTCTGTTAAAAAAAAGGGACAGAGGCTGTGTGCAGTGGCTCAAGCCTGCAACCCCAAGACTTTGAGAGGCCAAGGCAGGAGGACTGCTTGAGGTCAGGAGTTTGAGACCAGCTTGGGCAACAACAAGACTGTCTCCACAAAAAATCAGGTGTGCATGTGAAGTCCTAACTACCTGGCTAGCTGAGGCAGGAGGATCACTTGAGCCCAGGAGTTTCAGGCTGCAGTGAGCTATGATTGCATCACTGCACTCCAGCCTGGACAATAGAGTGGGACTCTGTTTATTATGGAAGACAGCACAGCATACCTGCCATGTTAAGCTCTGTGAGGGAGTAACGTGTGGAAGACCCGACAGCGGTGAGTAGGTTGGAGGACTGATCTGTAAGGTGGCTGCAGTGACTGAGGTCGAGTCGAGACAGAAGGGGCATGTGGCGAATGATGAGGCGAAGTGTGGCATCCGTGATGTCAAGGCCTGCCAGCCGGAAGTCAGTCATGTTCCGGAGCTTGCTGCGATTGTCCTGACCTGCACAGGCAAGAAAAGAGACAACATCGAAACTCTAATTCTCTAATCCAGCTCCAAAGCTCCAGGCAGCATCAGCTACTTGCTGGCCAGGCCTCCTTGAAGGGGTTAAACAGAGCTGCCCACACCCAGCCCTGCCTCCAGGGAGTGAGCAGTGTGCGTGGGGGCAGTTTCTAGGAAACCAGACAAGTTTTCTTTCTTCTGAAGCTGCCAGATTACGCCTCACATACACAGCAAAAGGCTATGTGCGAAACGCTCCTCCCCTTCCCGCACCCTCACACTCTTCTAGGCCATCATGCAATCGGCTTTTGATGTTCCACCTCAATCATGAAGCCATCCCAGCTTTCCTCAGTCTTATACTCTCTGGGCCCCGAACTCCACTGACACACAAAATGGACTTACTCCTTTGTTTGTAGGGAGTTATCTATGTGTCAATAGTAAACCTGTAACTGGACACAGTCCATCATTCTGTTCTCATTTTGTATTCTTCTGTTGTTCCACAGCATCATTTCTGAGACTACCTTAGCTTCTGAGGACAAGGTCTGTCAAAGACAAAGCTACCCCAGGACGAGCACAGAGAAGTCAGGTCTAGAGCATACCCGGTTTATCAGCTGGTGGAGTCAGCAAGTCTCGAATTTGAGGGTCCTTGATTCCTACTGCCCACCGAAGATCAAGGGTCCTGAGAAGGGGGCAGCTGGAGGTGCTGAGGGCAGAGACTGCAGACCAGGAACAGCCCGCCAAGAGGAGGTCTTTCAGTCCTGCAATAGATGGAACAAGACAGGCACTAACATACTGTTTACCAGCACATTCAGAACCACTACTACTGGCTGTGAGGTGAATGGATTTCCAGTCTAATGGGAGGGAAGGACTATGTCCTAATCCAGTAATCCAGCTCAAAGATTTCCATGATATCCTATGTCACATCTTCTAGCTTTGGTGTTAAATTGACTGCTTAGTTCCTACCAGAGCAACAGAAGATTGGCTTGCTGTCTTTCCAAGAACTCAAAATGCTGAAGGGGACAAGGGCTTACAAGGGGCCAACTAAGGAAATACCTGACTTAAGTTTCCTCTTCAGTGGCTATGCTAAGGAGACCTGCAGGGCTGGCAGCAACACCTGATCCCAGTCTCTTTGTTGTCCAGCACACTGTTTGGCCTGCCAGTCCAAAGTGACGCCTTGGAGACTGGCAGTTAAGGTGGCCCTGGGTACATCTCTTGCTAAGCAGAAAGCAACAATGGAGACTGCTGCCCTAAAGTGATTCTAAAAAGTACTACCAACAATGCACTTGCTTTGCCTGCTCCTTCTAGGCCCCTGGAAGGACAGCAGCAAGGCTGTTCACCTACCTGGCAGCCTATTAACGAGCCATGTCAGTTGCTTTTTGGAGATGTTGGTCCAACTGAGGTCGAGGCTAACTGGTTGCCTCTTGATGATGCCACTGAGAGCTTGGGGTACAATGGCCTTACACCTACTCAAGTCAATTTTTGTCCAAAGTCTCTTGTCGCAGCACCTGTGACAGAAGGGAAAAGAACTAGCTTTCATTAACTTGATACCCTGTCAGTGGAGCTCCTATCTCAGGCTGCTGGAGGCTTCTGGGAAAAGCACAGCACCTACATAGATTCTTATATAAGTGTACAAGGATCACACCCTATCATTTTTTGCCTTAGAGAATAGGCAAAAAATTGCCTTGATCTCTACAGCCACTAGATACTTTGCAAACCTATATGCCAAGTAGTGTATAACTTGACCAGTTCACCCTGATTTACTCTGGAGGGTTTGAAAACACAATACAGTTAGCTATTAGGGACACAGAGCAAACAATATACTATAACCCCTACATCTGCATTAAAATGGCATGGCTCCTGCTGAAGTATATATATAAGGGAGCATTTAAAATTTTCTTGACTTCTTACTGCCTGAAACTACCAGGCTTGCTCCATTCTTTCCCTTGAGTCACTTGCAGCCACCTGAGATGCATGGTGCTACTGAGCACACCACAATTCAATTTGTCTTAAGGCCATTGCTGTATCAGGCCGAAAGAGGCTCTTTATCAGGCTTGGAGAGTCCTCTCCCACCCTCAAGTTTCTGCCTCTGCACTATCTTGACATTTTCTAGCTAGTCTAGACCAGAACCGAAAGGGACAGACCTGATTTTCCACTGCAGTCTATAAATCCACAGGCCACAAACAGCACTGTACTATGCAGGCTTCCGATTAATATTTTACAACCTCTGCCCCCTAGCCAGGCTTGAGTCTGGCTGGCAGGGGAAGGGGAAATAGCACATAATGGAAGTCTGATGTACCTTGGCCTAGAAACCTAGGGGTAAGAGCCAGGCAGGCCCACCAGGCCTAAAAAGAGAAATATTAAATTTGGGCCAATCACACATGAATTCAGATTTGGGAAATAAACTCATGTTTGCAAGGAATAGGGCCTTTATTTAAAAATTGAAAAAATTTTACCAATGGTACACGAAACTTCCATGGCAAAAGCAAGCAGCTGACGACAGAGCACACATCAGAACCCCCTGGGGGAGGGATTGTTAAAGCAGACTGCTGCACCCATCCACGAGGTTCTGATTCAGGAGTCCTGGGATGGACCCTGAGAATCTGCTTTTCATTTTTTCCCCAAGAACTGGTGCCATAATAAGACAATATGCATTTTTTTTTTTTTTTTTTTGATACAAAGTCTCACTCTGTTGCTCGGGCTGGAGTGCTGTGGCGTCAGCCTAGCTCACAGCAACCTCAAACTCCTGGGCTCAAGCAATTCTCCTAATCCTCTTGCCTCAGACTCCTGAGTAGCTAGGACTACAGGCATGCACCACCATGCCTGGCTGATTTTTTCTATATATTTTTAGTTGTCCAGCTAATTTCTTTCTATTTTTAGTAGAGGCAGGGTCTAGCTCTTGCTCAGGCTGGTCCCCAACTCCTGACCTTGAGCCATCCTCCCACCTCAGCCTCCCAGAGTGCTAGGATTACAGGCATGAGCCACTGCGCCCGGCCGAGAATCTGCATTTTTAACTAGTTCCCAGGGGCTGCCACTGGTCAGGATACCCTACTTTGAGAACTACTGTAATAGGGTGTGTCCCAGATATAAAGGATATATCCTAGAGTATATATTCTAGAGCTTAAGGAAAAGCCAATAATGCTAGCTGGGAAGCTCTTTCTTCACCATCACTAGGGAATTTTTTCCTAAGTGTCTGTTCAACTTGAGAAGAAACGCTAGGTCTCGTTGAGTAAGCTTCAAAACTGGACCCTGTTTGCTGGAGAACAGAATTCTGATCCAGGTTGGGGGGATGAGAAAACTGCAGAAAAAGGTAAGCACCATCAAATTCATTTTGCAAAGGATGCCCGCTTCTCTCACTGAATGGAGAGGTAACTGAGGCAGGAGCTTAAGTGTAGTTATCTATGTCATTAGCATCAGAAGAATGACTGTAACATCACAGGCTCTCAACCAACACATGAAGAGCTCAGCTGACTTGGGGGGAAATTGTCAGCCCTTAAGACTCTTAAGTTTTAGTACAAACTGTACAAATACATACCCCAAATCAGTTTCCCTCCCCCCAGCAGAGAGAGATGGGAACGTACAGAGCAGGGAGAGGAGACAAAGCCAAATTTCCATAATGACATCTGCAGGCACAACTGGCCACATCTTTAAACAATCCAGTCATGAGAAACAGACTGGGTCAATTCACTCCTCATAGGACCCCGCAAGCCTTCAGACGGTAAGGTGCATGCTGTTCTCGTTTTGAAAACCTGCCACCTGCTCCCATGCCCCTGGCTCCTGACCCCCTGTATCCCTGCTCACCATTTATACCACGTCTTGCACACTCGCATACATTCACAAAGTTCTCTGCGGCTGAGGTAGCGGAAGACAGACATCCAGACCTCCCGCTGCATCCAGCTTTCGTCTCCATCCTGAGCCCAACTGCCCCGGCCATTCAGCCTGGCTGCACCCCCCTCCTCTGCACTGTCATCTTCCTCCTCCTCCTCCTCCTCCTCTTCCTCCTCTCCCCCCAGTCCCTCCTCATCCCCACGCTGGGGGGTTCGGGCTGGGCAGTGCTGCACTAGCACACGGGGGGAATGGCGAAGGTTGGCAGAGGAGGCCGTGATGGCCTGCAGCTTGGGCACAATGGATGTCCCGTGGAGCTCTTTGGTGGGCCTCTGTAGCGTGACAGTGAGGTACGATCCCCGGATCTTGGCTTTCTCAACTTCAGACAGCTCCTTTTTGCCGCTGGGATTGTTCTCCTTTTCCCGTACCATGGTGCGCTCTGTGGCCTGCAGCCGCAGCAACTGCCGCCGTTTGAAGCGCTCATCGCGGCTGGCACTGTGGTGGTCGCTGGGGCCAGCCCCAGGGGATGACCGAGTCACCATACCCCGGGGAGAAACCGGGTCGTGGATGAGCTGCAGCATGGAAGTGGGTGAGTGAGGCGGGGGCGTGAGGGGCTCATCGCAGCTCCGCAGGGGCCGCAGGACTTTGGCTTGCACAGCTTCTTCGTCGCTCTCTTCCATTTTCCGCTTCTGCAAAGCAGGCCCAAAAAAGCAACATCAGTGCTTCCTTTCTTCCAAACCCTCTAAACTGACAGGTGAACTCACTGTTGCACCCAGGGGACCAGAGAGAAGACAGGTCACTGATGCTAGAGGGGGTCATCCCATCGGGTCTGCAATCCGGACTGCAAAGATCAGCAACCGAGCTCATGCCTGTGCCACAGAACATGGATTACAGAACAAAAATGGGTCCCTTGGGAAATCCCTGTGACAAAAAGGTTTGTGTTCAAGTACAGAGGAGTGAGATCCAGATTTGGGCTGCCTGAATCCATACCCCACCTTATTCATCTTGTCCCTATTTCTGGATTATAATTCCCTGGGTAAAAATACCCTTCAAAGAGGCCACAACTCTACCCCTATGTAATCTGACAATTTTTAATCCTATTTCTAATTTCCCTTTTTTACCCAAGAGATGTGTCTTATTTTAGTGGTAGGTGGAAGAAAAAGCCCATATAAACTATTTGAACTAGGATGGCTAGTCTGACAGCAGTAAACACCACTGACTTCTAGCTCTACCAGTGGTCTAAGCTTGGCTCTAGCAGGTTGCTTCTTCCACTCGATGCCCCACGTGAGTGAGAACGCAGAGAACAAGAACCTTCATGAGACATGGGCTGCTACAGTAGGATCTGCTCAGGATTATGGTGAGAAATTCCACAAGAGTTCACAATCTCATCCTGTGGCACTTGTGCTTTTTCTAGACACCTGTCCTTTCCTGGAGCCTAACTTGGCTATCCCGTGACAAAGTCAATATGTTACACACTAGGAACCATATCAGTAATTCAGGGTTTTCTTTAAGGAAACAATTTATGTTCCTAGGCAACAATCCTGGTCTCTTTTTCAACTTACATTATTTGAAAACCATGGTTGGAAGAGAATGACCATCCTTTGGGTGCTCGCTTTTACAATGTATTAGAAGACAGTATTAAAGCACAGCATCTGCCAACTCACCTGCTACAACAGAGATACAAACACTCAATACCACTAGTGAAGACAAATGTAGGCCAGGTGTGGTGGCTCATGCCTATAATCCTAGCACTCTGGGAGGCTGAGGTGGGAGGATTGCTTGAGCTCAGGAGTTTGAGACCAGCCTGAGCAAGAGCGAGACACTGTCTCTACCAAAAATAGAAAAATTAACATGGTGTCATGGTGCATGCCTATAGTCCCACCCAGCTATTTGGAAAGCTAAGGCCAGAGGATCACTTGAGCCCAGGAGTTGGAGGCTGCAGTGAGCTGACACCACTGCACTCTACCCAGGATGACAGAGCAAGACTGTCACATACATACATAAAATCCACAAATGTAAAAGGTACTAATGCAAGAACTTGGGATAACCTTGGCACTAGTAAACCCCAGAGATCCTTGCCCTCAAAGACAGATTGAAAAATTCAACCACCTCCGTGTCAAGTGGGAGAAAATAAAAAGAAGATAATAAAATTCCCTTCTGCCCCCTTCCCCACTTCTGTGCCACTGCCCTGAAGGACCAACACTAGGCCAGCTACTGCATCCTGTATGTGCCCTCAGCAGGCCTTGCCTTGCTTTGCCAGGCTGAGTAACCAGAGTCCTCCTGGCCCTTTGACATTACTAGTGACCAATGGACCAGGAACCTCAGCTCCTCTGGGCCAAGGTCATGGCACTGGTCCCCTCTAGGGGAGGGGCTGCCTCTGTATGACACATTTGGGCACATGAGGTGGGCAGGGCAGGGCTTTCTGCAAGGTGAACATGACAAACATGTGAACCTGTTTGACTGGAAACTCCAGCACACCGCTGTACTTACTGTCTGCCGCAGGCCACTGCCTCCCTCTAGGTACATTCCTCAGGAGAGACCCTGCTCACCTGATTTCCCTCCTCAAACAGCCCAGCTGTGGTTCCTCTTTCTAGGGCCCCAGAATATAAAAGGACCTCAGGAGTTTGCAGATCCCAGGTGGAACAATATTTAGTAATGCAAACAAACAAAAAAACACTCTACAAACACTAACAACAAAAATACTAATAATTTACCAAAGGAAAAAAGATACTGAACAAAGAAAACAAAAATAACCTCCCAGGTCAGAGAAACTGTGAATGTATAGCAATCTCCTAAACTTGATCGTTCCTTTCTGGTCACAGTGCAAATCTGGATAAGGTTCCTTTACCTGGGCTTTCTCCGAGCTGTCTTCTTGGTAGCACTTTGGACATTCCCAGCAATTTGGCAATTCCTCGTTAAGCAATCCCTCTCCATCCATCTATAGACAGATAGAGATGTTGGGGAAAAAAAGTCTGTCTCTTAAGCCTTCTGTAACACATCTGGGAAGAGTTACCCATTTCTAAACACATTGGTCCTTAGGGGAGAAAGACTTATTTACCCCAAATGGCACTAATACCCACTCCTAGCCACTGGGAAACTGGCCACCCTCACTCTTGGTTACTTGCGTTAGGCTCTATGATGAGACTTCCAAGAGTCAGGGTCAATCTGTGGTCTCTTTTCCTGACACATACTCTCCTGGTAGTCTCATGCCAAGGTGGGCTATAGTTCTGAGAACTTGAGTGTAGAGACTAATGCTCTAGTCTCTGTGATTCAGTGTTCTCAACTGTCAAGTAGGGATATATATGATACAACTGTCAGGGATACAACAATATCCACCTTATAGGGTTGTGGTGAGAATTAAATTAATTATGTAGTATGGGAAGTATTTAGAAAAGTGCCTGGTATACAGTAAATGCTTTGTATTAACCATTGTCACCATGGAGTTAATACTGTATTTTATAAAATTCTAAGATGCCTACTTTTCACTTTTTTTTTTTTTTTGAGACAGAGTCTTGCTTTGTTGCCTAGGCTAGAGTGAGTGCCGTGGCATTAGCCTAGCTCACAGCAACCTCAAACTCCTGGACTCAAGCAATCCTTCTGTCTCAGCCTCCCAAGTAGCTGGGACTACAGGCATGCGCCACCATGCCCGGCTAATTTTTTCTATATATATTAGTTGGCCAATTAATTTCTTTCTATTTATAGTAGAGACAGGGTCTCGCTCTTGCTCAGGCTGGTTTCGAACTCCTGACCTCGAGCAATCCGCCCGCCTCGGCCTCCCAGAGAGCTAGGATTACAGGCGTGAGCCACCATGCCCGGCCCTACTTTTCACATTTTAATCTTTCTGAATTTTCTCATAATTGACAGTGTATATAATCATTGTTAGCCAGGTGACAGTCATAATATAGTTGAGACTTTCTGGAAAGGCCAGGAAAGTACCAGCACTCATGCACTTTAAAGAAATATGAAGAAATATAGAAGATCCAACTTCACAGGGTTCTCTATTTAAAATGTAAACAGAGAATGCATGTGTAACAGTTCTCCACCAGGCTGCACATTAGGATCACCTGGGGAGTTTTAGCAACACAGGGCTCATACTGGGCCAGTTAACTCAAATCTCTGAGACTGAGGTCTAAACTTCCTTATTACTGTTTTTGAACTCCTGGGGTCTGCACTGAGCCTGACACAGATGAGCACTCAATAAATGGTAGCTGATATTATTACCCTCACCATCCCTCAGAACCAATACCCAGAGATACACTGAAGTATGTAGCAGAGATGGCTAAAGGCTTCAGGCTCCCCAAAACACACCATGCAGTTCTATGATGGCCTGGGGACTCCAGACACACTGTCCAGAGGTCAGACTGTAAACTCCACGAGGGCAGGAACCAGGTCTATTTTGTGTATTGTTCTATCTTCAGTCTAGCACAGTGCCTGACACATTGTAGATATTTGAATCAAGGGCTGATGTTAGACCATTCTACTACATGACCATGGAGCTAATGGCCCACAGTAGGGATGCTGGCAGCCTCCTGTGACAGGTGTCCTACTCTCCTGTTGCTCCACTCAGTATCTTTTAGATACTATCAGCTGAGACTTAAGGGACCTCTTAGGCCTTTCCTCACCTGAAGGCAGCCAGGATGAACAATCTCATTGCAGATACAGCATTCCATGAGTTTCTTCTCAAAGTCCTGTGTCTCCTCATTCTGATCCACCTCTCCACAGAGGGAACATGTGACTGAGTGAGGCAGTCTGGGCTACAAGAGGACAAAAATAGAAAAACCAAGACGGCAGACTTAGATCCTTATCACTTCAACTTTCCCTAAACTGAAGATGGGAGTTTTGGTTCTTGTAGTTCTCTAGTAAACATTTAGGGAGCCATCAAGGCAGGGTGGAAAAGAGAGAGGGTTTTGGTAGAAGACGACTGATGACTCAACTACCTCAGCACTCGAGACCAACAGAGACCAGTTGTTTTCAGTTGGCCTGTCCTTGGCCTCACAGGTCCTTTCTAATCTACTTAAAGAGGGGAAAGAGGGTAGTGATTTGCCCCTCAAATGCTGCTCTATTGTTTGAAAATTAGGCAAGTAAGGCCAAAAGACCAAATTAGACCATTTTTAGTATTAGACACCTTCCTTCTTTACCCAGGGAGAAAAGGGACAAAATGAAGAAACCTAAAAAGAGGGCATAATTTTTTATTTCCAACTCTGAACTCTCTTTAACTCTACACTATGCATATTTCAGTCTCTGACACCACAAGTCTTCCCCCAAATCTTTACCCAAGCAGATTACTCACTGCCAAGCACTGTCGGAGGACACAGGACTGCTTCATGCGTCCAGGCCCTCCAAACTTCTTCATGTCCCTGCAGTAGTGGCAAACACCACACTCTCCTTGCACACAGGCTTTGCATTTCCGACATCTCACTCGTCTCCGCCTGGCTCCTGACACAATGGGGGAGGCAGCAGCTGGCCTCACAGGTGTTAACCGTGGAGCTGGTTTCATAGTGTGAGGCTTTGTGATGGGGATGGTAGGAACCCGCACCTTTGGCCGGGTGGGGAATTTAAGCTGGAAAGAGAAAGCAGTGAGGTCAAACATATCAGGTTACTTACGACTGAAGAGGGTAGAAGATTACATGGTAGGGTACCTAGCCCAGGGCATAGCAAACTATGGCCTGTGGGCAAATCTGCCCATTGCTTGTTTTTATAAATAATTTTTATTGGTATAAACTTATTTGTTTATGTATTGTCTATGGCTGCTTTCATGCTACAATGGTAGAATTGAGAAGCTATGACTGTATGGTGTACAAAACCTAAAATATTTACTATCTTGACCTTTACAGAAAAACTTGCCAGCCCCCCGTCCTAGACCTTTGGCCTACTAATTCAGCCACATCCCTTTCATTTTGCAGAGCTGTCATATTCACCCCTCTCCGAAGCTTTCTGTGTAAGTGCCATGTGCTGACGTCACCCCTGGGGCCCTCCAATATTTCCTTACCCTGACTACTCAGAATATACTCTAAACAAGACAGTCAACTACTCAAGGGTGAAACTGGTTTTGTCCATTTCTTTTTTTTTTTGAGACAGAGTCTTGCTTTGTTGCCCAGGCTAGAGTGAGTGCCGTGGTGTCAGCCTAGCTCACAGCAACCTCCAACTCCTGGGCTCAGGCAATCCTGCTGCCTCAGCCTCCCGAGTAGCTGGGACTACAGGCATGCGCCACCATGCCCAGCTAATTTTTTGCATATATATTAGTTGGCTAATTAATTTCTTTCTATTTATAGTAGAGACAGGGTCTCGCTCTTGCTCAGGCTGGTTTCGAACTCCTGACCTCGAGCAATCCGCCCGCCTCAGCCTCCCAGAGTGCTAGGATTACAGGCGTGAGCCACAGCGCCCGGCCTGTTCATTTCTTTAGTACGCCAAATCCAAGCATACGACCTGGTACACAGCAAACACTCCAATATTTAAGTGTGGAATAAATCTCTCAGTTATATGTTTGTCATTTTAGCATTGGTATGTACCCTGCAAGTGATGTTTTCAAGGACAAGCATCATGTCTTCTACTTCAATTTCCCACCATGTCTTAAACACTTTTTTGACACAAAATACTCAATAGCCAGAAATGACTGAATTGTTTTGAGGCTGTCCCCTGTGGCCATGCAGAGGCCAAATGGGACTCCTCCCCCTAGGAAGGCAAAGGTGGTTCTTTAAAGATATCATTTAGCTCCATACCTTTATCTTCTGCCTAAACACTCTAAGGATGTGATGGCTTTGCAAGTTTCAGCTTTGGAACAAAGAGGGGCCTAATTTATTTGCCAAACTCATGGCCAGGATCACAATGCTATCATTTATTTAATACGTAACCTTGACAGAGGACAGTATGGAAAAATATTATATATGACCTAAATGGGAAATGAAATAGAAATTCATAACTGAAAATGTATTAGCTGATGGTAATTCCATTCTTCTCTTTCTAATTACAGACTGAAAAGTCCAAATAAAGAGGAATCTTGAGAGTATGATCTCACCATGACAAAGAAAAATTCTGGTCTTTTAGATATATATGTACTTATTTTAACTAGTTTTAAATCATATCTGTGAAGATAACTGAGTCACTGGGTCAGAAGGATAGGAGCTGATCCATGTTGGTGAACAAATGGGCAACCTGGCATCTGATTCTAGAGGGAGGCCTCCCAGTTTGATAGTTCTTTTAAGAGAGTCACCTCCAAAGATAGCCAATTACCCTGACCTAAGAGTCAAAACAGAACTGAGTAATGATTTTCTGTCAGTTTGTATCAATGCGCCAGAAGCCATCTGCCTCGAGTTCTTTTTCTTCCTGGAATAGTAATGACCAACTAGCAAAAAGCTTGAGCAGCCTGAAGATCAAGCAGAATAGTTTCTTACCTTATCCCTTTTTGGCCACTGTACTATGGGGACTCCAGTGAGGGCTAACTTGGGATCACTGTTGGCAAGCTCTTCCAGCAAAATCTGAGGGTAGAAGAGGAGAGAAAGAAAAAGCAGGGCACAGTGAACAAAGAACCAACTACTCTCAACAGCATCTAGACTCAGCTTTAGTTCCTTCCCTGAAGCACCCAGGGAAGCAGGCTGGCAACTATCTCTATTTTCCCTTCATACAGACTCACTGCAAAATAAGCAAATCAAAAATGAAAGAGAAAACTCAAACTTAAACTGCTGCAGTACTATCAAGTTTGAACTTACCTTTGCTCCCAACCCCTTACTTGTATACTCACTGTACTAACACACAGAAGCCACTAGCTATTGGAGTGACAAGTGTTACTTATACAGTTGTCTATATGACAGTAAGACTAAAAATGACTGGCTAATATGGAATTAATGAGATCAACAGCAAAGCCTTAATCTCCTGATTCAACTCAGGACTCTGTTTTTCTAAGGTTGATTACAGAAACCCCGGTCTCAAATCTCTGTTTCTCTCATTCTGTCACATACACACATACACGTACAGTCCTCTTTTTGACTTTATTCCTATAAATGGGGCAGAAACGATCTTAGGAGCAATAGTTCTCGTGGCTTTAACCAATCAAGTCTGAATGACTTAGGAACAATGCTACAGTAAGAAACTGCCACTTAAGTGAATCATACTGGCTGTTATTCTAAAACAAACCTTTTATGTTTTAGACAGAAATTTCTGAAGCCCAAACCTTCTTCTAGCATATGAAATCCCTTCTTCTGACCTCACGAACCCTAAAGCAACATCAACAGCAAAAGAACTCAAATCTGGGGGCCAAATTACACCATTCCCTTTCTAGTTGCCTTAGGTATGTACAGGATAGTAACTTTTTCACAAAAACTAAACTTTGATTCTGAAAAGGGTAGCAAGGCTGGGCCACCTTTAGTGACTGTTCTCATAACCCTGTGTGTTCTGTGCCCGCAGACAGGATTTTTAAGTATTTTCATGCTCCAAATGCCCAGAGTTGGGACTTGGAAAGACCCTTTAACTCATACCTAAGAAGCTCCTCTATGGAGATCCCTTCTTGCCAAGTCTCCAGATGCCTTTCACCATCCCCCAAACTAATTTCAATTTCATTTGCAGACGTTTTATTTACTTCAAGTTGCTATGGCATCCTTTTCTGGAGCCTCCTGTTAGCACCATACTGCGTAGGGGTGAAGAGGCGGGGTGTGGTGCCACGTGGGACAAAGCTCTGGTATGGGCTCCTAATCTCCCTGGGGTGAAAAATTCAAGTCCATTCAAAATGTGTGCTAGGGAGTGCACGGCTCCCCTCCCCCACTTCGCACTGCCGAGGAGTAGGACTCTGCCCATTTCCTCTGCCGAAGAGAACTGAGCTGTCCACAAACAGGGACTTTCCACTTTCAGCAAAACAGACTGCACAGTAAGACCTGCGATTGTTTAAGAGTAGAAGAGGAACTTAACTATTCACCAAAAGCCGTCTAATTCTACCTGCAAGATTTTTTGTGGCGGGGACAGGGAATGGTAGGCAGAAAAACTGTGTGGAGGTGCATGTGTGGGGGCAGCTGTTCACACATAACACGACTCAGTTACTGGGGTATGTGTGGGTGTGGAGGGAAATGCAGATTTCCTTCCAAGCCTTATTTTGCTGGGGCCATTCAACCAAGCACGCTTTGCTTTTATCAAAAAAGGCAGACTCCAGCTGAGGCCCTACAAGAAACCATATAAAGAAGCCACCACCCTTCACCAGAGGGGGTTTGGGATGGGGGAGCGGGGGTGGAGTGTGGGAAAGGCTGACGCCTATCTAGGCTCCAGGCATTCGGGAGAACATTCAAACACAGGCCCACACCCTACAGATCACAGGAAGGGAAAAAAACAGAGGGCGCCTGGGCAGAGGGGGAAAGGATTCCGAAAAGCCAAGCAACCCAATTCAAAAGCACATCCCACCAGGTGAGGGAACAAGTGCAATGACGGCTCAAGCAACACGAAGTAATGTAAGCATTGTCCTGGACTCACCCGGCAGGCAGTTCTTCTGCCTCTTTGCTGAGACAAAAGTCCCTACAGTTACACACACTCCAAACCAGAAAGGGTTTGCCAACCGACGGCCTGACCTTTCGTTTTTCGTCGCTCTGGAGCTGCCGAGGCTCTTGGGTGAAGTTTCCCCAGCGTCTTTGTTTTGTTTTCTGTATTGGAAGTTGTCCTGAAGGAGTTAGCTTTTCTGCCTCTAAGAAAATCCTGATTTACTTGAAAATTCTGAAATCTCCCAGAGCACATAAGGCAGGACAGTCCAGCTCTAACCCTTCAGGCTTCCCAGAGGGAGCAGCGTGCAGCGCTCTGGGCTCCTTCTCAAGCCCTTCAGCTCAGCCGCGGCTTCCTGTGCCTGCGAACAATGCTGCTGCGTCACCCACATGCAGCTCCCAGAAATGCTTTGCAACGGAAGATGGCAGGAGGGGGAGCAGAGCTCGAGTGAGCCAGCCAGGCAGACGGCCCAGCCGTTCTGCTGCAGAGCTGGGAGGGGGTGTGTTCGGCAACTGCTCTCTTCTTCGCCATTGGAAGAGGCCCTGCCGGGGAGGGGAGCTCAGCCACAGCCCCCGCCCCGTCTCCCTCCCATCACCACTGCAATAGGAGAAGCCAGGGCCAGCCCCCAGAGGGCTCCGGTGGCAGACTTCTGAAGGCGCCAGCAAAAGGGAAGGCTTTAACTCATTCTGCAGACTACACTTAGGCACCTTGGCCCACATTTGTCCTTGTCTCAGTCCACACCCTTCCCCTCAGGGTCACCTCTTATTGTTACAACCAGAGCTCTCTCCCAGGCTGCACACACATATTTCTTGCTCCCCTCTTGGCAAACACAGGGCATCGCCCAACGTCCAGCCTTTTTAGCAGAAGCACGCACCGGAGCTGAACTCCTGAGCTACCATCTCTCGCCCAGCACACTGCCTGCTTCATCTCCCTCACTGACGCTCCCAGCCCACCATGCAGAACCAGCCTGAGTGTTCCAGAAAAACCTTCAGAAATGGCAAATTCCAGTCAATACTGAGATATTCAATAAAATACGGCCATCTCATATTAGCTACGTCTAAAACAGTTGCCTGCCTCTGGTTCCAACAAGGAATTCCACCACAGTACAGTACTAGAAATGTCTATGCAGCAATCCCTGAGCAGTTTGAGCTTGACCAACTCAAACAGCTGAGGTCCAACCTCAGGTCCACACATTTTACGGTCCTACCTCTAAACAAGGTGCAGGAAACCAGGGCCATCAGATGACACCACCCTCAGGGTACCAATACTCCCAGATTTCCATTTCCACTCAAGTCTGTTTTGCCTGCCTCATTCTTGACATTCCCCAGATGGAGCAGCCAGTTCTGCATCCTGTCAGACACCTCACTGCCATTTTTTTTTTTTACAACCACTTGATTGACACACGTTGCTCACACCTCTATGCACCAATCCTGGCCAGGGTAAAGCTCTGACTGAACACAAACTCTCTTCTGGCTACAGGAGAAAGGGAAGGTGCAGTATTGGCCGGGATTCCAGTGATCTACAGTGTACCAAACTACAGGGTACCAAACGTCAGCATGGGAGAAACTCGGTAGGAACAGAAGCCTAACCAGCAGTTTGGGTCTGAATTTATATAATTTTTAGATCCTCACAAATATATCTTGTCTTTCTGCAGATGCTGCTTTGACATAAACATCTAGCTCTTACCACTGGATGCATTCTTACTTATGTCCAGGATAGTTGTTTCAGTGAGTTTCTTGTAGAGATTTGTGGCCTAACAAGCTTTCTGGGGTCTGGGCACTTTCTGGGCACTTTACTGCCAAGTGCTGCATATGTTAATTTTTACAGTAGTTGACCAAGGGAAGGAGGGACTTCACTGCTCTTGGTTGAGCTCTTCCTGAAAATGCTTATATGTTTATCCTAATCCTAAACCTCTCCCTTGCACATTAAGACTCAAAGACCTAGTGCAATCAGCTTATTTTGTTTGAAAAGCTTTCCTTAACAGTGATCTAGCTAATGAGAGATCTTCTTTGGAAAATGCTTATTTTTATCTTCAGTGCTATCTAACCTAGAAGGATAGTGAAGAACAAATACTTTTTTTTTTTCTTGAGACAGGGTCTCACTTCTCTTGCTTGGGCTAGAGTGCCATGGCATCAGCTTAGCTCACAGCAACCTCAAACTTCTGGACTCAAGCAATCCTCCCGCCTCAGCCTCCCGAGTAGCTGGGACTACAGGCATGCGCCACCATGCCCGGCTAATTTTTTCTATATATTTTTAGTTGGCCAATTAATTTCTTTCTATTTTTAGTAGAGACGGGGTCTTGCTCTTGCTTAGTCTGGTCTCGAATTCCTGACCTTGAGCGATCCTCCCACCTCGGCCTTCCAGAGCGCTAGGATTACAGGCTTGAGCCATCACACCCAGCCAAGAACAAATACTTAATAGAAACATGTTACTCCAAAACAAATACAAGTTCAAGTTGTAGAGAATACAAATTCTAGAGGCCACCAGGGAAGGACAAAAGCCAGATAGGGCGCTAAGAAAATCACTCCTAGTAAGTTTCCAAATCACAAATTAAACAAACCCTAATTTCCCCCCTACATTGATGCAGAATAAAAGAATACAGGCGACAAAGATAAGACCATATTATACAATACAGGAATATGATGAAAATATTTTATTTTATTTTTTTGAGACAGAGTCTCACTTTGTTGCCCAGGCTAGAAGAGTGAGTGCCGTGGCGTCAGCCTGGCTCACAGCAACCTCAATCTCCGGGGCTCAGCGATCCTACTGCCTCAGCCTCCCGAGTAGCTGGGACTACAGGCATGCGCCACCATGCCCGGCTAATTTTTTGTATATATATTTTTAGTTGGTCAATTAATTTATTTCTATTTTTGGTAGAGACAGGGTCTCGCTCAGGCTGGCTTCGAACTCCTGACCTTGAGCAATCAGCCCGCCTCGGCCTCCCAAAGTGCTAGGATTATAGGCATGAGCCACCACGCCCGGCCCGAAAATATTTTAAAGAATTATATATATTTTAACTTAACCTTAGATTCCTCATAACTGAATTAGATTTAAAACTTTTTATTATGAATGTATGAATTATTACAAATATATTGTTAGTAAAACTTGTAAGTGAAGTTTTATTTGTATAGGTTGCTTTAAAAAAAAAAACTAGTTTAATGGAATAAGAGGTAATTATTATTAGGTCTTCTACCAGTTCTCTTGGTGTCAGAATCACCCCCAAAATGTCAGATGAAGAAAATCCCTGATTAGTATTTCTGGAGTTATTTGCTTCAGTCCTATCTTACTCCTGGGATGGAGCCTAATGTAAATTTCTAAATCACAGTTACAAAATAAAATGTTAAAATCTTAGATAAGAGCAGCAGTAGCCTATTGTACCACAAAGAACAATTTTCCAATTTATAAACTGAAACCTTTTAATGTTGTACCAATACACTTGTATTCTATACCAAGAAAGTTTATTAGCTGATAAATTAAGAAGACTGGTACCCCCCCTCTCACAGGATAGACTCTGCCACCCTCCCTCAGTGTTTGTTCTATGCCCTGTGTCATGACAAGCACCTGTAAACCTTGACTGCACTTATTTCTTAGCTTACTTAGATGTCTGCTCCAGCCCTAGAATATAAGGTCCTGAGGGCTGTGATCATAGCATGTCCGCATGGTTTTCCCAGCACCGTCTGGTGCTTGGCAAAGTAGGCAGGCATTTTTCATAGCAGTGGAATAAAGGAATTTCATAGATTTGTAACATCTAATTTTTTTTCTTGCTTATTAAGTATTTTACTAGTATTTTTATAATCCCGTGGAGATATATATATTTTTAATTATAGAAAAAATTCATTCTCTTTCTTATTTATTTTTTCTTCTTTTTTTCACCTTTCACTATCATTCCCAAATCACAGAGATATTTAATACAGGAGAAAACAGGCTTTCATAAATTTAGTAACTTGCCCAAAAGTCACAGAATATTATGATTGGCAGGCTTATCAAAATGTTTCATCCTAGCACTCTGGGAGGCCAAGGTGGGAGGATTGCTTGAGGTCAGGAGTTCGAAACCCGCCTGAGCAAGAGCGAGACCCCGTCTCTACTATAAAGAAATTAATTAGGCCGGGCGTGGTGGCTCACGCCTGTAATCCTAGCTCTCTGGGAGGCCGAGGCGGGCGGATTGCTCGAGGTCGGGAGTTCAAAACCAGCCTGAGCAAGAGCGAGACCCCGTCTCTACTATAAATAGAAAGAAACTAATTGGCCAACTAATATATATAGAAAAAATTAGCCGGGCATGGTGGCGCATGCCTGTAGTCCCAGCTACTTGGGAGGCTGAGACAGAAGGATCGCTTGAGCCCAGGAGTCTGAGGTTGCTGTGAGCTAGGCTGACGCCACTGCACTCACTCTAGCCTAGGCAACAAAGTGAGACTCTGTCTCAAAAAAAAAAAAAAAAAAAAAAAAAGAAATTAATTGGCCAACTAATATATATACAAAAAATTAGCCAGGCATGGTGGCGTGTGCCTGTTAGTCCCAGCTACTCAGGAGGCTGAGGCAGCAGGATTGCTTGAGCCCAGGAGTTTGAGGTTGCTGTGAGCCAGACTGACGCCATGGCACTCACTTTAGCCTGGGCAACAAAGCGAGACTCTGTCTCAAAAAAAAAAAAAAAAGCTTCAGAGAAAATAGAAAAGTAGAAAAATATTCAACGACACTGCATTTGTTTCATTAAGTGAGCTGGGCAGCCAGATACATTGCTATATTAAAAGCTTATATATATGTTAAGAAGTCCTTTATCACCAAAATAAACACAAATAAAACAATGGAGTCTGGTTAAAAATTCAAATTCTTCCAGCTGCCTTCCATTACCCTGCTGTGCCCTACCATCAGCAGCTTGGGGTACCCCCTTCCAGGTACCCTGCAATGCACAAACACACACAGATTTTTTCTAACATTAATGGAATTGTACTACACATTCTGTTCCATGTCTTGCCTTTTATTCAATATATATCAAGGATACTTTTCAATTTGAGAAATGTGAGAATATTTCACAGCAGGAGCAAACCCCATTCTATAGTACATTCTCAGGAGTCAAGGTTACCTATACCCTTCCCAAACAGAGCTTTATACACACTGATTAACTTTACCAATAAGTCAACACTTTTTAATGCCTCATTTTTCATTTAATCTCCTTCCAACTCTATATTTATAATTCTTTCTTCAATATTGTAGAACTTAACCTTTTAGATCTTTAAAACCCTTTTAACACTATACTAAATGAGGTTTTTCCCCAGGGAATATGTAATTATGAATATCTCATCTCACTTTTCTTCTCATCTCTTCTACAAGTTATGTCTGAAATCCAGATAGGTCACAATAGGAAACAACTCCTCTCTCTGCAGGAAGGGTAAACTTTTTGTGCTTTGTTCCCTACTGCAGTGTAGCCATCAGTGCTACAAGCACCAAGTTATCTAGCACTGCAGAGCCCTTAGCTATGCAGTGATTCAGCATCTACCCAATCTAGTGCTTCTTTCTTTTGAGTGCTCAGATTCTAAAGGTATTCAAGCTCTAAGCTCGTTATATCTGAACTCTGGATTAAATATAACTGGTCAAATATAGGAATAATTAATCTAATTTGCTCTTCAGTGAAACTACCTGCAGAGCTGGGAGCTAAATCTGTCGCCTTCTGATGCTGGCTGCATTTTGACTATGGTTTTAGGTAAATGAGAAGACGTGGACTAGTCTCCAGAGGGAGAATGCAAAAACTGTCAGCCTATGCAGATACCCCTCTGGCCACTCATTCTTCATGCTCTGGCCTCTCCCACTGTATTTTACCCAGTGGCAGCCATAGTTTCCAGCAATCCCTGATAAACACAAGGAAGCTCTCTCCGGACACTTTCATAATGCTAGAAGGTCTCTTTAGTTGTCTTTTGTTATTTTTTAATTTTTTTGAGACAGATCTTACTCTGTTGCCCGGGCTAGAGTGCCGTGGCGTCAGCCTAGCTCATAGCAACCTCAAACTCCTGGGCTCAAGCGATCCTCCTGCCTCAGCCTCCCGAGTAGCTGGGACTACAGGCATGCACCACCATGCCTGGCTAATTTTTTCTATTTTTGGTAGAGACGGGGTCTCGCTCTTGTTCAGGCTGGTCTTGAACTCCTGAGCTCAAACGATCCACCCGCCTTGGCCTCCCAGAGTGCTAGGATTACAGGCATGAGCCACCGCACCAGGCCTCTTTGGTTGTCTCTTAACTCATTCCTCTTCATACTTTTTGCTTAATAACTGACCTAAATCTTTCTATTAATACATTTTTCCCTGGTATACCACTGTATCACTCTGTCTCCTCAAATCTCCTTATTTAGCTTTGAACTACTCCAATGGTTTTACTTATATATTTCTACCACACTTGACCTTGTACAATTGATTATACTAGATTATAATATGGCTTTCTACAAGGGTTCAATGGAGTCAAATCTAACTATAGACATATCCTAGGGCTGCAAAGATGTTTTTCTTTTTCATGAATCACAAATATAAATACCCAGGCCAAGAGAATTATTATGAGATACAATCTTAGAAACCTATCTTCTTAGTGTTAACAACAGTTATACAAATTAAACAAGTCTCAAAAGTCACAACTTAAAGTTTCCCACATGCTTCAATGATGGAATAACTACATAAAAAGAGAATTCTGTAAAAGGATGTTACACTCAATCAAACTGATAGGATTATACGATTAAGTAAGTACTACCACAATGGAAAAGAAAAATTTAAATGTCCTTTGCTCATTCACGGTTATGAAATGAGTCTGGGATCTAGTTTGTAAGTGTGGAAAAATATGGCTATATTTGACTTGTTTCACATTAATCATTACAGAAATAAGACTGAAATTTTGTCATTTCCTCCCCTAAATACAAGCCACAATTATACCACCTGCCTCTTCTATAGCAAATCTTTCAAAAACAAACTCTAATACCAACTGTCCAGCTTCTATCACTACTGAAGAGGACCAATCTCACCAAGTTACCACCCTGTTAGCCTTTGTTATTTATTGTCTTTTCACTGATGCATAAACAATGTAAGATATAATTAAAATGTCAATTATAAAAAGAAAAAAAAAAAAAGATGTGGTCCCATCCCAGTCTCTGGAATTCTTTTCTGAGATGGCTGGCAGAAGCTGTGGAGCACCTCAGCTGGCTATATGGTGACCACGGAAAACCTGGATCAGTAATCAGGGACAGGAAAGACCTATTACAAAACATTTAGCCTACCATCATTGAAGCCCCAAAATTATTCCCTAAAAGTTCTTAAAATAATCTATGTGACAGATTTTTTAAAAAACGCTTACTACAAATTGTGGACTAACTTTCTAATACACAAACCATGTCCTGCACCCAAGACATACTTCCAAACACTGAGTTTAAAAGAAAATTGTTATTCCCAGCTTTACACTTTTTGGTGTTCACCTTAATGGTTATTTATGAGGAAAGACTTAACCACTTCGGTACAAGCATCAACTATAGTTGATAGCCACAGATGAACGGACTTTAGTCGACAGCCATGATATGAAGGCGCACAGCTGAGCATCGACTTTAGCCAACAGCCGTGATATGCCTTTCTAATTTTTCACTTATCAAAATAAAATTGTGAACATTTAAAAATAACATAATAAAAAATATATGTATATGTTACCTATTCTGATTTACATTATAAGTAAAGCTGCCTGTAAAGTAAAACAAGCTTTCAGTGCTTTAAAGTTTTCCTCATCACACAAGAGCAAAACGGATTCATTGTTAATGCACAGCACAAACTACTGTGCGGACTACGAGTGCCGGCTGTGGGCAAGGTTTTGTGGCCGGTGAGCGCCGTCTCCCCTCGAAGTGGTTAAAAGAATTCCCTCTAGTTTAGAGGGTTCAAATTTGGATTCCTCAAAAATAAGCTCATTTCTTTGAGGCTAATACATGAGGGATGGGGTAGGCTTTGAAGAATACTAATGTTAGAGACCTCTTGAAAAAGAAAACAATATATACAATATGAAGAAACTTGATAAAGCCATTAACACTTTTCTCAGAAGCTGTCCCAATGTATTTAAGTCTTAATACTACATAAATTTGAAACTACAGATGCTAAAGCTACTCAATATAAACCAGCCTGCTTTCAGCCACTTTTGTCCTGCAATAGGCTTTTTTTTTTTTAGACAGAGTCTCACTTTGTTGCCCAGGCTAGAGTGAGTGCCGTGGCATCATCAGCCTAGCTTACAGTAACCTCAAACTCCTGGGCTCAAGCAATCCTCCTGCCTCAGCCTCCCAAGTTGCTGGGACTACAGGCATGAGCCACCATGCCCGGCTAATTTTTTCTATATATATATTAGTTGGCCAATTAATTTCTTTCTATTTATAGTAGAGACGGGATCTCACTCTTGCTCAGGCTGGTTTCGAACTCCTGACCTCGAGCAATCTGCACGCCTCGGCCTCCCAGAGTGCTAGGATTACAGACGTGAGCCACCTCGCCCGGCCTGCAATAGGCTCTTTATCTGAGAGCAACCTAAGTTTAAAGTAACAAACACTTTTTGGGATTCTCCTTTACTTTTGGGGTCAGTCAGAAATCTAGGCTTTTAGGGCTAAATTTAAGTCCTCAATGAACACATAAAATGTTAGTATTTTCCAAACAGGGACTTAACCTCATTCTAGGAATTGAAACATTGAGCAGCACTAACAAACACATGTACATATTAACTCCTCTCTGGTCAAACCAGAAATTACTCAAAATTCCTGTACTTTCTCCTTTTGAATCCAGGAACCAATTGCCCTAGCCAGATTAATAGCTGTCAAGCAACATAACAAAACCTTACCTTTACGTCAGCAATGAGAGCATCTTCATCTTCTATCCCTGTGGGGACACATTTCTTGTGCAGTGGCAGAGACTCCAACTTATCTACAAGGCAGCGAAGGCCTTCAAGCTCAAAATGGGTCAGATGCACTTGCCTGTCCTTTCGAGGGCTACACTGGGGATCCCACACCTGGCCATTGTGGGAGCTCCGGCTAGAGTCAGAGGATGAGTCCCCAGACAAAGTTTTCTTCAGACTTGGAAGACTTCGGCAGGTTTTGCCCAGTCCATCATAATCCAGGTTGACTCCATTTGCTACAGGGCTAGTGAGGACAGAACGCCTGCTGCTCAAGCGTCGGGGTTCTCGATCCACTCCTTCTTCATCCCCATTTCCAGACTCCAACCCATTTAATTCCAAATCTACCAATAGGAAGAAAAACTGCAGTAAGAACATGGTACTTGGCCATGTGATCAACAAGATAAATTGTCATCATGGTAGGGGCCTTGAGGTTATAAATGACAAAATTATCACATTTAAATAATGCTCTCTCCTTATTCCAACTCATTTGTCCGGTGTTGAAAATCACAGGTAAAGGCAGAAATAGGATCCTGACTTAGTACGACAACTGAGGTAATGGTCAATTGGATTTTTAAAAGTTTGGGAAGGACTCTTTTAAATAGAAACCAGTTACTTATGAAAGTGGCTGTAAATCAGTTTCAAATTTAAGCTTGATTTTGGGATTATGATTTCATTATCTTTTAAAAGAATAGACAGTATAAAGCACATAGATTTAAAAGTAGTTTTGTCCTAAATTTTGATCATAAAATTAAGCTTTGGAATGGAAATCCTAGCAACATAAAAAACAAAACAAAGTGACTATTTTGAAAAGGAAGATTTTTTTTTTTTTTTTTTTGAGACAGAGTCTCACTCTGTTGCTTGGGCTAGAGTGCCATGGGGTCAGCCTAGGTCACAGCAACCTCAAACTCCTGGGCTCAAGCAATCCTTCTCCCTCAGCCTCCTGAATAGCTGGGACTACAGGCATGTGCCACCATGCCTGGCTAATTTTTTGTATATATATTAGTTGGCCAATTAATTTCTTTCTATTTTTAGTAGAGACAGGGTCGCTCTTGCTCAGGCTGATTTCGAACTCCTAACCTTAAGAGATCCACCACCTTGGCCTCCCAGAGTGTTAGGATTATGGGTGTGAGCCACCACGCCCGGCCTGGTCTTTTTTATTATTATGAAAGTAATATATATTTACTATCAATAATTTAGAAAATGTAAGAAGGTGCAAAGAAATAAATAAGTCATTCCTATCCCTCTACCCTGGGATAAACACTAAACACTGCAATGTATTTCTTTCCATCTTTTTCTATGCATATGTGTGACTTTGACGAGATATTTGTGGGGTTTTTTGAGACAAGATCTCGCCATGTTGTCTAGGCTGGTCTCCAACTCCTAGGCTCATGAGGTCCTCCCACCTCAGCCTCCCAAGTGACTGAGACTCCAGGTGTGTGCCATCTGCAGGTGTGACTTGATTAGATGTATTTTTAAATAAGATTGGGATCATGCTGCATATACAATTCTGTATCTTGCTTTCACATATTGGGTGAGCATTCGTTTTCAAATGAGAATATAAACTATGGATAAATTTATGCAGTAAAAGGACAATGTTAAAGCACAAAGTATCTTGCTTGAAAATTCGATAGATATGTACGATACCGGGATATTACAATGTTGGCTCCTTGCCAGTTTAAAACATGGAACAGTCTAAAAATGTATACTGAAACTACTCTGTCATCTAATGAAACATTTCTCTTGATAGATGTTGGGTAAACATTAAGCACACAGGTTAAGAGCATAGACTGTAGAGTGTGACCAACCCTGTTCAAGATGTGGCTTTGCCACTTATTAACTGTAAGATTATGGACACATTTTTAAATCTCCTTGAACCTTAACGTCCCCATTTGTAAAATGAGGATAATAATACCTACCACAAAGGTAATGATAAGAATTCAATGTACGTAAACTGCTTAGTATAGTGCTTGGAATATAATAGTTTATTTTGATCATATATTCTTAGTTTTTATTGTGCTGAAGACCAACCATACTTTATACAACAAAACATATCAGACAACTGATCATCTTTCATGAGAAGCTAAGTACTAGCAACTCAGACAGAGATCAGACCCAAAGTATTTCATTTAGCCAGTAATTCACATCTAGGTGGGTAATTAGTATTCAATTCCAATGAGTGAATTTGGTACTTATAAATAGATAAGTAAAAAAACCGAAAATATATTAATAACTAAGTGAGCAAAAGCATATATCAGTGAACAACTTAAAAAAAAAAAAAAAGAAAAAAGAAGTTAACAACAACAACAAAAAAACAAACCTAGCATACTGAATATTCCTGTCCTCACCCTCAGTCCTAAGGGGTAGTCTTGAAAGTTCATAGGGGCCAGGCGTGGTGTCTCATGCCTATAATCCTAGCACTTTAGGAGGCCAAGGCAGGAGGACTGCTTGAGCCCAGGAGTTCAACACCAGCCTGGGCAACATAGCAAGACCCAGTCTCTACAAAAAATAGAAAAATTAGCCAGGCATGGTGGCATGTGCTTGTAGTTCCAGCTACTCAGAAAGCTGAGATGGGATGATCACTTAAGCCCAGGAGTTAGTTTGAGGTTGCAATGAGCTATGATCCCCCTACTGTTGTGATTTCACCACTACTTTTTAGACTGTTTCATGTTTTAAACTGGTAAGGAGCCAACACTGTAATATCCTCAAATCACACATGTCTATTGGATCTTCATGTAAGATAATTTGTGCTTTAGCATTTTCCTTTTACTGCATAACTTTACCCATAGTTTCTATTCTCATTTGAAAATAAATGCTCACCCAATATGTGAAAGCACACAAAGCACCCCTTAGGACTGAGGGTGACTCTAGCCCTGGGTGACAGCGAAAGACTCTGTCTCAAAACAAACACACACACACAAAAGTTCATACAGGCAGAAAACTTACCCATGCTGAGGGATTCTTTCTGAAATTCCTTCGTTAAGTGGGAGCGGTTGGTTATGCAGTACACATAGCGCTCCAACACATACCAACACATCTCATAGTAGAATGGATATCGAAACTTATTTGGAACCTACACAGAAATATAATAAGAGAAAAGTAAAGTGATGACAATTTTCAAGGAAAAAGAGTACAAAAAAACCCCTGAATTATTACAGTTATTAACCGAGGAAGAACTCTCACCAGTATATCTGAAAACCCAGGTTGGCATATGAAGCAAGAACTTAAGTTGATCTGTCAATTTAGAAAATGTTGGTCTTAGGAAACAACTGCTAAAGACAATAGGTACTTGAAAAGACCATTTAGAACCACCAATGAGTGGAAAAGCACCAAAAAGAAATTTTGGGTTTTGGGATAAAGAGTAAAATGTTACAGAAAGACACAAAGTACTTGAGGACATTATTTTAGGGTTCTTGGGATACAAAGGCATGCCATGCCAAGCACTCTTGCTATACTATAGCTTTACTCTGAATCAGAAGGCCATGGAACAAAGAATCTAATGGAAAAACAGGACATGAGATGAAATTATATGTTCACATTAGGTCATTACATTATATTAAAGTATGATTAGAGACTCATTCTCAAGCTGTGTCTAGCTTAGGACACAAGACTGGGTACTTTCCCCACCATCAGCTCTCAGCTTGCCTCTCTCATACTTTGTAATTTGCCAAGATGGTATGTCCACAAATCAGATTAATGTTCCATATGGCCTAATCAACCACTGTCTTTAGTTTTCTTTCCATTCTCTTCCAAAAGTGGTATTAGTTTTCTTTCTATTCTCCCACAAAGAGCACTTTTATTATTTTTTCAGCTGGATAATAATAAAAAGACATATTCTTTAGATCTGCCATACTCAAGGAAAATAAGCATGGATTAATCAGTTATAAAAATCAATAATGGAGACTATCCTAAATATATTTTGCCCCCTTCTTTTACAGAGGCCATCTTTCAAAAGAATAAGCCAAGGCCAGGAGTGGTGGCTCACGCCTGTAATCCTAGCACTCTGGGAGGCAGAGGCGGGAGGATCGTTTGAGCTCAGGAATTCGAGACCAACCCGAGCAAGATCGAGACCCCGTCTCTATTGAAAAAAGAAAAAAAAAAGAAAGAAATTAGCTAAAAATATGTAGAAAAAATTAGCTAGGCATGGTGGTGCATGCTTGTAGTCCTAAGTACTAGGGAGGCTGGGGCAGGAGAATTGCTTGAGCCCAGGAGTTTGAGGTTGCTGTGAACTCGGCTGATGCCACGGCACTCTAGCCTAGGCAACAGAGTGAGACTCTGTCTCAAAAAAAAAAAAAAAAAAAGCCAAACAATACTTTCAAGATCATGTTTTTTTTTCCTTTTTTTTTTTGGGGGGGGGGTGCTATGTCTTTTCCAAAATCAAGATCATTTTGAACATGCAACTCCTGACAATGTTCCCATCCTGAAGAGATGACCTCATCTACCCCTTTTCAAAGCACTGCATTAGGTAGTTTTCCTCAATCAAGGAGAATTGTGTAAGAGCCCCTTTTCAAAAGCTTTCACAAGGTCATAGGGCATCATTAAGGAATAAGATCACTTCCTCATTGTGAGGCTAGAGAGGCATATTTTTCATGGTCTACCCCAATTATTTTTCCAATGTAGAGCAGCCAGACCCTGAATCTGGGTCTCTTATGTGGCTACAGCTTTAACAACTAGAAGGGTTACTCCCTTATGTAAAAGTCAAGTAAGGCCGGTGCAGTGGCACATGCCTGCAAGCCCAGCATTTTGGGGGACCAAGTGGGAGGATTGTTTGAGCCCAGGAGTTCAAGACCAGCCTGGTCAACATAACGAGACTCCACCTGTACCAAAATAAATAAATAAATAAATAAATTAGCTGGTCATGGTGGCCGATGACTGTAGTCCTGGCTACTCTGGAGGCTGAGGCAGGAGGATTGCTTGGGCCCAGTAGTTCGAGGTTACAGTGAGCTATGATCGGGCCACTGCACTCACTCCAGTCTGAGTGACAGAGCAAGACCTCACATCTAAAAAAAATACAAATAAATAAATAAATAAACAAGAAGGTAGGAAAGAAGGAAATAAAAAAGGGATGAAAATATAAAATAAAATAATGGCATTAAAATTTTGAGTTTTTACTTATAACTCATGAGACTGTATTAACAACAGCCAAGATATCACACACCTAACCTGCCCTCATTACATTTTTCCCTGTGCTGCCAAAAAGCACAGAGCATATCAATTTCTAAGACTTGGTTACAAGTTTTTTTGAAAGTTTTTTAATAAATCCCCATTACAAAATTACTGAGCCTTTAAGCACTATCAGAATAATTACCAACACTTAAGTTCAAATAGTAAATTTCTATACTGGTATGGGAAAAGTAACCAAAACATTGCCTTGTTTACAACACGCTTTATATTTCTTTTTGCAAAGCATTCTTTATACATTCTCTTTTAAATAAAACTTTATAAGTTTATAGAGATTAGTAACATAGTAAATGGATAGAAGGTTGGTATTGGCCCATAAAAGGCTGGTTATGGAAAGCAATAAAAAAATTGCTATGTGCACATATGTAGGGGACCCAATGAAATTTTATAGCAACACAGAAAAATTCCTTATTTGGAAAGAAAGAATTAAGTCACACACACAAAAAAATAGAAAAATACGGTTAGATACTGAAATTTGACATTTTCTTATCTCTCCCTCTTTTTCTTTTTTTTTGGAGACAGTCTCTCTTTGTTGCCGGGGCTAGAGTGCCATGGTATAAACCTAGCTTACGGCAACCTCAAATTCCTGGTCTCAAGTGATCCTCCTGCCTCAGCCTTCCAAGTAGCTGGGAATATGGGTGTGCATCACCATGCCCAGCTAATTTTTTCTATTTTTAGTAGAGATGGCGGGGTCTCGCTCTTGTTCAGACTGGTCTCAAACTCCTGACCTCAAGCAATCCTCCTGCCTCGGCCTCCTAGAGTGTTAGGATTACAGGCGTGAGCCACTGCATCTGGCCTGAAATTTGACATTTTCTAATAAATAAAGTCTAGGAATTAGGTATATCACGATCACTTTTTATCAGTCTAAGAGTTTGCAGGAAACTTTCTGAGATAAGGTGCTTATTTTACTTATGTTACTGAATATATATTTCCTTCTTCCTTCTGTGAAACTGAACCAATTAAGTCCTAGGTATCTTTAGCTACAAAACAGGAATGTATTCAAAAACTAATTTTCAGACTGAATTTTATTACACACACACACACACACATTGATTGAGACAGAGTCTCACTCTGTTGCCCAGGATAGAGTGCCATGGCATCAGCCTAGCTCACAGCAACTTCAAACTCCTGGGCTCAAGTGATCTCAGGCTCAAGCGATCCCTCTGCCTCAGCCTCCCAAGTAGCTGGGACTACAGGCATGTGCCACCATGCCTGGCTAATTTTTTCTATATATTTTTAGTTGTCCAGCTAATTTCTTTCTATTTTTAGTAGAGATGAGGTTTCGCTCTTGCTCAGACTGGTCTCGAACTCCTGAGCTCAAATGATCCACCCGCCTTAGCCTCCCAGAGTGCTAGGATTACAGGCGTGAGCTACTGCTCCTGGCCCAGACTAAATTTTATAACAGGTGGGTAGGGTTACCTCCCAGGATAAATTAAACAAGAATATTTTACTGTAAAATTATATATGTTTTTCTCATTTGAATCATTTTACCTATTTTTGCAGATATACCCTTTATTATAACTTCAAACTTAATAAACTATTATTTTTTGTATAGTTTCATTACATTACTCTTAACAGAAAAGCAGAAATTCACTGTTATAAAATATATTGAAAAAGCATTGTTTCTTCTCTTAATTCGATTAATGGGCAATTCCTGTAACTCCGACAATATCAATTTTGTATATCAGGTGACATGTAGCTCCTAAACAAAAATAAATGTTTCAAAATAGGCACCATAATGGTTCATTGACCATAATCACAGTAATCAGAGTAAAAAAAGACACACGAATTTAAAGTTGTTAACCTGAGTTGATAAACTCCATTATACCAAATTATCCTATAAGAACAAAAATGAAAAATGTGGCTCAAGAAATTACCAGATGTCCATCTTCGGCACTATAAAAATCCAAGATACCAAGAACCTTAAAGAATTAGAGTTGCCAAAACCAAGCATGTAAATCCTTTTAATAAAAAAGAAAAATTTTATACTTCTCTGTGTTCCAAAAATGTCAACACTGTATGTTAACCTAAAGAAAAACTGAAGTTTTGACAAACTATCAATGAATCTCTTACATCTGTCTTAATTGGAGTAAACCTCTTCAAATTCAACTGTTACATAAAATTACTTACCCGTGTCCTATCTTCAATGTTGTATATTTTTAATTGCATGGGGATGTTGAAGCTATGCAAAAAATTGCCTCCAAACACTAACGTGTCTGTAGGAGTATACACAGCATGAATCCAGCCTAGAAGAAAGGGAATGGAGGGCAGTGGCTGAAAGCACACATTACAAACAAGGCTCTCTCAGTATAAGACCCTAGATTATGTTCTTTACTCTGATTCTACTACTTAGTGGTTGGTCAAATCACTTAATCTCTCACAGCCTCAATTTCCTTTATAAAACCAAGATAAATTATACCTCATATCATTGTTGGTGAGCATTAAATGAGAGATACATGTAAAGTGTTTAGCATATAATAAACTTTTTTTTTTTGAGACAGTCTCGCTTTGTTGCCCAGGCTAGAGTGAGTGCCATGGCATCAGCCTTGCTCACAGCAACCTCAAACTCCTGGGCTCAAGGAATCCTCCTGCCTCAGCCTCCCGAGTAGCTGGGACTACAGGCATGCGCCACCATGTCCGGCTAGTTTTTTGTATATATATTAGTTGGCCAATTAATTTCTTTCTATTTATAGTAGAGACAGGGTCTCGCTCTTGCTCAGGCTGGTTTTGAACTCCTGACCTCGAGCAATCCGCCCACCTCGGCCTCCCAGAGTGCTAGGATTACAGGTGTGAGCCACCGCGCCCAGCCCAAGCATATAATAAACTTAATAAATGCTACCATTTACTGGAGCATCAACTATGAACCAGGCTCTGCACAAGATAGTTTACATGTATTCTCATTTACTCCTCACAACAAAATGAGACACTGATTTAAATATTTGACCAAAGTGGTATCTAACAGGTAAATGTATCATAAGAATTCTAACACAAGTCTGTGACTCCAAAATCTGTGGGTTTTTTTTTTGTTTTTTTTTAAAAGACAGGGTCTCTGTGTCCCATCTAGAGCACAGTGGTGTCACCATAGCTCGCACAGTGGTGTCATCATAGCTCGCTAACTCCTCGGCTCAAGTGATCCTCCTGCCTCAGCCTCCTGAGTAGCTAGGATTACAGCATGTGCCACCATGCCCAGCTAATTTTGTTTATTTTTAGAGCCAGGGTCTCATTATGCTGCTCAGGCTAGTGTCAAACTCCTGGACTCAAGTGATCCTCTCATCTTGGCCTCCCAAAATGTTGGGATGACAGGCATGAGCCATTGTGCCCAGCCATATGCTCTTCCATAAGCACTTATTTTAGAACTAATGACTTTATCAAAAATATTCCTGATTCAGTGCTCTAGCCTTCACAGCCATTCCCTAGAAGAGAAGGTAGCTCTTCATCTCTGTAGGTTGTATATCACATGCAGAACAGGTCCTATCTATAGACATTCTGAATTACTAAAGCTAATGTGGGGCCCAAATGTGTAGATCTGAAAAGCTTTTTTTTTTTTTTTGAGACAGAGTCTCGCTTTGTTGCCCAGGCTAGAGTGAGTGCCATGGCGTCAGCCTAGCTCACAGCAACCTCAAACTCCTGGCTCAAGCAATCCTCCTGCCTCAGCCTCCCAAGTAGCTGGGACTACAGGCATTCGCCACCATGCCCGGCTAATTTTTTGTATATATGTTAGTTGGCCAATTAATTTCTTTCTATTTATAGTAGAGACGGGGTCTTGCTCTTGCTCAGGCTGGTTTCGAACTCCTGACCTCGAGCAATCCGCCCGCCTCGGCCTCCCAGAGAGCTAGGATTACAGGCGTGAGCCACCGCGCCCGGCCTGAAAAGCTTTTGCTGGCAATTCAGATACACCTTTATTGGAAAAAAAAATCACTTCTTTTAAAAATATTCCCTAATGACAGGAAAAGATACCACTGTTTTTTCTCCACCTAACATCATAACCACTCTTGGTGGTAATCCATTAATCTCTTTTTAAGAAAAGAAAAGTGGCTAAACAACCCACTTTTCCCCATTTCACTTACCTGAGGGAATGACGAAGGTATAGCCCTGCTTGAGCTCAATGCGCTGGCAATCTGACACCCGGTCACCCAGAAAGATGTCTCCCTGTTTCCCTGACAGCAGCCAATTCTCGTACAGCTCCAGGTTGTGGGCTGTAGGGGGGATGAGCCAGAAGACCTGTGAGTTAAAAAACTTGAGTCTGTTAACAGCCATTGACATGACCCAGTCATCTCCCTCAACTGATAAACAGGTACAAAATTAAGACCTCCAGGTAGAAGACAGACTAGCAATTCTCCCAGCCTAAAGAACTTGACTATTTGAGAAACTCTAAAAGTCCCAAGGAAGTAGATCTTTCTTGTCCTCTACTTGATCACACAGCATTGGGGCCTCCCTGGGGTTTGACTGCAGAACCCAGAACCCATGTGGGACTCAGAGAGAAGAAGGGCATTTGGTTCATTACACCTAGGTAGTCCTTTATACACCCCTGACTGACCTCTAGAGTCCTAAAACGCAGTCAGTTGGGTACAGTATCTTCAAAAGACTGGTCTGGGTTGCTTTGTTCCCAAGGTAGTAATTAAGACCAATAGGACTTAAACATATCTAAAGTAAACAACGTGACTTTCTGGATTTGGAGGTACAGTCATTCTAGAGTAAGAAGACTTCACATTTTACAAAATATTATCTGTTTTCATTCTAGTTCTACTTTTCACTCATAAATGCATACACTCTAATAAAGGGAAAAAGGGTAATAATAGAGTATAATACTATACACCTCTGGTATTACTTCTAGATTGCCATTCTTATGTAGCATTCAAAAATATTCTGACAAGCTGGAATATAATTCTTTATGAATGAGGACAGTCCTCCAAAACATATTTATATCCTCAAAAAGGACCCAAGGCTTCCTTTGTTCACATTTTAAACCAATGCCTTCATAACAGAAGAAGTTGATTTGGATCTTAATTTGCTGATTTCATCATGAATCTACCTAAATTTTATGTTCCTTTCAAACATGTTACTACATTTCCAAGTACAGGAATTATCTTGTCCTCCTAAAATCACTTTCTTGGCTTCATTTGGAGAATTCTGTTTTGGGAATCTAGAAATAGGACTGTTGAGATTACTAAATACTATGCCAATATTGGTGTAATGACAGTGGACTGGATGAATACTAATTCCTACCGAACACTAGCCAAGAAGGTCAGGTTAAGCTACATTTCTTTCCAGATATGAATGGGGACGTCTTCCTAACAGATTCGTTTCCAGTGTATATTAAATATACATGAACCAAAGAAAAGTCATATAACCAGCTTCAGATTCCAACCCCCTCTCACAACTATGACCGTACCTTTCCCCCTTGATGGATGTGATACCAAACAGAGGTACCACCAAAGTCCACATGGAAGTCAGTATAGCAGCCTCGAACACTCATTAGACAGTACCTGACCCAAAAGAAGCAGCAGCATTAGTGTACTGATGAAAAAAAGAGGACCTGTCCCACCAAAATGCTACACTCACCCCTTGGGTATTCCTTCAACTTTCCACCTAATCAATTCCTGATAGGTGAAAGGAATTCAATTTCAAGTCATCACATTATCAGAAGTGATAGGTTTTCTTTTCCTTTAGTCATGTGATTATATGCTATGTTTACACACACTCTTCCTTTTGGAATTGTAAAGTCTACTCTTTAAATAATTCAACTTTTTGATCATTTAGCACACAAAACAAAGCTTGTAAGAGAGGAACCATTCCTTGCTATCACTTTGGTCTTCTAATAGCACACTGAGGAAAATCCAAGGGGACGTCACTTACTTCTGCACTTTAGGGTACTGCATCTCCAAGATGGCATTTGTTGATTCAGTCTGACTTTCCTTCAAGTGCCTTGGCCACATGTTGTCTACCCAGTCAATGAAATCCACCTTTAAAATGGAGGAAACATTTAGGCTCCAAAGGAAGGGTTGGGGTTAAAGAGAATTTTAAAGTTAAGAAAAATAGAATTCTGTGAAATACACATTAAAAGACCACAATTTAATTATAAGCAAATTAAAACAATCTGTTGGTGAATCTTAGGGTCACTAGGCAAACATTCTAGAAATAATTATTAAATAAGAATAAAGACTAATGGTTCCATCACCATAATGATAATCAGCAAAAGTGGGGTCATTAAATGATATAGTCGTGTCCAAACAAATACTCTTCTATGTCAATTGGCATAATTTACTGTATTTTTTGGTCTAATAAAAGGTGCTGTCTGAAAGGTAGCTGTAAACTCACCAAAAGAAATACCACTGTTAAAGCAGCTAAGATGCCAAAAGTTAAACAAACAAACAAAAACAAAAAAAGAAATAAATCCAATATGGATTTGTAGTCTTACATAGGTTATGTATTATAGAAACTACTAGGTTAGGAATCAGAAACTTCATGTCTGTCTCATTCATTCATTATTTATTTATTTTTCTTTTTTTTTTTTTTTTTTTCTGGTGAAACCTTCAGTCCAATATTTATTTATTTTGAGACAGAGTCTCATACTGCTGCCCAGGCTAGAGTGCCATGGCATCAGCTTAGCTCACAGCAACCTCAAACTCCCTGGCTCAAGCAAGGAGTCTGAGCCTTAGCCTCCCCAGTAGCTGGGACTATAGGCATGTGCCACCATGTCTGGCTGATTTTTTTTTATATATATATATATTTTTAGTTGGCCAATGAATTTCTTTCTATTTTTAGTAGAGACAGGGTTTTGCTCTTGCTCAGGCTGGTTCTGAACTCCTGAGCTCAAAGGATCCACCAGCCTTGGCCTCCCAGAGTGCTGGGATTACAGGCGTGAGCCATCACGTCCGGCCTCTGTCATGGTTTTTTTGTTTTTTTTTTTTTTAAAGCCAGTCAACTTTAGCAGTGGAGGGCTGAATACCAACTTTAGTGACACTAATGTTAATAAGTTCAGTTTTGAAAGATTATGCAAGGCCCTGGAACTCATCTATAAAACTAAGATAATTACCTCAAAGGTATGTTGTACAGATTAAATGTAAATACATGTTAAAATTTCTGAAATAATGTTATCAAAGTTTAGGAATATGTTTTAAATAATACTTGCTGAAAAAAATAAGTGAATGCAGTATGAAACTATTTTAACATTTTACACTAAACCACAGCATGTCCTGTATCTTCAAGTGTCTCCACCCAACCACTGAACTCCAGGTAGATAAAGAAACAACTCTAGGTAGGTAAAGTGTGAGAGCAAATCAATATGAACTCAGCACAGTGCTGATGTCATAACTAACTTATAGTTGTAAAAAACATGTATCTGGTAAGCTGTATAACAACATTTATATATTTGATCATTTATTTTCCTTATAGTGTGCAGGTAGACAAATACATACAATCTGTGCATTATATAAGGCAGTTGTACAGTGGACACCCAGATGTTAACTGTGGGAAAGTATTTAGAAAGGATCATCAATGACATGGAAGAAATGAGCAAAATAAGGAGCAACTATTAAGGTTAACTTGCTACACCATCTCAAAGAATTTCTGCTCAGGGGGCCAACAATTTTAACCAAGCATTCCCTAGGTCTAAAACACTGAATGAGCCCCAGATGCCTTTCTTTCCTTCAAACAAAATCTACTTTGTTTCTTTCTCCTTTTTTTTTTGCTGCCCGCCGGCCCCCCTACTTTCTGTTTGTTAAAGTAGTGGTCAACATCTCCCATCTCCCTGTGTGGTCTTTTGGAATGCCTTTAACAGAATAAGGAATAAAGTACTTGCTTAATATACTATAAGTGCCCATGTCTGGACAGGGAGAAGAAGGGTTGGGAATGTAAGATTATTTTTTACCAAGTGTTCATTCATAGAAAGCAGAATTTCTCTGGCCAGAATTTCTCACCTACACCAACAAAGTCAGTCATTCTTGCCTCCCTTTCTTTGGCATAATCAGGTAACTTCTGACTACAGAGAGAATTTGTGGTAACATGCTTATACTTTTCTTCTTAGGGTAATTTTTGGCTCCTGTATAAGCCCTTTGCTAAATACTCTGATCCATATGGGAGCAAGTCTCCAGTAAGGATTAACACCAGTTATGATCTGTTCTGCACTAAAACCAGGGCCAAACTGGCAAGATGTCTAGTATCATGGATCTAATCTATTCGTATATTGTGCAAAAACAATTCATGGCCTACCATGAACTAATTTCCCCATTACCAAACAAATGTGTACCAGTGCCATTTTTTTTTTTTTTAGAGACAGAGTCTCACTCTGTTGCCTGGGCTAGAGTGCCATGGCGTCAGCCTAGCTCACAGCAACCTCAAACTCCTGGGCTCATGTGATCCTTCTGCCTCAGCCTCCCAGGTAGCTGGGACTACAGGCATGTACCACCGTGCCCAGCGAATTTTTTCTATATATATATTTTAGTTGGCCAATTAATATCTTTTTATTTTTAGTAGAGACTGGGTCTTGCTCTTGCTCAGGCTGGTTTCGAACTCCTGACCTTGAGTGATCCTCTCGCCTTGACCTCGCAGAGTGCTAGGATTACAGGCATGAGCCACTGCGCCCAGCCAATAAATGCCTATTTTTTATGTTTCTTCCCTATAAGTCTCTAAGCATTTTGAGGACAGGAATGATGTTATTTTCCACTGTATCTGTAGCACCTAGCATAGTACTTAGTAAAGATCATAAGGAGCAAGAGATTATGTAGCTTTAGGTTTAAGAAATATTAATATGATATGTTCTGTATCTTGATTGCAGTGGTACTTACATGAGTAAACACGTCTTTCAAAACGCACTGAAATGTACACTTAAAATGAGTATGTACTTTATTGTCAATTTTACCTCAATAAAGTTGTTTTTTAAAGAGCACTACTGAGACATATTGGAAAATATTAAGATAAATGAAGGGATATACTAGGGAGAAAAATGCCAGTAGAATAAGCATGTTATTGTTTATGAAGCAAGGTCACAAAAAGCTCACTTGGTCTTAGGAAGTAACCTTGGTAATAGTTCACTAAATTTTTCTGGGCATGTTTTTTTTTTTTTTTTTTTGAGACAGAGTCTTGCTTGTTGCCCAGGCTATAGTGAGTGCCATGGCGTTAGCCTAGCTCACAGCAACCTCAAACTCCTGGGCTCAAGGGATCCTCCTGCCTCAGCCTCCCAAGTAGCTGGGACTACAGGCATGCGCCACCATGCCCGGCTATTTTTTTCTATATATATTAGTTGGCTAATTAATTTCTTTCTATTTATAGTAGAGACGGGGTCTCGTTCTTGCTCAGGCTGGTCTCGAACTCCTGACCTCGAGCAATCCGCCCGCCTCGGCCTCCCAGAGTGCTAGGATTACAGGCGTGAGCCACTGTGCCCGGCTCTGGGCATGTTTTAAGTACCTAAAAGATACCAGTGCATTGTGGCCTTTCCCCCCTGATAATTTTCTATTTCCGAGCCCTCTCATAGGTTCTACTCCTCCATTTAACAGTGTAGCATGTAGCATTTCTCTAATTTCTATAAAATGATATACCATTTTTATCATTAAGGCTGACAAAATGAGTAAGTTCAGGATGCTACAAAAGAAGGGTTTCATGTGTGAATGGTCATACATTTCTAAATCTTAATGGATAAGTATGATCCAGGTCAAGTTTTATATTTATATTTATAGCTATAATTGTATTATTTTAAATTTTAAATGAAAATATTAAATATTAATATTAAAGAAATACACTTATAAACAATGTTATTGTAATTCCTATGTCTCTTTCTAACTGAATTCTCTATTTACTAAGCAAACTTTGTTTGGCTAATAAGAAGGCAAAATGCTTACTGCCTTGTTTTCTTGTACTTCCACATGAACAAAAAACGATAACATAAGGATTCTTTTCATTCTAGGGAGAGAAAAAGTTTTTCTTTTTTTTTTTTGAGACAGAGTCTCACTGTGATGCCCGGGCTAGAGTGCCGTGGCATCAGCCTAGCTCACAGCAACCTCAGGCTCCTGGGCTCAAGCAATCCTTCTGCCTCAGTTTCCCGAGTAGCTGGGACTACAGGCATGTGCAACCATGCCCGGCTAATTTTTTCTATATATTTTTAGTTGGCCAATTAATTTCTTTCTATTTTTAGTAGAGACGGGTGGTCTCACTCTTGCTCAGGCTGGTTTCGAACTCCTGAACTTGAGCAATCCACCCGCCTCGGCCTCCCAGAGAGCTAGAACTACAGGCGTGAGTCACCATGCCCGGCCCCAAAAAAGTTTTTCTTAATGAGAAATTCTGCTTTTAGTTGTAGCATTCCAATAACAAAAAGTAATGACAAGAAATTACACTGTCTCTTTAGACAATAACAAAATATTGAGAATATTTCCCCATTCGTCTAACAATATATTGGTGATAATGCAATTTAGTAGTAGGTTGAAGGTATACACATTTATTAGGTAAAGATGTTAAAAGCAATTACTATATTTTAACTCTGAAAGTCAAAGAATATAATTACGATAATTTCAAAGACAACTAGATAAAACGCTAAGGACTTGACTTTAATAAAATGACTAAAACATTCCAACCTCTACCGTAGTAGATGGAACAGTTTACTTAAACAAGTTCTGAGTCAGGAATAAAATGAATAGAAATAACCCCAAAATGACCTGGTATGTTCCAAAAATGAAACCAAGCTGCCTTAGGGAAGTAGGTGTTCCCAACATCCTATAGACAAAAGATTGGTTAAATTAAAATCTGCCTTCTGGAAAGCTTAAGATCAAAAGCAAATTAAATTGAATTTTGCCTTAGATGGATCACCAAACTCTTACTACTAACAGTCACCCACTAGATCCTACTCAAGCAATCATCACACAAAATGCTCACCTGGCTCTAAACTAGTTTTCTCCTAAGCTTCTGATAAGTGTAAATCTAGAGGATAGAAATTTCTTAAGCAAACTTCCCACCAACAATTATCTTGTAAAGAATAAATTTTAAGACTCCTCGCCATCACAGGCAAAGGTCAATGTCCTTAAAATTATTTTTTTATACAAATCAGAGGGATACTGCCCTATATAAAATGAAATGATTTTGGAAAATGCAGAGTCTTCTAGAAATACAAATTATTCTTATCAAATAGTCTTGTTCACCTTCAGCTTAATCTTGATATGTGCAGAAATTTATAAATTCTCCCAGTATAAAAGTAACTCTTTTGGTGACAATGACAATATGGAGAAAATGATTAGACTAACCGTGGAGGGCCTCTGCACCATGTTCTCCAGCCTGGTGTGGCTAAATTCTAGGCTGATGACATTATAGAGCTTCTCTCGCTCCTCCTCTGGGGTCTCATAGTAGCGTGTCCACTGAGCCATGGTCATTTCAATGCCTTTCTGTGTGTTCACATCCATGACATCCACCATGCGACGACTCCCTGCCATGAAAGATGCATTGATCATCTCTGGTGAGCCACTAAATCCTTAAATATATTAAGAATATAAACACAGAGGAAAGAAACAAATTCCCCTTTCTTCTTTCTAGTAATAGACAAGGAGAAAGTTCTCACTCAACATTGATAATCAAATCACACAAAATGGGAAAGACAACAGGAAATGTGAAAAATTAAATCACTCCCTATGACCTTTATTTTAAATTTTTCTTTTTCTTCTTTCGTTTCTCACAACTTCCCATTGGCCAACCTGTGGCCTATTTACTACACTGTCAGTTGTTGAATCTTTTATTTGACATCTCACTTAATCTTAACAATTGTAAATGCTAAGTACTAATCTCAATTTCATACATGAGAAAATATGTGTTAGGTAATTTGCAAGACAAAGCAGGATAAGAACCCAGGAAGCCCAATTCTAGAGTCAATGCTCTAATCCACTGAGCTATACTGATTTGATGCAGGTTTGAAGATTGAACTAATCTATGCCATAATTTAAATAAAAGATTCACTAGTTAGTGGGTAATAGATTGAATGTGAATTTAACCAACCCATTCTTGATCCATAGGGTTATTTACCTAGGTTATTTAGCTAGTTATTATCAAGTAAATTATTCCTTGATCCATAGGATTATTTCCCAAACCTGTCCATAATTATTTCTAGTATAAAAGCCTCCTTTCATTCATTCCACAAATATTTACAGAATGATAAAGACACCATGATGGACGCAAATATTTATAACAGATTCTCAACCAACTATTAACAACTACAACAAAATGCAGAATGCCACAACAGTTACCATAAAACAGGAGGAAGACAGGACAACAGCTTTGGAGCCAAAGAGACCTAAGTTTAAATCTTAGCTCCAATACTACTTGGGCAGGTTATGTAAATTCTCTTAACCTTAATATCTTCTTGAGGGTTATTATTACTTTGTGGGCCACTGGGACGATTTAAAGTCAATGAAGTAAAATGTTCAGCAAAAGCTGGTGCTCAATTTAATAGCAGAAACAAAAGGAGAATATTATATTTTTATTAGGCCAATCAGAAAAGACTTTAGGAAAAGAGGGGGAAGAATAAATAGAATTCTGAAAAGAATCAACAGGGACATTTTCAAGCAGAGGCAACAGCATAAGCTAAAAGATTCAGAAAATGGAGGTCAAGGATGGGAGAGAGAGAATAAAAAAGCTGCCAATATTGTCTGACTTGTACGACTAATGAACACCTACTTTACACCTGGCCTTGTTGCATATAACAGGTAGTATTAGAACCTGATCCCTTGCCTTCAAGAAGTTTACAGTCTAGTAAAGAGATAAGAGAGAATATTTCCACAGTGAAGTAGACAGGTCAGAATATACATAAAAATATAATTGATGATACAGGGCAATGGACTGAACACATTTTTCATATTCTGGAAGAAAAAGTGAATGCCAATTCAAAATTGCCATGAGATACCACTTCATACTCACTAGGATGGCCATTATTTAAAAATTGGAAAATACAAGGGTTGACAATGATGCAGAGAAACTGGGACCCTCATACATTACTGGTGGGAATGTAAAATGGTGCACATACTATGAAAATCAGGTTGGCAGTTCCTCAATAGATTAAACAGAATAACCACATGCCTCAGCAATTCCACTCCTAGGTATGTATCTAGAACAGGTGTTCAAACAAAAGCTTGTACATGAATATTCACAATAGCACTGTTCACAACAGCCAAAGGCAGGAATAGCTCCAAGTATATCATTAGATGAACAGATAAATAAAATGTGGTCTATCCATACAATGAAATATTATTCAGCCATAAACAGGAATGAAGTTCTATAGTAATACACGCTATAAGGGGTGAATCTTGAAAACATGCTATACGGAAGAAGCTATACACAAAAGGCTACATATTATATAATTCTATTTATATGAAATATGCACATTAGACAAATTCACAGACAGAAAGTAGATGAGTTGTTGCAGGGTATAAGGGGAGGAGGGAAAGGCGATGACTGCTTAATGGGTATGGAGTTTCTGTTGGGATGATGAACCGGATAGTTCTAGAATTGTTGGTGATGGTTGGTTACTGTAAATACACATAATGCCACTGAATTAAATACTTTTAATATGGTAAATTATATATCATCTGTATTTAACCACAATTTTAAAAACTAAAAATGAAAATGAACAGTTTCCTTCAAGAATGTAGAACAAAGCAAAGTTCTATTCCTCTTTTTTTTTTTTAAAGAAAGAGACAGGGTCTTGCTATTGCTCTGTCGCCCAGGCTGGAGAGCTGTGGCACATGAATCATAGCTCACTGCAAACTCAAACTCATGGGCTCAAGCAATCCTCCTAGATTAGGAGGAACTAGAGGCAGATACCACCATGCATGGCTAATTTTTAAATTTTTGTAGAGATGGGGTCTTGCTAAGTTGCTCAGGGTGGTCTTGAACTCCTAAGCTCAAGCAATTCTCCCACCTCAGCCTCCCAAAGTGCTGGGGTCACAGGCATGAACCACCATGTCCAACTTCAAAGCACCATTCTTCTAATGCTACCAGAACACTCAGTACAGGTGTGCCTCAGAAATATTATGGGTTTAGTTCCAGAACACAGCAACAAAGCAAACATTGCAATAAAATTACATTAATTTTTTGGTTTCCTAGTGCATATAAAAATTATGTTTGCACTATACTGTAGTCTATTATGAGTACAATAGCATTATATCTAAAAAATGGACATACCAGAATTAAAAAATAGTATTAAAAATGCTAACGATCATCGGACCCTTCAGTAAGTTATAATCTTTTTGCTACTGGAAAGGGTCTTTCCTCGATGTTGATGGCAGAGTGGCGGTTGCTAAAGGTTGGGGTGGCTGTGACAATTTCTTAAAATAAGACAAAGTCCACCACACTGATTATTCCTTTCATGAAAGATTTCTCTGTAGCATGTTTGACAGCTGTTTGACCCATAGAACTTCTTTCAAAATTGGAGTCAATCTCCTCAAACCCTGCTGCTACTTTATCAACTCAGTTTATATAATAGTCCATAGCCCAAATGCTTTGTTGTCATTTTAACAATGTTCACAACATCTTCACCAGGAGTAGATTTCACCTCAAGAGAACACTTTGTTTGCTCATCCATAAGAAGCAACTTGTTATCTGTTTTAACATGAAATTGTAGCAATTCAGTCACATCTTCACTATCTAACTCTAGTTCTCTTGCTATTTTTACCACACCTATGGTTACTTCCTCCACTGAAGTCTCAGATGCCCTCAAAGACATCCATAGAAGGTTAGAATCAACTAAGCCTATTTCACTTTCTTATCATTCCTGTGTTCACTGGAGTAGCACCTTTAATTTCCTTCAAGAACTTTTCCTTTACATTCACAACGTGGCTAAACCACCACAAGAGGCCCAGCTTTTAGTCTGTCTCAGCTTCTGACATGCCTTCTGCATTAAACGTAATCATTTCTAGCTTTTGATTTAAAGTGAGAGATGTGTGACTCTTCCTTTCACCTGAGCACTTAAGAGAGCATTTTAGGGTTACTAATTGGCCTACTTTCAATATTATTGTGTCTCAGGCTATAGGGAGGCCCAAGGAGAGGTACAGAAATGGAAAAGGCCATTTGGTGGAGCAGTCAGAACACACACAACATTTATCAATTATGTTCACTCTTAGACAGATACAGTTCATGGCATCCCAAAATAATTACAATAGTAACATTGAAGATCACTAATCACCATAACAGATATAATGAAAGAGTCTGAAATATTGCAAGAATTACCAAAATGTGACAAAGACATTAAGTGAGCACATGCTGCTGGAAAAACGGTGCAAACAGATTTGCTCAACACAGGGTTGTAAAAAACTTTCAATTTGTAAAAAAAATAAATATCCGCAAAGCACAATAAAATGAAGTATGCCTGTACTCTATGTACCAGAGCACTGAAAGTACATGGTCATTGTATTTACTGAGAGCTCAGTACCCTTGAACAACACAGGTCTGAACGACATGGGTTCACTTATATGTGGATTTTCTTCCACCTCTGCCACCCCTGAGAGTGCAAGACTAATCCCACCCCTTCCACCCTAACTCACCCAATGTGAAGATGACAAGGATGAAGACTTTTATGATGATCCACTTCCACTTAATAAACAGTAAACATATTTTCTTTCTTATGATTTTCTTAATGTTTTCTTCTCTCTAGCTTACTTTATTGTAAGAAAACATTATATAATACATATAGCATACAAAATATGTGTTAAGCAGACTGTTTATATTATTGGTAAGGCTTTTGGTCAACAGTATATTCGTAGTAGTTATGTTTTTGGGGAGTCAAAAGTTACATGTGGATTTTTACTGAACAGGGAATCAGCACCCCTAACCCCTGCATCTGCATTGTTCAAGGTTCAATTGTACATGCCAGACATTGCTCTAACCACTTCACATTTAAGTAACTTTTCCAAGGTTACACAGCTAGTAATTCGTGGAGCCAGGATTTGATTCCAGATAGTTGTGCTCAAGTCCATACTCTCAACTAACATATCCTATTGCATGAAGTTTACATGATAAAATGGTTTCCTTCTTTCTGCAATATAAACTGACATTGAAGAAGTAACAATCTACTTTAGGTTGAAACAAGAATTGGATTAGCAAAAGTACATGTACTAATAATGGATTATTATAATTAATAGTTTGTTCATTGCGATTTGACAATCATCAGCTATCCAAGAAACAAAAAATAACTAACTTCAAAAAAACCTGGACATAAAGTTAGTTACCAGTTGAAATATCTGATAGGTCTATTAGGTTAGATATAATCGCTGTTTTATAGCAGCGATTTTAAATTACAGCAAAGATATCTTGTGACCATCCTTGGGTCTATTTACAAAATATACGGTAACAAAGGGCTTCCAAAGAAGACTATTAGCAGTAAACAGAATCCTGAAGAAATGAAAAAGTGGTACAGAAGTGGGAAGAAATCTAAAGGAAGAGTGGTGACTGAATAAGACCTTATATATTGGCATACTTCAAAAATCTTATTATATCCACAAGTCTACTGTCTTTTTCCCAAATGTTTAAAACTTTGGTAAAATATACAAAATATAAAATCTACTATCTTAACCATTTTTAGGTATACAGTTACAGTTCAGTGTTATTAAATGCATTCACAACAGTGAATAAGGCATAAGGGTTTCCACTTCTCCAAATCCTCATTGACACTTACTAATTTTCTCTCTTTTTTTTAAGAGAGACAGAGTCTCACTCTGTTGCCCAAGATAGGGTGGGATGCAGTGGCACAATCATAGCTCACTGGACACTTGAGCTCCTGGGCATGTGCCACCTTGCCTGCTATTTTTTTTTGGCAGACACAAGGTCTTGCTATGATCTCAAATTCCTGAGCTCAAGTGATCCTCCTGCCTCAGCCTCCCACAGTGTTGAGATTACAGGTGTGAGTCACTGTGTCTGGCCTAATTTTCTGTTTTTTTGATAGTAGCCATCCTAACAGATGTGAGGTGGTGTTTCATTGTGTTACAGTTTTGATGTGCATTTCCCTAATGATTAGTTATGATGTATACCTTTTCATGTGCTTACTGGCCATCTGTATATCTTCTTTGAAGAAATGTCTATTGAAGTTATTTGCCCATTTTGGTTTTAGACAGGGTCTTGCTATGTTTCCTAGACTCATCCAAAACTCCTGGGCTCAAGCAATCCTCCCACCTTAGCCTCCAGAGTAGCTGGGATTACAGGGTGAGAGCCACCATACCCAGTTCTTTGCCCATTTTTGAAACAGGCTGGTGCTTTGTTGCTTGTTGTTGTTTTTAGTTCTCTATATATTCCGGATATTAATCCCTATTAAATATATGATTTACAAATATTTTCTCCCATTCTGAGTTGACTTTTTATTGTTAATATCTTTCAAAGCACAATTTTTTTTTAATTTTCAAGAAGCCTAATTTATCTGTTTTGCTTTTGTTGCCTGTGCCTTGGGCATAATATACTAGAAATCACTGCAAAACTCAATGTCATGAAGCCTTTTCCGTCTGTTTCCTCATAGGAATTTACAGTTTTAGGTTGTAGATCCATTTTGAGTTAAATTTTGTATATCATGTTAGGTAAGGGTCCAACTTTATTCATTCTTTTGCATTTAGATATATGCAAAACTAGATATATCTAGTTTTCCCAGTAACATTTGTTGAAAAGACTGTCCTTCCCCCAATGAATCGTCTTGGTACTTGTGTCCAAAATCATTTAACTACATATGCAAAGGTTTACTTCTGGGTTCTATTATATTTTATTGGTCTACATGTCTATCTTTATGCTATCACCACATTATTTTGATTATTGTAGCTTTGTAGTAAGTTTTGAAATTAGGAAGTGTGAGTCCTCCAGTTTTGCTGTTCTTTTTCAAGAATATTTTGGTTGTTCAGGGTCCCTTGAGATTCCATATGAATTTTATGATGGGTTTCTCTATTTCTTTAAAAAAAAAAAAATGGAGGTTTTGATAGGGATCGCACTGAATCTGTAGATCGCTTTTGGTAGTACTGACACCTTAATAATGACTGTCTTCCCATCCATAAACATAGGGTTTCTATTTATTAATGCCTTCTTTAATTTCTTTCAGCAATGTTTTATAGTTTTCGTTACACAAGTCTTTTACTTCCTTTGGTTAATTCCTAAATATTCTATAGTTTCTTGACAGCTGAACATTTTATAATTTCCTTCTCAGATTGCTCATTTAGGGTATAGAAATGCAACTGATTTCTGCCTGCTAATTTTGTATCTTGCTACTTTGCTCAATCCATTTATTATTTCTAGCAGGTTTTTGATGGACTCCTTAGGGTTTCTATACGTCAGATCATATTATCAAGCCCGGCATGGTGGTGCATGCGTTGTAGTCCCAGCAACTCCAGAGGCTGAAGCAGGACTGCTTGAGCCCAGAGTGTGAGGCCAGCCTGAGCAATTAGATTTTTAAAAATATTAGTAGGAGCAGGTATCTTCACCTTGTTTCTGATCTTAGAGGAGCATGATTAAGTATGATATTTGCTGTGGATTTCTCCTATTTAACTTTTATTATGTTGAGGTAGCTTCCTTCTATGTTCTGTTTGAGTGTTTTTATCATGAAAAGGTCAAATGTTTTTTCTGCATCAATTGAGATGACCATGTGATCCCCTCCCTTGATTCTATTAATGTGCATTATATTGATAGATTTTCATATGTTAAACCATCTTTGCATTTCAGGAATAAATCCCACTTGGTTATGCTGTATAATCTTTTTTTTTTTTTTTTAGACAGAGTCTCACTTTGTTGCCCAAGCTAGAGTGAGTGCCGTGGCATCAGCCTGGCTCACAGCAACCTCAAACTCCTGGGCTCAGCAATCCTACTGCCTCAGCCTCCCAAGTAGCTGGGACTACAGGCATGCGCCACCATGCCCGGCTAATTTTTTGTATATATATATTTTTAGTTGGCCAATTAATTTCTTTCTATTTTTGGTAGAGACGGGGTCTTGCTCAGGCTGGTTTCGAACTCCTGACCTTGAGCAATACGCCCATCTCGGCCTCCCAAAGTGCTAGGATTACAGGTGTGAGCCACCGCGCCGGGCCTTTGTATAATCTTTTTAATAAGCTGAATTTGGTTTGCTAGTATTTTGTTGATGATTTTTACATTAATATTCATAATAAATAGTGGCCTGTAGGTTTCTTTTCTTGTACTGTCTTTGTCTGGTTTTGCCATTAGGGTAATGCTGGCCTCATAGAATGAGTTTAGAAGGGTTCCCTCTTTAATTCTTTGGAAAAGTTGGAGAAGGACTGGTGTTAATTTTTCTTTAAATGTTTGGTAAAATTCAAGTTATCAGGCCCAAGCTTTTCTTTTTAGGGATATTTTTGAACTAGTTACAATCTCCTTACTAGTTACAGCACAGTCCTATTCAAATTTTCCATTTCTTAGTGATTTCATCTTGATAAGCTTTGTGTTTCTAGAAATGTGTCCATTTCATCTAGGTTGATTTATTGGAGAACAAGTGTTCATAGTACTCTCATAATTCTTATTTCCATAGAATCAGTAGTAATATCCTTACTTTCATTTCTGATTTTAGTAATTTGAACTTTTTTCCTTAGTCCATGTTGATAAAGGTTTGTCAATTTTGTTGATCTTCTCAAAGAATCAACTTTTGGTTTCTTTGATTTTCTCTATTGTTTTTCCATTCTCTATTTCATTTGTCTCTGCTCTAATCTTCACTATTTCCTTCCTTCTGTTAGCTTAAGATTATTTGTTCTTTCTCTATTTCCTTAAAGTTATAAAGTTCATAAGGAAAATCGATTGTTGATTTGAAATTTTTTTATTGTTTTTATTATTTTAGAGGTGGGGTCTCACTATGTTACCTAGGCTGGCCTTGAACTACTAAGTTCAAGTGAACCACCCCTCAGCCTCCTGGGTAGCTGGGACTAAAGGCATGTGCTGCTGTGCTTGGCAATTTCTTGTTTTATAATGTAACCATTTATAGCTAAAAATTTTCCACTCGGTACTGCTTTGCTTCTGATTAGTTTTGGTATAGTGTTTTGTGGTTCATTCATCCCTAAGTATTTTCTCATTTACCACGTAATTTCTTCTTTGGTTCATTAAAGTGTGTTATTAATTTCTATAATTTTGTGAACTTTCCAGTTTTACTTCAGTTATTGATTTCTTTTCCTTTTTTTTTTTTTTTTGAGACAAAGTCTCACTGCTGTGTTGCCTGGGCTACAGTGCCATGGCGTCAGCCTAGCTCACAGCAACCTCAAACTCCTGGGCTCAAGTGATCCTTCTGCCTCAGTCTCCTGAGTAGCTGGGACTACAGGTGTGCACCACCACGCCCGGCTAATTTTTTTCTACATATTTTTAGTTGTCTGGCTAATTTCTATTTTTAGTAGAGACGGCGGGGGGGGGGGGGGGGGAGAGGCCTCACTCTTGCTCAGGCTGGTCTTGAACTCCTCACCTTCAGCGATGCTTCCACCTTGGCCTCCCACAGTGCTAGGATTATAGTTGTGAGCCACCACGCCCAGACTGTTATTGATTTCTAATTTCATCCCATCATGACTGGAAAAAATACTCTGATGTCTGTTTTTTTTTTTTTTTAATTTACTGAGATTTAATTTATGGCCTAACATATGATCTATCCTGGAAAATGTCTCATGTATACTTGAGAAGAATGTGCATGTTGTTGTTGTTATTATTGGGTACAGTAATCTGTATATGTCTGTGAGATCTAGTTGGTTTATTGTGTTAAGTCCTCTGCTTCCTTATCTTCTGTTAGGTTGTTCTATTAATTATTTTTTTAAGACCCCTTGGGGTACCTCCTGCCTCATGTTCTATTCATTATTGAGAGGGAGGTAATTAAAGTCTCCAACTGTTATCATATAGCACTGTCTACTTCTCCCTTCACTTCTGTCAGTTTTTGTTTCATGTAATTTTGATGGTCTGTCATTAGGTGCATAAATGTTTAACTGTTACATCTTCTTGCAGTATTGAGCCTTTTATTAATATCTGTCTTTGTCTCTTGTAATCATTTTTGATTTAAAGTCTATGTTGTCTAATATTAGTACAGCCACCCTTCCTCTTTTGGTTATTATTTGCATGGAATATCTTTTTCCATCCTTTCATTTTCTTTTCTTTTTTTTTTTTTTTTTGAGACAGAGTCTCACTCTGTTGCCCGGGCTACAGCACCATGGCGTCAGCCTAGCTCACGGCAACCTCAAACCCCTGGGCTCAAGCAATGCTTCTGCCTCACCCTCCCAGGTAGCTGGGACTACAGGCATGCGCCACCATGCCCGGTTAACTTTTTTTTCTATATATTTTTAGTTGGCCAATTAATTTCTTTCTATTTTTAGTAGAGACAGGGACTCGCTCTTGCTCAGGCTAGTTTCAAAGTCCTGACCTTGAGCAATCCTCTCATTTTCAATCCATTATATTTTTGGATCTTTAGTGAGTTTCTTGTACACAGCATATAGTTGGATCATATTGTTCTTATCCATTCTGCCAATATTTGTCTTTTGATTGGAGAGTTTAATCCATTTATGCTTAAAGTAATTATGAGTAAGGAGGGACATATTTCTGTCATTTTGCTATTTGATTTCTATATGGCTTTTAGCTTTTTTGTCTCTTGGTTTCCTGAATTACCATCTTTTTTTGCATTTAGATAGGTAATTTTTGATAGTGAAACATATAAATTCCTTTGTCAAATCCCTGTGTATATATCTATTTTCTTTTTGGTTATCATGGGGATTACATCTAATATCCTAAAATTAAATACTCTATTTTGAATTAATACCAGTTTGACATCGATATGTTACACCAAAAATGTGGTCCTTTACAACTGTTTCTACCCCTTTTGGTTGTTGATATCACAAAATCGCATCCTTATATACCATGTGCCCCTAAACATAAACTAATAATTCACTTAAATATATTACAGTCTATTAAATTATGTAGAAAATAGACTGTGGCATCACACCCAAAGTTCCCATAATACTAGTGTTTTTAAGCTAATTATTATTTTTTTAAAAATGTTATATCTCTTAAATCATGTAGAAAACAAAGAGGAACTACAAACCATTGTTATAATGATATTAGCTTTTATAATTGCCCATATATTTATCTTTATTGAGATCTACATCGCTTTATGTTACTGTCTAGTGTCTTTTCATTTCAATTTGCAGAATTCCCTTGAGCATTTCTTATAGAGCAGGTCTAGTGGTAATAAACTCCCTTAGTGTCTATCTGGGACTGTCTTAATTTATCCCTCTCTTTTGAATGACAGTTTTCTCAGACATAAGATTCTTGATTGACAGTTTTTTTGTTTTTTTTTTAATTTTAGCATTTTGAATATATTGGCCCACTGCTCCCTGGCCTCCCAAGTTTCTGATGAGAAATCTGCTCATAATCTTGTTGAGGATCCCTTTATGTGATAAGTCACTTCTTTTTGATGCTTTCAAGAATTTGGCTTTTGAAAGTTTGATTATATGTGTCTTGGTGAAGGTCTCTTTGAGTTCATCTTACTTTTTGAGCTTACTTACTCTTTGAGTTCATTAAGCTATCTGGATGTTTATATTCATGTCTTGCATCAAATTTGGGAAATTTTCAGCCATTATTTGATCAAATATCCTCTCTATTCTCCTTCTGGTACTTCCATAATGTTTATGTTGGTCTGCTTGATGGTATCCCACATGTCCTGTTAGGCTCTGTCTTAATCCATTTCATGTTGCTGTAACAGAATACCTGAGAATGGGTAATTAATAATGAACAGATATTTATTGCTTCACAGTTCTGGAAGCTGGGAAGTCTTATATCAAGGTGCTAGTATCTGAGAAGATCCTTACTGCTGCATTATCACATGGCAGAAGGTGAGAGAATGAGAAAGGACAAGAGGGTGCTAAACTCACCCTTTTATAACAGCACCAATCCCATAAGGGTGGAGCCCTCATAGGCTGATCACTTCTTAAAGGTCCCACCTCTTAATACTGTTACAATGGCACTTAAATTTCAACATGAGTTTTGGAAGGGACAACATTCAAATCATAGCAGGCTCTGTTCACTTTTCTTTAATCTTTTGTCATTCTGTTCCTCAGACTTGAAAATTTCCAATGTCTAATAGGAAGTTCAAATTCACTGATTCTTTCTTCCACTTGCTCAAATCTGCCGTAGAATCCCTCTGGTCAATTTTTCAGTTGTACTTTTCACCTCCAGAATTTCTTTTTGGTTTCTTTTAAGGTTTTCTATCTCTTTTACTGACATTTTCCTTTTGAACATACACTGTTTTCTTGACTTTCTCCGTATATTCTTTAGTTCCTTGAGTATCTGTAGGACAGCTGTTTTGAAATCTTTGTCTAGTAAATCCACAATCAGGCTTTTTTTTTTTTTTTTTTTGAGACAGAGTCTCACTGTATTGCCCAGGCTAGGCTAGAGTGCCATGGCATCAGCCTAGCTCACAGCAACCTCAAACTCCTGGGCTCATGCAATCCTTATGTCTCAGCCTCCCAAGTAGCTGGGACTACAGGCATGTGCCACCATGCCCGGCTAATTTTTTCTATATATATATTTTTTAATTGGCCAATTAATTTCTATTTTTAGGAGAGATAGGGTCTTGCTCTTGCTCAGGCTGGCTTCAAATTCCTGAGCTTGAGTGATCCTCCTGCCTTGGCCACCCAGAGTGCTAGGATAACAGGCGTGAGCCACTGCACTCGGCCTCACAATCAGGTTTTTCAAGGACAGTTTCTGTTGATTTATTTTATCCTTTGAATGGGCCATAATTTCTTGTTTCTTCATATTTCTTATGATTTTTTGTTGTTGAAAACTGGACATTTGAATTTAATAATATAGTAACTCTTAAATCAGATTCTCTCTCTTCCCCAAGGTTTGCTGTGTTTCGTTGAATTTTTTTTTTTTTTTTTTGAGACAGAGTCTCACTTTGTCACCCAGGCTAGAGTGAGTGCCGGGGCATCAGCCTAGCTCACAGCAACCTCAAACTCCTGGGCTCAAGTGATCCTCCTGCCTCAGCCTCCCGAGTAGCTGGGACTACAGGAATATGCCACCATGCCTGGCTAATTTTTTCTATATATTTTTAGTTGTCCAATGAATTTCTTTCTATTTATAGTAGAGATGGGGTCTCGCTCTTGCTCAGGCTGGTTTCAAACCCCTGACCTAGAGCAATCCACCCGCCTCAGCTTCCCAGAGTGCTAGAATTACAGGCGTGAGCCTGATTTTGTTTTTTGATTGCTGTAGGCTGTTGCTGTGCCAAGGATCAACCTGAAGTGTAAACTTAAAACATTTTCTCAGGTCTTTTCTGAGCTTGCACCTGTCCCTGGGCATGCACAGTCACTTCCCTAATTTCCCCATATGTGTTGTTTTTGAATGCCCTGGTCTTTAATGTCTGCCACCCAAAAGGAAAGAGAGAAAAATGAAAGGGGGAGGGTAATATAAGTGCAATAGCTCTTTAAATCTCCTGGAAGTCATTTCAGCTGGAGAGAGTGGAATTGCAACAATTGGGAGACTGCCTGCCTCTTTGTCTCTGTACCTCTGTGATCAAAAGCAACAATCAATGACCCCAGTACAGATTCCCAATATTTGGAGAACAGGGTCCTTTTCTGACTCCCTGACTTCAATAAGCTTTATGCAGCTTGTTCTGGGAGATACATGCATAGCTGCTTACTATGGGGCCTGATTAGCAGCAGGAAATGGGTAGCTGCTATGGTGCTAAGACCTGAAATTGATTGAAATTAACTGTATTTTACTGTCCAAGCCTTTCCCTGGAAGTTGCAAGCCTTCAACAGACTCCAGAGTTCCAAAATAGTTATGTCAGATTCTGCCAGTCCAATTATTGTCTAGGTAGGGAGATAGGTTCCTGGGCCATCTTCCCAGAATACTCTAGGCGTCTACATTTTTAACAAGTATTACATATGGTTCTGGCGCCGGTCATTTGTGGACCACAAACCAATGTCTTACTAACAGAGAAACTATGATGGTCTATTACCTTATGGATCCAGGGAATTACTGCCCTGGAGGTCCATTAAGAAAGAGGTCAAATGATGGACTGATTCAAGCCGGTTTTCTGAGACCCCCTGAGAAAGTTCTGCCTTGTGAAGAGGAGAGCATTTTAATTATTCAACAGATTTACTGAGCACCTACTATACTTCAGGGACTGTGCTAGGTTAGGAAATACATGGTGACAGGCAGATGGCCAGAATCTAACATAGAAACAGTAAGGGGATGAATAATACAGGCATTAGAGAACTTTCCTCAACATGTGCTATCTGTGGCTTTCACCTTTTGGATAAACAGAAGAGTTAATAAGAGACAGTACTGCAATACTTAATTTCCAAAGCAAGGAATGGCACTGGAGCTTCAATAGAGAGGACAGAACATATTAGAAGTTCTACTATTAGGAGGAAAGAGTCAAAAAATTATTTTTGTTTCATGTCTTGTTGGAAACATTCCAAAAAGACTTTATTCCACTTTACTGCCTTATTGTGTACAGCGGAGTAACCATCCCTGGAACTCCTAGGGATCCAAGGGTGTTATAGGGCCATAAGAAAAACCAACTGTCTATAGAAAACTAAACTGAACCTTTACTGATCCCTGAAAGTTTTCTTCTTTAATTACATGCTCTAATTTGCTTTCTTTTTCCTCTATTTTGAATATAATAAAATATATGTCAGATTACAACACTCAGTTTAACTAGTCATTGATGAAGAGAAATTTTAATGTATCTACTTCTCAGCTTACAAAGTTTTAAGTCTTAGACAAGTTATCAAATGTACCATTGGTGAGAATTTCCTGGAAATGTCTCTACTGCTTTTAGGAAAATGGAGAGAATCACAGATATCACTGACGCTTCATTCTTGACTCAGAGATAAAAATTTTCAGTTTCCTGGTAGGTTGTCTGGCAAAACAGGCATGCCTTGGAGGGAAGTATGTACACTGATAAAAACAGTAGGTATGAAAAAGGTAGAGATGCAAATGTTCTATGTTTAATTAGTATTAAATAAGGCAACTTCTGTAATTCCCTTTGAAAAAATTCTCAGTTGCTAATGAAATAGTTTCTAATCAAATATATATTTCAATGTTCCTGAGTCTTAAATCTTTGCCTCAAAGAAAAAGGACAAAAGCTTGATACTTACCTACACACATTTTGACATCATTCACAGTGAAGTCTGGATCTGGCATCCTAAGAAACAAATACCAATAAGTATAAGTAGAGAGAACTTTTCTCTTTTATCCTTTTTTTTTGAGACAGAGTCTTACTCTGTTGTCCCTGCTAGAGTGTCGTGTCGTCAGCCTAGCTCACAGCAACCTCAAACTCCTGGGATCAAGTGATCCTTCCGACTCAGCCTCCTACGTAGCTGGAAGTACACGCATGCGCCACCGTGCCCGGCTAATTTTTCTATATGTTTTTAGTTGGCCAATTAATGTCTTTCTATTTGTAGTAGAGACAGGGTCTCGCTCTTGCTCAGGCTGGTTTCAAAATCCTGACCTCGAGTGATCCTCCCACCTTGGCCTCCCAGAGTGCTAGGATTACAGGCGTGAGCCACCGCGCCTGGCTGAGAACTTTTCTCTTAAGTGTGAGTTTTTCTTAAAGTACTGAGAACTCCGCAATAAGACACATTAATCTTCACATTTAGGTTTACAATTATTTTTAAACATAAATGATTATGTATTTATATAGACACACAGGAAAAAAGAATATATAACAAACTGTTAATGGTTTATCTAAGAGTGGTAGGTTTTAGGAGATTTAAATTTGTTTTCTTTTTAGCTCACCCATATTTTCTCATTTACCTGTAACAGAAATCATTTGTGTAACAAAATAAAAAAAATAACACTTTTTAAACTAAATGGGAAATTATTTTCAATTATCTACTGCTTTGGGTTATCAATATTGCCATTGTCTATAGTCCTGGGTGTAACATGGCCATTTTGGAACCATATCCAGCCAGGCTGAAAACACTTACTTTATTCCAAGTCCATCGGAATTCTTGAAAATCAGAGGGTCTCTCAAGCCACCCCGCTGGATATACTCTACATTAAAATCTGTCACCATAGGAAAACAATTATTAGAAAGACAAGAGGTATAGTTGGAAAAAAATAAAAGGACCATAAAACAGGTATAAATGGTGTAATTCAGGAAATTCAGAACTTAAACATGGGGGTAGTACTATTAATGAGACATCTCATAAATTCTAAGTAGAAATTATTATCACCCTATCTCTTATTAGCCAAAAAAGTTAATTTTGACCACTACAATACACAAACAACATCCTTGTCAGGTTGTAAGGATCAAAGCTGCATAGTACACATGGAATCCCACCTTCAGTTTTGGTTGGGTAGGCATATGCATAAAAGAGTTTTATTGTACTACTTTTAATTAAACTCAAACCAAGACATGGGAGAAAAAGGAAGAGGCCTACAGGAAAAAACTCCATTAACACTCCTGCCCTAATAAAAGATTATTTCTAATACAGCAGAGAATGATTCATAGGGCAGGAGGATGGGCGGAGGAGTACGTACAAGTTGCACTGTGTAGCAACAGAAAATAGTTAAATAACATCAACAGGCAATATTTTATCTGCATAAAGGCTAAATCCACAGTTCTAAGTCTATGACTTCGTACACATCAAGGGTCTGCAGATCTGAACCAAAATGATACTGACCTTTTCCTTCCATAAAAGTAACAAAATTGGCATTATATTTGTTGGTATGGAGTTTCTCTTCCAAGTCAAATGTTCTTTTCCCTTCAATTTCATCATCAGAAATGCCATCATCTTCATAGCGTCGTCGCATGGTCCCACGCTGGGAGAGGAGAGACAGAGGGAAGAAATCATGCATTTTTTTCATGCCTATCTTATCTACAAGTGGTCATAGATTTTCCTAATGTGCAAAGTGCTACTTTCAATCAGCTGCTAACTGTCAAGTGTCAATTTTCCTTGCCTTATAGATCTTTTCTTTCTTTCAACTCAAGATCAGCTTATGTTCTCATAATGCACAGCATACAACAAAGTTGGGTCTTTTTCCCCACAGAAACCTGTAAGCAAAACTTTACTGAGGCTTTTTAAATTATTATTATAGGTACATAATAGCTGTATATTTTTTTTTTTTTTTTTTTTTTTAATTTTCAGGGACTGGTTTCATGGAATTTAGCTGTATATTTTTATAGGGCACATGTGATGTTTTGATACAAGCATACAAAGTGAATTAATCAAATCTGGGTAATTTGAATATCCATCAACACAGGCCTTTAACATTTCTTTGTGTCAAGAACATTCCAATTCCACTCTGAGTGGTCCATGCCTGTAGTTCCAGCTACTCAGGAGGTTGAGTTGGGAAGACCACTTGAGACAAGGAGCTCAAGACCAGCTTGGGCAATATAGTGAGGCCTTGTCTCAAAAAAAAAAAAAAAAAAAAAGATTATAAAAAAGTTTCAATGAGTCACTGGGTTCTCTACCTGTGAAATTTTTCCTTTGCTAGTTCTTTGAACCTAGAGATATAAATCACAATGAAAACATGACTTTTAAATAGGATCTGCTAAATATTTTATTTGTCCATCATTATTTATCATAGTGGGGACAAACTATCTTTATAGACACTTCAAGCCAGGATATAAAATATAATTGTTTTATAGGAGAGAGCTACACTTAAGATTAGTTTTTTAGCCAGGTGTGGTGGTGCATGCCTGTAGTTCCAGCTACTAGGAGGCTGAAACAGGAGGATCGTCTGAGCCCAAGAGTTCGAGGCTGAGGTGAGCTATGATTACACCACTGCATTCCAGCCTGGGCAACAGAGTGAGATCCCATCGCTATGAAAAAAAAATAGTGCTGTAAAATCTCTAGATAAAAAGATTTGAATTAATGCATCAAAAACCTTTTTATCTCAGATATAGGAAGAAAGCTAATCTAAACAACAGCATTTCAAACAGCATATCATCAATATTTAGCTTTAAAGATAGTACGTCTCTCCAAAGAAGATATTACAAAAGGCCAATAAGCAAATTAAAAGATGCTTAATTATCATTAGTTGCTAGGGAAACACAAATCAAAACCACAATGAGATAGCACTTCACATTCACAAGGATAGCTATCATCAGAAAGATGAACAACAAGTGTTGGTGCGAATGTGGAGAAATTGGAAACCTCATACATTGCTGGAGGAAACATAAAATGGTACGGCCACTTTGGCAAACAGTTTGAAAGTTCCTCAAAAAGTCAAACATATTTATCATATGATCTAGCAATTCTCCTCATAGGTATATAGCCAAAAAGAATGAAAACATATGATCTTGTTTTCAAAACAAAAACTTGTACACAGATGAACACACTAGCATTATTTACAATAATCAAAGAGTAGAAACAATCCAAATGTCAAATTGACAAATGGATTAACAAAGTATGGTATACCTACACAGTGGAATATCTGGCCACAAAAAGAATGAAATACTGATGTGAGCTACAATGTGGATAAACCCTGAAAACATTATGCCAAGTAAAAAAAAAAAAAGCCAGACACAAAAGACCATATATTGTATGATTTCACTTAAATGAAATGTCTGGAATAGGTAAATCTTTAGAAACAGAAAGTAAATTAGCAACTGCCAGGAGCTAGGAAAAGAGAAGAAGGGGAAGTAACTGCTAATGGTATAGGTCTCTTCCAGGAGCAATGAAAATGTTCTGGAATTAGATAGTGGTGGTCATTGTATAACTATGTGAATATACTAAAAACCACTGACTTGTGTACCTTAAATGAGTGAATGGCATGGTATGCGAATTCTATCTCATAAGCTGTTAACTTAAAAATGCTGTTTACACTTCAAATTTACCTTTTAATACATAATCATGTACTGCATAATGACATTTCAATCAACGATGAACTGTAAATACAATGGTGTTCCCATGAGATTATAATGGAACTAAAAATTCCTATCATCTAGTGAGACACCGTAGCCCATCCAAACATCATAATGCAACACATTACAGGCGGTCCTTGGGTTACAGCTGAGATATATTCCTGAGAACATCTTTACACTGGATTCTTATGTAACTCGGATCCCTGATGAACAGCGCATATTGATAACAATAATAAAAACAACAATACTATAATGGTTCATATGTGGTAATAATAATACAGTGTAATACTGTATTATAACTTGTGGGAACTACTGTGATTCTTTCTTTTAATTCAGACAAACAGAACATAAAACAAACTTATACAAAGTTTAAATAGGAGATAGGAGAAATTTCAAAGAATATTAAAGGTTAACACCTAATGTTGCATCAATGCTAGCCTAATAGGAATGTTTCAGTTATTCTGTTCTTCTAACCAAATCAACAATAAAGTTTCCATTTCAATAATTGTATTATGCTACTGCTTAGTAATAATTGATACTTTCATTGGAGCACAGCCTTTCACGTGTTCCATTATTCTCACTTTATCCTTTATAATTGTCCCGATAGTCCAGTGACGGAAGCCTAATGCTTTTCCCAATGAATGATGGTGTCTGGCCTTTCTCTGAATGCTTAATTATTTCTACTTTCATTTCCATTGTCATCACCTTTCTCTTCATTGCAGGCTCATCTAGACCAGCAGTGGACTTTTTCCTTTGGAGGAAGAGTCATGGGGGTAAACACAGACTCACGAAATCAAATTAAAAAGTTAACACGAAAGTGATCCTGTGCATAAGTGACCATATAAACAATGAGACTAGCTGCTACAGAAAAGATGCTGCACCAATGAATCACCTATGCCAGCGGTCCCCAACCTTTCTGGCACCAGGGACCAGTTTCATGGAAGACAATTTTTCCACAGACTGGGGCGTGGGAGATGGTTTCAAGCACATTATATTTATTGTGCAGTAAATGATAATCTGTATTTGCAACTGCTCCCCAGCACTAGCATCACTACCTTAGCCTCCACCTCAGATCTTCAGGCATTATTAGATCCTCATAAGGAGCACACAACCTAGATCCCTGGCATATGCAGTTTATAGTAGGGTTTGGGCTCCTATGAGAGTCTAATGCCATCACTGATCTGACAGGAGGTGGAGCTTATGTGGTGATGTGAGCAATGGGGGGTGGCTGTAAATACAGATGAAGCTTCACTGGCTCACCTGCCACTCTCCTCCTGCTGTGCCGCACAGGTTCTAACAAGCCACAGACTGGTGCCCAGTGGTTAGGAACTGCAGGCCTACTACACATGGGTTTGTTTACATATGCAAAAGAAACTAGTTCCTAAATTATTAATTCAATTATTTAATTATAAATCATCCATATGGGGAGTCTTGGGAACCCGCTCATAAGTACAGGATGCCTAAAAGTTGGGTCCTCTGTAACCCGGAGACTGATTGTACTCATGAGTTTGTGGTGGCACTGGTGTAAACCTACTATGCTGCTAGTCATATAGCACATGCATCTCTATTAAATGCACAGCTTCCTTTCTTCCTTCCTTCTTTCTTTCCTTCTTTCTTTCCTTCTTTCTTTCCTTCTTTCCTTCTTTCCTTCCTTCTTTCCTTCTTTCTTTCTTTCTTTCTTTCTTTCTTTCTTTCTTTCTTTCTTTCTTTCTTTCTTTCTTTCTCTCTCTCTCTCTCTGTCTCTCTCTCTGTCTCTCTCTCTGTCTCTCTCTCTCTCCCCCTCCCTCCCTCCCTCCCTCCCTTCTTTCTCTCTCTCTCTTTCTTTTTTCTGGCAGAAATTAGTAAGATGTTCTTAAAATTCATATGGAAATATGAGAACCAGAGTAGCCAAAACAATCTTTAAAAATAACAAAAAAGTTGAACTCAACAATTCCTGATTTGAAAACTTACTATAAAAGCTATAGTAATCAAGACTGTGTGGTATTAGCATAAGGACAGACATATAGATCAATGGAACAGAATTGAGATTCCAGAGATAAACTCTTACATTTATGGTCAACAAGCATGCCAAGGGAATTCAATGGGAAAAGTCTTTTCAAGAAATGATACAAGAACAACAGGATATCAACACCCAAAAGAATGACCTCTACCTCACACCACATACCAAAAAAGTAAAGTGCTACTGTTTGAGAATGAAGATACACACACACACACACACACACACACAAAGAAAAGAAATAAAAGAAAAAAAAATTAAAATGGCTCAAAGGTTTACATGTAGGATCTAAAACTATAAAATTCTAAGAAGAAACACACTGTAAATATTCATGACTTCGGATTAAGCAATGATTTCTTAGATAGGACACCAAGAGAACAAGTAATAACAACATAATAGATTAACCCTGGACTTCCTCAAAATTAAAATCTCTTATGCTTCAAAAAGCACTATTAAGAAAGTGAAAAGATAACCTACAGAATAGGATTTGCAAACAACATATCTAATAAGCATCTAGTATCTAGAATATTTAAAGAACTCTTAAAATTTAATAAATAATAAAAAAGGCAAAAGAAAAAACAATTTAAAAATAGGCATATAAGTACAGGTGTCTTTAGAGAATTTTGGTAAGAAAAGAGATAAAAGAATAAATAAATAAATAAAATAAAAAAGGCATACTACACAATGAAGGTAAGAAAATGGAAAAAATGGGCAAAGGATTTGAATAGCTATTTCTCAAAGATATACAACTGGCAAGTACACAAAACATTATTAGCTCAACATCATTAGTTATTAAGGAAATGCAAATCAAAACCACAATGAACCTTGCTGCGCCTGCTGGGGAGCCAGCGGTCCTCCACTCAGGCAGCATCCCATGAGACACATGAGACACACTGTGCGCACCCACAGAAGAGACATGGGCAGAGCGATGGTGGCCAGGCTTGAGCTGGGGCTGCTGCTTTTGGCACTGTTCCTACACATGAAGATTTATTCAAATCAAACAACTGTTGTAACACTTTCAAGTAACTCCTCCCAGAGTACCTGCACTGCCCCGAACCCAGCTACTGCCACCATCAAGGCAGTTGGCAGTGCCCTACAGTCAACAGCCAGTCTCCTCATGGTCTTGTTCTCTCTTCTACATCTCCACTGTTAAAAGACTCAGGCCAAGAAATATCCATATTCCCCAAATGGCATCTAGAATTCCAATGTGGCAAGGAAAAAACAGTTCTTTGTTGAATCTACTAATTTCTTATCTCCTTTAATTAACACAGAAAATGTCGAGAATCCCAAATTGACTGGTTTAAAGAACATGTAAAAGGTTTGACTAGATGATGGATGCCAGTTTTAAAATTGCTGGAGTTTCATATATAAGAAAAAGAGAGGCAATATCCAAAATTAGTCAAGACATGATTTCCTTGAATGTGGCTTAAGAAATATGGACACTTAAAAACTACCTTGAAAATAAGAATAGATTTTATCTTGTCTTGAAATAAAAGATATGATATGGAATGGAGATTCAGTTTTCATTTGGTTCATTAGTTCTATAAGGCCATAAAAACAGGTACTATAGCTTTCCCGCTACCCACAGAAGGGGCCCATATGGCGTTGTTCTGGATTCCCGTAGTAACTTAAAGGGAAACTTTCACGATGTCCGGAGCCCTTGATGTCCTGCAAATGAAGGAGGAGGATGTCCTCAAATTCCCTGCTGCAGGAACCCACCTTGACCTCCAAATGGAACAGTACATCTACAAAAGGAAAACTGATGGCATCTACATCATAAATCTGAAGAGGACCTGGGAGAAGCTTCTGTTGGCAGCTCGTGCCATTGTTGCCATTGAAAACCCTGCTGATGTCAGTGTCATATCCTCCAGGAATACTGGCCAGCGAGCTGTGCTGAAGTTTGCTGCTGCCACTGGAGCCACTCCTATTGCTGGCCGCTTCACTCCTGGAACCTTCACTAACCAGATCCAGGCAGCGTTCCGGGAGCCGCATCTTCTGGTGGTTACTGACCCCAGGGCTGACCAACAGCCTCTCACAGAGGCGTCTTATGTTAACCTGCCTACCATTGCTCTGTGTAACACAGATTCTCCTCTGTGTTCCGTGGACATTGCCATCGCACGCAACAACAACGGGGCTCACTCTGTTGGTCTGATGTGGTGGATGCTGGCCCGGGAAGTTCTCCGCATGCGTGGCACCATCTCCCGTGAACACCCGTGGGAGGTCATGCCTGATCTCTACTTCTACAGAGATCCTGAAGAGATTGAAAAGGAAGAGCAAGCTGCCGCCGAGAAAGCTGTGACCAAAGAGGAGTTTCAGGGTGAATGGACAGCTCCAGCTCCTGAGTTTACTGTTACTCAGCCCGAGGCTGCAGACTGGTCTGAAGGCATGCAGCTGCCCTCTGTGCAGTTCCCCACTGAAGACTGGAGCGCCCAGCCTGCCACGGAAGACTGGTCTGCAGCTCCCACTGCTCAGGCCACTGAATGGGTGGGAACAACCACTGAGTGGTCTTAAAAGTTCTTCTACAAACTCTTAAAAATGGAAATAAGGTTGATGGAAAATAAACATGAGTTTCTTAAAAAAAAAAAAAAAAACAGGTACTATAAAAAACTTCCATGATTCTATTTATGTGTACATTAGAAGAAATTTCCAGCTATTACTGTAAATCCTCAATGTATTGTTTCAGCAGTACTAATTTAATGCGGATGCACTCTAGACGAAGTTCTACATTGTTAAGCTATCACTGTTCTCTTGGAAACCGAACTCTTTTTCCTCTGAGGCTTTGCATTTGGGCTTTTCCGTAGCAACTGACATGTACCAGGACAATAAAGGATCAAAATATCCCCCAAGTCATGAGCAACTCTTGCATATTCTTATAGAGTCAAGTGGTAGGCATTTCCTAGATCCTATTTCCATTCCACAAGAGCACCAGATTCATTTAGCTAAACTGATTCCAAAGAGTAGATAGAATTGCACTGACTTTGATTAATTTCAAAGTGCTTTTTATTTCTGCATTATGTTGAATACTTTTTACAATTTAAGAAATGATGGTTTTTTGTTGTTGTTTATTTTTAAGACTGAGTCTCGCTCTGTTGCCTGGACTAGAGTGCCGTGGCATCAGCCTAGCTCACAGCAACCTCAAATTCCTGGGCTCAAGCAATCCTACTGCCTCAGCCTCCCAAGTAGCTGGAGTACAGTCATGCGCCACCATGCCCAGCTAATTTTTCCTATATATTTTTAGTTGTCCAGCTAATTTCTTTCTATTTTTAGTAAAGACAGGGTCTCACTCTTGGTCAGGCTGGTCTTGAACTCCTGACCTTGAGCGATCCTCCTGCCTTGGCCTCCCAGAGTGCTAGGATTATAGGCGTGAGCCACCAGCGCCTGGCTGAAATGATTTGTTTTGAAGGAAAAATCACAAATCTTGCAATTAATTAAAAAGGTAAAAATGTAAGAGAGCCAAAACTGTAAATCAAGTATTTGGGAAGTGAAGACTGGAAGCTAACTTTTCATTAAATTCACAAAAACTTTTATACTCTTTCTGTAAATACTTTAGAAAAAAATCAACCACAACTATGAGTCAGAATAGCCACATCTGGACCATTTTTGTTAGCAGTCAGTATTTTTAGATAGTTAGAACCTGGTGCCCTAAGCCTAAAAGTGGGCTTGATTCTGCAGTAAATCTTTTGCCACTGCCTCAACACACAGAAACCTTTTTAGAAACAGACACTCCATGAATTCATTCATTCTTTCTTTCCTTTCTTCTCTTCCTCTCCCCTCCCCTCCCTCCCTCTTTCCTTTCCCTCCCTCCCTCCCTCCCTCCCTCCCTCCCTCCCTCCCTTCCTTCCTTCCTTCCTTCCTTCCTTCCTTTCTTTCTTTCTTTTTTTGAGACAGTCTCACTTCTGATGCCCGGGCTAGAGTGCCATGGCGTCAGCCTAGCTCACAGCAACCTCAAACTCTTGGGTTCAAGCGATCCTCCTGCCTCAGCCTCCCGAGTAGCTGGGACTATAGGCATGTGCCACCATGCCCAGATAATTTTTTTTTCTAGTTTTAGTTGTTTGGCTAATTTATTTCTATTTTTAGTAGAGATGGGGTCTCGCTCTTGCTCAGGCTGGTCTCAAACTCCTGACCTTGAGCAATCCTCCCATCTCAGCCTCCCAGAGTGCTAGGATTACAAGCGTGAGCCACCGCGCCTGGCCTCCATGAACTGTTTAATTCATATGGTCACACATTAATGGTTAGATGTTCCAGTATCTGATGTGGCCACAGCAGTCTTGCTGACCAAAATCATTTTTTTCCCTATCTTTAAAAACGTATATGGGAACAACCAGATCAGACAGATCTGAAGCTACTGTGTGTGTGAATGAACACTCCCTTTTGCTTCAAACCTGAATGCCATATATCTATTTTGGATTGTATATTGTGTTTATGTATTTATGCTTTGATTCATAGTAACTTCTCATGTTATGGAATTGATTTGCATTGAACACAAACTGTAGGTAAAAATAAATAAATGGCTGAAAGGGCAAAAGAGAAAAAAAACCACAACACAATGAGCTACCACTTCATACCTACTAGTCAGATAATAAACGCTGGTGAGAATGTGGAGAAAGTGGAATCTTCATACACTGCTGGTGAGAATGTAAAACAGCACAGCAGCTCCTCTGAAAAAGAGTCTGGCAGTTTTTCAAATGGCTAAACATTAAGTTGCCATACGACCCAGCAATTCCACTCCTAAGTATCTCCCCAAGAGAATGAAAACATATATCCACACAATACCTTGTACAGAAACATTCATAGCAAAATTATTCATAATAGCCAAAAGGTAAAAACCAAAGATCCATCTGATGAATGGATAAATAAAATGCTGTTTATCCATATAATATTGTTTAGCAATAAAAGGAAATCAACTGCTAATAGATGCTACAACTGAAAACATGATGCTAAGTAAAAAAAAAGCCAATTACAAAAGACCACATATATGACTCCATTTATATGAAACGTCCAGAAAAAAGTCAATCCATAGAGACAGAAAGTGGATTAGTGGTTGTCAGGGGCTGGGAGGGAGATGAGTAATAACTGTACTGGGTTTCTTTGGGTGTAATGAAGTGTTCTGGAATTAGATAGTGGTGACTTACGTTTGCACAACTTTATGAATATACTGAAAGTCACTGAATTATACACTTTAAAAGCGTAAATTATACAACACATAGATTCTGTCTTAATAAAATGTCTCGGCCTCCCAGAGTACTAGGATTACAGATATGAGCCACTGTGCCCAGCCAGGCACATGGTTTAAGAATATTTTCTGAGAAAGCATAATCTTTTTCTAAGCAATTTCCATAGCCATTTTAGTTGACATGAAAGGGAATATGGGCAAGTGATGTAAAAAAAAAAAAAAAAAAAAAAGGCAGGTATTAATATTTAATTTACTAGTATGATGTGCCAGGAATGCAGAAGCAGTTTGTTAGTTATGAGAATTTCTACTCCATCTATTGAAGTAATTCACATTTTAACAAAAGATGCTGGAAAAACTAAATAACCACATGCAAAACAATGAAGTTAAATCCTTAACTTACACCATATATTATTAAAAAAAAAACTCAAATGGATCAAAGACATAAGAGCCAAAATAATAAAACATAAGAGCTAAACTGTTTCTTAGAAGAAAACAGGGAAAATCTTCATGACACTGGTGAAGATTTCTTGAACATTACACCAAAAGCACAGGCAACAAAAGAAAAACCCAGATAAACTGTACTTCCTCAAAATTAAAAATTTTTGTGCCAAGGACCCTAATCAAGACAGTGAAAAGCCAACCCACAGATTGGGAGGAGATATTTATAAATCTTATATGTGACAAGGATTAATATCCAGATTATATAAAGAACTGTTACAACTCAACAAAACAACCCAATTCAAAACTGGGCAAAGAAAGTGAATAGACATTTCTCCATAATGACATACAAATAGCTAATAAGCACATGAAAGGATACTCAATATCACTAATCATTAGGGAAATCAAAACCACAATGAGATATGACTTCACATCCATTAAGAGAATGGCTATTATAAAAAATAATGAGCATTAGCAAGGAAGTAAAGAAACTGGAACCCTCAGTGCAGCCTATATAGAAACTAGCATGGTGGTTCCTCAAAAAATTAAACATAGAATTACCATATGATGATCCAACAATTCCATTTCTAGGTATATACCCAAAAGAAGTGAAAGCAGGTTCTAAAACACGTAACTTTCCACCAATGATCTTAACTGCATCATTCACAATAACCCAAAGGCAGAAACAACACAAATGTCTATCAACAGATGAATGGATTAACAAATGCAGGCCGGGCGCTGTGGCTCACGCCTGTAATCCTAGCTCTTGGGAGGCCCAGGCGGGCGGATTGCTCAAGGTCAGGAGTTCAAAACCAGCCTGAGCAAGAGCGAGACCCCGTCTCTACTATAAATAGAAAGAAATTAATTGGCCAACTGATATATATATAAAAAATTAGCCGGGCATGGTGGCGCATGCCTGTAGTCCCAGCTACCCGGGAGGCTGAGGCAGAAGGATCACTCGAGCCCAGGAGTTTGAGGTTGCTGTGAGCTAGGACGCCACGGCACTCACTCTAGCCTGGGCAACAAAGCGAGACTCTGTCTCAAAAAAAAAAAAAAAAACAAATGCAATATAGGCCAGGCACGATGGCTCACGCCTGTAATACTAGCACCCTGGGAGGCCAAGGCGGGTGGATTGTTCGAGGTCAGGAGTTCAAAACCAGCCTGAGCAAGAGCGAGATCCCGTCTCTACTATAAATAGAAAGAAATTAATTGGCCAACTAACATATATATAGAAAAAATCAGCCGAGCATGGTGGTGCATGCCTGTAGTCCCAGCTACTTGGGAGGCTGAGGCAGGAGGACTGCTTAAGCCCAGGAGTTTGAGGTTGCTGAGAGCCAGGCTGATGCCACGGCACTCACTCTAGCCTGGGCAACAAAGTGAGACTCTTGTCTCAAACAAACAAACAAACAAACAAAAAAGAAATGCAATATATACATACAATGAAATATTATTCAGCATGAAAAAGAAGTGAAGTTCTGACACATGGCACAACACAGATGAACCATGTAGCTATTATGCTAAATGAAATAAGCCAGACACAAAAGGACAAATATCCTATGATTTCACTTGTATGAGATACCTAGAATAGGCAAATTCAGAGAGACAGAAAGTAGAATAAAGATTACCAGCTGCTGGGAGGAGGAGGAATAGGGAGTTACTGCTTTATGGTTATAGTTTTTATTTAGGGTAATGAAAAGTTTCGGAAATACATAGTGGTGATGGTTGCACAACACTGTGAATGGTACACTACTTTAAAAAGTATTTAAAATGGGAGCTGGGCATGACAGTGTGCCCATAGTCCCAGCTGCTCAGGGGGCTGAGGCAGGAGGATTGCTTGAGCCCAGGAGTTTGAGGCTGTAGTATGCCAGTGAATAGCCACTGTACTCCAGCCCTGGCAACATAGTGAGACCCTATCTCTTTAAAAAAAGAAAAGTGGTTAAAATGGCAAATTTTATGTTATATATTTTTAACTATAATTTTTAAAAATTAATAATGTAATATATCAAAAACCACCCTTTGAGAACCACTGTACAATTATATCAGTTTATATCAAATAGTTTTTCTTGCCTAAGATAATCACCCTATGAGAATTAGCACAAATGACATATATTTTAAAAATGAAGAAATAGAAAAGTAAAACTGATCTAAGTTAACCTTTTTAGATAACAGCAGAAAACAACAAAAAAGCAAAAGTGTCTAAAGGGATAGCTTACCTCCTGTCAATTCTACTATTACACTTTGCTGTTCAGTAAATCATTTAACTTCTCTAGATCCTACCTTTCCCCCAGAAGTAAACAATTTAAGGTCCCTTTTAAAAGTCCTCTACAATCTGATTCCAACTCAGATCTTTTCAGTCTTGTTCTTATTTACATTATCCCTCAGGTCTGTTTATCTTGTCTTCAAAAAATATCTCATTTCAGACTCAGCCTACTCTGTCCTGACTAGGAACTCTGAGGGAGACCCGGTGGTAGGGTTGGCAGATAACCCTGCTAGGGTTACCACCTCCAACCTCCATCACCAAAAAAGTTACACAAACCTCCAAGTATCTCAAATCTCAATCAACTAGATGTTAAGGCAGTTCCTTCTAGAGAGTTTAGGCAATTCCCAATTCCAACAGGCACAAAGGAGACAGAGAAAGAATACGTTTTAAGTATGAAGAAGGCTGTTGCTCTTTATTAATGACCTCCTGAAGGGCTACTACTCTGAAGGTGAACTAGGATGCCAGTGCAAAATAGTAATAGTAACAGCAACTATGTTTTTAAATGGTCACCATGTGCCAGGTTCTAATGAGGACGGTGCATGAATTAACATTTAAATCCAACATCCCGTTCAAAACCAGCCTAAGCAAGATTGAGACCCGTCTCTATTATAAATAGAAAGAAATCGCAGGGCGTGGTGGCCTGTAATCCTAACACTCTGGGAGGCCAAGGCGTCCTTGGCCTTGAACTTCAAGGTCAGAAGTTCAAAACCAGCCTGAGCAAGACCCCGTCTCTACCAAAAATAGAGAGAAATTAATTGACCAACTAAAAATATATATAGAAAAAATTAGCTGGGCATGGTGGCGCATGCCTGTAGTCCCAGCTACTCAGGAGGCTGAGGCAGTAGGATCGCTTGAACCCAAGAGTTTGAGGTTGCTGTGAGCTAGGCTGATGCCACGGCACTCACTCTAGCCTGGGCAACAGAGTGAGACTCTGTCTCAAAAAAAAAAAAGAAAAAAGAAATTAATTGGCCAACTAATATATATAGAAAAAATTAGCCGGGCATGGTGGCGTATGCCTGTAGTCCCAGCTACTCGCCACGGCACTCACTCTAGTCTGGGCAACAAAGTGAGACTCTGTCTCAAAATAATAATAATAATAATAAATCCAACATCTCTATGAGGTATTATTATCCTCTCTACAAACAAGGAAAATGAAGGATAGAAGTGCTATCTGCCCAAGTTACAAAGCTAGTAATTAGTGTGGCTAGGATTTGAACTCAAGCATTTTGGTTCTAGAGCCAATAGCCCTAAACATAGCTCTATACTACTAAAATCTGTTTGAAAACTTGAGTCACACCAATTATCTTGAGCCAGTATCTTGAGACAGCTGGAAGAAATTGTCAAAGGTGACCCAGACAGCTGAAATGGCTCTGACAGAGAAAGAAGGTGAAGTGGTGGGACCAGCTAGCACAAAGGAGAATTTCTGTAAGTTGGAAAACCATGCTTATTAGACAGAGGATTAGCAAAAGATCTTCCCCAGGGTGGGAAGTTTCTGATATTTGCTAAGAGACAATATATTTTTAGCTATGCCACTGTTTATTTACTATCCCACCATTCCTAATGTCTAATTCTAGCTGATTTTTTTTTTTTTGAGACAGAGTCTCGCTCTGTCGCCTGGGCCACAGTGCAGTGGCATCAGCCAGAGTGCAATGGCATCATCCACGACTCATTGTTACCTCCAACTCCTGGGCTCAAGTGATTCTCCTGCCTCAGCCTTCCGTGTAGCTGGGACTACAGGTGCACACCACCAGGCCCAGCTGATTTTTCTATTTTTTTGTAGAGACGGGGTCTTACTCTTGCTCAGGATACTCTCAAACCCCTGGCCTCAAAGCAATCCTCCTGCCTCAGCCTCCCTGAGTGCTAGGATTACAGGTGTGAGCCACCACACCCAGCCTTAATCCTAGCTTTTACTTGACAAATTATTTTACTGGTTATTCAGCTATTCTGGCTGAAATAAAAATATTAGTATTTCTAACCAGAAATATATTACAAAGTGTTCTGGACTCAGTACATTTATCATGTGATTGCTATGAGAATTTGTATTCATTCTATATATTTGTAGTCAGAGTTACACTTATTATACAACTTCCACAAAGATGAAATTGCCAATATTTTTATTAAAATTTCTTCATCTCCTATTTTCTTTAAGGAATTAAAAATTCTGATCTATCTTATTCCACTGCTTGAGAGCAAAGTTGTAATTACAGAGCATCTTGCTGCTGATGATATAAGAAGCCAAGTAACAACTAGACTTCCATGTCTCACACATTGAGATACTACTTTAAAAAATTACAGACATCTTTTTGTAAAATCATATAAAGCTATATGGATTAAATCTGCATCTTTGCAACATATCCTAAATCCCTACTTCATAGCCTTAATGTGCACTTAAGCACATTTAAAGGAAGAAGCAAACTCAGGCACTCGCTCCACTGCCCACGCAACATATGAATGCATACATATCCCCCAAATCAATTGAACTTTAAAATGTTGTTGTTCCCATTTTCTTTTTATGTAAGTGTTTGAAAATCCAACATTATTGCAAGGTCACACTTTGGGGCAAATACACAGGGATAGTATATCTCTATCGCTATCTCTCCCCATCACTGCCTCTTTGTACACGAAGATAAAAAGGCACAGTCTTACCGCTCAAGAAGATCACTGGCCAGTAGGGGGCGACAGACATGGAAATAAATTATATATTACAATTCAATGTGATATGTATTAAGATAGGAGATATTTGTTACTGAAGCCCAGGAGGAAGAACAACTAACTTAGAAGGATCCGGGAAGGCTCCACATAAAAAGCAATGTAAGAGAAAATGTTTATTTATTCAGTATAATTCTACTGCACATATACCAAGTCCCAAGGACTATGGACAGACTGTGTTGCTCTGTAGCAGCGACCTCTTCAAACATTTTTTGGGTTTCCCTATACCTACTGGATTTCTCTCAATTATCTCCATATTAATACGATATACATAAAAACTACTTTTCTGAAATAAAGCTTATTAAACTTTGTTTAGAAAGTTTAATAATTTCATTATACCTCAATGAGGGATTTTAATGGGAATACCCCAAGGTAGCAGAAAAACAGTAGGAAATCACTGCATTACAGTGATTAAACCTTGGGGCCAAATTTTACCTTTTGATTTATGAAAACTTTTTGCCCCTAAATAAGAGCCCTGATCACAGAGATAAAGAACACGTTTAGCTTTAACATAACTGCTTTAACCGAGCATGGTAATCCCAGGTCAGCCTTCAAATATCTTCTATAACAAGTTAGATCAACTTCTGCAGACAGCAAGAGTACATATAGAACAGTTTTTGTATTAATTTTTTTTTGTAGAGATGGGGGTCTCATCATGTTACCCAGGCTGGTCTCAAACTCCCGGACTCAAGTGATCCTCCCACCTTGGCCTCCCAAAGTACTGGGATTACAGGCATGATGAGCCACTGTGCCCAGCAAACAGTTTCCATATATGAAAAACCTTAGCAGATCATGGTAATCCCAATAAGTAGTATAATCCATAAATGGAACACATCACCTAGAGAATTTGGCAAGAAGTTTATGTACACCTAAGTTTCTCTCTCTCTCTCTCTCTCTCTCTTTCTCTCTCTCTCTCTCTCTCTTTTTTGAGACAGAGTCTTGCTTTGTTGTCTAGGCTAGAGTGAGTGCCGTGGCACCAGCCTAGCTCACAGCAACCTCAAACTCCTGGGCTCAAGCAATCCTCCTGCCTCAGCCTCCCGAGTAGCTGGGACTACAAGCATGTGCCACCATGCCTGGCTAATTTTTTCTATATATATTAATTGGCCAATTAATTTCTTTCTATTTATAGTAGAGACGGGGTCTCACTCTTGCTCAGGTTGGTTTCGAACTCCTGAGCTCAAATGATCCGCTCGCCTCAGCCTCCCAGAGAGCTAGGATTAAAAGTGTGAGCCACCGTGCCTGGCCACCTAAGTTTGATTTAAAAATAAACAAACATACAGCAAGTCCTGAAAAAAATTAAATAATTTTTTTAAAAAGACAGAAAGGCCAGGTGCAGTGGCACATGCAGGAGGCAGGAGACTGCTTTTGAGCCCAGGAGTTTGAGACCAACCTGAGCAATATGGCAAGACCTCATCTCTACAAAAAGTTTTAAAAAATTAGCTGGGCATAGAGATGCATGCCTGTAGTCCCAGCTACTCAGGGGCTGAGGCAGGAAGATCACTTGAATCCAGGAGTTCAGGGTTACAGTGAGCTATGATCATGCCACTGTGCTCTAGCCTGGGTGACAGAGCAAGACTCTCTAAAAATAAATTAAATAAATAAAAATTTTAAAAGACAGGAATGAAGGCAGAATGCTCAAGAGGAATATACAAAACAAAGTGAACTTTCCCCCAAGAGTTCCCCTCAGCACTAGTGTCAAATAGCCACTATATAAAAAAAATGATCCTAAAATTCTCTAAAAGGACAGGACATACTTACCCTTACCACAAATATACCCTTTACAAAACCAATTGGCCAAGAAATGAGTTAAAGTGCTAGAGCTCTTCCACCACCAATGCCTGATTTTCTACATACCATTTGATACAATCAACTATTCAGTGTGCTTGCTGCACATTTAACCATGATATCACCACAATTCTGCACAGGAAAAAATTACTCCCTCAAATTCAAGATGAACATAAGGCATCTCAACATCATCTTGAAGTGACTTAATCTGAGTGTAGATGTTACACCTACAGGACATTGTGTTTCTCTAAAGATTTTTACTAGACTATGCATATACTCTTCTCCTTGGATACTAACAAAAACAGTAACTCATAATATTAAACTTTCTACGAACATGCAATGTTCTAGCAATCAAATCACCAGAGAAACTAGAATTAAGCAAGTAAAAGCATTTGTCAATGTCCAAGCCACACCTTGGGGTATATTTTCTGTGAAGCAAAAATGTGTAATTCCTCACTATACCTTCTTTTTTTTTTTTTTTGAGACAGAGTCTCGCTCTGTTGCCCAGGCTCGAGTGAGTGTCGTGGCGTCAGCCTAGCTCACAGCAACCTCAATCTCCTGGGCTCAAGCAATCCTGCTGCCTCAGCCTCCCGAGTAGCTGGGACTACAGGCATGTGCCACCATGCCCGGCTAATTTTATATATATATTAGTTGGCCAATTAATTTCTTTCTATTTATAGTAGAGACGGGGTCTCGCTCTTGCTCAGGCTGGTTTCGAACTCCTGACCTCGAGCAATCCACCCGCCTCGGCCTCCCAGAGAGCTAGGATTACAGGCGTGAGCCACCTCGCCCGGCCCTCACTATACCTTCTGTCTCACTCTTTCAAATCTTTACTTCCTTTATGTAGTCCCAGAACAATACTAAGACGTAACACCTTAATGTTTGACATTTAAAAATTAGTCCAAACTAAATGAAATCATAATTCAAAAGAAAAATAAAATGTTTGCTTTTTCTAATTATGTAACTCCTAGCGCAGAAAAGGAGATTTTAGAAGACCTAGTCTCTAAGAAATAATCTTTAACGCACCACACACACACATACACACACAAATACCACCCACCAAAAATGAAAACCATAATGATAACTCAGAAATATTTAGTTTCTCCCTCAAGTCAACCAATTTCTTAACTTTACTTTCATTAGTCAATGAAACATTCACTGACAAACAAATACTCCCTGAACACTTCTGTTTACTGCCTTATGTGTTTCTATAGTAACAGATACAAAGAACACAGAAAAAAGTCCAAAGCAAAAGCAATACTTAATAAAACAGTTATCTCAAGCCACCAGAGAAACACTGTAACCCTGAACTCCTGGATTCAAGTGATCTTCCTGCCTCAGCCCCTGACTAGCTGGGACTACAGGCATGCATCTCTATGCCCAGCTAATTTTTTAAAATTATGCCTAGTTTTTTTTTACCATCTTCTGTAACTGATGCAACTGTAAGTCATTAGTATGATACACGGTACAAGCCATGCCAATTTAGTTCCTAGAAGGTAAGGACTAATGTATTAGTTACACAAGGACAATTTATGGAAAAAGAGAAAGTCCCTCGAGGTTTATCTCGAATCTAAAGGGGAAATAAGAGTGACCTTTCTTTTTGCCAGCCAAGAAAGGTATTATGAACCTAAAAGGACGGCTTGTCCTGAAAATCACTAACTCCAGACATTTGCTAGGTAGATGATATAAACCATGAAATGTGTCACACACGCTGCTTCTCCCAAGTCTTTAAATGAGTTTATGGAGATAGCAAGCAGTCACTTGAAACCAGAAGATATTATATAAATAAATGCACCTCTTTCCAGGTTTGCTACATAGCTCTCATCAGGATGCTTTCCTCCATGATCCTTCTCTCTGCAGCTGTAATTAATGTTCTGATTCATAGATAAAGGTCAACCTCTTAATCAATGTATGACCTCTTTTTCAAACTGCCAAACTTGAGATTTATGAAATTTCGCATCCAGGAATAGAAGCTTTAGAAGGATCTGGCATGAAACCAAGAGCTGGTATTCTAAATTACTCCCCACAAACACATATACTCCTCCTCCCACTATCACCACTACATTATAGTCCTGGAAAAACATCTTTCCTTCTAAGTGTACAGTCACCCCATCTGTGCCAACTAAAGTTAAAGTACAGAAAACTACTTCTTTGCTTCTAAGAATGTTACTCTAAGAGTGATAAGCTGAGGCGCATCATTAAATAGTCCAAAGCAAAAGCAATACTTAATAAAACAGTTATCTCAAGCCACCAGAGAAACTAAAAATTAAAGTTAATGATCATGTCTTTGCTAAATTTCTCTGGACTTAAGTAACATATCTAAAACATTGCCAGATCACTTTCAATCAAGCTAAAATTCTTATATCTGAAATCAAAAATTCACTTTCAGTTACAACCTGTTTATTTTGTTTAGCAAAACTAAATAATGAGAAGATAAAGGGATTAGAGTCAAAAGTGGGTCTGGGGCAGGCATAGTGGCTCACACCTGTAATCCTAGCATTCAGGGAGGCTGAGGTGGGAAGACTGCTTGAGGTCAGGAGCTCAAGACCAGTCTGAGCAAGAGACCCTGTCAAAAAATAGGAAAATTAGCCAGGTGAGGTGGTGTGTGCCTGTAGTCCCAGCTACTCAGGAGGCTGAGGCAGGAGGATTACTTGAGTCCAAGAGTCTGAGGTTGCAGTGAGCTAAGATGACACCACTGTACTCTAACCTGGGCAACAGAGTGAGACTCTGTCTCAAAAGAAAAGGAGTGGATCTGGGTCTTTGTACCATCACTTTGAGCTTCAAATTCCCTAACCTTCCATTTTCTCATTTGAAAATGTCAAGATTTTCACCTAATGCACAGGATGGTTGTGAGATTTAAATGAGAACATATGTATAAGTACTTTGCAAACTTGGCCTTATACATAAAAGCGAAGGCTGTCTAGAGTACTGGCAGGATATGGACCAGGTTTCCAGGGTTCAAATTCTGTTCAGTTTCTCATTGTATATGAGCTACTTAACTAATAATGATAATAGAAGCACTGCAACAGGGTTGTATGAGGATTAAATGAAATAAAAAATATAAAGCAGCCAGCACACGTTTCAAAAGTATTAGCAATTATGGCTTTTTTTTTTTTGAGATGGAGTCTCACTCTGTTGCCTGGGCTAGAGTGCCGTGGCATCAGCCTAGCTCACAGCAACCTCAAACTCCTGGGCTCAAGTGATCCTCTTGCCTCAGCCTCCCGAGTAGCTGGGACTACAGGAATGTACCACCATGCCTGGCTAATTATATATATATATATGTGTGTGTATGTGTGTGTGTGTGTGTGTGTGTGTATATATATACTTTTTTTTAAGTTGTCCAGCTAATTTCTTTCTATTTTTTTAGTAGAGACGAGTCTCACTCTTGCTCAGGCTGGTCTCGAACTTCTGAGCTCAAACAATCTTCCCCGTCTTGGCCTCCCAGAGTGCTAGGATTACAGGCGTGAGCCACTTGGCCAGCAATTATGGTTTTGAACATGAATCAATATTTTACTGGGAAATCAACTATCTTTCCCAAAAATAGGGGCTGGCCTACGTGGCTAGAAATAAGTCATACTTCACATGCTTCTGCTCAAATGGCATTAAACTATCAGATAGGATTTTCTCCTTCTTTATCATCCTAAGTGGTAGGCTTCTAGTAAGTTTTCTAAGTCCACATCTTCTGGGGAAAACTCTTTCATGATTCTATCATCTCTGAATCTCCCCATAGGGATGAAATTTTATGAAATCCAACAACTGTATCCTCTCCATTCCCACTCTGCCAGCAATTTAATATGAAGTGGTCATCTCTATAAAGTGTTACTTGAGAAGAAGCCTCTGCTCTAAGTGGTAGAGTTGGTTATACTCTTGTGATCTGTAGGATTGAGAAAGACTGAATGAAAGGTCAAACATGAATAGGGGAAGTGCAGAGGTAGAAAGCAGAGTAGCAATGGACTTATATAAGAACAAGTTTCTGAACATCAAACAGTCAGACTTGAGCAGAAGGTTGAAGATAAACTGTAGAAGAGAAGTGACTAAAAAAATATAAAGTTTAAAATACAGTTCAATTCCTGACTTAAAAAAAAAATCTATACCTGCTTGCCTGTGTTGCTGTAAATCTCCGAAGAAGGTGCTTCAGGAGAAGTGACCATTATATACATTTACAGACAATAAGAATCAACCTAATCTGAATTATGTAGCATCTATTGCTAAGATTCTCTTGCATTGTTGGGATGTAATGAGAGAAACTCTGGCAAAAAGTATGGAAACTATGTTAGCATTTCACATAGGCAAGAGAGCTCTTTTCCCACCATCTTTATGGGGATTCTAAGCCATATGTCCCACAGCCTTTGTCCTAGGACGCACAAGTCTTGAGTGCTTACAACAGGTTGACTACCATCCAAAACACAAAAGAAAAGAAATAGAAAAGAGCTACTATTTTCAAGAAGCTCATGATTTGTTTGGAAAATAAAACACACTTAACTAAGAAAAGTCTAGAGGCATAGCCAAGAGCAGAATGGAAACAAGAACTAAGAAAAGGTTTAGATAATCTACTTTTATACAGTTGAGTAGTTGCTAAGAAATGCTGTGGCGAAATATCTATGTGGCTAAGATGTTACTACATCTTCTATTATCTAACATGAATCCTTCCTATGCACCAAGCATTTTCAAGTCCATTTAATCCTTACAACAACCTTATGAAGATTGTAAAACATCAATTTTAGTTATGAAGAAAGAATCAAAAACATTGAGTAACTTGAGCCAGAATTACTTTTTTATTATTTTTTTTATTTTTTATTTTTTTGAGGCAGAGTCTCACTCTGCTGCCCAGACTAGAGTGCCGTGGCATCAGCCTAGCTCACAGCAACCTCAAACTCCTGAGCTCAAGCAATCCTTCTGTCTCAGCCTCCCAAGTAGCTGGGACTACAGGGATATGCCACCATGCCCGGCTAATTTTTTCTATGTATTTTTAGTTGGCCAATTAATTTCTTTCTATTTTTTTAGTAGAGACGGGGTCTTGCTCTTGCTCAGAGCTGGCTTCCGAACTCCTGACCTTGAGCAATCCACCTGCCTGCGCCTCCCACAGTGCTAGGATTACAGGCGTAAGTCACCGTGCCTGGCCAAGCCAGAATTACTTAACAAGTAGCCAAAGTGGGACTCGAATTCAAGTCTAGCTATAATAAAAAGTCTACATTCTTAACCCCAACACGAGAAGCTCTCAAACTTTTTGGCCTAAGGCCTTATACTCCTCTTTGGCTTTATACTCTTCAAAATTACTGAGAATCTCAAACAGCTTTTATTTATGTGGGTTATATGTATCAGTTTTTGCTGATCACAAATTAAAACTAGGAAATTAAATATATAATTGCAAAACAAGACAACAAACTATACTTCTTGTATTTTCATAGAGGCTCAAGGAAAACTTCAGGATTTCACAATAATGAATACTGGACTATATAGTGAGGTTACAGAAGGAAGTACAACCAAATATAGCTACTAAAATCACAACATGAGTACTGAAAACTGAGTTAATTGTTGAAAAAGTACATATTTATATAATAAACCTACTACCTTAGGAAATTCTAGAAAACACAAAAACACACATTCCATTAGGTTGACAGCATTATCATCACACATCATATAGTCCTGGAAAGCTCCACTATACTTTTGGAAAGTCTCCACTTATTAGAGGAAGAGAGAGAAAAAGGCAAATAATAGTATTACTATGAAAATAGTTTTGACTTCACAGACAAAACTATAAAAGAATCTTTGGGTATATCCTTGGACCACATGTTGAGAACCACTGTTCCAGACCAATCTTATTTAACCCATGGGTCATAAAAGTCAACTAGGTCATAATAGTATGTATTTTTAAAATAAAATTAGAATAGATCAGAAAACATAATATGGGCAAGTACCATTTCCTGAAACTTTTGTTAGTTATGACGAACATCCATATGTATAAGACTTCTAGGTAGCAATATAAAATGTATTTCCTACTGCAGGTCAGTCAAAAACTAAAAAACACTGTACCACAACATACTAACTTTCCCAATCTACAGCCTAAGCAAAGGCGATACACACACAACCTATAATCTGTAGAAAGAAAACAGCATTTTTGAAACACTGGATACTCTCTACGTGAAGTCAATTAAAGGTTTCAGTTGGGTACAATTTCTATAGGTTAAAGAAAGTCACAGTTCATCTTACTATGATACCATGATGTCATCACAGCCATCACTAAAGTCTTTTCTACCATCACCTGCTCTACAGTCAAAAAGGGAAGGCAAGCAAAGTCAGTCATCCAAGCTCCACCAGCTATAAATGATGGATCTTTCCTTCCCTCTAAACAGAGCTCTTTTTATCTATCTATCTATCTATCTATCTATCTATCTATCTATCTATCTATCTATCTATCTAGAGGTGGGGTCTCCCTATGTTGCCCAGGCAGGACTTGACCTCCTGGGCTCAAGCAATCCTCTTGCCTCAGCCTCCCAAGGAGCTAAGAATTACAGGCACATGCCACCACACCTAGCTCTTGCTATTAATCATAAGGTCAACTTTCCAAACGAAGGGCTTCCTAACAAACTGGTCAACAATCATTTTGCTGTTGGCATTAAGGTTACTGCTCTCATCCCAAACCTATAGGATTTCTTGGGTCATAGGAGCATTCAGATAATGGTTCAAGCTGTAGATAGCTCCCTATCCTAGCAAAGGTGGACCTGCACCTGGCAGACTGCAACAAATGGAAACAGCAAAGCCTGTTTTCACTAGCAGTTGAAGTTCTACCCATGGTCTGAGCATAATCCAAGACACCCAGAGATCTCAACAATGGTCTCCCTGAGAGGCTACAATGACAAGCTCTACTAATGGTAATGGCTGAAATATAACATCACTGTCTCTTCCTTGGTACCAGAACCAAACTACAGAATTTTATTTCAGAAAGAGTTTCTCTCCCAATTAGTCCAAACAGATTAACAGGGAGCCTAATGAAAATTATTAAAGAAAAGGCAGTGAGAGGCAGGGGTAAATTCAGTGATGCTTCACAGTGGCATATACATGTGTATGTGTGTGGTAACATACACATAAGATTTACCATTTTAACCATTCTCAAGTGTATAGTAAGTACATTCATATTGCTATACAATCAATATCACTATCTCCAGAACTTTTTTATCATCTCATATAGAAACTCTGTATTCATTGGCATATACTTTTTCACAGATCATATTTTTCTGATATCAACATACCCTAAACTGCAAATGCTCCCCAAATGGGTCTGGAAGGAACAGACCCATTCCCACTATTATCTTCAAACTTTGGAGGGAAAAAGGAAAGTTCAACGACAATAGAAATCTTTCTTTTCACTGCTATCTCCCCAACTCCTAGTACGTGCCTGACAAATATTCAAATATTTATGTCTGTGGCCGAAATATCATTTCACACATTATTTAGTAATTGCATATGGCAAAATGTACCTTTACAGTGGAAAAATCTACAGGTTACCATTTTAATCAATCTTAATCATCACTACTAGTGGGACAACCTAAACTTGTATATCTCCTGACCTGATGATACAGTTTGAAGTGTTCAATCACCTAGGAAGCATTCATCAACTGATCTCTGACAAAGGACCAAAGAAAATTCAATGTAGAAAGGATAGTCTTTTCAACAAATGGTGCTGGAACAACTGAACATCCATGTGCAAAATAACTAACTAATTCTAAACACTGACCTTATGCCTTTCAGAAAAATTAACTCAAAATGGATAATAGGACTAAATATAAATCACAAAACTACAAAACTTCTAAAAGATAACAGAAGAAAACAATTAATGAAAAAAAATTGTCAGTTGGGCATGGTGCCTCACACCTGTAATCCTAGCACTCTGGGAGGCCGAGGCAGGAAGATCGCTCAAGGTCAGGAGTTTGAAACCAGTCTGAGGAAGAGTGAGACCCTGTCTCTTCTAAAAATAGAAAGAAATTAATTGGCCAACTAAAAACACACAAAAAATTAGCCGGGCATGGTGGCTTGTGCCTGTAGTCCCAGCTACTCGGGAGGCTGAGGCAGTAGGATAGCTTGAGCCCAAGAGATCGAGGTTGCTGTGAGCTAGGCTGATGCCACGGCACTCGCTCTAGCCTGGGCAACAAAGTGAGACTCTGTCTCAAAATAAAATAAAATAAAATACTGAGATACCATTAAACATCTATTAGAATGGTCAAAATCCAAAATACTGACAACACCAAATGCTGACAAGGAGGTGAAGCAATAGGAACTCTCATTCTTTGCTGGAGAGAATAAAAACTAGTACAGGATGAGCACAGTGGCTCATGCCTGTAATCCTAGCACTTTGGGAGACCAAGGTGGGAGGACTGCTTGAGACCAGGAGTTTGAAACAGGCCTAAGCAAGAGCAAGACCCCATCTCTAAAAAAAAATGAGAAAAATTAGCTGGGCATGGTGGCACATGCCTATAGTCCCAGCTACTAAAAACGCTCAAACAGGAGGATCACTTGAGCCCAAGAGTTTGAAGTTGCAGTGAGCTATGATGACACCACTGCACTCTAGCCCAGGCGACAGAGTGAGACCTTGTCTCAAAAACATATAAAAAATTTTAAAAATTAAAAGAACAAACTGGTACAGGCACTTTGGAAGACAGTCTGGCAGTTTCTTATAAAACTAAATATACTCTCACCATAAAATCCAGTAATTGTACTCCCTGGTATTTACTTAAATGAGTTAAAAACTTATATCCACAAAAAAACCTGCACACAAATGTTCACAGTGGCTTTATTCATAATGCCAAAACTTGGAAGCAACCAAGATTACCAAACTTCGGTAGGTAAATAAATGAACTGTGGTTCATCCACACAATAGAATATTACTCAGCAATAATAATAAATCAGCTATTTAGCCACAAAGAGACATAGAGCAACCATCAATGCATATTGCCAAGTGGAAGAAGCCAGTCTAAAAAAGGCTACATACTATATGATTCCCACTATATGGCATTTTAGAATAGGTAAAACTACAGACAGTAAAAAGATTAGTAGTTACAGGTGTGGGAGGGAGGAGAGGGATGAAAAGGTACAGCACAATAGATTTTTATGGCAGTGAAAGAAAATATTCTATATGATACTGTAATGGTGGCTACATTAGTCAAAATTCATAGACGTCTACAACACAAACAGTGAACCCTAATGTAAACTATGGACTTTAGTTAATAATGATGTATTGTTTTATGGATGGGGTCTCACTACGTTTCCCAGGCTGGACTTGAACTCCTGGGCTCAAGTGATCGATCCTCCCACCTCTGCCTTCCAAGCAGCTGGGACTACAAGTGCCTGTGCAGCTTTTAATACTTTTACAAAACTGTATTGGTTCATCAACTGTAACTAAGGTACCACACTAATGCAAGATGTTAACAGGAGAAACTGGGGGGTAGGAGTGGGAACTCTGTACTTTCTGCTCAATTTTTCTACAAACCTAAAACTGCTTTTTAAAAAACAAAGTTTACTACTTATTAAAAAAGAGTCATTGTTACAAACACAATGGGCACACACAATGATACACATACAAAAGAGGGACTGTTCAGAGGCAGCAAACTTTTACTGAAAAGAGTCAAAGAGTAAATATTTTCAGCTTTGTGGGCCATACAATCTCTATCACAACATGTAAATGAATGAACATGACTTTATGCACACTGAAATTTCAATTTTGATATAGTATTCATGTCATAAAATATTATCCTTTGGGAGGCCGAGGCGGGCAGATTGCTCAAGGTCAGGAGTTCGAAACCAGCCTGAGCGAGACCCCGTCTCTACCAAAAATAGAAATAAATTAATTGACCAACTAAAAATATATATACAAAAAATTAGCCGGGCATGGTGGCGCATGCCTGTAGTCCCAGCTACTCGGGAGGCTGAGGCAGGAGGATCGCTGAGCCCCGGAGATTGAGGTTGCTGTGAGCTAGGCTGACGCCATGGCACTCACTCTAGCCTGGGCAACAAAGTGAGACTCTGTCTCAAAAAAAAAAAAAAAAAAATTATCCTTATCATTTGTTTAGCCATATAAAAATGTAAAAACCAAAGAACTGAAAACAAGTATTCAACAAATACTTGTACAGAAATGTTGACAGGAGCACTATTCAAAATAGCCAAAAGGTAGAAATAATCCAATACAATGGAATATTATTCAGCCATAAAAAGGAACAAACTACTGGTATGAAACAACATGGGTGAACCCTGAAAACATGGTAAGTGAAAAAAGCCAGACACAAAAGCGTTAGACAGTATCGAATAATTCCATTTATATGAAACATCCAGAATAGGTATATCCATAGAGATGAAAAGCCAACTAGTGGTTACCAGGGGCTGGAAGAAGCAGGGAATAGAAGTGATTGCTTAATACCGTATTTCCCCAAAAATAAGACCTACCCGTAAAATAAGCTCTAGCAGGATTTCTAAGCATTAGCTCAATGTAAGCCCTACCCCCAAAATAAGACCTAGTGATGGGTGTGGCTACGTGGTGCATCTGCACAACCCATGCATTTTGACGCAGAGTGGTAAAGACGGAGCAGCCCTTTTCATCTGTCCCAGGAGAGCTCTAGTGTTCCACATGAGAGATTGGGGCCAATAGTTCTAAAGGAAAGAGTCGCAAGAAATTCAAGATGGAATTCGGGGTTTGGACAGTTATGATGATGTTCCAGAAGAAGACGACTTAACTATATTTGAATAAATGTAGACTGTTGTACCGTACTTAAAAAAAAAACACATCCCCTGAAAACAAGCCCTAGGGTGTTTTCTTGAGGAAAAATAAATATAAGACCCTGTCCCCGTTTTCAGGGAAACACAGTAGGTACAGAGTTTCCTTTTGGGGTGCCTAAAATGTCTTGGAATTAGATAGAGGTCATAGTGCAAAGTACTTTACTGAATTGTAAACTTTAAAATGGTTACTAGTTAGCTTTATGTTATGCAAATTTTACCTCAATTTTTAAAAACAACACAGGAACAAAACCTAAAAACCATTCTTATCTCTTGGGCTGTACAAAAACAAATGACTAGCCAGATGTGGTAAGTGCACTGTAGTTTACCTCTATTCTAGATTAACAATAACTAAAGAGTCAACAGTTAAATATAATATATAAACCTGGTTTGAAGTCAGGGAGAAAAGCTATAAAATTTTATTTAGGATATTTTGAAAATTGTTAATAGTAGATATTATAGAATTGTAATTTTCTTCAGCATGACAACATATCTATGGTAAGTTCATGTCCTTATTCTTAGGAGAAGCATGCTGAACTATTCAGGATAAAGTGCTATGATGTGTATAAATTACTTTCAAATAATTCAGTCAAAAAGATAGAAATTTTTTTTTTTTTTTTGAGACAGAGTCTCGCTTTTTTGCCCAGGCTAGAGTGAGTGCTGTGGCATCAGCCTAGCTCACAGCAACCTCATACTCCTGGGCTCAAGCAATCCTGCTGCCTCAGCCTCCTGAGTAGCTGGGACTACAGGCATGCACTACCATGCCCAGCTAGTTTTTTCTATATATATATTAGTTGGCCAATTAATTTCTTTCTATTTATAGTAGAGACGGGGTCTTCTCCCTCTTGCTCAGGCTGGTTTCGAACTCCTGACCTCGAGCAATCCGCCCACCTCGGCCTCCCAGAGTGCTAGGATTACAGGCGTGAGCCACCGCGCTCGGCCCAAAAAAAGATAGAAATTTTTAAATGTGGCATTTTTTTTTTTAACAATTGGGGACTCTACATGCAAGATATACAGATGTTCATTATATTACTCTTTCGACTTTTCTGTGTTTGAACTTATTTCAAATAAAAAGGGTTTGGGGAAAATGATATTGCATGAGTGCAGAAAACTGGTGCTAGCCAGCTGAACACAAAATTTGATGACATATTAAATCTAATCTCCCTCATTCTTTGGGAATAAAGGTACCTAAGAACTGAGTTGAAGAATATGCCTGGTTCTACAATCCTTTTCTGGGACAAAAAAGCATCACTTTTGCAAGGACTGGCATAATCAGGTAGGAAGACTGGTAGGACCAGTTCCTTGTGAACACAGGTATAAGAGGTACCATGAGCACCACAAAAGGAATTCCTAGAAAACAACATATCAAGTTTGGCACTGTAATCCTATATTCCTACTGACTTATAAAATTAAAAATGTTTTTCTTTCCCTAGCAGAAGAAAATCTGATTCTATAAAAGTTAAATTATCCCAATCATTCATAAAAAAATTAATAAAAAAATAAATAAAAGTTAAATTATAACTTAATATTCTTATTGAACTGAAAAAAAAAATCACTCAACATCTATGGAATGACCCACATGAAATTCTACAGCAAGAAAAAAGAAGTACTAATCTGTGGTACACATTGTTCCAGGCTGGTGGAGTCCAACAGAAATATAATGTAAGCCACATACATAATTTTAAATTTTCTAGTAGCCATATTTCTTAAAAGGTAAAATTGCCGGGCGTGGTGGCTCACGCCTGTAATCCTAGCACTTTGGGAGGCCGAGGACGGTGGATTGCTCAAGGTCAGGAGCTCGAAACCAGCCTGAGCGAGACCCCGTCTCTACCAAAAATAGAAATAAATTAATTGACCAACTAAAAATATATATACAAAAAATTAGCCGGGCATGGTGGCGCATGCCTGTAGGCCCAGCTACTCGGGAGGCTGAGGCAGTAGGATCGCTGAGCCCCGGAGATTGAGGTTGCTGTGAGCCAGGCTAATGCCACGGCACTCACTCTAGCCTGGGCAACAAAGTGAGACTCTGTCTCAAAAAAAAAAAAAAAGGTAAAATTAACTTCAGAGGTTGGGCACCAATGGCTCACACTTGTAATCCTAGCACTTTGGGAGGCCAAGGTGGGAGGATCACTTGAAGCCAGGAGTTCAAGACTAGCCTGGGCATCACAGCAACCCTGTCTCTACAAAACATAAAAAAAATTAGCTGGGCATGGTGGCATGTGCCTGTAGTCTCAGCTATTTTAAAGGCTGAGGCAGGAGGATCACTTGAGCCCAGGAATTTGAGGTTGCAGTGAACTATGATGATGATAATGCCATAGTACTCACTCTAGCCTGGGAAACAAAGACCCTGTCTCAAAAAAAAAAAAACAAACCTAAACTCAACCCCTGCTTCAGGTATCCTCCACAATACACTCCCAAGCAAAGGAGATCATCACATCCCTATTCTGGGCAAGAAAAGGAGCTTTACTACCTACACATTTCCTTCCACTCGTGTTGGGTGTGGGAATTTTGTCCTTTGGCCTTCATCACTAGGTTCAGCCTCAAGATGAGGATGAAAGAAGTGCAGAAGCTATACTCTACTTTCTGCCCCTCCTCCACCTCCAAAACGGTTAGAAATAGCACCATTTTACCTTGGCATCTTCCTTTGTCCACTGACTGTCCCTCCTATAATTCTGACCTCTAATTCCCCAGAGAAGAGAGATCATGTCAAATTCATATTCTCCAACTCTTAGATCCCTGCTCCCAAAATAATTATGGCCTTTTCCTCTTGACATTCCCTTACTTGAACAAGTGGCTTTAGGAGAACTAAAGTCATTTTGAGATCAATGTCCTTCCCTAAGTGACTTGAGATCCATTTCCCAATATGTACATACTAACAAAAACCCAAAATATCATAGTTTACTAGAAGAATAATTTAAAAACACTTGAGGATCAGTGATATATGAAGAACAGTTTAATTACTCTTCTCTACTATCCTCCCTCAACCCCTCCCTTGCCCCAAAAAGGTGGTGGTAAAATTTTCCTGTTTCTAAGAAAAGAAAACATTTTCTACTTGTGAGACTAAGAAATGGTATCTTTGACCCCCAGTTGCAGAATTTAGGGTAAACTGAGAGGCAGTGAATTTCATAGGTTCTGATTTATTGGCCAGAAATGCAAATGTGAATTTTTGATCTAAACAGTTAAAGCTGTTTCTTACTTCTTCTAGTTTCTTCCCTTTGATTAAACTTGTCTAGGGTTGTAAAGAATTCTATGATTTGGTGCAAGATCTGCCACAACACAACAAACTGTTGAATTTTGCTATTTTGGTTACCGAGTCTATAAAATACTGATTCTAATACCTAGTAATTACAATATTTATAATTACAAAATTACTATCTTTTCTATTCTTAATCTATGAAGTAGAAAATACGTGTGTGGGAGCATGCACGTGTGTGTGTGTGTATGTGCATGTGTGTGTATAAAAACAAAGAAAAAGACATGGAAGGATACACAAACCGATAATACGGTTACTTCTGGTGAAGGGATTAGGTTTAGAGAGGCTAAGTGTCTCTTTAGCCTTATCTATACTTTTTTTTTTTTTTTTGAGACAGAATCTCACTTTGTTGCCCAGGCTAGAGTGAGTGCGGTGGCGTCAGCATAGCTCACAGCAACCTCAAACTCCTGGGCTCAAGCAATCCTGCTGCCTTAGCCTCTCAAGTAGCTGGGACTACAGGCATGCGCCACCATGCCTGGCTAATTTTTTTTCTATATATATTAGTTGGCCAATTAATTTCTTTCTATTTGTAGTAGAGACGAGGTCTCGCTCTTGCTCAGGCTGGTTTCAAACTCCTGACCTCGAGCAATCCGCCCACCTTGGCTTCCCAGAGTGCTAGGATTACAGGCGTGAGCCACCTCGCCCAGCCTATAATATTTTAATTTATACAATAATGCATCTGTTACCTGTATAACTAAAAATCAATCAGATCTCCTATCCGTTATAAACCATGGGTCCACATTAAAATGAAAAAAATATATACATTCTAAATTTAAAAATTATTAAAAAAAAGAAAAAATCAATCAGATCTGAAAGATGTACAACTGGCTTATGATATAAAGTAATTTAAGCTTTGAGAATTGTAATAAATACCATTTATTGAAAGTTCATCGTTTACAAAGCAGTCTACATTCATTATCCCAATAAATACTCAACCCTAAAACAGGAGATAGCATTACCACTCCCAATTTAGAAATGAATAAACTTGAGACTCAGAGAGGTTAAGAAGTGGCCTGATCAAGGTCACACAAATGTTGGAGTCCTGAAAATGACTCCACCAAAACCAGGTTATACCCCTACTAAGGGAATAGTCAGTTTATTCAGGAGGGGAATATTCAGTTAATTTATGAATAAAGAGAAAAGACCTTTTAATTTTTGCCATTGTTAAAGAGCTCCAGGGAAAAAATATCTGCTTATTTATCTGCCAGCTTCAGTAAAGGAAGTAAAAATAAACATTTCGGGATATTTCTTGATTGGTTTATTAACAATGCTGAATATGGTTATAACATCCCAAACCTATAAATAATTTAAGAGATTTAAGCATATTTGCAGTGCTGAGCCATGTCAGCTCCTACCCCAGTTCTTTCTGTTAATTCAAGACAAAACACGGTGTACAATTTCAGTTAAACTGTACTTTAGGGTGTGGATTATTCTAATGTGGGAGGGGAGACATGATTTATTACCTATGATTTGAGTTTTATGCCATACAAAAAAACACAATTTTCTTGAAGGACAGCAATAGTGACAAATATTTATACCAAAATAAGTGATCTAGTAAAAATTTTAAGTGAATTAATTAAGACCAGGCACAATGGCTCATGTCTATAATCCTAGCACTCTAGAAGGCCAAGTTGGGAGGATGGTTTGAGCCTCCAGGATGTTTTGAGCTGAGAAGTTCAAGACCAGCCTGAGCAAGAGCAAGACCCCATCTCTACCGAAAATAGAAAAACTTAGCCAGGCATGGTGACCCATGCCTGTAGTCCCAGCTGCTTGGGAGGCTAAGGCAGGAGGATCACTTGAGCCCAGGAGTTTGAGGTTGCAGTGTGCTATGATGACGCCACTACACTCTAGCCAGGGTGACAGAGCAAGACTCTGCCTCAAAAAAAATGAAAAGAAAAAAAGAATCAATTGATATGTATGTACTGAGTTGATTTACATTACCACCAGAAAATCAGCTAGAGAAGTCTTGCTACAAGAATCTCTAATGTAACGCAACTACACAGTCCCTGGGGAAAAGCCCTTGATCCTTGAAATTTTCATTCCTTCCTACTTTAATAAGGTTTAGCTAGGTTCACTGACTCTTGAAATCCAGTGAAAGGCCTATCTTTTAACCTGACCTTTCCCAGGATGGTATAAAAGATCTGGTTAAGCCTGGATGAAATACAAACAAGGCTTATTTCTACTTTCTTACACCAAACTGTCAATAACAGTGTTTGTTTTGAAGTTGACTACATACTCTGGACTTATATGGCAGACACTCTCATAAATCTTAGCTCTGTTTCAACTTCCATCTTGCATAGCTTTTCTGGTTATTTCTGATTCAGGAAATCTTAACTGTTAACACTACAAATTAACGTCAGTCTTGAGCCAGGTTCTGAGGGAGTTTCAAACATATTAACATGATCCCAAATAAGATCAGAAAGTTTTGTACTTTTGATAAACTTTTTTTTTTTTTTTTTGAGACAGAGTCTCGCTTTCTTGCCTAGGCTAGAGTGAGTGCCGTGGCGTCAGCCTAGCTCATAGCAACCTCAAACTCCTGGGCTCAAGCAATCCTACTGCCTCAGCCTCCCGAGTTGCTGAGACTACAGGCACGAGCCACCATGCCCGGCTAATTTTATTTATATATATATATATATATATATATATATATATTAGTTGGCCAATTGATTTCTTTCTATTTTTATAGTAGAGATGGGGTCTCGCTCAGGCTGGTTTTGAACTCCTGACCTTGAGCAATCCACCCACCTCGGCCTCCCAGAGTGCTAGGATTACAAGCGTGAGCCACCGCGCCCGGCCTTGATAAACTTTTATAAAACATTTTTATCCTCCATTTAAGGAATAAGTAGATAAAACCCACTAAAATAAAGGGAGAATACATGGCATTATGGTTTTATTTCTGTTTTGGGGGGAAGACGGTCTCGCTCTGTCATGCCCCAACTAGAGTCCAGAGGCATCATTCATAGCTCACTGCAACGTCAAACTCCTGGGCTCAAGCAATCCTCCTGCCTCAGCCTCCCCAGTAGCTTGGACTACAGGTGTGTGCCACTGCACCCAGCTAATTTCTGTGTATTTTTAGTAGAGCCACAGCCTTGCTCTCTCGCTCAGGCTGGTCTTGAACTCCTGAGCTCAAGCAATCCTCCCTCCTTGGCCTCCCAGAGTGCTAGGTGTACAGGCATGAGGCAGCGTGCCCAGCCTATAGTTTTTAATCAGTATTAAACTAAAGAGTATTCTACAGCAAGAAAAAAGAAAAGAAGAAAGGCAAGGAGAAGGGGAGGGGAGGGGAGGGGAGGGGAGGGGAGGGGAGGGGAGGGGAGGGGAGGGGAGGGGAGGGGAGGGGAGGGGAGGGGAGGGGAGGGGAGGGGGGGTATTTTCCATCCAGTTTTGATAATGCTCATTGTGTACTGGGTGGCTTCTCAGTTCCTATTACACACCTGCTATTTCAAGTTCCTTTCCCAAATCCCATTCCCAGTTCTACCACCTTTCTTACAAATGAACCTCATCACTTACTTTATAATGAATATCAAAACCTTAAAAGATAACTTTAGTCATTCTTCTCCACTATGTTGAACCAGTTCTTCCCCCTCTCCTACTCCTCACATCATCAAGGTATTTTCTCACTGAGTCTTAGTAGATTCACTGAGATTTCAAGACAACTAAGTCCTCTAATATGCCTTTCCACCTTCCTTTAAAAAATTAATACTTCTCTGGCTCTCTTCCCTCATCAGTTCAAGATCCCCCATTTCTAGAGAAGCCATTTTTAATCCTGCTTCCTGAATTCCTATGATCGCAATCCACTTAGTTCCATCTTATAATAATAATTTTTTATCTTTGCCACTACATCTAGACCAGTCAAATAAATCTCAAATTTTGTCTTCTCTTGAAAGTTTCTATAATTGAGTACTATATTCTGCTTACTGATGCCAATTTAAAAAGAAAACTCAGGTCAGGTATGATGTAATCCCAGCACTTTGGGAGGCTGAAGCGGGAGGATCACTTGAGGCCAGTAGTTCAAGACCAGTCTTGGCCAGGTGTGGTGGCTCACGCTTATAATCCTAGCACTCTGGGAGGCTGAAGTGGGCGGATTGCCCGAGGTAAGGAGTTTGAAACCAGCCTGAGCAAGAGTGAGACCCCGTTTCTACTATAAATAGAAAGAAATTAATTGGCCAACTAATATATATAGAAAAAAAATTAGCTGGGCATGCTAGCGCATGCCTGTTGTCCCAGCTACTCGGGAGGCTGAGGCAGGAGGATCGCTTGAGCCCAGGAGTTTGAGGTTGCTGTGAGCTAGGCTGATGCCCTCTAGCCTGGGCAACAAAGCAAGACTCTGTCTCAAAAAAAAAAAACAAAAAAAAACCAGTCTTGGCAATATAGCAAGACCCCATTCCCACCAACAATTTTTTTTTTTTTTTTTTTTTTGAGCCAGAGTGTCACTTTTTGTTGCCCTGGCTAGAGTGAGTGCCGTGGCGTCAGCCTAGCTCACAGCAACCTCAAACTCCTGGGCTCAAGCGATCCTCCTGCCTCAGCCTCCCAAGTAGCTGGGACTACAGGCATGCACCACCATGCCCAGCTAATTTTTTGTATATATATTTTTAGTTGGTCAATTAATTTCTTTCTATTTTTAGTAGAGACGGGGTCTCGCTCAGGATGGTTTCGAACTCCCAACCTCGAGCAATCCGCCCGCCTCGGCCGCCCAGAGTGCTAGGATTACAGGTGTGAGCCACCGCACCCAGCCAACAATTTTTTTATAAATTAGCTAGGCATGGTAGTGTGTGCCTGTAGTCACAGATACTTGCCAAGCTGAGGTGGGAGGACTGCTTGAGCCCAGGAACTCGAGGCTGCAGTGAGCTATAATCATACCACTGTACTCTAGCCTGGGTGACAGACCAAGACTTTCTCTAAAAAAAAAAAAAATTTAAAAGAATGAAACACCTGGTATGATGCTATAAATATACAACATCATCTATGTAGTATTTTTGCCAAAATGTTTAACCTGAATCTAATTACTTAAGGTTCTATAAAATTAAAATATACCCAAAATGCATCTTTCATTCACACACTCTCCTTAAACCAGAGTGCTTGTTTTATATGTCCCAATATGCATGAATTTATCACAGTATATTATCAGCTCCAACAACACAGTTACCATGGTATACGAACTGAGTAGTTGCATGAAGTATGAACTTTGCTGCTAGCTCTTCAGTTCACAAAATCACTATATAAATAACAGATGTGTATTATAATCAATAACCAATCAGATCACTTCTTTCTAAGTCTGTCAGTGATGGGTCATCAGGTATGTTATTCAGTCCATGCACAAACAGCAAAGCTTGCAGTTGTGCTGCTTGTGTCCCAATGATAAGCCCATGTGACATTTTACAAAAATGGATAATCAAAACAGGGAACTGCCAACATGGATGAAAATGGAAGTGCAAAATAAAAGTGATAATGCTAGAAGTGAAATTCAGACAGCAAGTAAATAAAGTTACATGCAGCCAAAGGAATTTAGTGAAAGTTAACTTATCAGCATAAATTAGGAAAGCAATTATGATGACAAGGATAAAGATGTCCCAGAGGAACACGATGAAAAAACTTAAAGGAATATGTCAATTCTGCCCAAGATTTTGCAGTAAAAAACAGAAAAAACTAAAAAAGTTATAATACTTTAAAAAATTACGAATAAAAAAAGAGTATCTCAAAAATACCTCACGACATAAAAAATGCAAAGGGGTCCAGTATGGTGGCTCAGACCTGTAATCCTAGCACTTTTGGAGGGCAAAGAAGAAGGATAGCTTGCAGCCAGGAGTTCAAGATTAGCCTAGCAAATAGTAAGACCTTGTTTCTACAAAACAATTAAAAAATTAGCTGGACATGGTAGTGCGTGCCTACAGTCCCAGCTACCCTAGGGAGGCTGAACAGGAGGATCACTTGAGCCTGGGAGTTTGAGGCTGCAGCAAACTATCATGACACCACTGTACTTTAGCCTGGGCGACAGAGTGAGATCCTGTCTCAAAATAAATAAATAAATATTTAAAAAAATAAAAATGCAAAGGGTAAAATGTTGAAAGCCAAGGCATCTAAGAGATGTTTGCTCTATAAGTTATAAAAGAAGTAGACAACCACTGTTCAAACTAGTCTGATATGTTTTGGGTTTTTTTTTTTTTTTTTTTTGAGACAGAGTCTCGCTTTGTTGTCCAGGCTAGAGTGAGTGCCGTGGCATCAGCCTAGCTCACAGCAACCTCTATCTCCTGGGCTCAAGCAATCCTCCTGCCTCAGCCTCCAGGGTAGCTGGGACTACAGGCATGCGCCACCATGCCCGGCTAATTTTTTCTATATATATTAGTTGGCCAATTAATTTCTTTCTATTTATAGTAGAGACGGGGGTCTCGCTCTCGATCTTGCTGGTTTCCAACTCCTGACCTCGAGCAATCCGCCCGCCTCGGCCTCCCAGAGTGCTAGGATTACAGGCGTGAGCCACCGCGTGAGGCCAAACTAGTCTGATATGTTTTTAACAAAGAAATACACTTTAATACTCTAATGTTTTAAACTATAGTATACCAAATATTAGTTTTATTATTTTTTCATTTCCTTATATACTTATAAAAAGTTTTTAATGTTTTGGCAAAAAATGTTGTAAGCTACAGATCACAATTTTCCCCACTAATTATTAAGATCACTTTGCATGGTTTCAGCTTGCATAGTCATTTTTACAGTCCCACCACAACATGCAAAGTGAGGACTGCCTGTATGTATGTATACGGATATATGCATGTGCAGATACACATGTATATCTATTTTTCTCATTTAGCCCTAAACCATCTGAAAGTGAATTGTCCTTCATTGTCCTTTACCCCTGAATACTTAAGTGTGTACTACCCACCTTACCATATGACAGTTGCTAACTTCAGTCAATGTTTTAAGTTACTTTTTAAGAAACTATCTACTCTTTAGAGATGGAAGATGAAATCAATGCTTACTTTCAAAGTCAAAGATAACAACTTTTAAATTTACAAATTAGTTTAACTTTGAAGTTTAAAACATTGTCAATTGTAAAGAAAACTTCCTAGAAGCCAGTCAAATATTCAATAATTTTTAATACTTACTAAATATAAAGGGTATATAAAATACATTTTTATAACTCTCATTTTAAAACACATTATAATCCTTTTAGGAATTCAAAAATCATAAATGGAACATTACGATGCTACACAAAAATGCTAAATTAAATACACCATGGGGTTTGACAGTACAAAAAAATCTGTCACAAGTAACTAGGGAGAGTCTTATATTCAATTGAATTCATTAACTTTTTTTTTTTTTTTTTTTGAGACAGAGTCTCGCTTTGTTGCCCAGGCTAGAGTGAGTGCCGTGGCGTCAGCCTAGCTCACAGCAACCTCAAACTCCTGGGCTCCAGTGATCCTTCTGCCTCAGCCTCCCGGGTAGCTGGGACTACAGGCATGCGCCACCATGCCCGGCTAATTTTTTATATATATATCAGTTGGCCAATTAATTTCTTTCTATTTATAGTAGAGACGGGGTCTCGCTCTTGCTCAGGCTGGTTTTGAACTCCTGACCTTGAGCAATCCACCCGCCTCGGCCTCCCAAGAGCTAGGATTACAGGCGTGAGCCACAGCGCCCGGCCTCATTAACTTTTTTAACATCTACAATGTACCAGACACTGTCAATACTCTGGTAAGTAAGACTGCCATGGTTCTTTCCCTCAGAATCTATAGAGAATAAGTGGAAAGATAATCAGGGTATTATTTGTATTACAGAAGAAAAATCAAATGTTAAAGAAATGGGAAGAAGAAATACCTTATATAGCAGGAATAGAGGGAGACGTGAAAATTTTCTGAGAGGATATAACATCTAAGCTGAAATCTGAAGAATAAATAGAGTTAAAGGAATAAATAGAGTTCAACTCAGAAGGAACTACAAATGCAAAGGTCCAAAAGTAAGAGAACACAGCACAGGAAGAAAAGGAGAAAGCTGAGTATGGTATCATTTTCAGTTAAAAAGAAAAGAGAATGGGTGAATATGGTGTAATGGAAAGAAATTCAACTTGAAGTAAGATCTGGTTTCCAGTCTTTGTTCTACTACTTACTAGCTGTATAACTTTGGGGTAAGTCATTTACCTCTGTGAGACCAAATTTCATGATGGAAAAATGGAGAAACTACCATATTCCTCCTCAAAGGGATATCTCAAGGATTAAATTTTAAAAAGCATGTGCAAACCATAAAAGAAAAAAAAATTATTAAGAAATTATGGTCCCCCAAATATATCACTAAGAAAATGAAGAAACAAATCAGAGACTGGGAAAAAGTATTTGCAGTACATATGTCTAACAAAGAAAGTGTATCCAGAATATAAATAGAACTACAAATCAATAATTAAAAGATGAACATATGAACAAAGCAAAAAAAGGGGGTAGGCAAAACACTTGAACACACACTTTATCAAAGAAGATCTACAAATGACCAGTAGGCACATGAAAAGTGGCTCAACATTATTAGTCATCAGAGAAATACAAATTAAAATCATAAGATACACTTTACACTAACTAGAATGGCTAATTTCAAAGACCAAATGTTGGCAAGGTACAGAGCAAATGCAGATCTCATACATTGCTGTGGGAGTGTAAAATGGTTACATACCTTGGTAATATTTTAAAATGTTATGCATACATTTACTGTATAATCTAACATTTACTTCTTTGTATTTTCTCAAGACAAATAAAAACATGTCCATATCAAGACTTATATTTATTACAGCCTCATTCATAATAGCAAAAATCTGAAAACCACCTATATGTCCATCAAAAGGAGTAGATACACTGTGGTGTATATATACACAATGTAATATATTCAGCAATAAAAATGAACAAACTATAGAAATACCTGGAAAAAAATCTCAAAAGCATATTAATGCAGCCCCTCAAAGAAGAGAACATGAGCCGGCTGCGGTAGCTCACACCTGTAATCCTAGCACTCTGGGAGACCAAGGTAGGAGGACTGCTTGAGCTCAGGAGTTCGAGACTAACCTGAGCAAGAGCGAGACCCATCTCTACTAAAAATAGAACGAAATTAACTGGCCAACTAAAAATAACAGAAAAAATTAGCAGGGCATAGAGGTGCATGCCTGTAATCCCAGCTACCTAGGAGGCTGAGGCAGCAGGATTGCTTGAGCCCAGGAGTTTGAGGTTGTTGTGAGCTAGGCTGACTCCACGGCATTCTAGCCCAGGCAAGGGAGTGAGATTCTGTCTCAAAAAAAAAAAAAAAAAAAAAAAGAGCACATGATTTAATTCCATATACATGAAAACCAAACAGACAAATCTGTCTGTGGTGATACAAGTTAGATACAATTGCAAAGGGGCACAATGGAATTTTCTGTGGGGATAGAAATATTCTCTACCTACATCTTGTTTTGAATGATTACACTGTCAAACTCACCAAACTGAACACTTAAGGTCTATGCATTTTCTTGTAGGTTACTTATATCTCAATTTTTACATAGAATAACATCATGGGTATACAGTCTGTAAAATCCAGAAATTGTGAAATTCTATAGGACAAGTGACCAGATTTTTCTCTACAAGGAAAGAAAAAGAAAAAAGGGAGAGGTGATCTATAGGTTAAGAGAGACTTTTTTTTTTTTTAAGACAAGGTATCGCTATGTTGCCCTGGCAGGATCATTGCCCACCACAGCCTGGAACTCCCGGCCTCAAGGAATCCTCCTGTCTCAGCCACCCAAGTAGCCAGGACTACAGACGTGTGCCATCATGCCCAGAAAAGAGAGACTTTAGACATATATCAACCATACACAACATGTGGATAGATCTTGTTTGACTCCTGATTCGAACCGACCAACCACTGGGGAAAAAAAGACAACTGGGGAAATTTGAGCAATGAAGATATTAATAAATTTTTCAATGTTGTACTGAGATCATTGTAATGTGACTATGCTTTCTAAGTTTTTATTTTATTTTATTTTATTTTGAGATAGAGTCTCGCTTTGTCACCCAGGCTAGAGTGAGTGCTGTGGCATCATCAGCCTAGCTCACAGCAACCTCAAACTCCTGGGCTCAAGCAATCCTGCTGCCTCAGCCCCCCGATCAGCTGGGACTACAGGCATGCGCCACCATGCCCGGCTAATTTTTTGTATTTTGTATTTTTTGTATTTTTTTGTAGTTGGCCAATTAATTTCTTTCTATTTATAGTAGAGACGGGGTCTAGCTCTTGCTCAGGCTGGTTTTGAACTCCTTACCTTGAGCAATCCACCTGCCTCGGCCTCTCAGAGTGCTAGGATTACAGGCATGAGCCACCGTGCCCAGCTGCTTTCTAAGTTTTTATATTACAGATCAACATGAATGAATCTTCACAATGTTGAATAAAACAAGCCAGACAAAAAATAATACATTGCATTCTTCCATTTTTTAAAAATTCAAAATCAGGCCGGGTGCGGTGGCTCACGCATGTAATCCTAGCTCTTGGGAGGCCGAGGCGGGCGGATTGCTCAAGGTCAGGAGTTCAAAACCAGCCTGAGCAAGAGCGAGACCCTGTCTCTACTATAAATAGAAAGAAATTAATTGGCCAACTGATATATATATATAAAAAATTAGCCAGGCATGGTGGCGCATGCCTGTAGTCCCAGCTACTCGGGAGGCTGAGGCAGAAGGATCGCTCGAGCCCAGGAGTTTGAGGTTGCTGTGAGCTAGGCTGACGCCACGGCACTCACTCTAGCCTGGACAACAATGCAAGACTCTGTCTCAAAAAAAAAATAAAAAAATAAAAAAAATAAAATAAAATAAAAATTCAAAATCAAGCAAAACTAAATTATGGTGCTGGAAGTCCTCATGGAGTAAGAAAAAGAAACTAGTGATTGGAAGAAAGCTTTTGTGGTGGTGGCAATTCCAAATCTTGACTAAAAGTAGTAGTTACACAGGTGTATTAATTTGTAATTATTCATTACACTATATAAATTTATTTTTATGCTCTTTTCTGTATGTGCATTACACTTCACAAAAACTAAGTTTTCAGAAACTGAATAGAGACTATTTCACACCTAAGCCAGTGCTCCTAGTTTAAAGTTCTGTGGCAAGAACTTCTCACATGCTCACGAAATGAACAGATACACATAACTGAAATATTTATAGATAAAGCTACCTGGGATTTAACTCAAGACAACTGAAAGGGAGTGGAAGATATAGATGAAAGAAGATATCCACGTGTTGACTGCTGAAGCTGGTGATGGGTATATGGGAGTTCATTACACTACTGTTTACTCTGTATATGCTTAAATTTCGCCACAGGTTTTTAAATGTTCATAATTTTAATTACCACACTTCTAGGAATATATAATAGAAAACATAATAAAAACGAATATATAACTGAATTCGCTGCTTTTTTTTTTCGAGACAGAGTCTCACTCTGTTGCCCAGACTAGAGTGCCGTGGCATCAGCCTAGCTCACAGCAACCTCAAACTCCTAGATTCAAGCAATCCTACTGCCTCAGCCTCCTGAGTAGCTGGGACTACAGGCATGTGCCACCATGCCCGGCTAATTTTTTCTATATATTTTTAGTCAGCCAATTAATTTCGTTCTATTTTTAGTAGAGATAGGGTCTTGATCTTGCTCAGGCTGGTTTCGAACTACTGACCTTGAGCTATCCTCCCACCTCCACCTCCCAGAGTGCTAAGATTACAGGTGTGAGCCACCATGCCAGGCCTGCATTTTTATTTTTAATGCCCTAAAAAAAGAAAAGAATAAAATTAGCTGAACATAGTGACATGTACCTATAGTCCCAGCTACTCCAAAGGCTGAGGCAGGAGGATCGCCTGAGCCCAGGAGTTCCAGGCTACAGTGAGCTATATTACATCACTGCACTCCAGCCTGGGTGACAGAATGAGACCCCTTAACCCACGGGTCCTCAAACTTTTTAAACAGGGGGCCAGTTCATTGTCCCTCAGACAGTTGGAGGGCCAGACTACAGTTTAAAAAAAACTATGAATAAATTCCTATGCACACTGCACATATCTTATTTTGAAGTAAAAAGACAAAGGGGCAAACACACCTGCATGTGGCCCTCGGGGCCGTAGTTTGAGGTCACCTGCCTTAACCCATTCTCTTTAAAAAAAAAAAAAAAAGTCAGGCGCAGTAGCTCACCCCTGTAATCTCAACACTCTGGGAGGCCAAGGTGGGCGGATCGTTTGAGCTCAGGAGTTTGAGACCAGCCTAAGCAAGAGCGAGACCCCATCTCTACTAAAAAAAAAAAAATAGAAAGAAATTAGCTGGACAACTAAAAATATATAGAAAACATTAACCAGGCATGGTGGTGCATGCCTGTAGTCCAAACTACTCAGGAAGCTGAGGACTGCGTGAGGCCAGGAATTCCAAGTTGTGGTGAGCTAGGCTGACGCCATGGCTCTCCAGCAACAGGGTGAGACTCTATCTCAAAAAAAAAAAAATTAGGTTGGGCGCAGTGGCTCCCGAAGAAGAGAAATTCAAGAGATATAATCTATTTAGATTTATAAAAACTTTTAACAAGCTTCCCTCCAGAATTTTCTTTTTCTTTTTTTTTGAGACAGAGTCTCACTTTGTTGTCCAGGCTAGAGTGAGTGCCGTGGCATCAGCCTAGCTCACAGCAACATTAATCTCCTGGGCTCAAGCAATCCTACTGCTTCAGCCTCCCGAGTAGCTGGGACTACAGGCATGCGCCCGCCACCATGCCTGGCTAATTTTTTCTATATATATTAGATGACCAATTAATTTCTTTCTATTTTTAGTAGAGACAGGGTCTCACTCTTGCTCAGGCTGGTTTCGAACTCCTGACCTCAAGCAATCAGCCTGCCTCGGCCTCCCAGAGTGCTAGGATTACAGGCGTGAGCCACCGCGCCCGGCCTACAATAGGACTATTTTTAATATCAAAGTAATCCCATAGTATAATTAGCCAATAAAATATTTTTGGAATTTAATAGCATATAAAAAAGGATTATACCCAAAAGAACTTCTTGTATTCAGAAACTGAATAGAAACTGTTTCACTCCTAATCCAGTGCTCCTAATTTAAAGTCCTGTGGCAAAGACCTATCGCATGCTTGTGAAATGAACACGCAGATTTCACTTGAAATGGACATGCGTCAGCTTGCCATTCCATTCCCATTAGAGCTTTAGCAAAAACCAATTAACCTGAATAATATGGGCAGGCACACGTAAGCCATTCAAATAATTATCAGAACAGAACAAGATTGAGAAAGTTTAGCCAATAGCTCTGCTTTAACATAGGTCTTAAAATGAAGTCTCTTCCCAAGTTAAGATGATGTAGCCAGGGGATAAGAATCTCTCAATCTATGAAAAATGAGAGAATAGGCTGTTCTTACACAAGACAGGCTGAGAAGCCATGATGTCTACCACCAATCACTTGACACCAGTGCTTGAAACTCCTTTTCTACTTTTACTCAGTGAGGTTTCTTGGCTCATGGTTGCTGAGAGTCCCTCAAAATTCCAACTTGACTTAGGATGGCAAAAATATGAACAGAGGCTTTCCTGAATGTGCTGTTACAATGGTTACATGGATTCCATAGAAGAGAAATTCAAGAGATATAATCTATTTAGATTTATAAAAACTTTTAACAAGCTTCCCTCCAGAATTTTCTTTTTCTTTTTTTTTGAGACAGAGTCTCACTTTGTTGCCCAGGCTAGAGTGAGTGCTGTGGCATCAGCCTAGCTCACAGCAACCTCAATCTCCTGGGCTCAAGCAATCCTACTGCTTCAGCCTCCCGAGTAGCTGGGACTACAGGCATGCGCCCGCCACCATGCCTGGCTAATTTTTTCTATATATATTAGATGACCAATTAATTTCTTTCTATTTTTAGTAGAGACGGCGTCTCGCTCTTGCTCAGGCTGGTTTCCAACTCCTGACCTCGAGCAATCTGCCCACCTCGGCCTCCCAGAGTGCTAGGATTACAGGTGTGAGCCACCACGCCCGGCCTCCCTCCAGAATTTTTAACATACAGAATCTGGTGCTCACTTTGGCAGCACATATAATAAAATTGGAATAATACAGAGAAATTAGCATGGCCCTTGCAAAAGGATGACATGCTAATTTGTGAAAAGCACTTCATATTTTTGAGCACTATTCACAACAGCAAAAATATGGAATCAACCTAAGTGTCTATCAATGGATGAATGGATAAAGAAAACGTGGGATATATACACAATGGAACACTATTTGGCCATAAAAAAGAATGAAATCATGTCATTTGCAGCAAAATGGATGGAACTAGAGGTCATTAAGTGAAATAAGCCAGGCACAGAAAGACATATATCACATGTTCTCACTCTTAAGTGGGAGCTAAAAAGTGATGCTCATGGAGGTAGAGAGTAGAATGATAAATTCCAGAGTCTGGGAGGGAGGTGGGGAAGATAAAGAGAGATTGGTTAATGAATACAAACATACAGTTAGACAGAAAGAATTCTAGTATTCAACAGCAGAGTAGGGAGACTATAGTTAACAATGATGTATTGTAGCTGATGGTGTAAGGTCCAGCAAAGTGGGAAAAAAAAGTATTGTATATTTCAAATTGCTAGAAGAGAGGATCTGAAATATTCCTAACACACAGAAAAGATACATACTTAAGGTGATGGACACCCCAAATACCATGACTTGATCATTACACACTCTATGCATGCAACCAAATGTAACATGTACCCCACAAATATATACTAATACTATGTATTAAAAATAAGATAAAATATAGAATCTGGAAGAATTTTAGACCATATGAGGAAATGGTTAAAAAATAAGGGACAAAAGTAAATAGATGTATTCAGATGTTTGTGTTTCCCACAACACAATGTTGGGGACAGTTCCTAATATTTTCATAAATAATATACAAGACAACATGGAGTTGACATTCCAAACAGAGGAGGATAAACTGAGAAAGAGCTCACAATGCTAAGTGAACAAGTAGTATACTATTAACCTTTGACTTGAGCGAACATGAGTTAAGAGGCCCAGAAAAAAATTAAGTAATCCATATAAGTAATTAAAATATAATGGCTTCTATGGCCGGGCGAGGTGGCTCACGCCTGTAATCCTAGCACTCTGAGAGGCCAAGGCGGGCGGATTGCTCAAGGTCAGGAGTTCGAAACCAGCCTGAGCAAGAGCGAGACCCCGTCTCTACTATAAACAGAAAGAAATTAATTAGCCAACTAATACGTATAGAAAAAATTAGCCAGGCATGGTGGCACATGCCTGTAGTCCCAGCTACTCGGGAGGCTGAGGCAGGAGGATTGCTTGAGCCCGGGAGTTTGAGGTTGTTGTGAGCTAGGCTGGTGCCACGGCACTCACTCTAGCCTGGGCAACAAAGCAAGACTCTGTCTCAAAAAAAAAAAATTATTATAATAGGCTGGGCACAGTGGCTGACGCCTGTAATCCTAGCACTCTGGGAGGCCAAGGTGGGCAGATCGTTTGAGCTCAGGAGTTCGAGACTAGCCTGAGCAAGAGCGAGACCCCATCTTTACCAAGAATACAAAAAATTAGCCAGGCATGATGGTGCATGCCTGTAGTCCCAGCTACTCAGGAGGCTGAAGCAGAAGGATCGCTTGAGCCCAGGAGTTTGAGGTTGCTGTGAGCTAGGCTGACGCCATGGCAGTCTAGCCTGGGCAACAGAGTGAGACTCTGTCTCAAAAAAGAAAGTATAATAGTTTAGGGAAAGATGGAACTAAAAGTCTTGGTACCAGGAATGGAGATGAAGGAGAGACTGAATCAAAAGGCATTTTGGAACAGAGTTAATGGGACTTGGTGGCCCTATAATATGTTCTTGGATAGGAGCATGACTCCTGGATTCTTGACTTGAATTCCTGGTTGATTGGTGGTACCACTTATGAGAGAGAATACTATGGTTTTATAGAAAGTTAAGAATATAGCCAGGCATGGTGGCAAGAGCCTGTAATCCCAGCTCCTTGAGAGGCTGAGGTGGGAGGATTGCTTGAGCTGAGGAGTTTGAATATAGCCTGGGCAACATAGTGCTCTTAAAAAAGAGTTTGTAATTTTTATACACACACACACACACACACACACACACACACACACACACACACTCACTCTAGCCTGGACAACAAAGCAAGACTCTGTCTCAAAAAAAAAAAACCAAAAAACAAACAAACTACAAGAATTGCTACAGGTTCAGAAGCTTTGTTCTTTTTCTTATTTATTTATTTATTCAGCAGACACACTTGGGTATACCTGTTGAATGTTGGTGTTTAATGAATGTGCTTCACATATTTTAGACAGAGTCTTACCCAGGATAGAGTACAGTGGTGTGATCATAGCTCAGTGCAACCTCAAACTCCTGGGCTCAAGTGATCCTCCTGCCTCAGCCTCCCAAGAGTGCTAGGATTACATGTGTGAGCCACTGCACCAGACCCCACACCCAGCTAATTTTTTTGTTTTTTATTTTTTTGTAGAGATGGGATCTCACTATGTTGCCCAGGTGGGTCTGAAACTCCTGGTCTCAAGAGATCCCCCCACCTTGGCGTCTCAAGGTGCTGGGAATACAGGCGTGAGCCACTAGGCCTGGCCACTTTTGATTTATTTATATTAACATTTATGTCTCTAGTAGCATATTTAATTCAGTTATTTATTCAGTCTACTTTATGAAGAACCCAACCAGAGATTCTGGGTTAATGTGGTGTGATATCAACATAGATTTGTATCACTTTTTATTAGGTAGAACTGGTTTAGAAGTCTATATATATATATATATTTTGAGACAGAGTCTCGCTTTGTTGCCCAGGCTAGAGTGAGTGCCGTGGCACCAGCCTAGCTCACAGCAACCTCAAACTCCTGGGCTCAAGCAATCCTACTGCCTCAGCCTCCCGAGTAGCTGGGACTACAGGCATGCGTTACCATGCCTGGCTAATTTTTTCTATATATATTAGTTGGCTAATTAATTTCTTTCTGTTTATAGTAGAGACGGGGTCTCTCTCTTGCTCACGCTGGTTTCGAACTCCTGACCTTGAGCAATCCGCGCGCCTCGGCCTCCCAGAGTGCTAGGATTACAGGCGTGAGCCACCTCGCCTGGCCTATAATAAATTCTTATCTTATTTCCTGACATCTTCAATTATCCCTAGACTATCCTCCCCAATATCCTCTAAGAGCAGTATTTCTAAAGCAGAAATATGATCAAGTCTCCCACATGTTTATAGTTCCTGTAATGTCTCCCCATCACCTATCATATCAGGTACAAACAACTTAACATGACTCATACCCCTAACATCTCAGATCCACTCCTCTTCTTACATTCCAGTAACAGTGAACTATTGGCAATACTATTTTGAACTTGTGGTGCTGTTTCATACTTCTTTGCCTTTGAACATGCTATCTCCTCTGCTTAGAATCTCCACCACCATCCCCTAACCTGCTTGGACAATCATTAATGTTCCAATAGCCAACTCAGCAATTACCTCCTCTGTGAAAACTTTCTGCACGCCTCAATCACTCCCTCCTTTTCCTTGCCTCTGTACTTTGCACCTCCTAAATTTCATTTATCACAGTATAGCAGATTTACTTGATTATATGGCTTTTCTTATCAGTCAATGAGGATAGGGTATAAGATATTCACTTTTGTATACCCAGCACATTCATTAAACACCAACATTCAACAGGTATACCCAAGTGTGTCTGCTGAATAAATAAATAAATAAGCAAAAGAACAAAGCTTCTGAACCTGTAACAATTCTTGTAGTTTGTTTTTTTTTTTTTTTTTTTTTTTTTTTTGAGACAGAGTCTTGCTTTGTTGTCCAGGTAGAATGAGTGCCGTGGCATTAGCCTAGCTCACAGCAACCTCAAACTCCTGGGCTCAAGAGATCCTCCTGTCTCAGCCTCCCGAGTAGCTGGGACTACAGGCATGCGTCACCATGCCCAGCTAATTTTTTTGCATATATATTTTTAGTTGGTCAATTAATTTCTTTCTATTTTTAGTAGAGACAGGGTCTTGCTCAGGCTGGTTTGGAGCTCCTGACCTCGAGCAATCCACCTGCCTCGGCCTCCCAGAGTGCTAGGATTACAGGCGTGAGCCACCACGGGCCCAGCCTCTTGTAGTTTTGGTAACCATAGTAAGAAATAGTTAATAGCTACAAAAGGTTTGGAGAGAAAGGTAATCATAATAATTAAAGATTAAAGACAAAGAGAGAGAAGCAACTTCCATGTAAGAAAAGACTAAAGATAATAGGCTTATTCAATTTAAAAAGGCAGAGACTGGTTATAATTAAAGGTATAAGAGGCAAATAGAATAAATATAATATTGTTTACCAAATCTTGAAAAAGTATTCAACCAGACAGCATCATTACTTCTTAGGAGGTCTTTTTTAGGAACTCTATTTCCAAAAGGTTCCCTTTATTTAACAGAAAGGAAATTTTTTTTATTTTTTTTCTTTTTTTTTTTATTTTGTTTTTTGCTGGGAAAAAGGGAGTCCCCAGGTTTATTCTATCCGAACACTGTTGAAGCAAGGGACAGATACACAGGACTCCCAAATGCACTACCAACAGAGAATAAATTTAAACTCAAGGTATTAAGCCAAAACAACAATGGTGGAAGTGGGCCATATATAAAGCACTTAGCATAGTGTGCCAAGCACAAAATTCACATTTGACATATGTTGACTATTATGATGGTTTCCATCAGTGAAGTGTGCAACTCCCTCTACAGGAAGTAAGTAAATACCAGTAGTAATCAGCACTTTTCAGTCCACAGATACAACCTGTAAACGAGGTGGAGGCAAGTATCTATTGCTTAGAAAGCTCCTGGGTATAGGAGGTAAATAAGTATGTACACCTGCTGGAGGAAAAAGAAGCAACCTCTACTTTTTATTTTTCCATTTCACTCTTTCAAATCTGCCTAACAAAGGCATGTATTTTACCTTAGTTTCCCTTAAGCACTCATCATGGAGAAGTCTCCATTTATAGAGAGAAAAAGCATGTTATGTGTGCTAGATACATAAATCTAAACAGACACACATAATTTTGCTTTGTTCACGCAGCATTAAGCAGTCTTCAGACACTTCAGAATTTACTGCCTCTGATTCAAAGATACTGTGCCTATGTAGCTATCATTAGTAGTTTAGAAAACTGTCAGCAAATTCAACTGGTAGGAAACACATATGAAGAAAATTTTTTTAAATAAGTTTAAGCTATGAAGTTTGAAATTAAGGTAGCTTTTTTTTCAACAGAAAAACAGACAAACTGCTAAAATAATTCCTGTGGTTCTCAAACTTTACCATCTATCAGAATCACCTGGAGGGCTTAGTCGAAACACAAGTTGCTGAGTGCCCAATCCCCAGAATTTCTGAATCAGTAAGTTTGAAGTATGACCCAAAAATTCTATTTCTAACTTGTTCCCAGATAATGTGTTCTAGGGACCACACTTTGTAAACAATTGTTTTAAATGATTAGAACTGGGAAGGACCTTGTAGGTGAATGAAATTAGACAACTAACCCAGGCTTACTGATTAGCAATGTAAGTTTCTTTCCATTGTTGGAATCCAGGAATTATGTTATATATATTCTATATATTTTTAAGGAAGTGCAAATCGCATTTTTGTTCAACTCAATAGACACTTTTTGAGTATCAAAAGACATGGTCCGTGCCTTAAAGAAGTCTACTCTAGCTATATAAAAAGAGACTCATGCTCAAATGCAGTCACATGCTGCTTAACAAAGTTTGAGTCAACAACCGACTGCATATACGACAGTGCTCCTATAAGATTATAATATTGGCAGGGCACAGTGGCTCATGTCTGTAATCCTAGCACTCTGGGAGGCAGAAGCGGGAGGACTGTTTGAGTCTAGGAGTCTGAGGCCAGCCTGAGCAAGAGAATCCATCTCTACCAAAACTAGAAAAAAATTAGCAAGGTATGGTGGCACATGCCTATAGTCCCAGTTACTTAGAAGAGTGAGGCAGGAGGATCACTTGAGTCCAGGAGTTTGAGGTTGCAGTGAGCTATGATGACATCATTGCCTTCTACCCAGAGTGACAGAGCAAGACCTTATCTCAAAACAAACAAACAAACAAAAAAAAAAACCCATATTTTTACTGTGTCTTTTCTACATTTAGATATGTATAGATATACAAATATTTACCATTGTATTACAATTGCCTATAGTATTTCAGTACAGTAACATGCTGTACAGGTTTCTAACATAGGAGCAATAAGCTACACCACATAGGCTAGCTATGTAGCAGGCTATATCACTTACCACTTAGGTTTATGTAAGTACACCTTATGATGTTTGCACAAAGATAAAATCACCTAACAACACATTTCTCAGAACATATCCTTGTTGTTAAGTGACCCATGACTGTAATTACAACACAAAGTGACTCGTCCCACATCAAAAATACAGACAAAGTGCCTTGGGAATATAACTGAGGAGAATTCAAGAGAAGGTTAACATCTGGGGGCGTTGTAGGGTAATTAGGGGTTTACCGAGAAGAAAGAATGGGATGGGAAAAAGAGCATTTTAGATATGCACATTCACAGAAAAAAATTCATTAAAGGCCAGGTGTGATGGCTCATACCTGTAATCCTAGCACTCTGGGAGGCCAAGGCAGGAGGACTGCTTGAGCTTGAGCTCACGAGTTCCAGACCAGCCTGAGCAAAAGCGAGACCCCGTCTCTACTAAAAATGGAAAAATAAGCACAAGGTGGCATGCGCCTGTAATCTCGGCTACTCAGGAGGCTGAGGCAGGAGAATCGCTTGAGCCCAGTAGTTTAAGGTTACGGTGAGCTAGCTGACATCAAGGCACTCTAGCCCAGGTGACAGACTGAGACTCTGCCTCAAAAAAAAAAAAAAAAAAATCATTAAGCACCAACCATGGATCAGGCACTATACCAAGTATGGAAATAAAATGGTGAGAAAAGACATAGTAGCAGTATTTTATAATGCTTATATCCTAATAAGGAAACAATCAAATAATAATCCGAGGACATATAAAATGGCAATTTTGGTAAGTGCTATGCATAAGAGATGTCCTATACTATGAGAACTTATAATAGGAAAATCTGACCTGGGCAGAGTGCTTCCCTGAGAAAAGGGTCTGAGCTAAGGTATAAAGAATGATACCTCACTATTCCACATACCATGTTCAAATGCCCTTTACAGAAACAGGAGAACCTTCACACATAGGAAGAGTGTTTGTATTACTATGTTTACTGTTAATTGGACATTTTTGTCTCCTTTAAAATTCAAAGGAGGGATTGTGGTAGACCAGTGCTCAGCTCAGCAAGACAAAAGGACTGTCAGTCAACTTCTTCACAGTGCCTTGCACTGACTATGAATACTCAACGCCAGTTATACAGGCAACCCATTTCACAAAATCACAGAACCAGGGGAACCACATTAATTATGAAAGTAGCCTGGTGAGCACAGTATAAGACAAAGATTAACAGAATGGTCTGAAGGGACATAAACAGTCTGTTCCTCCTTTCTCTAATAACCAGAACAAGTAGGGCAATTAGGTATGGCAAATTCTTGTTTCCTGGCACCCCTCTCTTTGTTCTGACCATCCCACTTCTGATAATTATAGTGTTACCATCAGCACTTAACCAAAGAATAAATTAATTTCATTATATTCTAACTTGTCTTCATGATACCATGCATTAAGCTAACCAATCAGTAATATCAGTCTCTATGATCTACTGTGCTATGTATCCACTATGGAAGAGCCATGCCCTGCCCTCAAGAAGCATACTCTCTAGACATAAACTTTCCATCTTGTATCCAGTTAGATATCATGACAGGCAGGAAGAAAAAATTATGAGGATTCAGGAAAAGAGGTTTCCTTTAATACACAATATTGCAAATGAGTTTTACAGGATGGGAACTAGGGTAGGGACTGGAAAACAGGATATCACATGTATATGGAAAAAACAAACAGGTAGTTTGGTTTTGTTGGAACACACAGAGGCCAAGAATAGAAAATAAGACTGTAGCAGTCAATTAGGGCCTGATACCAGACTAAGCAGTTGGTACCCACAACGGCCAAACCTTTAAAGTTAACCAAGCACTTATGAACTATTTCCAAAAGTTGAATTTTATTTTCGCTATTCCACAGATGAAAAAGCAAAATTCATCAAGTTTAAGTAACTTGCCCAACATTAGAGTTTACATGCTGAAATTCAAAAACAGGTCTCATGAATTGAAGTCCAGTATGCATCCCACATCACCAGTGACTTTAAAGAGTGGGAAAGTTACAGAAGAGGGTAACAACATAATCAGACCCTTGGAAGCATGAAATAAGAAACAATAGAAAAAAAAGTTGAAAATCTAGGATTTTGCAGGATACTACAAAAGTCCAGACTAAGGGTCAGAAGTAGGAGTGGCTGTGGGAACTACAAGGATATCAGAACTCCATCAGAGCCTGGTCCAGTGGCTCACACCTATAATCCTAGCACTTTGGGATGAGGTGGGAGGATTACTTGAGTATCAACCAGGAGTTTGAGACCAGCCTGAGGAACATAGAAAAACTCTGTCTCCAAAAAAATTTAAAAGTTAGCTGGCATGATGTAGTCTCAGCTATTTGAAATGCTAGGGCAGGATGATCACCTGAACCCAGGAGTTTGAGCTATGAGGACGCCACTGCACCAGCCTACGCAACAGAGTGAGACCCTGTCTCAAAAACTATTAAAAAAAAAAAAAAAAAAAGGGCCCAGAGCGATGGCTCATGCCTGTAATCCTAGCACTCTGGGAGGTGGGCGGATTACTCGAGGTCAGGAGTTCAAAACCAGTCTGAGCAAGAGCGAGACCCCGTCTCTACTATAAATAGAAAGAAATTAATTAGCCAACTAATATATATAGAAAAAATTAGCCAGGCATGGTGGCACATGCCTGTAGTCCCAGCTACTCGGGAGGCTGAAGCAGTAGGATTGCTTGAGCCCAGGAGTTTGAGGTTGCTGTGAGCTAGGCTGGTGCCACAGCACTCACTCTAGCCTGAGCAACAAAGCAAGACTCTGTCTCAAAAAAAAAAAAAAAACAGGCCGGGCGTGGTGGCTCACGCCTGTAATCCTAGCTCTCTGGGAGGCCGAGGCGGGCGGATTGCTCGAGGTCAGGAGTTCGAAACCAGCCTGAGCAAGAGCGAGACCCCGTCTCTACTATAAAATAGAAAGAAATTAATTGGCCAACTAATATATATACAAAAAATTAGCCGGGCATGGTGGCGAATGCCTGTAGTCCCAGCTACTCGGGAGGCTGAGGCAGGAGGATTGCTTGAGCCAAGAGTTTGAGGTTGCTATGAGCTAGGCTGACGCCATGGCACTCACTCTAGCCTGGGCAACAAAGCGAGACTCTGTCTCAAAAAAAAAAAAAAAACTATTAAAAAAAATTCATCAGCTCTTAGCCACAGATTGAATATGGGTGATAACAGAGAGAAGTATACTTGATAATGCCCTTACCAAAAATGAAGTGGTCTCTCCCATCATAAAACAAAACAAACACAAAGAGAGACTTCTCTGGAACCTACACTGTTAACCTTTAGCTACAACTTGCTCCTTTTCTCCCTTCACAGCCAAACTTCTTTAAACATCTCTGTACTCAGTGTCCCTGTTTAATCTCACATTTATTTTGAAGATTGTCTTCTGCCCCAAATGCCACTGAAAAACCCATTTTAGAGCACCAATAACCTCTGTGTCACCAAATCCAATGGAAATTTCTGTCCTCAGTACACTCAAGCCTTTTTAAACTTTTTTTTTGTAGATAAGGTCTCACTATGTTGCTCAGGTTGATCATGAACTCCTGGCCTCAAGCGATCCTCCCACTTTGGCCTCTCAAAGTGCTAGGATTACAGGCATGAGCCACCGCACCCGGCCCTGACCCTTTCTCTACACCACAGCCACTGATATTACTCCAAACATATTACTCCTCTGCTGAGCTTCTGCCTTCCCAATGTCTTCAGGATAACACCCTATTTGACCTGAGCCCTAACTACTGTGTCACTCTTCCACTCAACCAATTCTTATTTCTGACAGTGACACCACAAAAAGAATATATATTCATAAATGTAGTGACATCTCTTGTGTCTGTCCAGTTACACTGGCCTTTTTTGTATTTTGGTTGGTTGGTATGGTAGGTTTCTCAAGAACATCAAATTCTTTCCAACCTTGGGGGTTTTACATACACTAATCACTCCTCCTCTTTGCCTAGTTACCTCCTACTCACCCTTCAGGTCTCAGCTTTAAAGCCTTTCTCAGGAAAAGTGTTTCTGATATCTCTACTCACTAATGAAGTCTAGATTAGGTCACCCTATTATACACTCTCACTGCATCCTGTATTTAATTTTGCAGCCCATTGTGTAACTAAAATTAACATTACTAGCATTTGTTTAATGCCTGACTTTCCCACCAGACTGGAAGCTCTATGACAGAAGGACTATGCCTACCTTATTCATTACTATATCCCAAAAGCCTTGCATGGTATCTGACACGTGGTTAAATGCTCAGTAATACTGTCTCATTCCGACCTTAGGGTTTTGCATTAACTGGTCCCTCCACCTAGAATTCTCTTGACCCAGATCTGGTCCTCTGAGCCTTTGAATGTCACAAGAACTGACTATTCACCACTCAGGTCTCAGTACAAAATGCCATATTCTCAAGAAGCCTTTCACTTATCACCAATCTCAAGGAGTGATCCCCAACCTTCAAGTATCTCATCATCTTCATAATTTCTTCACAGCCCTCTATATTATCTAAAACCACTGTATATGGAAGTTCTAAAAAAACATAAGACCCAAGTAAAATACTTAGCACAATGTAAGCACTTAACAAACATTTGTTTAAGTGAATCTCCTGAATAAGAAAAGACAACTTGGAAAACGGGCTAAATTCATCAGCAAAACATTTACAAACTGTGCTCCAAAAAGGCAAAGAGGCAACAAACAATATAGCTTAGTACATTCTGGAACCAGTCTGTCTACTTTGAATCCTGACTCTGTCTCTTCTTAGGCGGATAACCTGGGACAAGTTACTTAACTGCACGATGCATCTATTTGCAAACCTGTAAAATAGGAATCACAGAACCTATCTCAAGAGTTGTTGAGAATTAGTAACATATGGAAGGTGCCAGTACCAAGCACACAGTATACATTTAATTAATGTATACTAATGGCCAGGCACAGTGACTCATGCCTGTAATCCTAGCATTTTGGGAGGCTGAAGCAGGAGGATCATGTGCACCCAGACATTCAAGAATCAGCCTTGAGAGCAAGATGTTGTCTCCTTTAAAAAAAAAAAAAAAAGTGCTATTATCCATCTAATTGGGCTTTTCCCCCGTTTCAAATATACAATGTAACTTTTTGTTACCTTATTCCCCCCCAAAAAGGTCCACCTTGTACAGTGACGCAGGCTGTGTACTTCAGAACTCCAAGGGCATCTTTCACATAGATTAAGATATATAAATGGTATTTTTGGGATTGTGCAACATGATAGCATCATCCACAATTTCTGGCAATCCTAAGAACTGTGATGATCAAAAGACTAAGATGATAAAAGGACACAAGAGACAGAGAAGTACTTTGGAAACTCTAAAAGTACTGTAAAATGATCACTACATTTATAAATATACATTTTCTTGAAGTCACTGTCAGAAACAAGAATTGGTTAGCCAGATTACTGCCCTGACACATAAAAAGTTCCTAACCTCTATGATCCAGGAATATAAAGAGATAGATTAAGGCTGAGGGCCACAAGCAGCTCATGAAGTAATTTCTCAGGAACGATCATGGGGTATTCAGCTACAGGGCAATTCAGATTATTTCAATATTTGCTCACATTAGCACCACAGCTTTTATCTCATTTCCCTATCCTTCAAAGAGAACATCAAAAGGAAATCTTTTGCTATAACTTAATTATTGATCTCAAGACAGTGAATGCTTACTTAGGTTACTAAAATAAAGCGATCTTAGAATATGTTAAAAGAAATAATAAGAAAATCTGTGGGCCATGCACAGTGGTTCACACCTATAATCTTAGCATTGTGGGAGGTCAAGGTGGGAGGATAAGCTGAAGCCAGGAGTTCAAGACCAGCCTGGGCAATAGTGAGGCCCCATCTCTACAAAAAATAGAAAAATTAGCCAGGTGTGGTGACATGCGCCTATAGTCCCAGCTACTCCGGAAGCTGAAGCAGGAGGATCACCTGAGCCTAGGAGTTTAAGGTTGCAGTGAGCTATGATGAGGCCACCACACTCCAGCCCAGGAGACAGAGTGAGACCTCGTCTCAAAAAAATAAAAGCAGGCTGGGCGCCGTGGCTCACGCCTGTGATCCTAGCACTCTGGGAGGCTGAGGCGGGCGGACTGCTTGAGGTCAGGAGTTCAAAACCAGCCTGAGCAAGAGTGAGACCCCGTCTCTACTATAAATAAAAACAAATTAATTGGCCACCTAATATATATAGAAAAAATGAGCCGGGTATGGTGGCGCATGCCTGTAGTCCCAGCTACTCAGGAGGCTGAGGCAGTGGGATCACTTGAGGCCAGGAGTTTGAGGTTGCTGTGAGCTAGGCTGACGCCATGGCACTCACCCTAGCCTGGGCAACAAAGCGAGACTCTGTCTCAAAAATAAATAAATAAGTAAATAAAAGCAAAAACAAAGAACTACAGTTAGTAGTAGAGTCAATACTAGAATAAAGCACTAACAAAGGCCGGGCCCGGTGGCTCACGCCTGTAATCCTAGCTCTCTGGGAGGCCGAGGCGGGCGGATTGCTCGAGGTCAGGAGTTCGAAACCAGCCTGAGCAAGAGCGAGACCCCGTCTCTACTATAAATAGAAAGAAATTAATTGGCCAACTAATATATACAAAAAAAATTAGCCGGGCATGGTGGCGAATGCCTGTAGTCCCAGCTACTTGGGAGGCTGAGGCAGGAGGATTGCTTGAGCCAGGAGTTTGAGGTTGCTGTGAGCTAGGCTGACGCCACGGCACTCACTCTAGCCTGGGCAACAAAGTGAGACTCTGTCTCAAAAAAAAAACAAAAAACAAAAAAAAGCACTAACAAAGCACTGTTTACTATCATAACATGCTGCTATCCCATAGTCACCACGTTCTGTCAGTTTTTCACTGCCAATGTGTCTTGCTTCTATCTCCTTCCTTTGCATTTCTACTACCTGCACTCCAGAGCTGTGGTTCTCAAACTTTCTCCTGCATCAGAATCACCTGATTTGTTAAAACACAGATTGCTGGGCCATGACCCCAGAGTTTCTGATTCAGTAAGTTTGGGGTGGGGCATGTTTCCAGATACCCAGATAATGTTGATGCTACTGATGAAGGAACCATACTTTAAGGACCATTGCCTTGAGTTCAGGGTACCCATCATCTCAAAAGGTAACCTATTTTCCATACTCTTCTAGATATTCTCCTGACCTAAAATGACAGAAATATTACTCCTAAAATACCATTTTGACCAAATCACTGTTCTATTAAAACAAACAAACAAACAAACAAACAAACAAAAACCCACGTGCTACTCAGGACACTGAGGCAAGAGATCACTTCACCCAGGAGTTCCAGTACAGTCTAGGCAACATAGTAAGACCCTCATTTCTTTAAAAAAAAAAAAAAAAAGAAGAAGAAGAAGAAGAAGGGAAATGGAAATGGAAAGGGAAAGGGAAAAGGAATGGGAATGGGAAAGACCAAGCTACAACCTCTAATGGCTCTCTATTGTCCATACCTAGCTTTCAAAGTTGTTTAAAATTTCTTCACAACATTATCAATAGTGCCTCCCAAAACAAACCACTTTAGCCCTACTAATCTATCAGATATCTACAAAATAGGCCTTATAGTAGTATAAAGCTTATGCTGTCTATACCAACTGAAAGGCCACCCTCTTCCCTCCTCCTCTCTACCTACCTGAAGGAGGCCTTCACCACTGTATTTGCCAAAACAATTCGTTTGGTCACTATTTGCTGCCTTTTATCTTTAGGGTTTAAGTTTTTACCAAGTACTCACAGAGAAAACCCCCAAGAACCTAAAATTTAAAACAGAAAACAAGGATATGAGTGACATGCATAAATAAAAGGCTTGATATACACATAAACTGCATAATACTACTGTTTTAATAGATCAAATACAATAAATTCAATCACAAAAAGTGTGCCAATTTTTTAAAAATGTGATCAGACAGTAACTATCAAATATTTGTAACTATCTCATTTAGGATGTTAGGCAGACAGCTGTTAGGGAAGTAAGTTTTAAAGTAGCCTCAAAAAAAGAGAAGGTACCCAGTCTACAACTTACTATAGTAATAGTGGGTATCCTTTTACTTTCTGTTTGAAATACACAAGAGAGAGAGGATGGTGTGAGAGAAGAAACATGGGGTTTGGAATCAGGCCACCTGAGTTCAAGGTCTGGTTCCATCCTTAACCAATTCTGTGACCTGGGGCAAGTCATAACCTCTCCCTGAGCCTCCCTCCATTTCTATAATAAAAACCTTAAGGTTTAAAACTACACCACCTACCTTGTTTTGAAGATTAAATAAGGTAATATATGTATGAAAAAACCTAGCCTAGTATCTGGCACATAATAAATGTTTATTGAATTTTAACAATGCAAAAATAAAGCATTATTCCAAAAATGAGATAAACACAATATTAATGAAACCTGATTAAGAATGGCCATCTCTCAAGAAGAAAAATATAAAAGGACATAAAGAATGTATGTCCCTCTGAATGCTATACTGTACATATATCACCTTAAATTAATGGCCAAGATCTGATAACATAATATTGTTATATATGTTATAACATAATATTATAATACATAACATAAAATTCAGACCAAACTTTTAAAGTCAACTAGACATTGTCTTGTTTGTTCTAATGGTCCAAATACCATAAATGTGTTCATGTGTAATATGTGCTAAGTTATTTGTTATAGCTTAGACCTTCTGGTTCTTATCTACACTGCAAGAGCCAATATCCAGATTGTCTTGCTCATTCCTGTATACCAAACTCTCTTCCACTTTAGTGGCCTATTCCTAGCATTCAAGAAAACTGGCAGCAAAGAAAAGTATGTATCAGGGCTTTCAACCATATCAACAAATACTTATTGAGCACCTGCTATGTGTCAGGCGCTGTTTGAAGCATCTAGTATACAACAAAGTCCAAACTCTCAAGGAGCTTACATTCTAGTGGAGAGCTACACACAAACTACAACAGTGATTAGTACTCAGCAAAATAAAACAAAAGAAAGTGACAGGGCTTAAATACAGTCCTCATTCTAGGTGCCCAAAATACAGCTTACTGTGGAAGACTGATATGTAAGAATAAAAAATTAGTAAAAAAAATAAAAAATAATAATATAAAAATAAAAAAATCCTCATTATATGCATTCTGAATCACCCAAAAATGAATAAGTTTTTCCTACATCATTAGGAAGGAGGCTGCAACAATCAGAATAGTGTACTCCTCTATCAACACAGACTGAAGGCTAAATCTCACAAAATAATTATAAATAAACTAATTCAACAAGTTAATTTAAACCACCTATAATTTTTTCTAGTTGTTAACAATAATACTTTCATGCTAAAAAAAAAGTTTAAAATAAGTATTCTACTTTTTCTAGTCCATTCCTGATCAGACAGACTTTCGAGTGCAGTCATTCCAAGTGGACATGTTTATAAAAGGGATAATCTAGTAATTGCTGCTGAATTTGGGGAGATAATTTCAAGGATAACCAAAAGGTGAGAATATTACCAGGGTTTCAGTACCTCTAGTTCCTTGCAAAAGACAAATGATTTAGCTGTTTCAAAGAGAATTATATGTAAGGCATATTAACAGGATTGAAGGATAGTATAATCATATCCTTTAGAAAATCTCTTAATCTCATTATCAAGATTGACAAGCAAATGAAATTCGCAAGTAAATCAACATCTCCTCCTTCAGTTACCACCACCAGGCTTAGGTAGATTTGAGAGAAAAAAATATTTAGGTTATATAACCCCTTTTACTCTGAAGTGTATTGTCTTCACTCTCTTTTACATTGATCTGAGGGTTCACTTGTTTCTGCAATTGCTTGTAGCAGGGGCTAGTGAATTTTTCCCATACTAAAGGTAACTACTATATATGCAATATACTATACAGCTTGGAGGAAGACACTATAATCCAGTATATTGAAATATGTAACAAAGGTAATCTTTTCCAATCAATATGGAAAAAGTTCCAAATCAAAACTGAAAGTCATCACACTACACAGTGTAGAAATCTTAAGCTAGGTCTAGTGGCCTGTAATCATAGCACTTTGGGAGGTGTCACGGTGGAAGGATCTCTTGAGGCCAGGAGTTTGAGACCAGCCTGAGCAAGAGCCATATCCCATCTATACAAAAAATAGAAAAATTAGCCAGGCATGATAGCACACGTGTGTAGTCCCAGCTACTCAGGAGGCTGAGGCAGGAAGATTGCTTGAGCCCAGGAGTTGGAGGCTGCAGTGAGCTATTATCATAACACTCCAGCCTGGGTGATAGAGCAAGAGCTTGTCTCTTAAAAAAAAACAAACAAAAAAAAACCTGTAAGATATTATGCTGAGCATTCCCAATAAATGAATACTTAAATATATATGGATAGTGATAAAAACCTAAAACTACTGCAACATTTTGGCTCTTGAAACCAAATGTAGAAAAAAATTTCTGTCCTTAGTATCTGCCAATGTTTTTCAATAAGGCCCTACATCTAAATTCATTAGAAATACAGAAATCATCTTTACCTCAAGACAACCACATACCCACCCCATCACCAAAAGGAAGCTTCTATCCTTCCCACTTGAGTACCTCCTCAGGTATATAAACTGGCCTTGGAGGCCGGGCGCTGGGAGGCCAAGGCAGACAGATTGCTCGAGGTCAGGAGTTCAAAACCAGCCTGAGCAAGAGCGAGACCCGGTCTCTACTATAAATAGAAAGAAATTAATGGGGCTACTAATATATATATAGAAAAAATTAGCCGGGCATGGTGGCACATGCCTGTAGTCCCAGCTACTTGGGAGGCTGAGGCAGCAGGATTGCTTGAGCCCAGGAGTTTGAGGTTGCTGTGAGCTAGACTGAAGCCAAGGCACTCACCCTAGCCTGGGCAACAAAGTGAGACTCTGTCTCAAAAAATATATAAATAAATAAACTGGCCTTGGAGATCTGGCTTTGTTCTAGAAATCTATACATGAAAATACTAATATTTTCATTAAAAAAAGAATTTAAGTCTTGCCTAAGAAAAGCCAAACATTGTTTACTCACCCTTGTCATTTTCTAGCTGTTCAACTCCAACACTTCAAACTAAATATTCTAGATCCAGAAAGTAGAGCTTATGCCCCAAATCTACACATACATACCATCTTCAAAGGTACATTTCTTTTCCACATGGGTAAAAAAGTTTCACAAAAGAATTTTTTTAAACTAGATATTTCTGATTTTTAAAAAATGACTTGTCAAAAAGACATAAATGTATCAAAATGTGCTTTACCAAATTCAGCTGTGTGTGTAAAATAGCTACATTACAAAAGTCATGAAGTCCTTATTACTAAGAATACAACTTTTTTTAAAGATAGGTAAAGGGTCCAAAATACAAAAAACTCATTCTGGTCTCAAGATAACTTTAGACTCAGACTTTTAATACTGGTACTATGGTTTTTCTCCCAAGAGGCTATTTTGAAGGTATGTCACAAAGGGATGGTCATATAGGTTTTATCCCCAATACAGCATGAATGTAACAGTCAATAACACTATAACGCAACGTACTGATTCAATTCGACAAATATATATTGTATGGGACCACACAAAATTGTCACATTAAGCCAAATTAATAAACCTGTCATTTTGTCTCTCTTTCAAACTTTTATGATTCATGGCCAATTACTGCAAAACAAAAGTTCTATACTTTAAAGACAGACAGTGCTAAAATATATATGTGTGTATGTCTGTGTACACATATGTATGTATACACACATATACATACACTAGTTAAATACTATAAAAATGAACATAACACTTTAAGGACAAGGAAAAATGGAAAAATGCTTCTCAGTATTTTCTTTCCATGGGAATTCCTCACTCTGCCATTATGTTAGTCTTAAAACTACTCTAATAAGACCTAACTTAATTAATAAGGATTCTGTAATATGAGCACTCATCACAAAGACAGAGACAGTAAAAGTTTGATAAGCAGACTGCCACTCAAATAATCTACCAACATGCTTTCAAATCAAAAGTTACGTTACAGAAGTGACTGAGATATAATTATGTCTCGAGATTAATTTTGTCATGTAATCTTAGAAAGGAAAACAGACAACCATCACCATAAACTTCAAAATTATTACTCAAAATTCTAAGTGAGAAAGATCCCCCAGGCCGGGCGCGGTGGCTCAGGCCTGTAATCCTAGTACTCTGGGAGGCCGAGCCAGGTGGATCACCCAAGGTCAGGAGTTCAAAACCAGCCTGAGCAAGAGCGAGACCCCATCTCTACTATAAATAGAAAGAAATTAATTGGCCAACTAAAAATGTATAGAAAAAATTAGCCTGGCATGGTGGCGCATGCCTGTAGTCCCAGCTACTCGGGAAGCTGAGGCAGGATTGCTTGAGCCCAGGAGTTTGAGGTTGCTGTGAGCTAGGTTTACGCCACGGCACTCTAGTCCAGGCAACAGAGTAAGACTCTGACTCAAAAAAAAAAGAAAGAAAAATCCCCCAAAATATATGATGTAACCTCTTACACAATGCTGCTACATTAGCACATTAACAAAAAGAAAAAATATCCTAGATAAGGAAATGGTTAATGTGTGCAACAGGTAGTAATCACCTTACAATTAAAAAAAAAAAAGAAAAATCTTACCAGTACAAAAGTCAGAGTCCCTGGATCTAACCATTATACCTCTACGTTGTTAAAAAATGTCAAAAGTTTTGCTAGCTTAAAGGCTCTTCCTTTAAAGAGTGGACTGCAAGATCTACCTAACAGCATGACATGATAAAAATGAATTCCATATAGCAGTAACTACCTGGGGAGGGAATTCTGCAGCGTCCTCTCCTTTTCTGTTCCCAAACAAAAGTTTGATTCAAGAAATGTCAAAACAAAAATAAATCTTAAACATACAAAATTCCACCGGTACACTTAATTTCTAAAAGTTAGACATAAAGAATTATTATCTCAACACATGAATTGGGAAAAGGCAAATCTCTGAAATAAGGCTCACCAGAATACACGCCTGATGGATACACCTGCCAATATATACCAAACCTTTTCAGCAATCACATTAAAAAAAAAAAAAAAAAAAAAAAGAGTCTTTTCTCAAAAAGAAAAAGAATAGGGATCATCAAAAAATGGATTAAAGAACCATTCTTTTTTCCTCCACACTCAGTCTAAAACACAGAGCCAAATAAAACCACCATAAATTCCTTTAGTAATCTTTTTAAGTCTTTCAGTTCAGCAAATTTCACATACTACATACAATTCTGTGACTTTCCTCATACCCCATTCTACAAACAAAAATTCAAATTTTTGAAATTAATATATGGTAAGAATATTAATAAAGTTCTCTTGCACTAAAGAAAACAAAAATCAAATTCTTAAACTCCAATAAGGAAAACCTGATAGGAAAGTAGGCTTAAGGGAGCAAGTATTCATATGCACACACAAGCTAATTCCTTCATATCATGACTAAAATTTCTTTCAACAAAATCTCATACATTCCTCCCAAAATACAAAATACAGAACTTTATCAGCATTCAGTATTCTACCTACCTTTCCTCAATCAATCCCCCTAACAACCCTCCAAATCTACCAAAGTGTTAATTTGTAAAACAGAAGAAAATAATTCATAGTTCTACTCCCAGCTCAAAGTCACAAATTCTGGCAGAACATAATCTTAAAAAATTATGTAAAACTATCCTTCCTCAGTTTTGCCCCGAAAATTTATTTTCTAATCTAATTTAATCAAGTAGATTACAATGTCAGTATTGTAAAATTAAAAATCCTTGTCACATTATAATCTACAAAATCCTTTGATTTACAATTGTTTCTATAAAAGCTAAAGGCTACATACAACTCCATTTCCAAACAGGATGAATATTAAGGCTCTAACTGCTTGGCCATAAACCAAATGAGATATTAACATACCTCCCCCCCCAAAAAACCTCCTTTAGTGCACAGAAGTCACCTGAAAAGTTTTAATCACAGTATGTTCACAAATGGAAACAAAATAGTTATTTTACTTCAAAATTCGGGTAGGGGGAGGGAAGAGAGACAGAAAGAATATACTAACCAATCTCTGGCTGTAACGAATCCTTTCTTCTTCGGGTTCCATCTCTCTCTCTTCTGTTGAAATTACTGTAAAGAAACCACTCCAGGGCTGCCTTCCTCTTCCTCCTTAGGAACCAGATTGCAACACTAAATAATGATACAAGCAGAAATGAGAACTCATTCTCAAACTTACACTTTCTGTTCACAGAAAAAAGCATTTAAGATATGTGATAAAAGCTCTTTGAGAAATCAGGTTCCTCTTCATGAGTTTGGGACCCTTCTGCTCTTGGGCAAGTGGATCCATGTCATGTTCAACATTAATCACCACATCACAACTATCCGCGGCCTAAGCAAAACGAGATGTTGGTTTCAGTTCCTTGTGGATGGACCACACCACTTGTTTCTCTCCACTGGATTACAATTACCAAGGCTCCCCTTCATGGCAGCATTAGAAAAAAAAACCGTCCAGGACTTTTATGACTTTTATCTCTAGAGAGCTGACCAGGTGAAGCGGCACTGTACTAATCCAGATCCTAACCAAATTAGTTCTCTCTCAACGGTAATTAGAAACTAAGGGAAAGAAAGGCAAACTACCTATAGAAAAAGAGGGCAAGAAATTAATATTTAAAGAAAAGACTCCAAAACAATTTCCCATATCCTTCCATTAAGGCCGAACACAATCGCCGCCTTTCCTAGACTCCCCAGATCTTTTCATTTCCCAACCTACCCTCTACCCCATCACAAGATGTGCACAATTCTGAAACAAATTTGAGAGTTGCAAATCAGGGACAAAAATTCCATCTGATTTTTTTCGTATAAAGTGATAAAATAAACGATTCGATCTATGGATATAAGTAAAATACGTCTTTTCCATAATTAAATAAAGACCGGTTGGCGCGGCGGTCAATCCATAACACCAAGAAAAGGTTTTTTCTAAATATTCTCATAGATAATGGCTTCCATTGGGAACGCAGATATTCTCCCCTTTTTGTAACTACATCACAGCCACGTTAACAGCATCCTTTCAAAACTGCTACGAGGGAACCAGAGGACCCGATGACATAGTTTGTGAGAGCAGTTCGTGGCAGAGCCCTCCAGGAGGAAGCTCTGGCCCGAAGTCGGGAGGGAAACCGCGTTTGCACCCCCTGGACGAGGACAGCCCGGGCTTGGAGCAGCCAGGGCCGAAGAGGAAAAACGGCGCATCTCGCCAGGCTCCCCCAGGGAAAGGTGTTTCAATGGTTCCCCCATCGGAACAAGAAATAGAAACTTTACATTAAGTCTTTAGATAACACAGTGAACCAAACTTCCAAATGAGGGGGGGAGGGGGAATCTCACCGGAGATTTTGCTCTTGAGTTCTTGTCCAAGTGAGAAGTAAAAGATTCCAAAAGCTGAGAGGAAAAATTAAATCCCAAACGTCGTCTTCGGTTTTTCCGTGGACCAACCCATCCACAGAGGGTCAGAGCGACCCGGAAAAGAGAGGAAACAGTTGCTGAATCAAACCTCCTCTTCTGGCTTTGGAGACTGGGAGTCGGAGGCGTCAGGCGAGGGGAGCACGACCCTCGGCGCCGAGCCCAGGGCGCCCCCGCCTCCCCCGAGCCAGCGGTCAGCAGCCCCAGCCCGAGCCCGAGCCCCGGGCCAGCCCGGGCCGCGGGGAGCGCCCTCCTCGCGTGCCCTCGCCGAGCAGCCGCTGGCCGCCTTCGGGAGCGGCGGCCGATCAGCTGAGACCGGCGGGCCCGATGCTCCCCGCACCGCCCCGGCCCCCCGGAACGCGGGCCCCGGCCCCGGGGGGCGGAGAGGGCGGGAGCGGCGCGGCGCGCCGGGATGGGGGCCCGGGCTCCCCTAGCGTCTCCCCCTTAGCCCGGGCTCCGCTCTGCGGGACGAGCCCCCCGGCTACTCCCCAGTCGCAGAGGAGGGATTCCGGGAGATGGGCCCCCTGGCGTTGCCCCTCCTGCCGGAGCGCCCCCTGCCCAGGATAGACAGAGCAGCGACAGGCCCAGCCGCTGGGAAGGTGCTCTGCGAGCCGCAGCCGCCGCCGCCGCCGCTGCCGGGGAGGGGTGTTGTTTCCCTCACACAGGAGGAGCCGCTGAAGCAGCCGCCGCCATTTTGAACCCGTCAGACTCTCACATACACACAGCTCCTCCGCGGCGCACTGCGCAGGCGCCGCCTCCCCACCCCCTCCTCCAGCTCGCCTCTCCACTCCCCACCCCCCTTCAAATCAGCCTTCGCTTCTTACCGCTCTCCTGGGCGCACGTGAACGCGCACGCGTCACTCCCCTCTAACGCGCACACACCGCCAGCGCGCGCACGCGCGGATGCGTCGGCCTCGAATCGCCCGCGCCCCGAGACGCCGACGCGGCTCCCCTCCCCACCGCGCGTCAGCCTGCCCGCCCTCCCGCCGGCCTACCGCCCCCGCTCCCCGTCGGCCTTATTCCAGGGCTTGGGCCCGGCCGGCTCCTCGCGCCTGCGCGCAGGGCGCCGATCCTCCTCCGCGCGCGCCCTCCCCCCAGCACACCCTCGCTCACACACACGCATACACACACAGACACACTTCGCCTGTGACCCCGCCCCTCGCGGCCAGCTGCGCCGGCCGCCCTCCCCCACCTCTCCTGGGAGGGGGGTGACCCCCGACCCCCCACAAAGCACAGTCCCCCTCCCACGGCAGTGGGGAGAAGCGCCCCCTTCCCCTTCAACCGCCCTCTGTCCCAGGCGGCCCGTCACAGTCACACAACCTGAAGGCCGGGAGGCCTGGGCCAGGGCAGCCGTTGCCCGCCTCAGAGCGGGGTCTCCCGGGGTCAGGCTGCTGGGCAGGGCCCGCCGGACCTGGGCGCCCTGCTCAGGCCTGCCCAGGGGGAGAGGGCGTGGGGAAGGGTCGCATTCCCGCCAACTGCCCTCCCCTCGCGCGCCGGCCAGTGGGCCGAGGCCAACCTGCCCGCCATCCCTGGGCAGGCCCCGGCGCCCCCACCGCGGGGCCCATCCGCCCTCGGCTCGGGGGGCCCCTCGGTGCAGCGGCCTGGCCCCGCCTCACCCACTCCTCGCTGCTCCGAAGGGGCAGGAACCGAGAGTAGCATGTCTGTCCTGGGCTCGGCTCCCCCCGGGGAGCTCCAGGCGCTTGACAAGGGCGTCCACAGGTACCAGGCGCAGGAGTGGTCTCTGCGACGGCCCGGGGGCGGCGGCGGCCGGCGCACCCACCGCGGGCCGGAGGCGCCCGGGGAGGTGGCCCAGGAAGCCCCCGCTCCTCGGCCACGCTCAGGTTTCCGCAGCGCCGGTGCCCCCGGCGGCCCGGGTGGGATGTGACCCCGCCCCCCGCGAGTCGGGGCGCCCCCGGCCCTGGACCGACCCCGCCGCCCTGGGCCGCGGCGGGCGCAGGAGGCCCGGCCGGGAAGATGTCTCCTCTCGGTGCGCGCAGCTTCGCGCGAGGGTCAGCGACGGGGCAGCGGCCGCCCGAGCTGCGCCTGCCCTGCCCACGGACGGGCTCCCGCGGCTCGACAGCTGCCCGACGAGCGGGCAGGCTCCGGACGTCGACGGAGCCCGGCCAGAGGTATCCGAGCAATGCCATGAGAGCAGCCCAACCGCGATCCGGGCATTTCCCCAGCCAATCTCTTGCTTTGGGGCCCGTTTAAATTATAAATCCCATAAAGGACCGTGGCTTGGGCGTTACACCTCAGGGTTGGCACTATAGGCTTCACTGCGCTCTTGCTGAATGGTGTCGGACAAATCTTTTTCTCCCTGCCTGCCTTGGTTTCCCACTCTTCAAACTCTTGATTCCTGGGAGGCGGGAATGAAGAAGAGAGGAAGGGCATGGAGTGAATCACGTAACCTGCATAAGCAGCTTTCAACTCTTTTAGGAAGACGTTAGCGAAAGATAATTGAAATAATGATACCTTCTATTTCCGTCAAGGTTTGAACTCTAGGGTAAAGGCGCTACGTAAACAAACGCAAGATATTTATTACCACACAAGGTTTTTCTACATGCAAACTTAGGGAGTTTTTACAGACATTCTCTGCTTTGTTTCACAGCATCCTTAGGAGACAAGCTGAAGTGCCAGGTAAAGTTATATTCATTTTAAAGACCGACAACTGAAGTATAGAAAGGTTAAACAGTTTGCATAATTGCTCCTACAGAGGGTACAGCACTCAGCAATTGCCACTGAAACACGTCAAACAACAGAAAAGGTTTGTCAGTATGGTATCATCCTATTGCATTCTGGTCACTGGAAAATATTGTTTATTCTGATAACAATTTTGTTCAGACTTCTTAAATTTACGGAGCACCGATACAAAGAGGATAATCACCAAAACTATCAGATCTAAAGCTTTTTGAAATATTTCAGACTATAATAAAATATATTTAAAAAGCACCAGTCTTTCACATCGGTGCAACCAGATATGGTCCCGTAAGCATCTTTCTCTGTCTAGGTATAGAAAAAGTTAGCAGCTTGTTTTGTTTCTAAGGAGAGAAAGACTTTTGCCACTGTCAGATTAAGTAAGTGGTTGGCCTCATTGCTGCTTGCAAAATAAACAGCTTTATTTCCTTCCCACTCGTTCCTATAGCCCAAGGAATACTTGGGGGCAAGGAGAGAGAGAGGTCTCTAGCAGTAACTCAATTTGGTCTCCCTATTTTTCTTAAGGTCCAGAGCCCCTTAAGTAATTAACCCTCAAGGCACTGAGATGCTCACCTTTGGCAAACAGTTACCTCCAAGTTTAACTCAGGTTAGCATGCTGGGAGGAAAACCTAGGACAATAAAAAAAAACCCAGAAAACCCCAGAACAATAATAGTAGTACCCATTTTGAACAGAACTGCAAATAGACCAAAGTTTGTCAGATTGCAGCCAGCTCTTTTCCAGTTGAAAACCATTTGTTAACTAGTCTGCTTTGGAGGAAGGGGGCATTTAAACAGATATACACAATGGTTTCTCCCCAGGCAGGCTTTGTTAATATTCCAAAGCAGATGTGCAGGGTGAGATAAGAAATAGGCAGATGGCTAGTGATTCCCCCACAATCACTGTGAGTAGCTCTGATTGGCAAGGGCAGATCTGTGAGGCTCACTGCATTGCCCTGAAAGAGCCATGTCCAAGGAGAATAGAACTTGGGAGATTCCCCAAGAAGGCCAATAGAATTATGAACTATATGACTTCAACTACAGCTGCAGGGATAAGGGGAGAGTGGTATGTGGGAAGAAGGAAAGAAAAATTCCTTCTAGAATTGTTGAGAAGAGGGTCCCTGCCTGAAATAAGCTATGCCTTAATAAGATATCAACAAATCTCTGCCTTCCTGAGCAAAGCTAAGACCCAACAAATGGTGAGTCAAAATCCAGATCACCCACTTCTTTTAGGAGACTTTAAGGCATGAGAAGAGAACTCTGTGATCTGGTTAACTAAGTTAAACTATTTCCAATTTCTCCTTAAATGTTAAGGAGGAAGTAAGGATGTCCCACACAGTGTAGATCTAAGCCAAAATAGAGAAGTTGGTCTTGAAGACCCCCCTAGGAGGTAGCATAACCAGTGATTAAAAAGCTTCAGCATCCCGGACTGAAGGGCTATTTTGCTGGCTACTAGCCATTCGATCTTAATGAAAGCCTCACTTTTTCGTCTAAAAGTGGGAAAAATATCAAACTCTCAGGATGCAATGAATAATGTCTTAAAGCTCAGTGTCTGGCACATAATAGCCTCTATTTATGAACATTTTCTATGTTTCTGACTTCTAGTTTTAAGGAAAGTTTTGAGTAAAGATGCTTCCATGTTTAAGTAAATTAAAGAGCTTTCACATGGTTCGCAATCGTTTACATAAAGCTAAGTACTGACTTATTCATAGCTTCTCTGTCCTTTCCTAGCTCCTGGTCTCCCTCACGTCCTCAGCCCCTGGTGTCTCTGCCGTCCATTTTTCTCTCTTTCCTGCCCCCAGCCGCCTCTCTCTCATCATCTGCCTCCTGAGGTCTCTTTCTTTCCATCCTTCTCTCCTTTGCTCTGCCTACCTCCCGTGTTCATTTTCTCTCTCCTGGGCCGTTATCATCTGACTGAACTGCCTGCCCACTTCCCTTTACCATCTATTTGGTGCACTTAATCACAGGCTCTCTAGTTTTGTTACTTAATCATTTCCAGAACATCTCTCTCTAGCCCTCCCTGCCTCCTTGACTATAAGTTCCTTGAAGACAAGGACCAGGCCCCATTTGTATCCCTCAAAGGAACTTCCAAAATTAATATTACATACTGCTTCAACCCTAGGTGAAATAAAAACTGAGTGTTGGGTGGGGTAATTATGAGCTTCAAGTAATAGAAAGTTTTCTTTTTAAGTCTGGAAGTAGAATATAAATTGATCTGATTAAGAAAAAAACAAGGCCAGGCACAGTGTCTCATCCCTTTAATTCTAGCACTTTGGGAGGCTAAGGCAAGAGGATAGCTTGAGCCCAGGAGTCTGAGGCTTCAGGGAGCTATGATGACACCACTGCACTCTAGCCTGGGTGACAGAGCAAGACCCTGTCTCAAAAGAAAAAAGAAAGAAAGCCATAAATGCCCTGTAGATTCTTTTATCATTGAACATGGACATCACATGAGATTCTTGTCGACTGCATGGAGTGTGGTTGCCTCTTTCCTTGGGACCATGTGATACAGCCTTTCCTGGCCCAATGCTTCCTTGCTGCCATCTTTTCCCATCTCTCCTGAGCCACAGGTTGATTTTGGCTGTTGGGGCAGCTGCAGGAGCATCTGGGATCCACCCCTCCTTAGCAGCCTTAGCTTCACTTTGGGGCAAGGCCACCCTCAATTCTCACTTCTCACTTCTAAAAGGGTAGGACTCTGCCCTGCCTGGGAATGGGGCTGTAAGATGCAGAGCCCCATGCCCCACCCCTCAGTTACACCTGTGCTTGCTAGGGGACAGTTTCTAGGGTTTCGGAATCTGTCTGCAATCTTGTGCTTGCTCACAGCTCAGGTTGCTGTTGATGGTTGTGAAGTCCTCTAGCCTCGTCCCGAAGCACCAATTGCCTAAGCACTTAGACCTGTTCCCAGCCCCTCCCAGTGGATCTGATCTTTGTTCATCTTCTCCAGGGCATTCACTGCCTTTTGTTAGCTCCTACTAAAGCTGGTATTCCTTCAGCTGCTTTGCGCAGGGTACTTGCCAGCTGTGTGTTATTAACCCAGACTCCTTAACCCAGGCATCCTCAAACTATAGCCCGCGGGCCACATGCAGGTGTTTTTGCCCGTTTTTTTTGTTTGTTTTGTTTTTTGAGACAGAGTCTTGCTTTATTGCCCAGGCTAGAGTGAGTGCCATGGCATCAGCCTAGCTCACAGCAACCTCAAACTCCTGGGCTCAAGCGATCCTCCTGCCTCAGCCTCCCGAGTAGCTGGGACTACAGGCATGCGCCACCATGCCCGGCTAAGTTTTTCTATATATATTAGTTGGCCAATTAATTTATTTCTATTTATAGTAGAGACGGAGTCTCACTCTTGCTCAGGCTGGTTTTGAACTCCTGACCTTGAGCAATCCGCCCGCCTCGGCCTCCCAGAGAGCCATTTGTTTTTTTACTTCAAAATAAGATATGTGCAGTGTGCATAGGAATTTTTTCACAGTTTTTTTAAAACTATAGTCCAGCCCTCCAACGGTCTGAGGGACAGTGAACTAGCCCCCTGTTTTAAAAGTTTGAGAACCCCTGCCTTAATCTGTCCAAAGCTTAGTTCTCTCTCTAATAAAACAGAGAGAATGATTCCTGCCCTGTTTCCTGCTAGGATTGTTGTGGATTCCAATGGACTAATGGGCACAAACATCCTTTGGAAGTTGGAAGATGACATATTTAAAAGGATTGCTGGTTCTATTTTTAAATTTATTGTAATAAGAATACTTGACATGAGATCTACTCTTTAAACAAATTTTTAAGTGCACAATACATTCTCTGATTTCTTTTTTTCTAAAGGAAGAATTTGGGTACTTACTGAGTACCTTTTGCTCAATGCTAAATTAAGTACGTGGATGGAAATTAGCCGGGCATGGTGGCGCATGCCGGTAATCCCAGCTACTCGGGAGACTGAGGCAGCAGGATTGTTTGAGCCCAGGAGATTGAAGTTGCTGTGAGCGAGGCTGACACCACGGCACTCACTCTAGCCTGGGCAACAAAACGAGACTCAGTCTCAAAAAAAAAAAAAAAAGTATTTGGATGGAGAAAGAAGATTTGAAAAATTAGAAGATTTGATTATTACCATTGAAGATTTCACATCATAGAGAAGACACTGTGAAGATGTAACATACTTAGAGAACAGTCATTACAGTGAATTGTTGGAAAATGATGTAGACAATAAGAACTGGATGTAGAATTCCACTTGGATGTAAGCCCTGTGGGACAGGAAGTTTTGTTCACTGCTGCATCCCTGATGTGTAGAACGGTGCCAGGCATTCATTCAACAGTGGCACTCATTCATTTATGTTTATTGAATCAGTGAATAAAGTAGAGTGGTGACACTTTTGAGGGAGGGAGGAGTGTGAAGGCTGGAGAGCTTTGACTCGTTGCAGAGAAGTTTTGGTTTTGGTAGAGTAGGAGAGGTATGTATATTCTAGAGGAGAGGGTTGATGCAGTAGCAATTATTCCAGGGGAACTGTTCCTACAGCTGTCACGGTAGCTGGAATAGAGGTGATGGAAGCTAACACCCCTACCACTGCAAACCAAGCCAGGAGGTGAGTGTGCGAATCTTAGGCCACGTTCTTCACTGTCTTTTTATTCTAGCTTCTTTTGTGATCTAGTCTTTCTGCTCCACTTATCTCTCTCCACTGTCTGCTGTCTCCAATTCAGGATGTCGTTTTTGTTTGTTTGTTTGTTTGTTTTTTTGGAGACAGAGTCTCACTGTCTTGCCTGGGAGAGACAGCATCAGCCTAGCTCACAGCAACCTCAAACTCCTGGGCTCAAGTGGTCCTCCTGCCTCAGCCTCCCTGGTAGCTGGGACTACAGGCACACACCACCATGCTGGGCTAATTTTTTCTATTTTTAGTTGTTTGGCTAATTTTTTTCTATTTTTAGTGTAGATGGGGTCTCACTCTTGCTCAGGCCGGTCTCGAACTCCTTAGCTCAAGCGATCTTCCCTCCTTGGCCTCCTAGAGTGCTAGGATTACAGGCATGAGCCAATGTGCCTGGCCCAGGATGTCATGGCATCAGCCTAGCTCACAGCAACCTCAAACTCCTGGGCTCAAGCAATCCTGCTGCCTCAGCCTCCCAAGTAGCTGGGACTACAGGCATGCGCCACCATGCTCGGCTAATTTTTTGTATATATATTAATTGGCCAATTTATTTCTATTTATAGTAGAGACGGAGTCTCGCTCTTGCTCAGGCTGGTTTTGAACTCCTGACCTCGAGCAATCCGCCTGCCTCGGCCTCCCAGAGTGTTAGGATTAAAGGCGTGAGCCACCGCGCCTGGCCCAGAGCACAGCTTTTGATGTGATATTATACACTACATATCTCTAATTATCTTTCAAAATTTCTCTTTAATTATATTGATATCATTCATTATATTATGAATGGTATAACTTTAAAATAACTATCTTTTTTTTCTCCAAAATGCTTGCTAAGTATTTAAACTCTGAAATGTATTTAGTCTTCATTTTCTTTCTGGCTAAATCTATTTTTGCACTCTCTGGGGGACTTGCAAGAAAATAATTGACTGAGTTTAAGGTGAGATTTCTATGTTATATGTTTTGCAATTATACTTGATTTGCCACAACTTAGAGTTCATGTTTTGATTTGGTCGTAATTACTAGATCTGCTTCTACCGTTGATCTAATTATCTTCTTGGTGAGCTGTATATCCTTAGTTAACTCTCTATTTCTGTGTAATTTGATTGGTATAAGGAACGTGGAGGACCTTGCATCTACACTTTAATCCTTTGTTACTGGAACTAATTGCAAGATTCACCTGTGTTTTTAATGCATATGCTTCCATGGGTGAATCTTTATGCTTTGCGTAAATGTTGGTATTTTCTATATTTCTTAGCATTATCTATTTTATTTTAATATTTACTACTCATGTAATATAGTCTATATCTTATGCATTTTCATTGTCAACAAATTCAAAATGGGCAAATGGAATTCACAATTCTTACTTGCTGGAAGATAAATATAGAATCTGCAGTGGCTTCCTTTTTCTGAATCCATGTTAATTCCTCTTGAAGGAACCATATTTCTTTCTATATGCACTTAAGTTACTCCTTAAAACACAGAGATATAATTTGGATGCTATCGACAGCAGAACAATGCCCTTAATTTTCACCGCTTTCCGTTCATTCCCTGGTTTATTTCTGATTAAATGTGCCACCCACTGTCTCACATTTCATTGGATCTCTGTGTGACCATCATCATCAGCCACAAAATATATGCCAATTTCTAACTACCTGCTGGGTCCTCAAGATTTAAAACATACGACTTGGGCTTTGCCCTCAAGGAGCTTGCAGTTTAGTTGGAGAGAATCCAGAAGAAGACCAGCCACTGAGCATATTAACCAAAGAGACAGAAACAGTGTAACAGAGCTGGAGAAGGGAAAAATGAAGATGGTTCCTGCACAGCTCCAGGAGCTGTAGCAATACGCGTGATCTCCCAGGACTTCCCAGTGTGTGTACGTGGTGCTGCACTAACTTCTCCCATATAGTGTCTGCTGGGTCCTCATCTATTAAGGGGATATTAACTCTGAATCACAGAATCTTAGAACTGGCATGGAGGTCAGAGGTCATTTACTCCAACCTGTTCATTTTAAAAAATGGCAATCTGAGGCCCAAAGATGTTAAGCAGCTTGGCCAAGGTCATGTAGCTAGTTTAGTAACGAAATTGGAACCATAAACCATGTCTTCTGATAGCTGGTCTAGTGCACTTTCTGCTACACCTCTGATCAATGGCATTTTCTCACCATCAGATCACATGTTCATTTATTCATTCCTTTCCAAGAAGGAGCATCTGCCTGTGTGAGGCACTGGGGCTACAACATGAGTGACATGAGGCCACATTGTCAGGGGATAAGTCAGGGGAACAACAAAATCAGCCTCCAAACTGAGACCCTTTGAAAAAGTGAGAGGGTCTAATAATAAGCCATTTGTGCACATCAGGTGTACACCAGGACTCAGTACCACTATGGATCTGTACAGGACATATACACAGTCTACTTGGGACACTGTGAGGGCACAAAGGTGGGAGGGGCCCACCTGCATCTGCTGGTAGCGGGAGGGGTGTCCAGTCAGGGAAGGCTTCTTGGAGGAGGCAGTGCTTGAGCTAACTTAAAAGTTACTGGTTACCGGACGGGCTCAGTGGCTCACGCCTGCAATCCTAGCACTCTGGGAGGCCGAGGTGGGTGGATTGCCCAAGGTCAGGAGTTCGAAACCAGCCTGAGCAAGAGTGAGACCCTGTCTCTACTATAAATAGAAATAAATTAATTGGCCAACTAATACATATAGAAAAAATTAGCTGGGCATGGTGGCGCATGCCTGTAGTCCCAGCTACTCGGGAGGCTGAGACAGGAGGATGGCTTGAGCCCAGGAGTTTGAGGTTGCTGTGAGCTAGGCTGACGCCACGGCACTCACTCTAGCCTGGGCAACAAAGTGAGACTCTGTCTCAAAAAAACAAAACAAAACAAAACAAAAAGGCCAGGCACAGTGGCTCATGCCTTTTATTCTAGCACTTTGGGAGGCTAAGGCAGGAGGATCGCTTGAGCCCAGGAGTTTGAGGTTACTGTGAGCTAGGCTGACGCCACGGCATTCCCTCTAGCCTGGGCAACAAAGTGAGACTGTCTCAAAAAAAAAAAAAAAAAAGTTACTGGTTACCAAGAAGACAGTGTGGGAAGGCATTTCCCACCTCTGGTGTGCTCTGATGCAGCGTGGTGGATGGCGCCGGCAGACTAGAGCTAAGCCTGCAAAGGAGAGGAGGGATCCTACCCTAGAGGACCTCTCCTGCCATATTCAGCAAGTGGATGGGGCTTTCTCTTTTGTTGGGGATGGGCATTTGGTCACCCGGGGAGCACACACTTACGGAGCGTCTGCTATGCAGCAGGTGCTGCTCTGGGCGCTGGGAGCACGGGGACCACAGTAGATCCCTGCTCTGAGCACCGCCGTGTAATGGTCCAGCAGAAGCCCTGGAGATGCACTGTGTTCCCAGTCGGCTGCACCACACAATGAACTTGTCACCTTGCTCAAGCCGTGATGCCATCAGGGTTTCCTCATAAAATGGGGATAAGAATCCTTTCTCATAGGTGGCTGTTAAGGGAACTCAATGAGTTAATATTCCCAGTGCTAGAACAGCTTCTGGAATATAGCAAGCAAGTTCATAAAATAGAACTGAGCTTACAGTATGTACTTGGGTAAATCTTAGCAAATGATTAGATAATATTTTTTTTTTTGAGAGATGAGGTCTCACTCTGTCACCCAGGCTGGAGTGCAGTGGCACAATCATAGCTCACTGCAGCCTTTAACTCCTGGCTCAAGTGATCCTCTGCCTCAGCCTCCCGAGTAGCTGGGACTACAGGCGCATACCACCAGCCCCAGCCAACTTTTGTCATTTGTTTAGGGATGGGGTCGCATTCTATTGCCCAGGTTGGTCTCCAACTCCTGGGCTTAAGTGATCCTCCCTTTTCAGCCTTCTGAGCAGCTGGGATTACAGGCATGAGCTACCTCATCCAGCTCTTACTAGATGAATTCTATGAAGAAAATAGAGGCAGCTCCATTGAGGAGGTGGCATTGGAGTTGAAAGTGCTTGACAAAAGGGAACATTCCAGGTAGAGGAAATAGCTAGAACAAAGACCCTCAGTGGGAACAGGCATTAGTGTACTCTAAAAGCAGCAGGCAGCCAGGCACAGTGGCTCAGGACTGTAATCCCAGCACTTTGGAAGGCGAAAGCAGGAGAATTACTTGAACCCTGGAGTTCAAGACCAGCCTGGGCAACATAGGAAGATCCCATCTCTACAAAAAAATTTAAAAATTATCCGAACATGGTCTTGTGCTCCTGTAGTCCTTATTCAGGAGGTTGAGCCCAGGAGTTGGAGGTTACAGTGAACCATGGTCGTGCCACCACACCCCAGTCTGGGCGACAGAGTGAGATCCTGTCTCTTAAAAAAAAAAAAAAAAAAAAAAAGCAGCAGGCCAGAGTCGCTGGAGCACCATGGCTAAGGTAAAGAGTAATGTGAGATGAAGTCAGAGTGGCCAGGTCACACAAGACTTACAGCAAGCTGAGTGTACTCTCAAGGCAGTAGCAACCCGTGGTGAGCACAGAAGCTGGGCAATGACAAGGCCAGCTTCATGTGTCAGAGAGAACTCTGATGTGATAGCAGGATGCTGGGGAGAAAGTTAAGGTGCTCCGTTCATCTGCATGAGAGAGTTAAGGGCATGGCTTCAGGCGGTAAAGGGGTTTGGAAAGGAGAGGAGGGAGGAGAGAAAGGTACGCAGGGAGGAAGGGGTGGGGTCACGGCTGACTGCATTTCTGTCCTGACTCATCTGCTCTGCTATTCTCTCAAAGGGAAACTACAGCAGAGGCAGTGGGCAGGCCAAGAGGACAAGGCCACATTTGACATGCGGAGTCTGAGGGACTCTGAGACCCCTGCTGCTGGCCTTGCGAGGACCGGAAAGGAGGAGAGCAGTCTGCGCTGGGTCTGACGGTCCGGGAACCGCCAACGCCAGATCCAGGTCTCAAGAGGACCATGCGCAGGAGGAGGCCCGGGTCCCAGGGCCCAGGCCGCGGAGAGGAGAATGTGGCCAGCCACTGTCGGTGCCCCACAGCTGCTTGAAGAATGGATGGATGTGCCAAGTACTGACCAGCGGAGAGAGAGGAGCCTGTGAAAGCAGCGGAGAAGGAAAGACCAGAGCGGCAGGAGAGACACAATGAGAGCAGCGTAGAGGAGAGTGTCTCGGAGAGAGGGGTCAAGGGGTGGCAGAGTGGGAGGACCACCCGGAAGGAACCATTATGACATCACTGGCGGCTTTAACAGCAATGTCGGGGAAGTTGGGGTGAGCGGTAGGGGTGTCGGCATGCAGTGAGCCGAGAATGAATAGGAAGAAAAGATGACAAGTGTAGACACTTCTTTTAAGGAACCTGGCTATGAAAAGAAGAACAGAGGGAAGACAGGGTGGGATTGTAATGGGAAAGTAAATAGTTTGTGTGTGGCCTGCAAGAAGGTGTTAGTAGCCAGAGGGGGAGTGAAACTAGAAACTGGAATAAGGGGTGGGGCTAGAGCAGGAGGTGCTCCCTGCGGGAGCCGCCAAAGCCCCTGAGGGTCAACTTCGGCTGAGAGAGGACAGGTCTTCCTCTGAGCCGAGGAGAGGTTGCCAGGGCCGTGTGCAAGGAGATCGTTTTGAGGATGTGGGCACAGGATGTTAAGGGAGTTTACACCCTTGAAAACCTCTGGAATATTCTTGGGAATTGCTATGGTCTGAATGTGTCCCCCCAAATTCATGTATTAGAAACTTAATCTCGGCCGGGCGCGGTGGCTCACGCCTGTAATCCTAGCACTCTGGGAGGCCAAGGTGGGCAGATTGCTCAAGGTCAGGAGTTCAAAACCAGCCTGACCAAGAGCGAGACCCGTCTCTACTATAAATAGAAAGAAATTAATTGGCCAACTAATATATATAGAAAAAATCAGCCGGACATAGTGGCGCATGCCTGTAGTCCCAGCTACTGGGAAGGCTGAGGCAGGAGGATCGCTTGAGCCCAGGAGTTTGAGGTTGCTGTGAGCTAGGCTGACGCCACGGCACTCACTCTAGCCTGGGCAACAGAGTGAGACTCTGTCTCAAAAAAAAAAAAAAAGAAAGAAAGAAACTTAATCTCCAGGAAAACAGAGGGGGTGGAGCCAGTGGCAGAGGGCTCATGAACTGATTGACGTTACTATAGAAGAGGAGCGAGCTTGCTTTCTTCTGCCATGTGAGGACACAGCAAGTAGGCCCTCACTGCACGCCAACACCTTGATCTTAGACTTCCTGGCCTCCTGAATTGTGAGAAAATCAATCTCTGGCTTTGGGATTTTGTTTTGGTTTTCATTTTTTTGGTGTTTTTTGTTTTGTTTTTGTTTTTGTTTTTTTAAGACAGGGTCTTGCTTTTTTTTTTTTTTTGAGAAAGTCTCGTTTTGTTGCCCAGGCTAGAGTGAGTGCCATGGCGTCAGCCTAGCTCACAGCAACCTCAAACTCCTGGGCTCAAGCAATCCCACTGGCTCAGCCTCCCGAGTAGCTGGGACTACAGGCATGCGCCACCATGCCCGGCTGATTTTTTCTATATATAGTAGTTGGCCAATTAATTTCTCTCTATTTATAGTAGAGACGGAGTCTCGCTCTTGCTCAGGCTGATCTCGAACTCCTGACCTCGAGCAATCCTCCCACCTCGGCCTCCCAGAGTGCTAGGATTACAGGCGGAGCCACCTGTACAGGTGGCTAGCCACCAAGACTAGCCAGCCTACTAGTCTTCTTAACTTACTACTTTCTGTGCATAGAATTGCACCCCACAGAAGTGGAGGGAGAAGAGGGTAGATTTGGGGAACAGCCTGAGGGGTCACAGGAAGTCAGCTGTGACCAGTAATCATGCTAGAGGTCAGTGAGAACCAGGCAGGTCCAGGCATTGCCCACAGGTGCCTAACACAGGAAGGAGGGCTTAGAGTCCAAAACTGGCCTCGGTGGCCCACGATGACAGATAAACAGGCTCAGCATCTGCCCTTTCTCCCAACGCTGCCCTTGCCTTTCTGCAAAGCCTAGTCTTCGACCCTCAGCTCTTCTCTCCCTTGAGGTCCTTGTCTGTTCTCACAACTTCAGATATCTTCTCTGTGGGCTCGACTCCCATGCTACTGTGGCCCCAACCCGCCCCCACGACCTAGCCAGCAACGTCACTGTTGATGCCCTGGAATTGCCAGTGAGGAATGAGGTCTCCCACACTATCCTCCCCTTCGAGCTGGCTTGGGCCATGCTCTCTCTTCCTCGTTGCTGCCTCTGCCTCCAAACGGCAGGCCTTCCCTGCTGCCCCTGTGAAGTCCCACAGCCCTGCAGACCCACCACCCAGTGTAGCATTTACCGCACTCTTGCTTGTGTTTCAGAGTCTGCAGGGAGTGTGTCTGGTTCCCTGTCCAGAGGAGTGAGCTTCCTGCAGACGGGGCCTGGCCGTGTGCTGCTTTCCGCCACCGTGTTTGGAATCAAGCCTTGGAAATGGTCGTTTCCTCACTCACTAAATGCTTGTGGAGGGAAACTCGAGAGTGGCCGCTGCATAGTAGCCAGTGGCAGGAAGTGCAGGCACATAAAGTGTTTGCAACTGAGCAAAGACTCGAAAGGGGGCAAAATTATGGGAGGAAGGGGAAACTGAGTCACTGCTAGGAAGGTTCCAGCCAGTAGGGGTGGAATTGGAGGAAGAAGAGGAAGGAAGAGGAGAGCCTGTGGAGAAGGGGCTGGTGACAAGTTTAGAGCCCAGGATGGGAATAGGTTGGTCACTGACAGCCACGAAAGCTCTAGAAAGGGCAGTATGCTCGAGGCGGGTCTGCACCAGCGCTGGGCACCTGGCAGCAGTTGCCGGAAGCCAGGCGCCTACGGGGAGGAGGTGCTGATGGGCAGAGACTAGAGTGACAGTGACCAGTGATGGAAGAGTGAGGAGTCCACGTGGGTCAGAGAAAGAACAGTGTTTGGCAGAGGGTGTGGGGCGAGGAAGGTGGTGGCACCCCAGAGAGTCTAAGCTTTACCCCGCGATTGGAAGAAAAGGAATAAAGAGAGGCTGGTAAATATTTGCATTGCTTGGTGGTCCCATTCCAACCCCATCCAACTGGGTTGCTCCTGCAGGTTCCTGGTCTCCCCCGGAGAGGCCCCCGGGGGGTGGTGGTGAAGGGAGTAGAGCCATCTTCCCTCTGTGGAAGCTGAAAGGGCCAGCTCCTCCTCTGCTCACCTAGTGCAGCTGGTGTGACTGAGGTGTGGCCCCGCGCACCTCCTCTTTCAGGATGCCGAAGCCGAGCAGACGACGTTAGGAAGTGGGGGAGATGGAGGTCATTCCTACTGGCCGGCAGCCTCTTCTCACTAAGCCACTTAGCAGTGGGGCCACAGAGCTCCCTGGCTCCCTGCCTCTCCCAAACCTGGTCCTCCAGTCCATTCTGGGAGCCACCTCCAACCCCCCACATACACACACACACACACACACACACGCGCGCACATACACACATACAGGCACATGGCTTCCCTTAAATTCTTCTCTTCTTTGGAGTCAGTTTCTATTGCTTGCAACCAAGATCTCTGCCTAACTCGAAGAGTTCATTGCTGTTAATTAAAGCGTGAGAGTGCTGTCAGACTGCTATGCAGATGTGCACTTTGTAGACTGTTGCAGAACCACTGCAGCTTTGTTCATCCGTCTACACATGTGCCAGGCATTGCATGCCAGGTACTGGGGGCAGAAAGACAATCACAGTAGACCCTGGTCTTACGTAGGCAAGTGAGTATGTCTGACTTTGAATTCACTCAGAAACAAATCCCAGACAAGGATTCAAGTGCAAATAGTTTACTTGGGAAATGGTTCCAGGAAACACTGACAGAGGACTGGGAAAGTAAGACAAGGAAGGAAAGAGAGCCCACGGCGGGCACGTGGCCACGAGAGCTACTGCAGCAGGCCACTGGAGCCCAGTGTGGCTGGACACCTTGGGAGACAGTGTACAACAGGCCTCGAAGTCTTCCTTTGTCCGCCAGCTGCCGTCTGTCACTGGTTGCAGACTGCTTCCAGAGCCTGTCGGCTCCCTGTCACAGTCACTGTCCTCTGTGTGTGCAGAGTCAATGGCCTGAGCAGTCCCTGGGCAGAGACACAGATAGGGACTGCCAAGGGCCCATGGCAGAGGACCACGTCCAGGGCTACAGAATGCAGCGGAGAGTTCTACAGGTTTTCTGAGAGAACTAGGACAGGGCATGGCAGACACTGGGAAGGAATGGCCGGTCCAGAGAGAATGTCAGACCGGGAGACATCCTTCGCTAAGGCTTCCCAGGGATGATGACTTTTGAGTTTGAACCTGCAGATGTGGCATAGGAAGGCAGATGGAAAGAAAACCTCCTGTGCCACCGTCCCACTCGGGAGGAGCCAGACTGACAGGAGGCAGCCAGAGGCATCTGAGGGACAGTCAAGAAGGAAGGAGGGGGCTGAGCATGGTGGCTCACGCCTGTAATCCTAGCACTCTGGGAGGCCGAGGCGGGTGGATTGCTTGAGGTCAGGAGTTCCAAACCACCCTGACCGAGACCCTGTCTCTACTAAAAATAGAAAGAAATTAATTGACCAACTAAAAATATATATACAAAAAATTAGCTGGGAATGACGGCACATGCCTGTAGTCCCAGCTACTCGGGAGGCTGAGGCAGGAGGATTGCTTGAGCCCAGGAGTTTGAGGTTGCTGTGAGCTAGGCTGACGCCACAGCACTCACTCTAGCCTGGGCAACACAGTGAGACTCTGTCTCAAAAAAAAAAGAAGGAAGGAGGCACGTGATGAGAGGGCCTGGCAGGTAGTACCTCTCTACCTCCCTGCACCCTGCCAACCTGGTCCCTAGCCACAGCCAGAGGTGCCCTTTAAACCAGCGGCTTTTTTTTTCTTGAGACAGAGTCTCACTCTGTGGCCCAGGCTAGAGTGCAGAAGTGCATTCATAGCTCACGGCAGCTCAAGGGATCCTCCTGCCTCGGCCTCCCAGAGTGCTAGGATTATAGGCATGAGCCACTGAGCTGGCCTAAACTAATGCCTTTTATTAAGGGCCCAGCCTGTGGCTTGACTTCCTCGACTTCCTGTGAAGAAGGCGTGATTATTCTCGCACTTCAGAGGCTGGGGGAAAAACACTAGGAGGTTCCTAAGGCTCTAGCGCGCTTCAGTGCCAGTAGCATGGTTCCCAGGCCTGGACTCGCCACCTCCCCAGAGGGCTATTTAAAAATGTGAGGTCGTGTTCCTGCTCTGTTAACATACATGGCAAGTGACATCTGCTAAAGGAGTTGGGGCTCCGATGGCTGCTGAAGGTCTCCCACGGGAAGGTGGACTCGGGACAGCCTGGCACGGATAGAGCACAGGGCACCGGGGAGGAGGAAGTCTCCCTGGGCAGAGGAGGGGGACAGGAGAGCCGCTGGCTGGGGGTGAGACGCGTCCACGTGAGATGGCTGAGGAGCCCAAGGTGGAAGTCACCATGTGTCAGGTGTCACGAGCACTAGGTTTGCAGAGTGAGGAAATCGTGGTCTTTTCTCTCCGTCCTGAGCCCTCCCGGCTTTGGCCGAGTCTGGGGTGAGGATGCTGTGGCTCTCTGGGTGCTGAGGAGCCGTGCAGGCTGAAGAGCACCCTTCTCCCCGGGAGCTGCTCCAGGATGACTTTGGGCTGCAGCACTCAAGCTTTGTTCTGAGGTGGGCAGGGGACAAGTTTGTTCTGATCGCTTCTGAGAGACAGTGCCAGCCAGGAATGAGTTACCTTTTCTTTAACCTCCTCGGAGATCACACCCGGAAGGGCCAGGGTTTGCAGGGGTTGCAGCCAAGGGGCAAGGGGCAGAGGGCGGCCCTGCGGCAGGAAGGCTGCACTGCCTGTGTGAGACCCACCGATCTCCCTCGTTGCTCTTGAGGGGGGACTGTCGCCATTCTCCCTGGACCTGCAGGACCCTCCTGCAGTGTGGGCACTTCCCTCTCCCTACAGAGGACAGTGTCTGCCCCAGTTCAAGTGGCAGGCTAGATGCACACTCGTCCCTTGTTTCTCACGTGAGGGGCCTTGGTTTTGGACCCTGACTGGTCTGGGCCCCGAGTGTGTGCTCGAGCATTCGCCATCTAGATGGGTCTGCGGGTCTGTCCAGCCCACCCCGCCCCAGTCTCACCCTGCTCCACCCTCAGCCCAGCTGCAAAAATTCTCCAGCGTCCCGCAACCTGGCTCAGCCCGAAGTCCTTCCCTGATCTCCCACATGACCCTGGCATCCCAGAGCCCAGCCGCATGCACAGGTGACCACAGACCAGCGTCCTGTGAGCTGGACGGAGAGAATTTTGGCCAGAAACGTGAGGAGGGGCAGGGCCCCGCTGGCCTGCGGACAGCTGAGCCACGCGCCCCGGCAGCTGCCAGGGGCCTCCACTACACCGGCCCTGACATCTCTGCCCCGCCCTGGCAGGCTTTTAATACCTGCAGTAATCTCTCCTGCTGACAAAGCCATTTGGAGGTGGGAAGAGGGGACAGTGAGCTTGGAGAGGGCCCTAGGAGCTGCTCTACCCACAGCCCAGAGATCCCAAGGGATAGGCAAGGGGATTGGGGAGAACAGGAACCAGGAAGGAAAATGAGTGAGCAAATCCCTCAGGCGCTGTTTACGTTTCTATTGTCCATTCGTTTGTTTAAACCTCAGGAGGTCTCCCTGGTTCACCAGGGCTGCTGCTGGCGTCCACCAGAATTCCGCAAGCAGGTTGTGTACCCATCCTGTCTGTCTCGCCTGAATTGGGGACAGATCAGGGCACGTGCGTTTACTGAACACCGCTGCGCACTGAGAGGCAGAGAGGGCTTGCCATTGAGGCTGTGGGACCTGCTAGGGTAGATGAGATGAGGTAGGGCATTGAGGCCCGCAGGCGGCCCACCCAGCCACGGCGGGGGGGGGGGGGGGGGGGGGGGGGGGGGGGCGCCAGACTGGAATAGGTGCTCAAGGCTGCAGCTCAGGCTCTGACAGATTAGGGCCTTTAGGGGATCTATGCCCGCCCAGACAAACAACATAAAAACAAGGCTAAACAAAGTCCTAGGAAGTCCAACCAACTCTAAAGATTTCACCTGACTGGCCGGGCGCTGTGGCTCACGCCTGTAATCCTAGCTCTTGGGAGGCCGAGGCGGGCGGATTGCTCAAGGTCAGGAGTTCAAAACCAGCCTGAGCGAGACCCCGTCTCTACTATAAATAGAAAGAAATTAATTGGCCAACTGATATATATATATAAAATTAGCCGGGCATGGTGGCGCATGCCTGTAGTCCCAGCTACCGCTGAGGCAGAAGGATCACTCGAGCCCAGGAGTTTGAGGTTGCTGTGAGCTAGGCTGACGCCACGGCACTCACTCTAGCCCTGGCAACAAAGCGAGACTCTGTCTCAAAAAAAAAAAAAAAAAAAAAAAAAAAAAAAAAAAAAAAGATTTCACCTGACTACTACTATGAAGATTTCTGGTGACTACTTAGATTAATTTTTTTTTTTTTCATTTGACACAGAGTCTCACTCTGTTTCCCCGGGCTAGAGTGCCTTGGCATCAGCCTAGCTCACAGCAACCTCCAACTTCTGGGCTCAAGTGATCCTCCTGTCTCAGCCTCCCGAGTAGCTGGGACTACAGGCTTGCACCACCATGCCCAGCTAATTTTTTCTACATATTTTTAGTTGGCCAATTAATTTCTTTCTATTTTTAGTAGAGACAGGATCTCGCTCTTGCTCAGGCTGGTTTTGAACTCCTGACCTCGGGCGATCCTCCTGCCTCAGCCTCCCAGAGTGCTAGGATTACAGGCGTGAGCCACCACCCCTGGCCATAATTTTTTAAAAAATAACCTTTTAGCCGGGTGTGGTGGTTCACACCTGTAATTGTAGCACTCTGGGAGGCCCAGGTGGGAGGATCGCTCAAGGTCAGGAGTTCAAAACCAGCCTGAGCAAGAGCGAGACCCTGTCTCTACTAAAAATAGAAAGAAATTAATTGGCCAACTAAAAAATACATATATATTAAAAAATTAGCTGGGCCTGGTGGCGCATGCCTGTAGTCCCAGCTACTCAGGAGGCTGAGGCAGGAGGATTGCTTGAGCCCAAGAATTTGAGGTTACTGTGAGCTAGGCTGATGCCAGGGCACTCTAGCCTGGCCAAAAAAAAAACCCCAAAAAAAACCCAACTCATATTAATATGGTACATTTGTAACAAGTAAGGAACCAATATTGACACTTTATTGGTTGGGTTTTTTTTTAATATTTATTTATTTGAGACAGAGTCTCACTGTGTTGCCCAGGCTAGAGTGCCGTGGCGTCAGCCTAGCTCACAGCAACCTCAAACTCCTGGGCTCAAGCCATCTTCCTGCCTCAGCCTCCTGAGTAGCTGTGACTACAGGCATGGGCCACCATGCCTGGCTAATTTTTTCTATATATATTTTTAGTTGGCCAATTAATTTCTTTCTATTTATAGTAGAGACAGGTCTCACTCTTGCTCAGGCTGGTTTCAAACTCCTGACCTTGAGCGATCCTCCCTCCTCGGCCTCCTACAGCCTCCTAGAGTGCTGGGATTACAGGCATGAGTCACCGCACCTGGCTGACACTTTATTGTTAATTAAAGAACATACTGTATGTATCCTGATTTCTTTAGTTTTTACCTAAGTCCTTTTCTGTACCTGGATTTCATCCAAGACACATTGATGGCATTTAGTCACCATGTCCCCTCAGGCTCCTCTGAGCTGTGGCAGTATCTCTGACTTCCCTTGATTTTGAGGACCTCAACAGTTCTGAGAAGAACAGATCAGACCGTTTGTAGAAAGTCCCTCGGTTGGATTTGTCTGAAGTTTTCCTCACAATTAGGGGATTATGGGTTTTGGGGAGGATGAGCACAGAGGGAAATTAATGTGTTTTGATTGACTTGTAATATAAAAATCAAGTTATTGGCTGGGCATGGTGGCTCACACCTGTAATCCTAGCACTCTGGGAGGCCGAGGCAGGCGGATTGCTCGAGGTCAGGAGTTCGAGACCAGCAGGAGCAAGAGTGAGACTGCATCTCTCCTATAAATAGAAAGAAATTAATTGGCCAACTAATATATATAGAAAATATTAGCCAGGCCTGGTGGTGCACGACTGTAGTCCCAGCTACTCGGAAGGCTGAGGCAGCAGGATTGCTTGAGCCCAGGAGTTTGAGGTTGCTGTGAGCTAGGCTGACGCCACGGCACTCACTCTAGCCTGGGCAACAAAGCAAGACTCTGTCTCAAAAAAAAATGTATCAAGTTATTTCCAAAATTGTTCATTTGCTCCTCTTTTTCTCCCTTTTTCCCTCCCTCTCTTCCTTCCCTACTGGTATCTTCTTTTATTTTTTCCTTTTTCATTCATGTATTTATTTATTTGAGACAGGTCCCGCTCTGTCACCCAGGCTGGCGTGCAGTGGCGTCATCATAGCTCACTGCAGCCTTGAACTCCTGGGCTGGAGTGATCCTCACGCCTCAGCCTCCCAAGTAGCTGGGACTACAGGCTCTCCCCGCAAAGCCAACTAATTTATTTTATGGGGGGGGGCGAGTGTCTTACTCTGCTGCCCTTGATCCCAAGTGATCTTCCTGCCTTAGCCCCCCAAAGCTGGCCCCAAAGCCCTAAAGCACTGAGTGAGCCACCACACCCCGCCTTTCTTTCTTTCTTTTTTTTTTTTTTTTTTTTGAGACAGAGTCTCACTTTGTTGCCCAGGCTAGAGTGAGTGCTGTGGCGTCAGCCTAGCTCACAGCAACCTCAAACTCCTGGGCTCAAGCAATCCTACTGCCTCAGCCTCCCGTGTAGCTGGGACTACAGGCATGTGCCACCATGCCTGGCTAATTTTTTCTATATATATTAGTTGGCCAATTAATTTCTTTGTATTTATGGGAGAGACGAGGTCTTGCTCTTGCTCAGGCTGGTCTCCAACTCCTGACCTCTAGCAATCCACCCGCCTTGGCCTCCCAGAGTGCTAGGATTACAGGCGTGAGCCACCGCGCCCGGCCCTGCCTTTCTTATAAGTTGAGAACTTTCACCTTTCCATTTAAGGGAAGCACTTTATGGCACAAATTGCCAGCTTGGCTACAAGCTCTGCGATTGTAGCAGTGCCACAGCCCATCTGATCACCAGGCTGGCTGTGAGTCACTGAGGACGCAGCGTCTATTGCATGGAGACACTGGACAAAGGAACGACTCTCCTCTGTCAGGCAGGACAGAGAGGGTGGTGAGAGGTCTCGTCACACTACTCAGAATGGTGTAGAATTGAAAACCTACAAACTGTTTGTCTCTGGAATTTTCCATCTAATATTTTTGGGCTCCGGTTGACTGTGGGTAACTGAAATGGTGGATAAAGGGGGAATACTGGAGCTCATTTGGGAGGAGATGGGGAAGCGGGAACGCAGGAGGGAGAGGGGAAAAGGAGCCGGGCAAAGAGAAGCCATGAGACTGTGCGCTGAGAGGTGGACTCTGGGGCAGTGGGGGCTCCAGGTTTCTGCTGTGACCTCCTGAGACATGGGCGGGGTGGTCCTGGGGCATCACTGTCCTCGACCTCCAGAGCTGTGGGCCTGGAGGGGCGGATGGGATGTAGGTCAGGAGAGTGGGGCTTGCAGGGAGAGGGACCGAGGGGATAGGACCAGTGACAATAGTGCAAAGAATTCCTTATCAAGACATTTCTTTTTTTATTCCGGGAGAGGAGTTGGGGTAGGGAGGTGAAAAGAGTGGGGGGGGAGGGTCTGAAGTGGTGGGGCGGGGCCAGATGGGAGTCCGGAGAGCTGTCACCTCTTGACTCTGTGGAGGCAACAGCCCTTTGCCACAGCTGGAGGCAGAAGGGGGAGCAGAGTGTCCACAGCTCAGCGGAACTCTGCCAGCGCCCCACACGGGCTGGGGCTCTGCGGCGTCTGATTCTCCGGCAGGGAGGTCCGGCAGCTCCTCCCCTGCTCCTGCCAGCCCTCCAGGATTGTCCTGGTCACTCTTAAGTGCTCTTTTTTATGTTTTTGAGACAGAACCTCACTCAGTCGCCCTGGGTAGAGTGCCATGGCATCAGCCTAGTTCACAGCAACCTCAAACTCCTGGGCTCAAACAATCCTCCTGTTTCAACCTCCGGAATAGCTGGGACTATAGGCGCGTGCCACCACGCGCAGGAAATCATAAGTACCTTGATCATCTCCCTGAACCGTGCTGCAAGTTCTGAAGAGAGCAAGAGAGGTGGCCCTCTGTCCCCGTGTGCCTCCCGTAAGGTAGCAAAGACAAAAATCTAGCTAGCCTGGCCTGCGTGGTTCTCACGTGTGCTGTGGGAAGTGCTTTGCCCTGGGCATGACATCTCCTTTGATCTCGGTCCAGCCTGCCTGAGCACTTGACTGTAATCCCGAGAGCAGAGCGGGTAAGCGCAGGGCCGGGATTCCAGCCCCGTCTCTCTGACCTTAGAACCGCAGCTGGCTCAGGCAGGGCCGGCATGACTCTCTTCTGGGCGTGACCAGACTGGCTGGGGTCAAGTTACTTGGCCACACTGAACCCCAGTATTTCATTACAAGGTTGGTGGGGTGGGCGGGGTGCAGGGGGTGGCGGCTGGAGGGAATGGTGTCCCGGAGCAATGGGGCAGGCCTCCCAGCGCTCTGTGGGCCCTGCTGCCCTCTGCTGGTGGAGGTCCAGCCGCCTGGCCAGCGCCAAGGGGAGGCCAGGAGCCGAGGCCGGGAGTCCTGGTCCTGTGCTCTCAGCTCTGCCACTTACTGATCTTTACCTTTCTGAACCTCAGTTTCCCCATCTATAGAGTGAGGGAACTGTGGGTCCCGAATAAGGCAGGAAGGGCAGAATGTCACCCACGTTGCCTGGCTAGACATGTGCCTGGCTGATAACCTTCCCCATGGGCACACAGGAGCAGGGGTCCTGCGGCAACCAGCTTCAGTGAACCCTTCCTGTATATCTCAATGGCAGGACCCTCTGCACCCGCCCCACTTGGTGCTAAAAGATGTCAGTGCCTGGAGCAGGGCCCCATCGTGGTAGGAGCCAAAACTACGCATTTCCTAATCCAATGCACTGTCAGCCTGGGCTCTGCACTTCGCAGCCTGGTGTCTCCCCTGCAAACCGAGCCCCGGAGGAAATTCCAGCCCCGTCCCCATCCTCGCTGGCTGCAGTAGGGCCCGCAAAGAGCCAGCTGCTTCCGGCTCTTCCCTCTCCCATCCGAGGCTCCCCTCTCGTCTCCTCCCAGGCTTGGTGACCCAGATTGGGAAGAAGGGACCAGCATCCGACACTTACGTGCTTGTTCCTGCTTTGCAGGCCCCGCACAGTAAACAATTATCCTCCTTTCACAGTTAATAACTCCAGTTAGGAGTTGAGAGCGAAGGAGTGGCGCGAGTGAATAAGCGCTATTTGCATTCATTCTGATCCTCCCAACCACTCTAGGAGTCAGAACTGCCCTTACCCACATTTTACAGATAGGGGAGGGACACAAAAGAGATACAGATAAGGGGCAGGTAGGAGAGCCCTAGTGTCTTGTTCAAGGTCATGCAACCGGTGAGTTGCAGAGCTAGGATTTGAACCCAGGAAAATCCCCTTCTCTTCCCAATCTGACCTACTGATGAGAAGCACCGGCGCAGAGATGGGGCTCTCCCAGGCAGGGTAGGCAGCAACTGCTCCTCTCGGCTCGGCTCGGGGGTCGCACTGCCCGGCAGCCAGGTCTCAAGCTTTGTTGGTTCCCTAGCCAGCGGCTTCAGGGTGACTTCCTGGGGGCCATGAGTGCTCCTCCTCCAAAGGAATGACCCCCGGTAGGAAGAGGAGGCCAGAGAGAGTGGCCTGAAGTGGGGCGGTCTGTGGCTACCCCCTCCTCCCTGCACCCAGACTCGAGGCCTGGGGTGTGGCCCAGGCCGAGGGGAGAGGGAAGCTTTGTGACTCACACAGTTGCACCCCACCCTCCTCCCTGCCTGAGGATGCCAGGGAGTGGCCTGTCCTGGAGGAGATGACTTGGGGTCCCCACCCCTGCCCTCTCTGCCTTCCCGGCAGACAACCCCGAGGCCGGGCGGAGGCGGTGTGGGGAAATGAGGACTCTGCGGTTTGTGGCTCTTGGCCTGGGCTGGCCCCTGGGCCCCGCCCGCCCTGGCAGACGTTTGTGAGGACTTGAAAGGGGGGATTGTTGGGGGAAGGGGGGGAGGATAATAACCCTGGTCCCTGGGGCATCTCCAAGTGCTGCCCCTCCCATGCCCTCCTCTGACACCTTAGGTAGCTATGTGTGGCAGGCTGGGCAGGAAGGGGCCTGAGACCTGGGCCGGGCGGTGTGGGGAGAGGCCAGAGCCAGAAACCGCCACCTGTGCGGGTCCTCAGCTCTCCCAGGGCCTCAGGAGAGGAGCTCACATTCTCCGTATCCCTCACCCGGGGGGAGAGACCCGCATCGCCCTCAGCGCCCCTCCCTTCCCAAAGTCCGCCCTCTCCGCTGCAGCTTCCCAGCCCAGAAGTCGCCAAGCCTTGAACGTGGTGGCTTGTTTCCGGTGTCTGGACGTCTGCAGTTGCCCAGCTGGTCTGCAGGGTCCTGTCTCCACCCTCCCAGACACCCCGCCTGGTCCCCCCCATCAGACCTGTCATCTCAGGGAGTCCAGCCTGGCCTTTCCCACAGCACCGGAGGAAAAGCCCGGGTCCTTAGGCAGTGGCAGAGGCCGGGCCAAGAGGACAGACGCATTAGTTGCGGCCGCCAGGGGGCAGTGAGTGCGAAGTGGCACATCCACAGGGTTCCAGCAGAAGACGGTGTCTGAGCTGGACCCTCACGGGTTGGGGCTGGAGGGGAGGTTTGAACTGGCAGCGAGCGACTGCGAGGAAGGGCCGGGCTCGCCTCGGTTGGGAAACAGCCTGGGAGGTCAGTGCTCTCTGGGTGTGGCCCCGGGGCGTGGCAAGGTGTCCTGGGGGCAAGGGCCTGAAGGAGCTGGGCTGGGGGAGAGCCCCAGTCCCCAGCGGGGGACATTGGATCTTCTTTTTCTTTGGGCTGAGGGGGCTCTGGAGGCTTCTGTGCAGGGGGGTGCCGTGATGCGTTTGTGCTTTGGGGGATGGTCCCGCCAGGGCTGAGGAGAAGGGAGGAGGCCGAGAGTCTGGAAGCTGGGGACTTACGTGGGATCAGGCCTGGACATGCAGGGCCCGAGTGGGGCATGGATCGCAGCATTCATTCACTCCCTCCCCAAGCGTTTATTTAGTGTTTACTGTATGCTGGGCATTGTTTGAGGCACATCCCGGGCAAACCCAGTCTGTGCCCGCAGGGAGCAGGCATGCCAGCAGGGAGACAGGCAGGACCATTTCAAGGGCGACCAGCTCCAAGACAGCGAAGGACAGCAGCCTGGCGAGGACAGAGGCGAGTGTGCGCTCCTGACTCACCGACTTCCTGCCCGGCCCCGCCTCCAGCCAGGGCAGCCCTCCCAGACAGGCAGCGCCCACTCCCCTCCCCTCCCAGTGGTGGCCCCAGACGCCCCTCCTCTGCCTCTGCACCCCTCCGGCTCCTCCAGCCCCGTCCTGTTTTCCCTTTGCCCACAGAGGGCGGCTCTCCCCTGACCTTGACCCCCCAGATGCATCCTCCGTGAAGTGCAGCCACAGCCTGAGTTAACCTCGGTGCCCCACTGAGTTAACCCAGCCCCACGCAGATCACTCTTCTGCACTGCTCCTTGCTTGCTTCTCCTCTGAAATGGGTCTAGCGATGGCGCTTCATCCATCGAGGGCCTGGCACAGAGCGGGAACCCCAGTCCTTCCGGTCTCTCTCCTTCTGCTGGCTTCCTCAGGCGCTGCGCAGCCTGCCTCCCACTCTGACCGGCTGGCTGACCTTCCTGTGAGTTGTGGCTCTGCCCAGACTGGCTGGTGTCTGGGGTAAACCGCACGGGAAGCCTGGCACCGCCGTGTCCGAGACGGCGGAGGGCAGTGAGCGTGGCGTTGAGCGAGGAGGGCCCTCCCAATCCCTGAGACACACCTGCGCTTTCTTGTCTCCCTAATCTGTGAGCTCCTTGGGGTCAGGATATACCTGTGCAAGGCAGGGGTGCAGGGCTGGTGACTCGGGACAGGGGTCTAGGGTAAGGCTTGACAGCCCGGATTCTGGGGTCACACTGTCCTGGGCTTAAATCCTGGCTCTGCCACTTCTTGAGGCCACGAGTAGGTTACTGAGCCCTCTGTGCTTCTGTCTCTTTAGCTGTGAAGTGGGTGTTGTCATAGGACGTAGGTTTCTAGGCCTGTGACCATGACATGGGACACTTCCTGGAGCGCGGCACTCATTAAGGAAATGTGAACTCATTAGGACTGATTGCGTGAGAAAGCCCACCCTGTGTGTGCTCTCCTATATAGCACTTAGAGTCCTGCAGGGGCATAAGGGACAAGTCATTTCCTAAAACAGACTATGGGCATGTCCCAGTTGGGATGTGGTCTGAGCCCCCACCCCACGGTGTACCCATCTGGCCGAGCCACTTATGGCCCCACCTGCCACGGCTCCATTTCCGGCCTGAATAACTTTCTCATGCTCAGAACTTGATCTGAACCAAGCCACAAAGCAGTAGCCAGAGCTGCGCTGATCTACTCTGTGACCACGTGTTCTGGACCCAAATCCAGATACTCTCTCTTTTTTTTTTTTGAGACAGAGTCTCATTCTGCCCAGACTAGAGTGCCGTGGCTCAGCCTGGCTCACAGCAACCTCAAACTCCTGGGCTCAAGTGATCCTCCTGCCTCAGCCTCCCAAGTAGCTGGGACTACAGGCATGTGCCACCATGCCCGGCTAATTTTTTCTATATATTTTTAGTTGGCCAATTGATTTCTTTCTATTTATAGTAGAGACGGGGTCTCGCTCTTGCTCAGGCTGGTTTTTGAACTCCGGACCTTGAGCGATCCTCCCACCTCGGCCTCCCAGAGTGCCAGGATTACAGGCGTGAGCCACCATGCCCAGCCTCCAGATACTCTTTAACCATGGCATGAACCTAACCAAAGCTCTTGGTAAGCTCTGACCACAACCAAGTGGATATTTTATAACATTGCTGAGTCGGAGCAAACTTGGAACATCAAATTATTCCCTGAGCCTGAACCGGACCATTTGTTTTGGGCTGATACACAGGATACTTAAGGAGAACTGGCCACTATGCCCATCATGGTGGTTTCATTTGAAACAGCTGCAGGTGGGGCACCACGTCAGCCAGGTGGGGGCTCACGGCGCGGGTCACGGGCTGAGCTGCGGCAGGTGAAATGCTATCATGGGCCTATATGGAAAACCCTACCTAGATGACAGCCTGCACTTTGGGTGTTTAGCACAATCTGCTCAGGGATGGGAAACAACCCAGCCCCCATTTCTAGCCTGATTGTTCTTCCCCTAATTGTTCAAACCCCACGCCCAGACTCTCCTTCCCTGCTCTCCTCAAGCCCGGGGAGCTACGCCGAGCTCGGACAGCTCTCTTCTCTCTGTTTCCCAAAATGTGTTCCTGGAGCCCCTGATAAGCATTTCGCTATCGTGCTTTTTTTTTTTTTATTTTTTTATTTTTTTTAACTCGATGCATTTAGCTGGAGCTATCGTGCTTTTTACACTGATTTCTCGCAGACCTGGCTTCTTGCGTGAGACTTCGGCCGCCTTGAAATGAATGTCCCCTTCATTTCTTCGTTCCCAGCCCCTCGGAGAGGATGTGGCTTGCCCTGTTGGCGTCTCAGAGTGTTCTGTCTCCAGAGTCAGTGGCACGTCTGGGCACAAATCCCAGTTCTGCCACCTCCCGCAGGTGTGTGGTTTTGTGGGAGTTTCCCTCTTGGGGCCTCCGTATCGCAATCTCGCCAATCCCATAGGGCTGCTGCAAGGGTGAAGTGACAAAATGCCGCCGGCTGCCCAGCATGGCGCTGGGCACAGAGGAGAGGTACGGGGACATGGAATGAGTTGTACGGGGTACAGCTGGGCTGGACAGTGTGTCCTGTTCACGACAGCGGGATGTTGACGGGATGTCAGGAGACCCGGGTGCTGGCTCGGCCTCCTTCCCTGAGATGACCAGGGACTCCATCGTCCGTTCCTTCAACAGCCTGGTGTTTAAGGAGCTCTCTGATGTGCTCGACACTATGACAAGAGCTAGGAATGCCACACAGGGGACCTACAGTGTTTGCTCTCAAAGCCTAAGCGGGCAGCCAGGTCTGTGACTTCCTGGGATAAGCCGGTGGCGGGGAGATGATGAGCTCATCACGGTGGCTTGAGAGTGAGACAGGAGGGCACAGCCGGTGCAGACAGCTGAGAGTGTGAGCAAGAGGGTGGGTGTGGTGATCAGCCTCTTCTTATCTGATAAACGGGGGTGGGGTGGAAGGTGGGGGGGTGGGGGGAGTTCTGCCTTGTTGCCTCTTATCTCTCGGCAGTATTATGACTATTAAGCATGAGATGATTAGATAGAGATATAAATAGATGTAATGGTTAAATGTATGTGTCAACTTGAGTAGGCTACAGTGCCCTGTTATTTGGTCAAACTCTAGTCTACGTGTTGCTGTGCAGGTGTTGTGTCAGAAGGGATTAACATTTAAATCAGTAGACTTTGAGTCTGGCAGAGGACCCCCCCCCTGCAAAGTGGGTGGGCCTCGCCCAATCAGTCTAAGGCCTTAAGAGAAAAGACTGGGCTTCCCTGAAGAAGAAGGAACTCTGTTCACATCAGCCACACAGAAACCCTGAGTTTCCAGCCTGCTGCCCTGCAGAGTTTGGACTCAAGACAGCAATACCAACTCGTCTGAATTTCCAGCCCGTCCTACAGGTTTCAGACTTGCCAGCCCCTACGATCGTGTGAGCCAATTCTTTAAAATAGATCTCTCTCCTCATATGTATGTGTGTGTGTGTGTGTGTATATATATATATACCCATATATACATCCTGTGGTTCTGTTTCTCTGGAGAAGCCTAATACAATGATAAATAAATAAAAGTAAAACTGTGAACCTTTTTTTTTCCCCCAAAGATGAGGTCTCCCACTATGGTGCCCAGGCTGGACTCAAACTCCCGGCCTCAAGCGATCCCCTTCCTCAGCCTCACGAGTAGCTGGGACCACAGGCACCCACCACCACACCCGGCTGAACCTTTTGCGACCTCTTACTGCATGCTAGGCGCCTGCTAAGCTCTTTGCATGTGCTGGTCCTCACGACCCTCTTACCCATCCCAGAGCTCTGTAACGTAGTCTGAGATTGCTCCCATTTCACAGATCAGGACGCTGAGGCCCAGAGGAACTTCCCCAACTTCCTAGAAACAATAAAGCTGGGTTGGGATCAAAGCAGTCCCACCCTAGTACTTACATGGGGTAGGTTCTTACCCACATCGGAACATGTGTATAAAGTTGCTTCGAAATAAGAGGCATGACACCAATGACAAGTGACGTCATCGTAGTTGTTATAGTTACCACTGGGAAGGGTAGGGAGAAGGGGGAAGGGGCAAGGTGTGGGGTTCTGGCAGGAGAGTCCTAAGATCTCCAGGTCCTGCAGGTGCACACCTGGGAACAGCCACAAGGTGGCGCAAGGCTGCACGGGCCACTCCGGGATGTCGGTCCAGGGCTGGGCGCTGGGAGTCTGTGAGTGATTCCCGGGGATTGCGGGAGCAGCTTTCCACAGGGCTGGTGGGCCTGGGAACCTCCTTCCGCAGTCCAGGGTTCCCAGGCCCCTGGGCCTAGCCTTGGTGGCGCCCATTCGTTGGGGTGCAGCTCGGCAGCCACAGCCGGGGACTGGGTACAGCGCAGCCAGCCCGGCAGTGGGTCGGGGCCCACTCCTTCCCCGGGCGCCAGGTGGTCCAGGGTGGGGGGGGCCCGTGCCATCAAATCACCACACAAAAGCTCTGGGCAATCCGCCGCCAGAAGTTGCGACTGCGGCTGCCAAGAGCCACCTTGGCTGCCTCCTGGAAGACGGCGTGGACGTTGTCATGCAGCCGGGCCGAGCACTCGAGGTAGGCCACTGCACCCACGGACCTCGCCATCTCCTGGCCCTGACGGCAGAGGTGGGTGGGCTGCCGTGAGGTCGGGTGCTGGGTGGGCCTCACGTCCGGCCTCCCTGCAGGCCTTTGCCTCCTAGGGGGTCTCCAGGACAGGTTTGCTGGGGCACCCGCAGCCTCTGCACCCCGGCTTGCCCAGGCGCTCTCACCCAGTCCTGCCCCGGTTCCGGGCTGCGTCTCTGCCTCTCCAGGCACCAGCTGTTTGTTTGTTTGTTTGTTTATTTTATTTTTTATTTATTTATTTTTTTTTTGAGACAGAGTCTCGCTTTGTTGCCCAGGCTAGAGTGAGTGCCGTGGCGTCAGCCTAGCTCACAGCAACCTCAAACTCCTGGGCTCAAGTGATCCTTCTGCCTCAGCCTCCCGGGTAGCTGGGACTACAGGCATGCGCCACCATGCCCGGCTAATTTTTTTATATATGTATCAGTTGGCCAATTAATTTCTTTCTATTTATAGTAGAGACGGGGTCTCGCTCTTGCTCAGGCTGGTTTTGAACTCCTGACCTTGAGCAATCCGCCCGCCTCTGCCTCCCAAGAGCTAGGATTACAGGCGTGAGCCACAGCGCCCGGCCTGTTTGTTTATTTTTTGAGACAGAGTCTCACTCTGTTGCCCAGGCTAGAGTGAGTGCCGTGGCGTCAGCCTAGCTCACAGCAACCTCAAACTCCTGGGCTCAAGCGATCCTCCTGCCTCAGCCTCTCGAGTAGCTGGGACTACACACATGCGCCACCATGCCCGGCTGATTTTTTCTATATATATATTAGTTGGCCAATTAATTTCTTTCTATTTATAGTAGAGACGGGTCTCACTCTTGCTCAGGCTGGTTTCGAACTCCTGACCTTCAGCAATCCACCTGCCTCGGCCTCCCAGAGTGCTAGGATTACAGGTGTGAGCCACGGCGCCCGGCCAGCACCAGCTGTTTAATTTCCCACTAACCCGGGCACGTAGCAGAGCAGGGCCCAGAGACTGAATAGCCGGGCATCGTCTCTGGGCCTCAGGTTCCCGTCCGTGGTGTGGTGCACTGGGCAGAAGTCACTCTGACACGTGGAGTCCCCCCTGTTCTGCCTCCTACAGGCAGAACCTCCCACAGTATTCTAGGTGCCATTTCCAAGTGCTGCCGGTTCCTGACCCACAGCCCGAGTGTGCCAGACGTCTGGTGCCACTGGGAGGTATCCACAGGTGCCCTCTCCCAGCCCTCCCTCCCCGCCCTGGGCCGGGTTTCCTACCCTGTGGTAGGTCACGGGCTCCAGCCCGTTTTTCCGCAGCTTGTTCACCAGCGACTTGTCCTTGCGCAGGTCGGTCTTGCAGCCCACGACGATGATGGGCACCTTCTTGCAGAAGTGACTCACCTCTGGGTACCACTGCAGAGGGGCGAGGGGGCGTGTGTGAGCCACTAGGAGCTCGGTCCCACTCAGGGGGCCACGCTCCTGCTCCCCAGCCTGGGCAGCGCAGCAACCGTCTAGGGAGAAACGGTGCTGGGCTCTGATCTGAGAATTTACGTGTAGGAACTCATTAACCCCTGAGTCCCTGGCAGCAAGTTCTAGCATCGATCCCATTGTACAGATGCGGCGATGGAGGCACAGAGGGGCTGTGTAACTTGGCCCGGGACGCACAACCGGAAATGGCGGGATTTAAGCCCAGGGAGTGGGCCCAGATCCCTGCTCCCACCACCTCTAGAATCCTGCCTCTCTGCAAGGCGAGGCCTCTCACGGCCACCTCCTAACCCCGGCAAAATATATAAGGAAACAAGCAAGTGATCCTTAAAAAGTCAGCTCTCGAAACGGTTGCAGCCCCAGCTGTCCGCCTCAGCTGCTTGCCTGGTGCAAGGAGGCCCCCGTCTCTCGCTGGCTGCTCTGCGGAACAGGAGGCCACGGGGCCCGGTTATTTTAGGCAGGACGACAGCTGGGGAGCTGGGAATCCAGAGAGGGGCTTCCTGCCTCTGCGGGCACACGCTCGCTGGACACCTGTTCAGGCATCAAAGTGTCTCACTCCCAGAGCAAATGCGGCCTGCGTGGGGTCCTGGGAAGACCCTGCACCCCTCCCCACCCCACCCTTCCCTTGAAAAGGGTCTCCTTGGCGACCCCACCTACATCCGACAGTGAATTTCTGGCTGTGCTCGACCTGAGCCTTCAACAGGCCGGACACCAGGCGTCACTCCCTCCTCTGGGACCCGCTCTCCTGGCTCTCCTGCCTCTCACTGGGGTCCCGCCACCTTCCTCCTCTCCCCGCCACCTTCACCCTAACCTTCCTCCTCTCCCCGAGACTCAGCAGCGCTCTCTCCTCTTCTCTAAGTGCTCTCGCTCCCCACGTGGCCTCCCCCAGGCCATGGTTTTACCCCGTCAGCCAGTGGGCACATGTGAGCTTTCCAGCCCGGCCGCCCTCTGGGAGGGACTGCGGACTCAGGCCTCTACCTGCCTGCCTGGCAGCCCGCGGGCTGGCCAGCAAGCCTCTCAGGAAATGGCAGCCGCACCTGCTGCTGGCGCTGGTCAAACTCCTCCCTCCCAACCCACATCCAATCCAGCAGCAAATCCTGCCTCTCTGCCTTCTAGACTGAGTCAGAATCCGCCCCCTCCTCCCCACCCCCACCGCCAGCACCCCGGTCTTCGGCACCACTGTCTCTCCCGGTCCCCGAGGCCCAGAACAGCGCCTGGCATACAGATGTGCTCAATCAATAGTTCTGAATGAATTCACAGGGCAGACCGTCTGGGTTCAAGTCCTGGTGTTACCACTTTAACAGACATGCGTCTTTGGACAGGTGAATCAGGCAGGGATAATAATAGTATCTACTCCATATGGTGGGTCAGGGGAGTAAATGAGTCACTATATGCAAGGGCCCAGACCAGTGCCTCGTACAGCGTGAGTTCTCAAGAAACGTTTCCGTCACTGCTGTTACTATTGCTAACGCCGTCACTGGCTGTGCCCCAGGAACCCTGGGGAGCCGTTTGCAGGAGGCCCTGGCAGCAGTGGGTGACGGGCTAGGCCAGGGCTAGAGGGAGCTGGAGCAGAGGAACTCAAGGGACCATATCCTGACGTCTCTGAGCAGCCTCGGGAACCCCTGCCATGCCAGGGCAGTATCCTGGGAGGCACGGGAGAGGTGGCAGTCACGCAAGGAGAGGCAGGAATCTGGCTTTCGGTTCATGTGACCTGGGCAGGCACAGCCTGGGGAGATGCAGGGCCTCTGGGTCACCCAGCAGCCTCAGGCAGACTCACAGTGGAAAGAGCCCCAGCGTCTGAGTCTGCAGTGCAGGGCAGGCAAGAGCACTGGACTGGCAGTCAAAAGGGCAGAGCCTGCCACCAAATCCCTGTGTGACCTTGGGCAAGTCACTGCCCCTCTCTGGGCCTCAGTTTCCCCATATATATGCCAACTGCTTTTGACTTGATGTCATTGAGGGCCTGCCAAGCTCCGAGTCAAGGGTGGGGGTGGGGTGGAGTGGTCTGGCTATCGGGGCCATGCCTCCCCGCCCTCCCGTACCTACCCGGTTAAAGACGTTGTCAAAGCTGTGTGGGCTGGTGACATCGAAGCAGAGGAGCAGGACACTGGCATCAGGGTAGAACAGGGGCCGCAGGCGGTCATAGTCATCTTGTCCTGGGCAGAGTGGGGTGGTCACTCCCTCCAGACCTCCCTCCAGCTGCCGCCACCTCCCCAGTGGCAGGGGGGCCATCACATCAGACAGGGAGTGTCTGGAGCCTCAGTCTGACACAAACTTGGCACTTAGGCGGCTACTCCACGTGAAGGTCCCCACTGGCCTGCCTGTGGGCTGTGCCAGACCACTTGCTGAGACACTGTTCAGGGGGGAGAGAGGTGGGGGGCGGGGCAGAGGCCAGGCCTGGAGCAGCCTGGAGGGGCTGAGGCCTGTCACTCTGGCTTAGGGGGTGACCAGTAAGGGGCAGGGGGGGGGGAGCCGGGCAAAGGCATCTTAGCGCGTACCAAGTAAGAGGGCTGCGGGGACTCCCTGAGTTTAGCGTTGCACTGACCCTTGTGTGGGCAAGGTCAGGAGGCTGGAGGGCAGAGGCCAAGGTCAGGCAGAGCATATGGAAGCTTAAACCGGGGTGGAATGCTCGGGACTGTCGGGAACCGTCCACCCCTTGAGGGCAAGGAGCTCTGGACCAATCTCCAGGACACAGACGGATGCCCTGTGATCAGGGCTCTTGACGGTCCCAATCCTGGCCAACACCTGGCCCTTGGAGATGGGCTGGCCTCCCTGGTTCAGAAGGAAGAGGGCAGGACTCCGTCCCGGGCCTCTGGGGCCCACAAGCCCCTCCACCCGGCACCTCCCCAGCCCCGCACACCCACCTGCCGTGTCCCAGATTTGGAGCTGCACGGGTCTGCCCTTCATTTGCAGAGTGGCAGTGTAGCGCTCAAACACCGTGGGGGTGTAGCTCTGAGGACGAAGGGGGCGGGGAGACTGTGAGGAAGCGTCTGGGGGAGCAGGCCCCCCCTTCAGGCCCAGCAGCCCTGCCCCCACCACAGAGTGTAGCTGTTCCTAGGAAGCCCGCCCCCCCAGTGGCCTGCCTGGCAGGAGGCCGAGAGCCCTGTCCTTCCGCAAGGTCCTCAACCTTCCTGGCCTTGTTTTCCTCAGCTGCAAAATGGGAATATTAAAAGTCCCTACAGCGGAGTGTTGCTATGAGTCAATGAGGTACTCCACGCGGAGCCCTCGCACAGGGCCTGGCACGACATAGGCACTCTGTGCATGCCAGCTGCTGCTACTTTTACCTTTGTCCCCCTGGATGGGTGTGGGGGACTTTGATTTCCTTCCTTCTTTTTTTTTTTTTAGAGTTGGGGTCTTACTATGTTGCCCAGGCTGGAGTGCAGTGGCTATTCACAGGCACGATCATAGCTCACTGCAACTTCGAAGTCCTGGGCTCAAGTGATCCTCCTGTCTCAGTCTCCCGAGTAGCTGGGACCACAGGCAGATGCCACTGGGGACTTCCATTTCTGAGCCTTCATTCATGCTGTCCCCTCCTCCTCCTGCGATGACATTAGCCTACACCTGTTAGTTCATTCCTGCGTTTGCTCGTTCGTTCATTCGTATATTTATTCAGCAAACATTAGCACCTTCTCCAGGCCCAGTTCTGGACACTGAGGAACGAGCAATAAACAAGGCTCAGTCCCTGCCCCAGGAGATCGCAGCATTTTGGGATCCCCTTTGCCTCTCAATGTCTCACAGTCCAAACCAGACTGGTCTAATGCTGGGATGCCCTTCCTGGTCCTCCCGAGCATCCATGTTTTAGCCTCTTATTTGCCCTGTCTGATCTTGGGAGCGGTCACTCAGGCAGAGGTCCTTGTCCCCCGGCCCTGCCCAGCCTGAGCTCACTCTCTCTCTGCAAAGGCTAGATGGATGGGAAATGGGACAGGTTTCATACACAGATGAATATGCATGAATGAAGAGGTAGCTTTTGCAAGACCGGTGGGAGCAATAGGTGAGGTTTTCAAAACTCCACTACAACACAAGCCCTTTGCCCTGCGGGGCATGCTGAACCGCCTGTTCTTGGGTCCCTAGGCCCTGACTGGTTGCTCAGGGCTGGCTGGTGGGGCCACCGTCTGGGGGCCCCTGTCTGTCTCCCTTCCCATGCTGGGTGGGGCCCCCACTGGCTCGTGACGCAGGAGGACTTCATGCCTGCCCACCTGCACACTGGCCCTCTGAGTCAGGCCCTGGCCAGCTGGGAGCAGTGGAAGCTGCAGGGGATGGGTGGGAAAAAAGTAGGTCCCAGAGGGCAGCTGGGGAAGACACAGAAGTCAGGATGGCCTTGCAGTAGGGGCTGCCCCTGCCCTGGCCTCCAGCTACCTTGTCATTCCCTCCACCAAGAGGAACCAAAAGGGACAGACAAGGGCCCCACCCACCTCCCCATGCCCCCTTGCCTGCCCAGGGTCCCCTCCCTCAGGCCTTTGCCTGGTAGGAGACAGTGTGACCTGGTGGCTAGGAGCACTAGCTTCAGGATTAGATGTGCCTGGCTTAGGATCCAGCTCTGGCACTTACCAGCTGTGTGACCCTGGGCCAGTCCTCTCACTGGTTAAAGGGGAAGAGTGTCAGCTTGCAATGGGGGAGGGAGGATGAACTGGCAGGTGAGGTCCCAGCCCAAATGTCCACTGCTTAGAAAACTGGTTGCCAGGAGCAATGTTGACACCAGCCCCCACCTGTCCCTCTAGGTGGTACCACCGTCCCAGGCCCTCCCTAGCTTCTGGCCCTTACCCTGGAGTGGGGACCTGCTTTGTGGAGGGCACAGACATCCGCATCTGAGCTTCCGGCTTGGCCACCCACAGGACCCCAGCTATAGGACCCTTCCTGATCCGAGCTGCAGAGCGGCCTGCCATGTGTCAGTGCTCTGCAGATGCCGTGGTGATGGCACCATCACCTGCCATTTTCTGAGGATCTTCTGTGTGGGCCCTTTGCCGGCACCATCTCTGATCCTCACAACCTTGGAAACTTGGGACAATCCCCATTTCCCTGATGATGCCCAGAGAGGGGAAGTGACTTGCCCAAGGTGACACGCTGTGCAGCTTCCTGGTGATGGAGCCAGGTCCTTCTGGCTCCAGGGACCAGGCTCTGTCCCAAGCCACCTGTTTCTCTTGAGGTCACCAACTCCAGTTCCTGGTGCCAGAAGTGATCAGGAAAGGGGCTGCATTGCCCCTCTGGCTTGGAACTGCCACAGCCCCTCCCCCTCCTCTGGAATGTCATCCTGGAGACTCAGTCTCTACCTTTTGTTGTGTTCTTTTTTTTTTTTTTTTTTTTGAGACAGAGTCTCGCTTTGTTGCCCAGGCTAGAGTGAGTGCCGTGGCGTCAGCCTGGCTCACAGCAACCTCAAACTCCTGGGCTCAAGCAATCCTTTTGCCTCAGCCTCCCGAGTAGCTGGGACTACAGACATGCCCCACCATGCCCAGCTAATTTTATATATATATATATATTAGTTGGCCAATTAATTTCTTTCTATTTATAGTAGAGACGGGGTCTCGCTCTTGCTCAGGCTGGTTTCGAACTCCTGACCTCGAGTAATCCGCATGCCTCGGCCTCCCAGAGTGCTAGGATTACAGGCGTGAGCCACGGTGCCCGACCTGTCGTGTTCTTTGACCCCCAGGCAGGGTTACCCTCAGTCCATGGACCAGTAAGTCCCTAATCTTATCTGTTAAGCTCTGCTCAGCCAGCAGGTCGGGGCTGGGCCTGTGCTGAGCCAGGACAGAGATGACTCAGCCATGGGTCTGCTCTCCTGGGCCCACAGACAGAAAACGGATCATCACAGGACTGGGACACAGCTCCGGGCATCCCCAGGTAGGACAGCCATGGGAGTCTGATGCAGACAGGAAGGACTCAGCTGGCTCTACCCAGCAGGGCTAGGTGCTCCCTGCCATCTCCTATCCCCACCCTGGTGTAGGGCTGCTGGGCTTTGCCCCTGTGAGAATGGTCATTGGCCCAAATGCCAACCAGAAATCCCAGTTTGGGCAGGGGCTGTCGTCTAGCCCTGGTGTCCCTCTCCGCCCTGGGAGCTCTCTCTACCTTGCTCCCCTGCCCTGAACCCAAGGTTGGGTCACAGCTGGATAAGGGTTGCTGAAGCCCTCCAAATCCGCAGCCCGCTCTCTGCCCTTTGCCATGGGCCGGAAGATGGGGAGACAGGACCCCAAGCCTCCTAGCTGCTAGCTGCCTGGGCTTCAAGGGCAGCCTGGAGGAAGAGCCTTGGGCAGAGGCAGGAGGAGACTAAGTCCAGCAGGCAGAGCCCTGGGGGCTGTGGAGAGGGCCCTGGGAGGAGGCAGGGAGACCTGGGCTCTAGATCAGCACTGCCACCCCCAGCCATGTGCCCCCAGGCAAGACTCTGCCTCTCTGGCCTCAGTTTTCCCATCTGCAAAATAAAGCCTTCCCAGCTCTTGGACACAGTGGTTCTTTAAGGGAAGAACCAGCATGGTGGCACATGCCCATAGTCCCAGCCACTTGGGGCTCGCTTGAGCCCAGGAGTTCAAGGTTGCAGTGAGCTGTCATGAGGCCACTGCACTCCCCAGCGTTGGTGACAGAGTGAGACACTATCCTAAAAAAAAGAAGAAGAAGAAGAAGAAGAAGAAGAAGATGAGGTCTCTCTTATTCCAAGGAAGTCGGGGCCTCCAGATGGGGGAAGAGCCTAGACAAGGCCAGTCCATCCCCTGGCGACAAGCACACCCTCCTCTCACCTGGCTGCCCCAGCATGTCCTTCAAAACATACATTTCAACTGCAAGAAGCCCATTTCTACATCATGTCCTCTCTGAAATTGGGATGGGTGTCACCATCAAGGATGTCACCATTAAAGATGTCACAGGTGGTGGTGAGGCACACCCCCCTCCAAGCCCCAGGCTGTCAGGTGCCCTCCCCAGGGTCCCCGGTGACCTGGCCCCTCAGGGGGCTCTCCCCAGGGTGCCGTAATTGTTGAGTTCCCATTGGTAGCATCTGGGGGCCCAGAAACACGTCCCCCCAACTTAGAGTGGCCCGATGCTGCCATAGTCAGAAGCAGCCCCGTTCCCAGGCCTAGCCTCTCCTGCCTCCCCTGTCAGACTCCCCAGCGCCGGCACAAGCCCAGGGGCCTGGAGGATGCTGGGGCAGGAAAGGCAGAAGGGAAGACACTAGAACCAAACCCAGGGACTCCTGGGGCCACTGGGCTGAGGCTGGCAGAGCAGGCGGGTCCAGCCCCTGCCCCTGGCCTGTGCTTGTCGAGTCTGCCTGGACAGTCAGTGGTCATGTCAGGGAAGGATGAACGGTCACACGCCCAGAGCGCCAAGGATGTGCCAGGTACCTCATGGGAGCTATTAGCCAGGCCTGACCTCCACCTCACCACCACCGCCAGTCCCTCTAGCCTGCCAGGCTGTTGAGAGGAAACTGAGGCTCAGAGAAGCTAAGCAAGCTACGAAAGGGCACAGGGCCCACTAGGGGAGAGCAGAGGTGCCAACCCAGCCCCCCAACGCTAGGCCTGGCGAGCTCTTACCCTCCAAGGCAGAGCCCTGGGATGCGCGCTGTGGCAGCGAGCGCTGGGGAAGAGAGACGTTTCCTAAGAAGGACACTGCCAACGCTGTGTGAGCCCTGCCTGTGCGAGGGCTCGGAGCTGGGCGCTGACCTCTAACTTCTCACAGTGACCCGGTGGCGTGGGCACTGTCATTATTCCTACTATGCAGTTATGGCAACAGGCACAGAGAGGTTAAGGGACTTGGCCAAGGGCACTCGGCTGGAAGTGGCAAAGCCATGCTTTCAACCCAGGCGACCTGGCGCCACAGTTCTCAGTCCCTTTCAGCCAAGCTGTGCCACCAAGTTCTCTCTTAGGACCCGCTAGGTACCCAGGTTGCCTAATTCAGTCCCTGCGACACCGTCCCAGGTAGGTGCCATTCCTCCCACTTTACAGATGACATCACTGAGGCCTTCACTCCCAACGGCAGAGGGAGAATAACTCTGCCCCTGACCCCACGCCCCGCTGGGAGCCCCTCGGAGGCCTGGGCGCACCGGCGCAAGGAACCGACGGGCGCGCCAAGGCCGGGCCGCCGGCACTCACCTCGGGGAAGGCCCCATCGGCGAAGACCATCAGCAGCGACGTCTTCCCGCAGCCGCCGTCGCCCACCAGGACCACCTTGGCGGCCCGCGCGCCCGGCGGCGCCTCCTCGCCCGCGGCCTGGGCCTCCCTCATCCCGCGGCGCGGCGGGCGCGGGCGGCGGCGGGTCGGCGCGGGGCAGGCCGGCGGGGCGGGAATGTGGAAGGGGCGGGGCGGCGGGAGGAAGTGCGAGCGGGCGGCCGGGCGCCCCGCCGAGCCCAGGTGAGAGGCCGGGCCCGCACTGGGGCGGCGAGGCGTGGCGGGCGGGCGGGCCGGGCCCTTCCCCTCCAGCCCCGTCCGTGCGCTGAGGCCGCGTGACCTCTGCACGGTGACAGTGGCGGTGGGGCTGTGGCCCGCTGCCCCTGGGAGGAAGCGGGAGGCCGGGCCGGGGTCACCGCGTTGGCCTTGCCCCCTTGGCTGCCTTTGCGCCATGAATGAATAAATGAGCGTGTATTTCCCAGGGCCCTGGAGACAGCACACCGCAGTCCCCCATGCAGGTGTTTCAGGCCAGGTGGGAAGGCGGTGACCTGGACATGACCCCTTATGGGTCAGTCATTGGCACAGCCCCCCACCCCCACCCCCAACCAGCACCAGGGAGTTTTGCTGTAGGTGGGCGACCACCTGTCTCACCCTGGCTGGGGCATGATCTAGTGAAAGTGATGGAAACTTCCATCTATACAGTGCTTAGAACCGGGTCTGGTGTGTGGCTGGTGCCATGTGCGAATGGTTCCTGTTATTTCACTGTCATATGGCCACCTGGTATCGAGGGCCACATGACCCTGAACGGTTCCAGTCAGCGTCCCTGCCTCGAGAAACCCCCAGCCTAGAATGGGAGACAGGACATCAGTGTGACGGGAGCTACAGTGGGGGTAGGGGTGAGACAAAGGGGGCTCCTCACCAGGTTGGGGGAGTCAGGAAACCCTTCCAAGAGAGGGGCCAGAGTCTTGAGGAAGAAGTGAGATGTGTCAGATGGGGGAGGGAAAAAGATATTCCAAAAGAGGGAACAGCACGTGCAAAGGTATGGAGGCAAGAGCCAGGGAATGCTGCCCCCACCCCTGCAGGAGGGTGAGGGTGAGTTCAGGAGCTGGTGTTGGATAGTGGAGCATTTCAGATGGCAGAATAAATCCAGCACTGAACTGGAAACTCATTGTCGCCTGACCTCCCCACCCCTCTTAGTGACCAGGGTTTAAATCTTTTAAAGATGGGCACAGGGGTCTCCCCAGATCTTAGATTGTTTCCATTGAAGCTTAAAGGAACCGGGGGGCCGAAGTCTTTGTGTCCCTGCTGCCCCCCGCCCCACGCTGGTCATGACATCATCCTCCATGGAATTCAAAGCCAGGCAGGTGAAAAAGCATCTTTAACCCCCGTTGAATCTCACTGTGGCCCAAAAAGGCAGCCCAGGCAGGAGTCACTGCCCACTGCAGGGAGAGGATGAGGCCAGCTGCCCTTGCTCCCAGCCCAGGCTCATCCCCAGGGCTGTGGTCGCAGACTGAATGGAGCCTCACCTGGACAGAGGGAGCCTCCCCAGCACGGCTCCACCTTTCAGGTGTCCCTTCCTCCCCGAAACTGCCATGGGGCTGGGTGTGAAGCTACCAAGCAGGGCTCCCTGCCCCAAGGAGTGGAGGGGAGGGGCCCTGTCCCCCGCTGATCAGCTGTCAGCCTCTCCATCCCCACTGCTGCTGTCATCAGGCCTGGGTGGCAAGGCTGGGAGGCAGGTGGGGCCGGACTGGGGGTGGAGGGAGCTGAGAGTCAGTCAGAGGTGTTTGGCCTTGGTTGCTATAGGGATAATCGCTCTAATGACACACTTGATGTCTGTCATGCTTTACAGTTTCACTGAGCATTTCCTAATAATAACAGCCCCATCAATGGATTGCAAACCATGTGTAGGCACTGTCCTTTAGGAGGTAGGAACTATTCGTTCCATCGTAGAGATGAGGAACCTGAGCCCAGAGAGGTTAAGTTCTTGTTTAAGATCCCCAGCTAGTAAGAGTCTGAACTGGGATTTACACCCAGGGGTGACCCCAAAGCCAGGCCTTCTCCCAGCATCCCACCTCACGTTCCTTACTCCATGCGGCTCTCCGACTGTGCGGTGGGCAGAGCGGATGCCGTGCTTCCCCCGTTTTACAGATCGGGGAACTGAGCCTCAGAGAGCGGCAGTGGCTAGCTGCGGGCCAGCAAGACGCAGAGTCAAGACTGGATCTCGACGCCAAGCCCAGCCTCGCCCCCACCCTGTGTCCACGCTCCTGCAAGAGGGAGATCCCACCGGGCCACGGAGCTCTGCCTTGTCGGCAGGAATTTCCCCAAATCTCAGACACTGCTGGGCCCCGGACCATACTGCTTATTTTTGGAGCGGTGGCCCAGGTCACAGTCTGCCTGGCCAGAGTGCTGTTTACTGTTTTACTGTTTACCGTGGCTGCTCTTGACTTCTGGCCTGCGGGTGACTCAGTCCCTTCAACGTCCCACCAATCCCAAGCCCAGAGTCCTTTGGGAATGCTGCACAGTGGGCTACTGCCCTGCAGACCCCAGAACAGCAGAGGTGGCCAGGCCACCCCTTGGTCTGCTGTGTTGTCCCCTCCTGGATACAGGATCTTTCAGTGTCCGGCTAAGCCATGAACACCTCAAGGGCAGGCACCAAGGCTGACCCATCGCTGCACGCCAGAGAGAGTGCCTGTCCCAGACTGGCACCCAGCTGTGGCTCTGGCTGGTATGTCCCCTGGCCTGCCTTGCCGGACAAACAAGGGAAGGGAAGGAAAGGGAGGGAGGGAGGAAAGAAGGAAGGCACATGGGCTGACTCACAAGAATAGACGGACTGAAGAAGTGAACAGAGGAACAAGTGCTTGCATGGGTGCTAGAATACAGCGCCAGACCTGAATTGGGGAGTGGGGGGTGGCCCCATTTCCTGGCTCCCCACCCCTATCCTGAGTGGAGCCCTGGACGTCGGGTCTGTTCTCTGCTGCCTCCGTGTGGCCGCTATGCTCCCTGCACTGTCCTTACCCCGCTGCCTGCTGGGCTTGGGGTTCCTGGCTGAGGATGGGGTGTTTGTGCCTGGTGGAATGAAGGGACAATGCGTGCAGGGGTAGGGCCTCAGAGTCCGTGGCAGGGCGCGTGGCCCCGGCATGTAGCTCCCAAAGCCCTTTCCTCGGCGTGCCTCCCTGCGACCTCCCCGTCTCTGTCGTCCTGAACACCAGGTCTCAAGGGCCCTTGTCCTCAGCCTGAGCTCCTCCACCCAAAGCCTTGACCTCACGTTTACCGGGTACTCGCTTGTGCCCGACACTTGGCGTGTGTCATTTTATTCCACCCTATGAAGTATGTACAGTTCTTATCCTCCTCTGACAAACGAGGAAACTGAGGCCCAAAGAGGACAGAAAATTAGTCCAAGGTCCCACAGCAAGTAAGTGGAGAAGCTGGAATTCGAACGCAGGAAGTTTGGGCTCCAGAGTCCATACGCACAGAATCCCCCAAAGTGAGAGGTGCAGGGGCCTTTACGGGCCATCTCATCTAACACCTTCATTCTTCAGATGGGGAAACTGAGGCTCTGAAAGGGGAAGGAACTTGTCACACAGCAAGTAAGCAGCAGACTCAAGTCTATGCCAGGCAGAACCCAGGGGGCCTTTTCTCCCAATTCTCTTCTGTCTGGTCTCCGCAGACCAGCTCAAGCCCTGCTGTCATCTAACCGGAGCCCAGGGCCGTGGGGACACAGGCCTCCTGCCCCGTGTCCTCTCCCTGCCTCACCACGACTGATCTTTCGGGTGTGACAGGAGGGTCAATGATGGGGTGGGAGTGGGTGGAGAGAGGGAGCACTGTGGCCTGATCTTAGCACTGTTTTGGCGTTTTCGGTTGTCCCGATGGGTGTCGGCAGGGGCAGACGACACAGGCAGGAGAGAGGAAGTGCGGTTTGGAGCTGCTGTCGCCTGTGGGTGCTAAGGTGGCACATCCTGCTCCTCCCCCGCTCGGGCCTGGCCCTGCAAGGCTGCCGGTCAGCTCAGAGGCCTCCACGCCCTTCCTCCTGGGTGGGCTCCCACGCAGAAGGCGCCGGGTCCTGGAGGCCCACGGCCCAGGCTGGAGGAGGGGAGATGAACGGGCAGGAAGGGACGGGGCCTGGAGAGGGTGTCAGAGAAAGGAGGGAGAGAGGTTGGGAGGGAAGAAGACAGCTTCTCCCAGCCCCCCTGGTTGTCCCGGCCCCTCTCCAGGAAGGCAACGGGCTTTGCGTCCTGCTGAGTGAACCTGAAACCTAAAGGCTGCTCAGAGGCCTCCCGCCTGCCCTACCTGCCCTCACTGGTCAGGAGCCACGCTTGCTGGCGTGCCTCTGTGTCACCTCCAAAGCTCCTTAGAGTGACCCCATCCCTCCCTCGGACCCGTGCATGGCTTCCCACCGCCAGCAGGGCAGGGACCCACTGCCTCAGCGTGGCCATGGGAGGCCACGTGGCCATAGTCCAGCCCCACCTGGCCTCTCAGGCCCTGGCTTGAAATGCTCCACTATCCAGACACAGGCAACGCTTTTGCTTGGCATTTTTTTTTTTTGGACACAGGGTCTCGTTCTGTCACCCATACTAGAGCGCAGTGGTACAATCATAGCTCACTGTAGCGTTGAACTCCTGGGCTCAGTAATCCTCCTGCCTTGGCTTCCCAAGATGTTGGGATTATAAGCGTGAGCCCCTGCACCTGGCCTGCTCAGTTTGAGGCTCCTCTCCCCTTCCATGTGTACAGTCCTCCTGCCCTGCAAGGCAAGCTCTCATGCCTCCACCTCCTCCAGGAAGCCTTCCCTGTTCTCTATCTTTTTTATGGGCTCTTGCAACAGCCTGTCTCATTGGTCACCTCTGTCTGCCCAGCTGGAGGGACATAGCAGCTCTTCAGAGTCAGCTCCTGTGGTGGGCAGGCCTCCGGGGCACTGGGAATTCTCTCCCAGCTCATCCTTGTCCACACTTCGTGTCGTGTGCTGGTGACCTTCCAGGGGGCGGGCGGGGGAAGCCAGCAGCCTGGAACTAGATGGATTTCTCTGCCGCCTCCTTGAGCAGTGGGGAGGGGTGATGTGCCTAGTGGCCAAGGGCAAGGCCCTGGAGCCAGACAGCCGGAGCTTGGACCCCAGCTCTGCACCTTTCTGGCTGTGTGACCCTGAGCTACTTACTGAACCTCTGTGAGCTCCAGTTTCCAAGTCCAAAAAAAGGGCGCGACAACAGTCCCTACTTGAAGTGTCGTGGGTCTGCGGGCCGGGCACCAGCGTCCACTGAATTGTGAGGCCGTCTCCCTGCCAGCCTCTCCTTTTGCTCTTTTCCTCCACCCCTGCTCCCGCCGGCCCTCACTCTGCTGGGCAGGGTGTATGAATTGGCCAGGTTTTGCCCGCTCTGCCCTTTCGTATACACTCTTCCCCCACCAGGAATGCTTTGCTGCTGTATCCACGGCAGAGATATTCTCCTTCTGGCCCTGAAGACTCAGTGGGCTGGGTGTCACCACCAGGAAGCCTTCCTCGATATTCCCGATCACCACCCTCCCCTGTCAGCACTGGCGCAGGGGACCCTCTTCTGAGCTTCCCAAGGAGCCTGATGACATTGGTCCTTGGGCACCCAGCAGCAGAGGAGGGAGCTGCGTAGTAATCACCAGGAGCCTGAGTCCCCGATTCCCGGAGAAGAGACAAAGGTGATTTGGGGTTGAGCAGGGCTCCCTGGAAGCCCCTCTTCCTGCCCCAGCTTTATTCTGGTTCTAGAATCATTCCAGTGAGCACACTCCGTCCCCACCACAGCCATCCCAGGTACACAGTCGACGTGTCATGCAGTGAGAGGGAGGGCAGAGGGGAGAGGGCGGGGGCACAGGTGGCCTGCACTGCGCAGCCACCGGGTTCGAGCATCTGGGTCTCCCCGGCGGCGGAGGCTCACCCAGCCACGTGTCTTCTGGCCCTGTGCTCCCTCCTGCAGCTGGCACAGGGCCGGGCGCTGGACTCGGGGCTGGGCCATGGCTGTGTCAGGTGGGGAGAGCCACCGTCCTGCCTCCAGGCCCATGACCTCAATGGGTTCCCGTTCCAGACACTCCCTATGTCACTGGGGTAACTGGTTGGACCTGGGTCTCCATAGCTTGGACCAGGGCCAGGGAACAGGGAAGCCAGCCTGAGAGCCCACGCCCCCACCTGCGGGTGGCCCCATCCCTGCGACCCCCGGCAGGTGCTCCCACCCCTCAGCTGCTGCTCCTCTGGGACTGCCCTTGGTGGGTGGGAGCTGCCTCAGCCCGAGACACCTGGGAAGGTGTCTACGCCCTCACTCCAGGGGGGACTGGGGTGGCGGCCAAAGACCAACTCCCTGGGAGGGTAACAAGCCAGCCCCTGGGGGTGCCACTTGTACTCCAGGGCCCCTGTAGCGATCAGGCGGAGGCTGAGTGTCTCCTGAAGCCACAGAGAGTTTGGCTTCTCCCCATGCCCACCCCTGTCCCCCCCGTGCCCCGCCCCCACCCTCTCTCCACGGCAAGTTTCTCTGAGACTCCTCCCCCAACAAGCCCGGGCCCAGGTGTCCCCAGCTCAGGTTTTGCTTCCAGGGAACTTGACCTAGACACCCGGTGTCCTGAGGGTTGGAGCCATGCTCCAGAGCCGTCCCTTCCCAGACGGGCATTCAATCTTCTCGGGCTGTCCCTCGAGCCACCCGACCTCCCTGATCTCCCCTGGCTTCCCATCATGCCTCAGCCATCTGGACAGTCCTCCCTCACTGCCGCAGCTCCAGGGCCCTGCGGAGGGGCCTCCTTGTCCGCCACATCTTGGTGGGTGCCCGTGGCCCACCAAGACCTCTGCCCGCCAGTGTTCCATCCGCCCCACGACCCGCCAGCCAGTGACCTGGCCCCTGCGGAGCCAGTGACGGAGTGCGAGGACCTGGGTCAGGTTCTGAGGTTGGGGATGGAGGTCGCAGCGAATAGCTCCAGAGCGCCCTGCAGGCTTCCGCCTGGGCCTGGTCTCTCCGTCTCTCCTGCCCAGAGAGGTCCCTTCCTGACCCACCGCAGCGGGCTGAGGACTGCGTTTGTGACGGAAAGTTCACATCCTTTCCCAGCATGCTCAGCTCCTTCCCTGCCGGGTCCTCCCTCAGAGCCCTCCCCGACCCTGTGTGGCTGGGCCACCAGTCAGCACAGAGCAGAGCCCCGGGGCAAGGGGTCTTGTTTTACTGATGTCCTGGGGGCGGGGTTTTGTTTGTGTTACCCCTGCCAGTCCTCGGTGCCTAGCCCAGTGCCTGTACCCAAGCCTGGCTGGGCTCCCACCTCCCAGGGGAGCAGGGCAGGGGGAGCTCGAGATGGAGCCCGACTGGCCAGTGCCCAGCTGCACTCCCTGGGTCCTGGCGCAGCCACAGCTGGTCCTCAGTGGGAGACAACCCTGGTCCCTGGACATAGAGCCACGCCCGCTCCGATCTGGACAAAGGGACGGAGATGGCTCATGAGGACTCCGCGGGGGGACCCCAGCGTTCATGGCTCCAGCGGGGCTATGGAGAGGGCGTCGGCCAGAGCCGAGTTGGTGCCAGGCCCCAGCGGCTCCGCCGCCCACCTGGCCCACCCTGGCTGCTAGTTTCGCCGGACAGCGTGCCACATGGACACGGGCCTGCGCAGCGTGGCCAGCATCTGGTTCCAGTGCGTGGTTCCCATGCCACTGGCCGATGGCCCAATGATGACGTGGCCCACGTTGTCCCCACGACCATCGCTGGTGCTCTCAGCCACTGTCACGCGGAGAGACAGGTCCTGGGGAGGAGGCAACATGGGTGTTGGGGACCAGGAGCAGCCAGAGGTCCCCCTTGGCTCCTGGGTCCCAAGCTGTTAACATGCAGGCCCTAGCGGGGTGCCAGGTGCAGCTCCCTGGTTCCTCACCTCTGATCTGGGAGGGGAGGGGACGTTCCCAAGGTCACCCCGGAAATAACTGGCAGGCGAGGGTCTTGGCTAATCCCCACAGCCTTCTGTGCTGTCTCCCACACAGCGGCAGCAGCACACGGCCAGGGTTCCAGTGCTGCCTGGCCTTAGGGAGTGACTTGGGCTTTTGTTACCTCAGTTTCTCCATGTGTAAAATGGTGATGATAACAATGGTTCCCACCTCATAGGGCTGTTCCGGGAACAACATGACTTAAAATGTGTAGCGTGGAGCCTGCACACAGAGCATCGCAGAGGTCTGGCGTTGCTAGTATCATCACTGTGTTGCACTCACAGCCAAGGAAGGGAAAGAACTTGCTTGAGACCAAAGCAGTAAAAGTGGAGCTAGAACCCAGCCCGGCTTCTGTCTTCCCTGTCCTCCCGCATGGTCTTGCTTATAGAGGCTGTGGAGTGGTGGCACTGTGACCACCTGGGGGAGGCAGGGGACAGGTGGGAAGCCTGTCCCGCAGGGGCAGGGGTGGCAGGGCAAGGCTGTGATACCCAGGACCAGCCAGAGATGCTGGGATGTTTGCCTGGGGAAGGAACGCCCAGAGCGAGGCAGAGTTCTGGGCCGTCAGATGCAGACGGGGTGCCCCAGGGAGGGAAGGCTAGGTTGACTATCTACAGCCCCAGGGCTACAGACACAGGTTTTGGTTCAAGACACCAAGGGCTTTCTCACTGTCAGGAGTGCCCAAGGGTGGAAGGAGATAGTGAAGGGAGGTAGTGAGATCCCCATCCTCTGAGGCATGTAAACAGGGCCCAAGCCATATCCTCTGCAGTCCCCCCCCCATGGCCTTTGATGTCCCTGCTGGGAAGGGGTCTCCCTGGGGCTCATCGCCTTCTGAAAGCCATGCGGGGCCCAGCAGAGCCTCCGTGGTCGAGCCTTGGGAGATTTAGAGCCAGAACTCTGGGCCTTGGGCTACCCCTGGCTCATCTCCAGGCCTCTGCAGTTCCCTCCAATGGGGACTGTCTCCCCCAGACCTCAGCCGAGCCAGCCCCTCCTGCGGGACCCCCCACCCCTGGACTGCTGAAGTCTGAGATGCTCTTAGTGGATTAGAACTGTCTGGGGACTTAACTGCCTATCCCTTGTGTGCACCAAGAAAGCTGCCTGTGCCCCAGCACCCACCACAGGGCTGGTACCCAGTGGGTGCTCAATAAATGCTAGAAAGGTGATGGCTTCAGGCAAACCACGACCATCTACAGGAGCCCCGAGGAGTGAAGCTGGAGAGATGGCGTGGTCGCAGAGTCCCGGGGTGGCCTGGCCTCTTCCTGCCCCGCCCCCTCACCTGGAGCACGATGGCCGGCACCGAGAAGA